>NC_058123.1:23865625-24535000 GCF_914725855.1 Thunnus albacares
AATCAATATTTTTTATACTGACAATGCATTACTTGACTACTCATATGTAAAATGGATTCTTTCATATTAATTCAGATTAAAGATTTATGCTGGTACATCACATAAAGAACGAATCCACAGGGAATTACCACCCAACTCTGCAGTTTCCCTCAGCTCTTCGGAGTGTTTTAGCTCATTTCAGATCATTGTTTTGGTTCAGTCTCACCACTATTGTCAGTGTAATTTGCAGATGTAGCAAACTCTAAAAACCTGATGTATGTTACCTGCCCAGCACAAAATAGACAAAGTTTGTGGTGAACGTAGTGGAGCATGTATTAGCTAAAGAGCCAGAGACCAAAACAGAGCTTAATGCAGAGCTAATACTGAACTTACATTTGACAGGTAGCCAGAAACAAAACTTAAAATGTTGCTTTGTATCTACTGGATGTGTAAATTGGCAGGCAAGTTCACCATAACAACTTTGTACGGTAATAATACAAAAATATTCTGTTCATAGCTTGTTTCTGCCAACCCAAGTGGCCAAAGACACCACTGAGCATGTGCGAAACATGGTTCTGTTTACAGAGCTTCACTAGTTTGTTGTGTTAAATAACAAAACCTCTTGACTTTATACTGAAATTCTTTGAGAAATGTAGTACAAAGAGGTTTTTTCATGTACAACAATAGAGGTCTACAGCATAGAGGAATTACATATGTCAGGCTTTGGATACATGCATAATACTTGTAAGGATGAGTTCATTGTTGGTTTGGCTCTGCACATGAGATTTGTTGACAACAAGAAAAATATAGAAAATCACCAGTTTTATACTTTAAAGAAGCAAAAATGCATGTTTTTTTTTAAATAACATCATAAAAGTCTAGCTAAATGCAGCGAGAAGGCATCTTAAACATGGCTTGATTACCTACCATGTACTCAGGTTGCTGAGAAGGTCGGCTGCCCCACTGATGACAGAATGGTGGCTTGTCTGAAATCAACTGATGCTGGGACTCTCGCCATGGCTTCTCCCCCCATAACACAAGGCTCCCCAGACCGTGAGCATAATTTTCCTTCAATGGAGCAGTATGGATGGGATATTTGGCCAATCTACTTTATTTGCAATATTTATCAGGCAATGTTCACAAAAGAGCGTGCAAAAGATGATCATACCATTGTTGACAAAATGATTCCCTTAGTTAGTTTTAAGATGCCTCTTGGTCATAGTCCTACAATTCATCATAAAGTACACGTAATTTCTTTCAGTATAATTGCTTTACACACAAGCTACCAACATATTACAATGTGCATGCAATAAGATGACAGTTTATTAATTCTGTATCAATCATTCTCAGATCCGGCTGTGGAAAACCTTCTTCTGTCTCCTGTTGTTGATGGAGACTTCCTCCCTGATCAACCTGGCAACTTGTTCCACAACGCTGCTGAAATTGACTACCTTGCAGGGGCTAATGACATGGATGGGCACCTCTTCACATCACAGGACATTCCCTCTCTTGGTGACAAGAATCAAGAGACCCCCATGTAAGGGAGGCATTTTATTTTGTGGGCTCTTATAGCTTTTTTGCATAGTAATTTCACTAACAGAGCTCTCTACCTTATTTTCACTGCAGAGAAGATGTAAAGCGGCTTCTTGCTGCTTATACCAAAGAGAAGGGCCAAGCTGGTTTGGACATTGCCTTTGCTGAATACTCATCCAATTGGGGATCAACACCCAGCCAGGACACCATTAAGAGAACTGCTGTGGACATTGGGACTGACTACATATTCCTGGTTCCTATACAGACTGCCATTTACCTTCATGCTGCTAACGCCATGTGAGTCAGTTTTTGTGGTATTTTTTTTCCTCAAGAGGTTATACATAACAACAAAAGACATAAATACATAAATACAATAAAAGAGTTTTAATGAACAATTTTAATGAAACACAAATAAGCTTTTTGAAGAGCTATAAACCAAGATGCATTTCTCTCTCAGTGCTGAGATGCGGCCTTTAGTCTATGGACAATAGACGTGGGTGCTTCACTCAACATATTCTTTGAGCTTCTGTTATACAGAAGTACTCTTCGACCTTTGACAGCTCTAAATTATCTAATGCTGCACCTGATCTTGCACTCTCATGAAATTTACCCTTGAGATCATAATTTCGAAAATGTTTGAAAGAAATTAGGTTTGGTTTTCTTTTTTGACTTTGGAAGTTAAGGGCAAAGTTTGAGACTGGCATCACCAGTTTATGGCAATAGTAATATGGGACAGATACAGTCTAAACACACGGTGATGGTCTTTAACAGGTCTGGCCGTACCTACTCCTACCAGCTGTCTGAGCCTAGTTTAATGGCTGGACCAGGCAAACCTTACCATGACTGGGTGGGAGCCGACCATGCTGATGACCTGCAGTATGTGTTCGGCAAACCCTTCACCACACCCAAGGCTTATGGGGACAGACACAGAGACCTGTCTGGCTACATGATTGCCTATTGGACTAACTTTGCTAGAACTGGGTAAAACACACTATGCATGCATGTCATCATTGAAAAATTTTAACAGCTTGAAGATAATTTTATCACAACACATGGACAGAAGTGATTAAGATGAGATCAATTTTCTGCTTTGAGTCCTGGAAATACCAAACTATTCTCTAATGGATGCTTTCTTATTTTCGCAGAGATCCCAACAAAGGAAACATGAAGGTGCCTGTGACCTGGCCTGAATTTACCAGCACTGGACACCAGTTCCTGAATATCAATGCTAAGATGAATGAGAGCTCCATTGAAAAAGAAATGAGGCTACGTTTTGTACGACTTTGGACCAGCACCCTTCCCAGCCTCCCATCTTATGGTGTCACAGATGCAGAGTGATGCATTTTGAGTTTTTAAAAAAGAGACTTAAAAGAGACAAATAAAAGTGTGTAACCTAAAATCGAATGAAAAACAGAGTTTCTGTGGTTGTGATAATAAAAATAGACATAGACAAAGTATTAAATAAGATACAAAGACACATTAGAAAGCAGACATCTGCTATAAGGCTGCACAATCTTCTAAACATGTTTTAATAAAAACATTGGAACCTACATTCTAGCATTTTCTTAGGGTTATTTTCTCAGGCTTGACAAAGCTCCTCCAGAGCCACAACTTAGAGCCACAAGTTCTCAAATTCAGAAGTTCTTAAATTGGCCATCCAGTAATAAAAGAGGAAATCAGGCAAGGCCGGATCACCATTTGTCTTGCCTTTACAGATGCCATTTACTTATTCTGCGAGTTTTGTAGTCCCAAATAAAAGGTAGCATAATGGCCCAGTTTCTTAAAGAAATGTTTCAGGAGGAATATTGGTACATTTTGAAAGAGGTATAGTATTTGTGAGAGAAAGATCATTCTGATGGCATTAACCCTACCTAAAGGGGATATGGGTAATGATGTCCAAAACTGAATATTGGTGCTTAATTTGCAATCAAAGGAGTAAGTTTGCTCCTCATAAAGAAAAATACTTTCTAGTAAGTTTGAGGCCCAAGTATGTGAATTTCTCCAGATTAGATTCAAATTCATTGATCAGTGCTAAAATATGGGGTATACTGGTGCAGAGTTTGGAAATGTTTAATAGAATCATCCATGAATAGTACATTTTATTTAAAGTGATTGTATTGTTATACCCTTGAATTTTTTCTGAATTTTTCAATTCTCATATGGCACATTCCTCCCATAGAAATCCAAACTGGTTCCAGATATACTCATGCACCCTCTTAGTCATTATACCTCCCATTCTATTAGGAAATGATATTCCTCTGAACCTTATTACCTGTTGTGCTATCCACTATTATCAATATTGACTTTATGAGTGTGAGATCCCTGTTCATCAAACCATTTGTATGCCAAGCCTTAATAATAAACAAGAATCATGGTTTCATCCAGGTGACACATTACATGAAGCCACCCTTCTCAAGTATGGTGGCTTCCATGAACCACATTAACTGTTTATGGCCTGCCATAGAAAGAGGGAGTTTGCACCATTAGTCCATATCTGTCCTACACTTACAGTACCAGTCAAACGACTTTTGACTGGTACTGTCCAAACTTTTGACTGGTAAAGTATGTCTCAAAGAAGTTAGATTAAATTCAAGGAAGAGTTTGACAGTTTGAGAGACCACTATGCCAAGATACTTGAAGTGAAAACTCACTCCTCTAAAAGGAAATTCTGAAGATGCCATGTTTTGGGAAGCTGGGTTGTCAGGATATAATTCCCCATATTTTGTTTAAGAAAACCATAATGGAGATTACATCAGATTACATCCTCCTGGTTCCTACTCAGGCTTCCCTTTATCTTCATGCTGCCAAAACCAGGTGTGATCAAGATCTTGCTATACATTTTTACTGCATTATCTGAATGCAAATTGTTTTAATGCATCAATCATACTTGGTTCCAGAAACCACTGAGGATGCTTCAGAGGTTAGTGATGGGTAACTTGCAGTAGTTAGAGCACAGACTGTGTAGTAAGGGAATTGTAGAAACAGTGTACTGATGATGCAGTGTCAGGTATATGAAGGGAATACGTTCATTGTGTGACTTAAACTGAACCTTTGTGGAGCGTAAGCAGTCGCACCTCTCCTCCAATCACTTCTTCCTGTAACTGTAACCTGATATCCCTGTGGACCCCCGACCGGGCCAACAAAACCGAGCTCCCTCTTGGTCGCTCTCTTTTCTCTGCCCATGCTCTTACATGATGGTTCTCTGACCTCTGTGTGGTCTGCCTGTAGCAGACGCACCAAATTCCTTTCTTCATGGCAGTGATGTGAGAGACTGCCTAAGATTTCTGGTTAGCTCAGTACGCACCATTAACCAAGAGTAAACAAGTGTATTTAGCGCCAGCAGCAATGACACAAAGGCTGCCAGCTAACTCTACAAACCACAGGAGCAATAAAGCAAGTTAGCGCTGAGCTGCTAACTCTGTAAGGAGAACAAAGGAGTGACCGGTTTCCTCCAACCTGCACAATTGGACCACTGACAGCATAGCAAAGACTGCATCACTCGAATTACAGCTCTTCCCAGCCTGGCTCACCCATAGCCAATGAAATCGTTTGCTAACAAAGCAGCACGCCAAAGAGCCTCTCTCCCTTCATGGACTGATAACTTTAACTGGGCATAGCATAGCGTAACAGTACACAGCTAAGCACAGCTAAGCAGATGTTAGTTTTGCGTCACACATGTATTGAACTGGAGTTACATCCGGTAACTACCATGTCTTAAACTAACTATCCTCTTTTCTAACCTGGCACCGTGTCCCACACGAATTGGCCTTAAACATAGCCACACACACACACACACACACACACACACACATGGTCTAAGCCATCTTGGATCTGAGTCTTCCATTTTGTTTTGTCTGTTTTCTTTGTTCACACACATGCACACACACATACACTTGTATATAGTACCACCAGTCACGACTTACAATGTGTTCCTTAGTTAAGCATATTTAGTTAGATTACATATTGTGTGTTTTTACTCTTGTTATCTTTGAAATAAATGCTAATGAATATACACACTAGTCTATTTAATGTTGCACAAAGGTGAATGCTGCCAATCTCTACTCTTCAGAACCTATCAACCTTTATTAGCTATTGAACTGGTAATTTTGGCTGCTCTGCAGGTGCGCTTGTGGTAAATGGGCAGAGACAAGCCTCCTGAATTTGCACCGAAAATGCTGTCAAAAATTTTATTTACAATTTCCACTGCAACCTCCATAATCATTGCTCAGGGAAGAGGCAGAAAAAAGGTGCATAGTGTCATTAGGGAGAGCGCACAGTTAAATCACCCCAAATAACAATCACTCAATACAGAGTAAAAAAGAGAGAGACACACAGAGTGAAACAGATGAAAGAGCGGGGGAGTTAACAGATCATTAGAATAGTTATAATTAGAATTAAAATAAGTTCTCTTTCAAATCAAACATCCCAAGATATGAGTGGAAAGTATTGTTCTTGCATCTACGTTTACCTTTTTTTTTTTTTTTTGGACTGAAACACAGCTTAACCATGTCATGTGATATGCTACTTCAGTACACTTTAACAACAACAAATATTACTGGGACCACTACAGAAAATTGCAGATGAACATTTAATATCCAGTAATTCAAATTATAGACAGTACCACTGACTATCATTGTAAAAAAAAAAAAAGGCCACAATTTCACACACTGACTATACACAGTCCAGCCATATACTAGGTTTTGACCTAGTCTTGTTTACTTGTATGCACACCTTGTGTAAATTTTGCATTTTTCTTCTTTTCTTCACAAACAGGAGTTGAATCAATCAATCAGCTTGCTCCTTCCTTATGATGCATTGTTGATATTTGGGAGGTGTGTGCACAGTGGCGGATCTAGAGAATTTTACATGGGGTGGCAAGAGATTTTGGCAGGGTGGCACGTGGGGATCCCCAAATAATAATACAACTCTACTTCTGTAGGTAAATGGGTTCAACACAAGATCCACAAATATATTTTTATAATTATTCCTACATTACGTTGTTTTGATACACATGTTCTTAATGATGAACAACAGGAACAACATACCAGCATTCATACAAAAACTGTGCAAGCAGTCGCTTCCATGAAATGCACGTAGTCCATTTCCACTGATTGTGTTCATGTGTGTGTGTGAATTCTGTAAGAAAACAAAGTATAACTTAAAAATTGTCCTTGTACACTAAATGTACTGTTGTGCTCCAGTAACAATAAAGCTGACATATTATCTCTGCATTCTCCAGAGCATTACTGAGACAAGACCACAAGAGGGCACATGCAGCACATGAGTGAGCACAAGTCAGGTTGATTATACTGGTGGCCTACATTTTCACATTTACACCACATTAAACTAAAAAATAGTATAAATTCAATTAATGTAAAATATAAACTAATAGATATTATGCATACAAGGAACTGAGATAAGATAAGATAAGATAAGATAAGATTATATACTTTATTGTTGATGGATCATTTATTATTTTCTATGCCTCTCTAAGCACACACTTTCATATAGAAACTGAAGAGAATGCAGTTCTTTTCTCCCTATAACTTTCATAGTAGTCTGAACAAGTTTAATGGTCCTGAGAGGTTACTGTACCATGGCTGAATACTGTACCTGATTAAACTCTCTTGACTGATAAAACAAAAACTTGGTCTCTTGTCTACGCCATAGAATCACACTTTCTTAAGAAAGTACAGCCTCTGCTATAGCCCAGAGCAAAGGCTTTCAACATGGGCATGCCAGGTAAGAGACTTGATTAATGGAAGTAATCACCTGGTGGCACTCTGCTAATTGTTCACTCTAAACATAGAAGCAGTATTTAGAAGATTTCGGTGTTGATGTTAAATAGTGCCCTTAATCATAGTGTCAATTATATATATTGATTGAAGAAGTGATTCATTTCCTCACCGATGAAAGACAGAATGATACATCTTATTGATCTAATCTCACCTCAGATCCATTTAGTAGTTGCTCTGGAGCTTTTGATCAAATGATCTTCATCAGCACATGGTTGTCATGGAAATGTAGGTTTTCACACTTTCATTTTTTCTGAGAATTTTAAGTACACCTCATCAATGTTGGCTTTAAAGTCAATCCATCTGCTGATGAAGATAATGTAATGTGATTAAAGACTACAGAACAGCCTCTACTGAAGTTGTGTTTTCATTAATTAGATGCTTTCTCACTGTTGTGTTCGGCCTCTCTGGCCATCCCGGGTAAGGAGAGTGAGCATTACTTCTATAAGGTAAATTAAATTAGATTTTTTTTCCTCTGTAATGCTGGTGTGGTTATAAAAAAGTTGCATACACAGTTAGATTTGCTAGACTATATGAGACACATTCAATCATTAAATTGATTGGATTAATTATTTTGTTTGACAAAGGGAAAAAGTGATGAGCACCCTTATCCATTAAATCTGAGGAAGGCCACAGGACCAGATCATTTTAGTGCTTTTGCTTGTACTGAAAGATTTTCAGCTGAGCTTGTGCCTGTGTGACGACCTATTTGTCAGTGTTTTATAGATATATAATACGTGACATGAATATGACATATTGTGTTATACCTCTTCTGAATTAAGTGTGTTGCATTCGCTGTATGTGGACAAAAAAAAGTGTTGTACTGTAAAACTAATTTCAGAGATGTGTGACATTAATCTGAACTGGGCATCACGACACTGTTGCCTCACAGCAAGATGGTCTGGGGTTCGAATCCCGGCTGTCCCAAGTCCTTTCTGTGCAGAGTTTGCATGTTTTCCATGTGTTTGCGTGGGTACGTCTTCTTCTTACATAGTTAGAAAAAAGAGGGGTGGGGGGGTCCCAAATAAACGTTCACCTTAGGGCCACCAGACTGGCAGGGCCGGACCTGGGTGTGGCTTAAACAAAGTGGGGCATCTGGTCTCTAAGCACCCGTGTCAATGCGTGCCACCTAGGCGACACATCATGCCTTAAGTGTCTGATGCTCACAGTACGCTGATAAGTACCTATAGGGACAGGATAGACAGTCAGAACATGTTCACCGGGAAGGTGGCTGCTGCTGTTATTGGGTTGGGAATATGTGCAGTGCTTGTCATGCAAGGTGGAGAAACGCAGGGCTCTGTCAGCATCGGGTACCCAACATGGAGGGAAACTGGACTGCTCGGTGCTCCAGCGCGAGCTGCGGTCTGCATCATCGCCGGGGTTTCCCTCCTCGCCACGGGCTGGCTGTACAGGCTGCTCTTCTGCCCCCTGGAGCTGCTCAAAGCACCCGACGATGTGGGGTACATCGCCGAGGACGGTCGCTCCAAGGCGCAGGCTGCAAACCAGGTCCGCCGCAGGAGGAAAGCCGGAGAACTACCTCCGGTGTATCCAAACGGCTGGTACCGAGTGCTGGACTCACACATGCTGAAGACGGGCGAGGTCAAAAATGTCTCTGTAGTAGGTATGATACAAATTCAGTGGTAAAAACATGGGTTAATTACACTAAACAACCAGCTCCCATAATAGCGTGTGACGCATTCAGTTGTTAAAGCTGGACAAACATGACCATAATAACAAAACAACATTGAAATAAGTCTTTTATTAAGGCCAAATCCCTCTGTGACATAACAAATAGCATAATTTAAATCTGAAAGTTTGTAGACTGAGGCTCAGGTAATATACAGGAAGTGAAGATGCTGACAGTGCACCTCTATCTACCTGAGCTGCTGCAGTGATCAGTGTAGCAGTGTAGCAGAGTGATGTCATATTTAAAACATCTGAATCTAAATGTGTGATGCAGACAGGTGAGGTTTGAAGACCACCAGGAGACACTGGAACAAGAGTGCCAGAGTCTGTAGGATCTTATCTAAAAATGTTCTGTATCCTCTCCAGTTAATCAGATACACTAGTCTTTAATGAGACTAGCTGGTGCTGTAACTTATTTCATCACAGGCAAGGTCAGTTTATTTGAAGAGCACATTTCATACGTAAAGGCAACTCAAAGTGTTTTATATTATGTCTTAAAACAAGAAATTAATTGTAGATTTGTAAAGATGGTAATACAAGTCACGAATACTTCAGGTGTACTCAAAGGCGTGCATCAAAGTTTTAGACCTGCTTTAAAGGCAGTCAGTTGCAGCACGTCTCCTATCTTCAGGAAATTTGTTCCACCTCTGTGTAGCATAGTAACTAAATACTCCATGTTTAGAGTGGACTCTGGGAACAGTTAGCAGACTGCCACAAGAGATTTATTGCCACAAATTATAAATCAACTGTTTTTTCTTTTGAGATTTATTAAGATTTGTTAAATTTCAAATTGTAATGAATAAAGATAATAACAATAAACTTTATTTATATAGCACCTTTCAAAACACAGTTACAAAGTTCTTTACAATAAAAACAAAACATATTTCAAACACAGAGAGATTAAAATGAACTAAAAGCCATAAAAAAATCCCCATTATAAAACACAAAGGGAGCAAAACATAAAGTTAGAAATATTAAATATGAAATTAAAAACAAATGAAGTCAAGTAAAATAAGCAGGCAGCTCATGTAAAATCAGGAAATGCTTTCTGCTGGAAGTTTTTTAAGGAGAGACTTGACAGAAGGCAAAGACTCAGACAGCCTTATTTCCTTGGGCAGGTCGTTCCAGCGCCTCAGGGCTCTGATGGCAAAGGCTCTGTCTCCTTTGGTTTTCAGCCTGGACAGAAGACAGAAGACCTCTGCCCAGGAATCTCAAACTATGCAAAGGTTCATTAGGGATTAAAAGGTCTAAAATATAGTCTGGAGACAGGTCATGAAGAGCCTTAAAGGGAATATCTTAGAATCAACCTTAAAACAAACAGGGAGCCAATGTAAAGAGACTAAAACAGGTGTGATGATGTGATCATGCCTCTTAGTTCTGGCAGCTGTTCTGTACAGTCTGTAGTCGTTTCAAGGTTTTTTGATTAAGACAAGAGAGAAGGCTGTTGAAACAATCAAGGCGCAAGGAGATAAAAGCATGTACAACAGCTTCGGCATCTCTAAAATATCTAACAACCCTGATGGTTGTCAGTTTCAGGTGTGTACAGTAGGTGTAGTGAAGCCAAGTTGCCGGGATACTGTAGTAGAGAGAAGCTCATATTACAGAGATTTTTGGTACTTAAAGTATACATTTCAGACACAATGGCTTTTGGTATGTGTTAGAGGAGTCTGTACATTTTGTTGCTTAGTAACAATTTCTTTTTGAACAAAGCCTCATTGTTTCAGGTCAAACAAGCTTTTAACTGCTTGTTTGATTTAGAGGTGTATTGGAGACAATGTTGTGGTTACTAATCACTGAATCACTTAATCACTTAATGGCAGTAGGGCTGCAACTAACAATTCTTTTGATTATTGATTAATCTGATGTTTATTTTCTAGATCCTTAAATAGCTCCTTTTGTCTGACCAAAACCCCAAATTATTCAGTCAATATATATATATATGAAACAGTAAAGCATCAAGAATGAAATGGTAAATTGAAAATCAAAATAGTTGCAGATTAGTGTCTCTGTTTGATTAATTTCATACTGAGTATTCAACTCATACCGTGCTGCATGAGCCCAGATGAAATCTTCATGTTAATTAGCTGTACATAAAAATGCATTTTCAAATTTAAGCATATTGCTGTGTGCAGTATACAGCTAAGTAACACAACACAGAGGAGTCTTCTATACTGAATAGTCTGTTTTTGCTATTGTTCCTTAACCATTGACAGTGATATTTATGTTATTTGCGAGTTGTATCATAGAACAACGGATTTTCCCAAAACTGAAAGATCAGGATGTTGGGTTAGTCAGCAGCCTGATGTTAATAAAGCTTACTATGAGAACCAAGTTTGACCAAAATTACATATTAAACATATTTAAAAATATTTAAAACATATTTATCATTTAAAAACTACTACTAAGCTACAGTCTCTTATGATTGATTTTGATTCAGGAGCACTCAGCAGACCTCTTTGATTGAGTGTTTATGGTGATCTGACAGACAATCTATCCTGCATCAGCATCAAAGCTTTTAATATGTCATTTTTTTTATACAGTATGTGTTGCTTGATAGCAGATCTTAAATCAGATTGTTTTCATGCTGATATGTGATCTATTTTGGCATGTTTCCATTGCGTCACCTGATTTAAAACAGTTACGTGTTTCACATTTTAAATGTGTCATACTGGTCTTGATATGTGATGGGACTGTTTGATCTGTTCAGAGAGTTTCTTTGAGTTTGAGTTCAAAAAGGTTTCAAAGAGGGCAAGGTGCTTTCATGTGTCAGTCATATCACCTGCCATCAATAAACAAACAACAACAAACAACATGAAAGGTTTTCTACCTGAAAAAGATACCCACCTGTAAAAAGAGACACCTGCTCTTGCAGAGTGATTCAATGTACAGCTGCAAATAACTAGTTGCTGATAAAGATTATTACCAATTAATCTGTCTATTCTTTGATTAATCACGTAATCCATCCATTAAATTTGGGAAAAATTATGTCTTCAAATAGCAAGTTTTTAAATTTTATGACAATTGGCTGATCAATCAACTGATTGCTTCAGCGCTAATTCAGTGTTCCAACTTAAAACTGCTTACTGTGATAAGTGGAAAAAACAATTCAAGCTCTGCTTGCTAGCTTTTTCCTGAGCTGTTTTCATCAGCGGATGGAGTTTGCAAAGTTGTCATGGAGATGAATCTGTTGACATGTGAGCCAGATAGTAGCATAGCTAAAATTGATATGGATGATAAAAAACAGCTACTGAGCTTGCATGTCAACAGATCCATCTCCATGACAACTGAGCAAACTCCATCCACAGATGAGGAGATTGAGATTTGTTTAAAAGCTCCTGAAAACTAGTGAGCAGAGCAGTTGCTCTGAGCAGTTGCCAGGCAACTAATGGAAGTAGAAAGCAAGTTATTACTCCCAGCCAAGAAATTGTCCGGTACATAACTCGCTTTAAGTGGCAAATTGTCATTTTTATACTTTGATTTTTGTACAGATTAAACAAATGAGATATTACGTGTTAATTAAAGATGCTGGTAGGTGGAGAGACGCAGGCTAGCTGTTTCCCACTGTTTCTAGTCTTTATGCTAATCATAGATAACCAGCTACTGGTTGTAGCTTCATTATTTAATGGATAGATATGAGAATTGTATCACTCTCATCTAACTCTCTGACAGAAAGCAAATAAGTGTAATTCCCAAAATGTCAAACTATTCCTTTAAATCTCCTACACACTAAAAGTGTGCTGCAGATCAGTAATTGCCAAAGAGAGGATGAGGGAGTGCCAGAAAACCACAGGGTGTACTGTGCATGTTGGATAACATTAAATGATGAAGTACAGATTGTGTTTTTCTCCAAACAACATGAATGCCTTTCTGTCCATGATGCGTAATATACAGTAGATTAGACAGAGTTGTATTTTTCTTATCTTAAACCCGTCTGTTCACCTTTCTCCACCTGTATTCCCTTTCAGCAAAAGTTCTACCTCCAGCCCCACCATTTTTCTGTCCCAAATTCTTTTGACTCAAATCAAAACTTGGCCTCCTTTAGGGTCTGGATCTTGCTTTGAAGTACCGCAGTGCCTCACTCCTTACATTTCTCTGCTGTCATCCATTTACAGTATATTAAATTCTGCTCAGTGTGTCTTTTCCCCCGTGCAGTTCTCTCACATTGGGCTGTAGTTCAATTCTGCCCCACAACTCTCAAGGGGCAGCAGTGTGCTGCTGTGTCACTCCTCATTTTGGTGAACCTTATTTTGGATTTCTCAGAATTTTACTGAGATTTACCCTGACTAGACACTGCTAGAGCTGGCTTACTCCTAACCACCGTCAACCAGCCTCTGCTAATCTGGGTGCAATCTGAGCACTGTAGGTCAGCCAAATGTTAAGCCAAATACAGTAGATACAGTAGGTAGAGATCCCCAGGTGTGGTGTCTGACTGGAAACAGATTCAGTCTAAGCATGCAACATGCAAAGTGATTCCCAAGACATACCATAGCTGTAGTCTATCCCTTGAACCTAATCAGACCAATCAAGACTAATTAAAGTGTATCTATATAAAGCAGTGACTTCAAACTGCTAGTGCTTAACCATTGCAAAAGAGACAGAGGATGAGGGAGGAACAAGGCAAAAGAAACATTTAAAACTGTTGCCTACATCTGTTTAAAGCCATGATGTGTACTGTTTAAAGTATAGTGTGTGGTGAAAAGAAAGACACTAGTTGATAGCAATGCACGATGGGGCTTTCAAATTTTTCTACAAACAGAAACTTGATCCATCAAAATAATTTGATGAAAAAGCTAAAATAAATTCTACCCATATGGGCTTTAATGATTAATGAAACAATTTTTAATTTCCACCAAGAGAGACATTAGAAAAAGTGAGATTTTTGTTTGTGTTTAATTTATTTCCTACATTTCATGATGTTACCATTGTGTTCTGAAGCGGTGGCTCATTCGAGAAAATATTTTTTACATTTGTCCCCACTGTAATTAATCCTCCTAGGTGAGCAGGTGGCAGTGTTTCGGGGCCAGGATGGGAAGGCCTATGTGGTGGATGCCTACTGCCCTCATCTGGGTGCCAACCTGGCTGTAGGAGGACGGGTTGTGGGAAGCTGCATAGAGTGCCCATTTCATGGATGGCGGTTTCAGGGTAACGATGGCAAGTGTGTGAGGATCCCTTATGCAGAAAAAGGTATTAATTGAAGGTGATGTCCAATGATTGGTCATTGTATTTTTCAAAATGTATCTACACTATTATGTCTCCTTGGTTAGGTGTGTAATTTAAAAAGTAAGCAACAAAATTATTTACTATAACTTAAATGCTAATTCATGTTTTATCATGTTTTACTTTTTCCTCCATCTGTTTTTAGTAAAATAAAACTAAAAGTTAAACTTTGTCTCATGAAACTGCCACAACGTAAAATCCTGATTTTGCTGTTATTATTCTTAGAGCCTTATGAGTTAAATGTAAAGAATTTTCGCCATACTAGTGACACTGCTCTAGGGATGGCAACATTGCTGTCAGGTCGTTGGTCGGTCTACTACTTTGGTCCAGACTGAAATATCTCAACAGCTACTGGATAGATTTCCATGAAATATTGTCCACACATTCATAGTCTCCACATGATGAATGTTAATTGGTTTGGTAATCCTCTGACCTTTCCTCTAGAGCCATTAGCAGATCATATTTTTCACTTTTCCAGTGAAATATTTTGACATGTACTTGATGGATTGGCATGAAATGTGGTACAGACATTCATGATTTCCAGAAGATGAATTCTAATAACTTTGGATCCCCTGAATTTTCCTCTGGTTCGACATTGGCTTCACATTTGTGGTTTAAATATCTCAACAACTATTGGGAGGGATTTCTATGAAATCACTTTTGATCTAGAGCCACCACCGGCTCAAAATTTTAGTTGTTCAATGCTTTGTTTTATGACAAAATAGCACAACAGTTATAACTAATAGCATTCCCATCAGCCCCAGCTGTACTAATGTCTAATGTTGACAATTTGGCTTGAGGGTGACACTGCCCATGCAAGGTCAAAGTTCTGAAAGGTTAATTCTCTGAGAAGTATGAATGGACTCAATTAATTTATGCCATATGTACATACATGTACATATATAAGATGAGTGCTTGTTGAGAGGTCAAGGATTCAACAAAAATATTAAGATTCCCTACAGCAGATAGTGCACAAATCTTAGTTTGTGTACAAAGTTGACAATTTGACCTGAGGGTGGCACCAGAGGCAAGCTGATGGGTTGTCCAGGTTTCATCCTCTGGGATGGTAAATATACTGTAATGACTTTAGATTATGGTGTTTTCTATGGTGTTATGGGTTTAAACATTATGTTGTGAAAGTCAATAAACCAGCATTTGTTCTTCATATGTTGATAGTCTGTGGTTGAACAATGTTGTAGACAGCTTTATGTCTACTGTTAGGGGTGAACAGTGAATTGCCATAACACAGTGCTACCTATTTCCTTGTATGCATGCACACTAAAGAGACAATGATTTAGATTTTATTTGTCTTTCAGTGCCGGAGTTTGCCAATGTGCGCTGCTGGCCCAGCTGTGAGGTCAACTCTCAGATTCTGGTTTGGTTTCACTGTGATGGAGAAGATCCTCAGTGGACCATCCCAGAGCAGCAGGAGATCGCAAAGGGCGAGTGGGTCTATCGAGGGAGAACTGAACATTTCATCAATGCTCACATACAGGTATGCACTGTGATTTTATGTCTGCAGAATGATGATGTTTTTGTATGTTTGAGGACGTTGTTAGGTGTGTCTACAACTTCATATATTATTAATGTGGTTGTTTAGTGTAAAGAAATTGTACCTGTTCCCTCATTGTGGCTGGCTAGAGAGCAGGGAGGGAAAACTTTCTATAATGACACATGAATTCAGTTTCAAACCCCACCAGGAAGAGCAGATGTTTTCACAGTCACATAAAGGTGACCTGTCTTCCCTTTAGGAGATCCCTGAAAATGCAGCAGATATCGCTCATCTGGCTCACCTTCACACACCAGGCATCGTCAGCGGAGTAGATCTGCGCTACACAAACAGCAAAACCTGGGAATTTTTGCGACATGACTGGAAGGTGAGATTTGATGTAATGATGATGGTGCTTTTGCAATCCTCAAAGCTTCAGAGTTGTATATCTGTGCTATTTTTTTGAAAAGGATTTTAAAATGCACCTGAATGACCATTTTTCTTAACCTACTTTGCGCCATACTAGTGATTGTAATGTCAGACAGCCGGTTTAAGAATGAAAAGTCTTGACAAATATTGGATGACAATATTGGAAGACAATCATGTTCCTCAGAAGAGGAATCATATTCATTTTATAATCCCCTGACTTTTCACCCATTGCACCATCAGGTCAAAAATTCTATTTGTCCAATACTTCAGTTTATGACAAAATACCTGCAAAACTAATGACATTCCCAGCAGCCTCGGCTGTACTCTGTGTTTAATGGCAGCATGCCAACACAAATTAATGCCTCTTTGTCTGTGTGTGTGTGTGTGTGTGTGTATTTATTCAAGGTTCAATGGGAACCAGAGTCAGAACCCAACAAGCATTGTTCTCAGATGTTGGTGAAACATTCCCTAACTGTGTTTGGATGCCACTGGTCTCTGTTGGACATTCATGTTGTGGCCAGACAGGTACAGTAAAGTTCAAATGAGGAATGCACTTTATACATAATTCCCTGCGATTGATTGCAAATTATATTGACAGAATATAGAACATAATATAATTAGTAGTTGTTTAATATTGTCTTGTGCTCTATGCTTCTTCAACTCAAGAGCACAGAACTGTGTTTCTCTAGACGGCTGTTAAATTTAGATGAAAAGTTAACATCATCTCTTCCTTCTGGCTGTTCTGAAGACATAGCTCTAAGGATTTCTCCTAGTGCTGCCGTCAAGTGTTTACTAAAACAGTACATGGCCCGATGGATGTAGATGTGTGCTGGAGCAGTCAGCAGCATTATTGTGGGATGAGCATGGACTTAAATTGTCACTGTTTTATTTTTTATTTGTTTACATTTCAGGTAGGACCAGGAGTGGTGTTTCTGCTGTTTGACCACAGTTTTTTGGGCCGGGGTGTGATCATGCACTGTGTGACTCCAGTGGAGCCTCTGTTGCAGTGTGTCTCTCACACTATCTTCTATCAGTCCAATATCCCACCTCTGGTGCCCAAATTCATCCTTAAAGCAGAGTGCATTCAGGTACAGTCCACACTGACCTTCTGCTAGCACTGTGACATACACTAGAACAACAGGACAAAAGTCTGGACTGAACCCACTGTTGTTCTGTGATATCTGGAAAGAAATAAAAATGGTAAAAAACATTGGTTAGTGCAATGTTATTTACATTAATGATGGAATGTTATATTCATAAGTATGTTTTAATCAGTGTATAATCACCTAACAGTAAGAATCACTGTGTTTTTGTTACCTTAGAATGAGCCCTTTATATCTACATAGGGAGCTAGTCCTCTTCCACAAAGCCCACCATGTTGTACCACGCAGACCAGAAAAACCAAATACTGGCTCAAGAGAGGACCTTTCGTGTCTTTTGCAAGTTTCGCGGCCACCGTAGGTGGCAAAAAATCAGCAAATAGGAGTACCTCTATCAGCAGTCCACAGACAGTCAGACTACCTATGAAGGAACTGTGGCGTTTTGGCTTTACATTTGATATTCAACTTAAAAAGTTGTTCTATATCATAACATATCTTGGGAGTATACATCAAAAGTGGCTGAACTCCATGAATATTGTGCTTGCTACTTTGAGGTCACAGTTATATATTGGTAGTAAGTTTCAGTTTCAATTCAGAATTGCTTTTAAACTTCAATGTGAAGAGATTATTGTGTGTATTTGCCTCCCACTCTGCCTTTGATTTCATTTTGCCTCTTCATTGCCACCAGAAGTAACACCACACAATCACAGAAAAGGTGTAAGTAGTCCTCATTAAATGTGATAATTAGCTGTGTGGTAAAGTGAAAACTAATACATTGGCTCACAAGACATGGGGAAAAGTATTTTTGTGAATGGTAAATCAAAGGTTGTGCTCATAGCTGTGCAGTCAGACACCAAAATACACCCAGAACTCTAAAACTGACAGTTTTATCAGCTTGATATACAAGAGAAGCAATGTGATTAAACACAGAACACATGGCGATTGTGTTTCTGCCTCAAAGAATCATTTTTAAAAGAATCATGTAGAATTATTTTTGTCAAATTACTTTGTTTCCTGATGTAGTACAAGCCACCAAAGGAAACTCATTTTTAGAGGGTAGTTCCAAGAGGTGGAGTTTGGATGAATTGCCAAATCTCAGCAGCTGACGTTTAATTCTTAGTCCTACTCAAGTGTAAGTCTGTTCCTTTTCAAATCTTCTGCAACTGTGCTACCTACTTGATTATCATGTGCTCACAAGAACTGAATGAGGATAGAGGAAGTGCTGAGAGTACAAACAAATATGCTTTTAAGTGCATGTAAATATGCAATACTAAAAAAAAAAAAAAACATGTCAAGTTTGTTTAAATATTCATATTTACTCAGCATTTGTCTTCTTCACAGCTTTTTGAAATCACAGTGTCCAGTGACCTTCTCCTGTTTTCTTATTTTGTCTAGTTTGAACGGGATGTGATGATCTGGAACAATAAGAAGTACATCTCCAAGCCTCTTCTCGTGAAGGAGGATTCAGCCATCCGGAAGCACAGGCGCTGGTTCAGTCAATTCTACAGTGAGAACAGCCCGCGGCTGCAGTACCAGCATGACACTTTAAACTTCTGACCTCCTTGGACTACGGGGCGAGTGATCAGCAGAGAGATGTCTGATCAGGGTTGACATTAATCAGACGTCTCAGACGAGGGAGTCCACAGTTGGATTTTATCTCGCATGTAATAAATTGAAAGAAGAAAGGAGGCCTGACTTGTTTGTGGGAAAGTCCTGGGCATTCATTCATTCATTCTGGGCCTGAATCTTACATTAAACCTGAAATCCTCCTTAACTTCTTGTTTAAGTGGATAATTGGACTTTCCAGCCTCATATATGCAAGTGCCTGAAGCTGTCATGGATTAGTGTAACTGACTGAGAAGATTCAGGCCATAAATGTGAACTTTTGATGAACCAGTGCTAGTTATCAAAGCAAGCAATACTAAGAACACCAGAATTGCCTCGATGTAACTGAGAAGAAGACCATAAGATTGTCAAAATACTGTTTTACTCTGCAAAATGTGGATAATTTATATACTTACATATACAGTCCTATGCCTGAGTGACTGTTTCAGCATGTTTGACATAGTTTAATATAAACCACCTGCTTCTATTTGAGCAACAGATCAGCGAAAAGGTTCCTCTGTAGTATGTCTCACAATGCTATCACTTGATATTAGTTTCTGTGTTACTTTGACTTTAGAAAATATTAATCCGGCCGTCCACACTGTTAGTTTCAATCTTTAATGTGTAATCAAAGTCAGTCACAGGTTTAACTGCAGGTGTGTTTGTTTTCTCATTTATATCTCAGGTTACTCAACAGCGAGCTGATAGCATAGGCGGCGGGTAAGGCTGAGCATGGCGAAGGCAAATACTACTACAGTGGTGCTGAGCCGACGCCCGAGGGTGGGGGTGCTGCTGCTGGGCTGATGACGCATCTCTCTCGCTCTTGTTTTTGTATAATGGGCTGCTCAAGCGGCACACTTGCTCTTTTGGTTTTGTATAATGGGCTGGTCAATGTGGCCCACATAGCGAGCGGGGGATTTCTCCCGGTGCTCCTGATGGCTAGTCCGACTCTGAATTTAGGGAAGGCTTAGCCGTCTCTAGCCTACATTACCCGCCGCCCTTGGCTGATAGACATTTTCTAGTGACTATTGTGCAATGACAACTTAAGTAGTTTTATTAATCAGTGGTATTTCCGGTTATTATGCAGGAAATACCACTACAGCATAATCAGGAGGAGGATCTAGGGTAGTAATGACTACATGCTTCTTGTAAGTTACAGTCAATATTAAAGGAATAGAGAGTGATATGAGAAGATTGATATCAACCTTTTGTGTTAAGTAACAAGCTGAAGCGGGGAATGGATTAATTTAGTTTAGCATAAAGATTGGAGGCAGGAGGAAACAGCTAGCCCAGCTTTCTTCAAAGTGGCAAAAATATGCCCACCAGCACCTCTAAAGCTAACTCTTTAACAATTGCTGGAACAATTTCTTGGCCAAATACCAGCTGGGTGCAGTGACTGTGCGCAGCTTAGCAAAGTCTCGTCATGAAGTTGGCAGGTTGATACTACTGTGCCTGTACATAAACCTCCACTAAACTATGTGCTCACCAACTGTATCTGACAACTTGCTGTGGCATGCTGCAGTACTGGGCTGCATGGATGCTTATTTTTTGTGAAACTGACTTTGTGAAGAAATAGTTACAGCACATACCTACTCCTAAAATCGCAATTTTCAATTGTTTTTATTTCTGTTTGTGTATGAAATAAACTTACGAAATACAACATGATAACTTAGTAAGCTGAAGAGGTGGTGGTAGGGTGTAGTGGTGAACCAAGCTAGCTAGCTGTTTTCCCTCTGCTTCCAGTCTTTATGCTAAGCTATGCTAACCACATCCAGACTCCAGCATTGTGCTCTGCACAGACATTATATTTAGCTTCTCATCTCTTGGAAAGAATGGCAAATTAGCATATTTGAATATCATTAGCAACTATTCCTTTAACAAGCATAATTGTACATACAGGTAGTAAGATAATGTGGCACAAATGGTGACAAATAAGGTGGTCCTTTGATTATGAGAGATGATGATTGTTGTGAAATTATAATGTACACAAAAATTATTGACCTGAATTGAATAGTATTAAAAGAAAATATGTCCTCCTTTAATGTATATCAGCATACAAAAACTTTGTTGTAGGGTTACCTCTCTGGTCCACATTAGTTATAAAGGATTATTGCATTAGTGTATTTTTTTTTTTTTTTTAAAGTTCATCTCCTGATGTCCTTTTTCACAAGTTTCTTGTTGATATTTTTCAAAGCTATACTTTGAAAACTTTTATTTAAATTCATTAATTTCTGTCTGATCATTTGATACAGTGGGTATGTTTACATGTGCACAGTAGTGTGATTATGGCCAATACTGCGATTAAGACATTAGTGCGATTATGCTGTTTGCATGATTGCGAAGGTGACAACTCCCTTTAATAATCCTGTTTACATGTGTCATAAAGTTTGATTATATAAAGAGAGGTGTGACGTTTAGTAGCTTTGTTTACTTCCTGTTGTTATGTTTATTACTTTTAAGTCAATATGCATGCACGCCATACATGTCACCATGTACAACTCCTCAAACTTCCAGAAATGTTGTTTCTTCTCTGTTTTGCTTTCCATCATCACATTTGTCAACACTACAACCACATGGAGCACTACGTCACCAGTTGCCTATGCGCACCCTTATCAGAGTTTCAGTAATTTGACTGTATACATGCTCTGACTGGCCCCAAAAAAGTAATCCACATATTTTACTGTGATTATGCTTACTTGGACTATGAGCATAATCGCATTAACATAATTTGAGTATGGTGTTTACATGGGTTCTGCTTTACTCGCATTATTGCCTTAATCGCATTATAATCAAATTATTAATGTGCATGTAAATATAACCACTGTCATATTTTTTACATTACTCCTCTAGACCTCTGTCTCTGTAAGACAGCAATATGCTGATTCAGATTTTCTTTTTGTTCATTTACTCTGCACAGACATGACTCATTACTGACTTAATCATTGATGACGACAATGCTGTGAATCTTTATTAAATGCTGCTGTGCCTTCTTTGAAATGTGACAAAAATATAAAAGCAATAATGTTCAGTTGCCGGGTGGGGGTTGGCTATGTGGGATTGGTTGACATTACATTTTAATTTCCATGTTTCTGTTTGTCAGGTGGTCATAGAAGAGAGATACATTTCAAAGTAAATAACCAGTGATGTTAAAAAGCACAATACTTCATATGAACATCAGATGAACGCCTCCCTTCTGTTTCCTTTCAATATTAAAATGTATTTTTGTAACTAGCTAATCTACAGATGTAATGTTTATTTAAATATGCAGAATAAATCTGTCTGCTCTGCTCTAATGTGTTTGCTCATGCATGTCTGAAATGGCAAAATCTTTCCGTTGCACTGAATACGTTAGCATGTTAAATTGAGCAGAATGGTGAAATGTTCACTGTACTACTTGGCCAGTGGCACTTCTCTGCAGCTCATAATATTGCTTGGCACTGCGTATCTGAGAATGTACTTATCTTATCTTGGTTTATGGTGGGAGAGAACTGTTGCCTTTGCTTTACTAAAGCATTACATCAACAATTTGCTCAGTTGAGCTTTGTCCAGGAAGAAGTAGACTAGCTGTAATGAGGAAATGCAGTACATTGAACTTGTGTTAAAGTTGAGTTAACTGTACTGAACAGAGAGAAAAAAGATTTTTTTAAAAATCTTAATGTTATGAAGGATGGCTGAAGCAGAAGTCTTTGAATCTGAGGAAGAGGGCATGGTTACACTCGAAGAAAAGCACCTGCCAGCTACAGAGGAGACTTATCTCAGAGTTTTATACACAACAAGGAGAGTAGAGAAACAAGAAAATGAGAACGACTCAGTCATACAGCCTCTGCTTCAGCACAAACATCAGGACAACCGTGATGAGAATCACAAATCAGACACGCAAACAGCGACAGATGGGGCTGACCGAAAGACATCTGTTCCACAAGAGCTGGAATCGGCTGGCAGGGATCAGCCTGGCTGCAGTGGAAGTGTCAGGAGTTTGTGCAGTGACAGCAGCCGGCACGAGTGCCCCATCTGCAGTGAGCTCTTCGACTCACACGGAGTCACCTTATTGAACTGTAACCACACTCTGTGCCACCACTGTATAGCTGGCATCCTGAGGCAGGCCAAGGATCCGGGCCGACTGCAGTGCCCTTTCTGTCGACAGACCACCCCGTGCCCACAGTGGGAGATCCGGAGACTGCAGGAGGAATCGTACAGTGACAGCGTCTACCAGCCCGGACCGGACCTCGTCATCAGGCCTGGCCTTGAATTTCAGGCCGTCCCAACATCACCGTTATGCTGCTTTGCTCTAGAGAGACAGCTGGAGGCGCAGGCACACACAAACATATGTGGATGCTGCGTTTATCCTTCCTGCCTTCTTGGAGGACTGAGACTGATGCAACTACACTCCCTCTGCTTCTCTGTCACTGCTCTCCTGCTGCTCTTCATGGCGCTGCTGGGTTGTTTCCTCTACATAGTTGTTCCTGCTATAATAATATCCATACTTTTCGGTAATGACTAAGGTTGTAGATAATCATTTGAGTGACTTCAGCTGTCTGGCTACTGCGAAACTGTTTATGGCTTTGAATTAACTGCTTGTTAGCGATTTAAGTGCCATTACAGACAAATGACATTTGGGGAATACAATGTACATTTCTTTGGCACTTTCAACAGTGAACACAGATAATGGAATACAACCTTTTATTTGAGGCTTTTGCTCAAACAATAATTCAATGTCAAATGTCATTTACTCTACAGTTGTTTTATTAACCTCATTTCTTATCTTTCATTTCACATAACCTGATTATTCCAGACTTACCTTTGGACTGAGGTCTGTAAGGCAGCCTATTAGATATTATAATTGGAAAACATCCAATTTGGAGTTGGCAAAAGCCAAACTGACTCCTAAAAAGATGATTTGCAGGTGCACATGCAGAATTCATCGTTAATATTGCAAACGCCTGGAAAAAAGTACCAAGAAGTTTATCGCACAACATTTCTAAAATATGTCTAGGACTAAGAGGAGTCTCTTATGAGTTTGTCAATCTCTGACTTTTGTTTACTTTGAAGAGTGCTGCAGCTTTGTAGGGTTTGGTGCTGGGGATAATTGAGGTTTGACTTTGGATCAAAACTCTTCATATCTTTCTGGGTCTCATGTTGACCTACTTCTCATCAGAACAGCTCGGATGATCTCTGTTGTAGCTGCAGCATATTCTTAGCAACAAACCCCATCTTGATCTCCTTTCATAGCGGACATGAAGGAAACTTGGCCCTACAATTTTATCCTTTATATCAATATTATTTATTCAAAGAGAGAGAGAGACAGAGGGAGGGAGCAATGATGAAAGCTGGAATGCTTCTCTGGATTGTTTCTTCCTTGTTTTGTTTGTCAGTACTGTATGTAGTTTTTTTAGATGATAGATAACTCTGAATAGATTTCTGCTTAACCAAACTTTTTCAACAAACATGTTCTGTATGCTTCTCTACTGTATATCATGAAATCAAAATTCAAACACAATGGAAATTGGTAAAGTTTAGATTTAACTTTAAAGCTGCACTCATCAATATTTTTTTATATTAACAATGGGTCAAATGACCATGAAAGAGGTCACTTGTAGTGATAAAGCCACAGAAAATGACCACCAACTCTACGCTCTCATCAACCCTGTTTCCAGTAGCAGCTGTTTTCAGATAAAAACCTCTGATAAACTTCCTGTGCACTACCTGCCGAGCATCACCCGGCAGACAAAGTTAGCCACTAGCTGGCGAAGAAAGTTGAACAGGAAAGTGCATACTGGGCCTACATTCATGAGGTGCAAACCTGACTCCATATAAGTCGCTCTGTGTTTGCTAAATGTGTGAATTTAAGTTTGCTAACATGTTTGCTACACATGGTAGGAAGATGCAGACAAAGTTCTGCTACAAAGTTCAGTTTTATATCACAGCACAGTATCAAGGTTATAGTTTAGCCATAACATGTGAAATACTACTCTAATAATATTTTTAAAAAACTCACTACAGTTTAAATTGAATCTTTTGAAATTTCTAAACTGCCAGAAACCCAACTGATCGTCCAACAGCCAGGTCATTGATCAGGCAATTGATGAGGCATTGTAACCCCCCTCAAACTACACGTCAAACGACAACTTTTCTGGCAGAAATTTGGCTAGTGTCCGACTGGCTTAAAGGGGTTATGTCAGTGTTGTTTTCAGCTTGTTCAACTGCCACCAAGTGGCCAAAAGTATCTATTGTAACAGCTTTGCTGCTATATAAGGAAAACGATGCGGAGAAGGTGGTATAGGTTTTAAAAAACTCCAATAAAGACTAAAACCTAATAATCTACCATGTTAAAGTGATGTGTCAAGTTGCAAAATTTGACTTTGGTAGAAAATGTATTTGTTGTTTTTTTGCGCTGGGCTTTACTGTGCATATACATGTGTCTTTACAAAAGAGGCAGGTTCCCAGTATCAGTGGTTGACTGGTTGTAATTATTACAGCCAAGATAACAGCCAAGACAAGATTCTCAAACATTTCTTAAAAATGCATTTCTTACAAAAATACTGTATAGAAAATGTACAGAACTGATGTAAAGACGTAAAATCACCTGATACTGTTTCAAGATGGTGATCAACAGAAGGACAACGCAATAATGTGAACAGACAATCTAAGGCACTCTATAGATAGCATACACACATGCTCAACATCCATTATTCATTCAGTATATTCACTATGCTGTAAATCTACATCCAGTATTGCATGACTTTGAGGAACAACAGGATCATTATGCTCTGTAATAACACATATGCTTGTTTCCGGAGATCGAATCCTAGTTCTCTTCTGACTCTCTGCACTGTCTCAATTACTGAAGCACAAATTTGGTGCTAACAAGCCTCTCCAATGTGAAACGAGAAATTGATCCATATTGATCAGGCCTGCAGCCCCCTTGAGAGTTTGCAGTGTTGGAAATAAAGCTGGAACCTAAAATCCGGAAAAGTCTTCATGTTCTCTGCAGCATGAATACTTCAGCTCAGCATGGGGACCAGGAAGCAAGCGAGCACCGAGGGGGCTCACACATCTATGATTTATGTGAGGACTTCACACTACATGAGAAACACATCAGATAGGCAGGCATCCATCTGCAGATGACTCATCGAGGCAATCCATTTCCAAGACCTCATCAGCCCTGTTTATGTCAAAGCACTGGCAGAGCACGACCTGGTTTTCTCCCCCCCTTCGGTCAGATAATGTGGGCTCCATGAGACAGACGTTCAACAACTACCACGCAAAATGCTGATTGATGCTTTTAAAGCGATCTTCACATATCATTTATAGTGCACTTCTTCACACCAGTCGACTTGGACATGTTCAGGTCAGAGCAAATGTGTTCTGAAAAAACATTCATCTGATGCAAAGAGCAACATGAGGCGTTGAAGACACGCATTGCTGTCATGCCAAGCGTTAAAACATGTAGGAGTCTAAATGTAACATGCTATGTCTGTTCTCTGCTCCCACTTTGTATGTTTCATACATGCATGATTCTTCAATTAAAGGCACTTTTGACCATTTAAAATTCTAGAAACATGCAGTGAAATTACTTGTTACTTAAATCAAGTTTGTTTTATGTTTGTTAAAATGTGTATAACAAGTCCTGATTAAAACACGTCCACAGGGTTTGATCACCTTCAAAACCTCCACCTTCAAAAGAAATATGATATTTTAAGGCATTCTTTGTTGCTGCCAAAGCAAGATGCCATCACCATTGCAACAGGGAAGGATTTCATTTTAAATGGGATGAAAAAGGTTCAAAAGTCCCTTAAACATTTCCCTTACAAAACTTACAACATAGAGAACATCATCTCAAATTCATTTTAAATACTAAAATGCTTTAGTTTATACAGTGACACTTCAGCAGTATGCAGTATATACAGTAGATGATTATGTGCACTGGCGAGTGTAGTTTTATGAAGATTAGCTTCAGCTAGATGAAAAGGCTGGTGCTCATGGTGTTCATGAGTGTTTTCCGTATAGCCACACAGAACTCTCAGTTGTTCCACTGATGATAAACACACACCTTAGTCAAGATTTATTTCTACTGTGGCATGTACTGGAAGATGAAGATAATGTTATAAAGGTGGAGCTGGACCAATCACCCCTCGGGACATGCTCATTATATATGCATGAGGAAAACTGAAGATGCAGTGAGGAAAATGGGGAATGTTGTGTGGGGAAACTGCTAAATAATGAAGTGTGTGCCAAGATCAAAGCAATAGTAAAATAAAGGAGTTAAAAATGAAAATGAGCTAGTAAAAAATAAATAGAAGAGGAAAATAAATCAAGTTTTGATTTATTTTAATTTCATTAACTGATTGGTAGTTAAGGAAAAAGAAATGAAGCTTTTTGCTTTTTTACCTACTGATTGGAGGTTGAAGGACAAGTATACATCTTTAGATTTCTTTTAATAATTGATTTTATTCATTTTAATTACTTAAAGTAGCTATAATCAATATTCTTGTGGCAAGGATGGAGTCCATGCAAGAGTTGTATGTAAAACAAATGTAATTTATTAAAACTAAAGCTAACACAAACAAACAGTAGGGTGTGTAGAACAAGGTGCAAAACCAACAGAAGGTGATGCAGGATGGATTTTGGCAGAAGGAAGAAGAGCAAGAGTGACCACATGGGTCATAGCCTGCAGGCCCAGGTGAACACATCTGACAGCCCTCCACTGTCATTCAGACCAAATCCTGCAATCTGGCACTACGGTACGGCAATGGTGGGGGCATGTTGTTTGAGGTACTACAGGTGAGACAATGAAATACGATCCAGGAAGTCAAGCTGATACACTGTACAGTGGTTTGTAATTCACAGACAGGATTTTAGAACTCTGGGAAGTTTTCACAGCGGCAGCTGTTTTCAGAGAAAAAGCTCTAATAAATCCACTGTACGCTGCCTGCTTAGCACCAAACGGCAAAGTTGCAACTAGCTAGCTGGTGAACAAAGTCAGGCATTTAGCAGCTAAAGAGCCAGATATTTCCCTCAGGAATTATAGAGAGCAAAAACAGAGCTAAAAGAGAGTGAATATTGGACGCCCCTGTACGCCAGCTGTACAGGGGTGGCAAAGGAGTGGCAAGAGGTTTTGGCAGGGTGGCATGGAAGGGTGCAGTATGTGGGGATCCCCAAATAAAAATACAAGTCTACTTATGTACATAAATGAGTTGAACAAAAGATCCACAAATATATTTTATATTTATTCTTACATTATGTTATTTTGATTCACACGTTTAATGACGGACAGCAGAAACAAGATGCCAGCATTCATACAAAAAACTGTGCAGCTCTTACTGGCTCCCAGTAGAGGTCCCAGTATTTGTATTTGTTGAGGCAGCAAAATTATTTGTATTTGTATATGTACTCGAATAAAAGTGGAAAGAGGCTTTAAAATCCTATTTTTGTTTTTATTACGCTTTTGATTTTAGAAAATTAAAGTGTTAATGAATGAATAAGTCAATAAATAATGAAGAAGTGTTCATGAATAAACTACCTTATGAAGGAGGTCCCCACACGAGTCTCGAACTGGAGTCTCCCAGATCACAGACAACTGCACTGACTACTGAGCTAAAACTTTGCCAATTACAATTGTGCAGACAGACCTTTAGGTATACATACAACCATAACACAGAAACAGCACAATGTGTAACATGTAGGGAGGAACTTCAAAGGTGATTATTGCTTTGCACTTTTCATTTATTGCCCATTTTTTACAACCTAACTTTGTGGAAAGGAGAAGGGGAAGTACAGGTTATGGAGAGTCCCTTGGGAGGATTCCACGTGTGTTAGTAGCTCAGCTTTATCTCTGGGGAGTGATGTCCAAAATAGGAAATGTGCGTCATGTAGCAGGTCGATGGGACTCCCCTTGTTGAGACCTGCTTATAGACATAACAGCAGAGCACAGGAGAGAGACTGATATAGTGATGTAACCGACCTGCGCACTTGTATTTTGTTTGTTTTTTTCTTCTGGAAAAAACAAATAATTTAAAAAATATTTGTATCAAACAAATATTCGTAAAAAAAACCCCCACTATTTGTGTTTTGCCATATAATGTATTTGTATTCAGGCACACCCCTACTCTGCACTAACCATCAGGTCATATTCAATCACCATTTTTTTAAGACAGCTAAAAGCGATGATTTTTATGCTTTGCAGCAAAACATTTCACTAACATATCTTGTATTAATGCTGAGTTTTCTTGCTGAAAAATCTGGAAATATAACCACTTTTGCCCTTCCTTTTAATTTTCAGTCCGCACTGCACACCAGTCCAACTATTCTGACCTCCAGTAGTCAAGTAATCAGTAGGATTATGATGTGATTCATAATGCGATGCATGATGTGATTTATGATGTGTTGTATGTTGTGTTATATGATGTGTTGTATGTTGTGTTGTATGTTGTGTTACATGATGTGTTGTATGATGTTAGATGATGTGTTATATGATTTGATGTATGATGTTATTATGATGTGTTTTATGATGTGATGTATGTTGTGTTATATGATGTGTTGTATGATGTTTTGTATGTTGTTTTATATGATTTGATGTATGTTGTGTTATATGATGTGTTATATGTGTTGTATGATGTGTTGTATGATGTGCTTGGTTGAAAGCCATGTATTACATTACACTGTAAGGGCATGTGGTTAATAAATAACAATAAAACAATCAGATTTAACGCTGAGTTATATTTAGACTAATTAATCCCCTCATCACTAATATATTCAGTCTGACAGTCACGAAGGCAGCAGCCTGTTTGTGTGTAGACTCTGTGCTGTACTCTGTTAGAAGGGCAGTTGCTAATCAACCAAAAATAATACACTAATGTGCAGTTATTAGGCTACAGTCCCAACAACCCACTCCCTAAGCGTGATGGATTCAAACACAACAGTGTTTGCACCTGCAGCTTTTGATATCTATGAAAATCGAGGCTCAGAATGACAAAGGCTCTTCCTAATCATGTCTTGTGAGGTTAAGCTAGTGACTTAACCTTTGACATGCTCTCAATACTGAATCAAGTTTTGCATACAGTAATTACATTCAATTAACTTAACTTCACTTGCAACCCAGCCTCACAGCAGTTTGTGAAATAGTTATGAAATTTAATCTATAGATTTGTGTACATGGACACGAGTTTTCCATTTTTTTCATGACAGTCAGTGTGACTTTCAAGCTAATGTATTTCAATTGGAAGCATGTTTTGTGCCTGCACCACGTTTTTTTTTTCTGTCACTCAGGACTCAGGAGCACAGAAGCTGTATTGTTTTTTCTCTTTTGTTATTCTTTTTGTTATTTCTTTTCAACTACAACCACTACATTACTCAACATTTAATCATGAGATTTTATTCTTGTTTTTATTTCTATTTTAATTTTATCAGTACAGTCAGTGGTGTCAGTCTGATGGGTGGACCAAATGACCTGCTTATATGACCTGGAAGTAGCTTATTTTCCTCACCGTGTTAAGGTTTTCCTTCAATGATATCTTTAACATTTCTTAACACAAAAACACTAAAGTGTCCTTGATAACTCAACAATAGGATAGGTTAATGTTAAGGTCATCAGTTGTAATTATTTCTCCTTCAATTCTGAGAAATAAAGGTTTTTGTCCGGGTCCAGACTGACAGAAAAAAACGTGGTGCAGGCATGAAACATATTCCCAATTGAAATACATTAGATTGAAAGCTGTGCTGACTGTCAAAAAAATGGAAAATTCATGTCTATCTACAGAAATCTATAGATTAAATTTCATTTCACACTACACTACTGCCATGAGATCGGGTTGTTGTTTGAGTTAAATTGGTCTGGCTGGTTAAACTTCACACAGAGAACATCTGACTTCACTTCACCTGCAGATGCTGCAGCTCTCAGTCTCTCCGTGTGTTGTGTTGTTCTGACTCGCTGTGACTGTGTGTCTGTGCACATTTGACACAGTACCATACGGAAAGTTTTCGGGGACCAAAGTGAGCATTTTGCTTATTTCAGTGCTACCCCCCCTTACCCTTCCTCTGGATCCACCCCTAACTGTTTGCTAAAAGGTTTATCATCTTAAAATGTGATTTGTTGTGTTCTTCTTCCCTCAAGTGGACTAAATAAATAAATAAATAAAAATTCACTCATTTCAGGATTAACTAATATTATTTATTGTCAATTTAGTTTCAAATATTTCAAATTTAGTCTTTCAAATGACTAAATTGACATTTCGATGCACCAAAAAGATTTTATATCAAAATTGCCTCTAAATTTGCATAATTTCTCACATTTTCTTAGAGCTTGTTTATTTTCAATTCCAAAGTTTGTAACATTTTTAAGTGTATGAGAAGCAATATGAAACGTCCTTAGTGTATGAATTATGCTGTTTAAATACATTTGTCTCACCTTGCCTAAAAAAGTGTTTTCACATTGTGTTGGTATTAACCTAAATAACACTTGTTTCACAACACATACACACACAAACATCCCTCTCCTTTCCCTGCAGAGGACTGTGTGGGTGGTGTATGAGTATGTATTACTTCTGTGTGGGCGGATGGCTCAAAGTGGGAACTCAAGATTGTGTCCACGTGTGTGTGTATGTCTTCGTGTGGATTCGCACGTATGTGTGTGAATTTAAAAGTCTGCAATGATCTATGTGTGCTCGGCTGCATGTGCTCCCTTTTGTGCCTTACTGAGAATCCACATCTGAAGCGAGACGTGAGCAGCGCGTAAAGCTAGGTTTATGTTTGATGTCACCGCATCTTTCATGTCAAGGCTCCACAAGTTGTTACGCTTGGTCATGCACCTCTGACTTTTTGCAACTAGGCACGCTGCCTGGTTGCAAAAGTAGCTGAAGTGCATTTCCTTGCATTTTCCTTGCATTTCCTAGCACGCATCAACCTCACAATACAGCTGTATTCCCCATTGAAATGTCTCTCTGCATGTAAGGGATGGACAGACCATCTCCTCTTGCATTGCCTTTGTAGTTTTAATAACCAAAAGCAGATAAATTCTTCCTTGGCAATGACAAAGCTCCGGGGCAGCGTGTTTAGCCATGTTGGATAATGATGTTCTTCCGGTAACACTCATTGATTTCTTGCTTATTCACAGTATATTTTGTTTGTACGCCCCCTGGCCCAGGCTACTGCAATGAACGTGTTGAGTATAAACACCTCTGTGCATGCTCATAGCTTGGGCGCCATCTGCGGAGGCCTGCACCACGGTGTCTCGCATGAGCCTTAAGCGTGTTTTACCCGTTGATTTCACACTGACTCCAACCTTCATTCAGCTTCTCTGTCTACAGAGCTGGTGTTACACCGTATTTGATAACCCATCAGATTCTGTGACCTGCCCTGATATTCTTACCCTAACCATCTCACTCCTCAGGCCTAAACCTAACCAACACCAGGCCGTCTGTCAGCAGCAGCTCCTGACAAGCAACCGGCTAACCAAGCTGACTGACAGCAGAAATTTACTGAACCAAAATAGTTTTCATGTCGGCTCCACAGGAAGAAAATCAACAGTGTCTGTATTTATTGATTCATTGATTGTATTTCCCCACCCACCCTAGCGAGTGAGGGGAATCTGCCTGTAGAGAAACAGGCGAGCTCACAGACAGACTGGGAACCTTGATCAATCAACATAGATACGGTTAATACGTTCAAAACAACATATGCAGCTGGATATTTGTGTGATTTAAACAGCTGTCTGTGCAGATTACACTTCACTAAACGTGACAGAAATAGACGTAAAATACTCAGATTCAGTGTGGATTGATATATTTAATGAAATGGAATTGTATCCACTCCGTAAGATGTAAGTGACATCCATCACTTACGCTTCAAAATACGATTGAATTGGCCATTGTCTCACTGAACTTAAGAGTCTTTATATGACTCTTGTGTTGTATTACTCCAGAAGCAGACAAACAAACTTATTAGATAATGGCTACAGAGCGGATTGGTCTACCCTTATTGATGTGTGAGTGGTCGGTGAGTGGGCAGGAAGTGAGGCAGAGGAGGGCTTCATAACCTCATTTAACAAGAGGCCCACACTCTCACAGGGCCAACCAATTGTGGTGAGTTTAATACAAACTGGCTGCGGCAGTCACGCCGAGGCTGGGAGGGTAATCATTAGGTGCTCTGCTCAACACCATTATTTGTTCAGTTATTTTCAGTGGTTTGATGGTGTCAGGGACTTGTCTCCTCCTGTCTGTGGCTAGCATTTTGAAGGCAGTGTGTTTTATGGCCCCAGTAGCTTATTCGCTTCAATGAGAGAAAATGCCTCTGAAAATGAATCTATCCCGGCTGAGCCCCAGAGGGAGAACATGAACCAAAATCCTGGAACCAGCCAGTCCTGTCTTTTTCTTTTTGTTGATTTGTATAATGATAAAGGCAAATTTGTGTGTTAGCTGTTGTTTATTATATGGTTTGTTTGGGGGGTATTTTTTGCACTTTTTTACTCTGTTACCAGTCTGCCAGTCACATATCTCTCCTGTCATTCAGCCTCAGTGTGTTCTTGCCTATCTCTATCACCTTTTGACTGTTGCCTGCCTTTTCCTGTCTGTTTACTTGTTATGCTCTTTTGGAAGTGACCTCTGCTTTGTTTTTGAACCATAAATAAACTTTGCTTTTACTTGTTCTGTGTGTGAGTCATTCTTTTGAGTGAATTAAACTGCCTGAACTAAATAGATTTGAAAGTGTTCAGATATGGTGAAAAACTTCATAGGGCTGCTTTGTATGGGCTATAATGTATAAAGCCAAGCATTAGTCAGAGCCCTGCTGTGTTCCCTTCACGTAGGCTATGTAGAGGGTGATTTGTTTGGGTTGGTGTTTTTTTTTTATTATGGGACTGGATTACCACATTATTGTGTTTTCTCTTCTATCAAATATAATTTTGACTAATGAGATTCAACATTTTAAGTCATTTTAAAATAAAGTGAGGAGATACTTAGCCAGCTGCCAATAAGTCTGTTTCATATAAGTGCATATAAAGTACATTTTTCCTTGTGTCAAATTGTCAGAAGAAAAGAGAAAACTTCCAAATCATATCTGAGACAGCCTCATTTTGGAAGCACACAGCCAGCAGCTGATGAATGTTGATTTCTTCAGCCTTGTGATTAATTTATCAGCTCTCTGCAACAGAGAGAGACACCACTGTGTTGTGTGATTTATAATTCAGAACACTGTTCGATGATTTTAAACTGGCCTCGTTTCCAAAAACACCTTTTTCCAATTGCAGGAATCGTTGACATTAATACTTGGAATAAACGCACCAAAGCCCAGAGAAAAATCCTCCTGGGGCAAAAATATTTATTTGACTGTTAATAATTGAAATGTGTGCACGAGTTTCTCTGACTGAAATGTCTTATTCATTTTCGTGCGCTTACGTGTTTTGTTGAAGTGTTTTATTTGGATGCTTCCTGCTGTGATGAATAAACTCACTGTCAGCTCGCCACAGAATATTTCCTCAGTGTGAAGAACCTCCTTTGTGCGTGTGTGTTGTAAAAATCCTGTTTCCTAGGTAACCAGGAGGTTGATTCTGCTGCAGGGATGCTCCCAACAGTTACTTACACACTCCAGAGATTACACAACATCTTCACCACAGTCTGATTTTACTCCTGTTTGCACACACACATACACACACATGATTAAAAACACAGGACAGGTCTTGTGTTAGAGTGGACGGATGTTACTGACATGCTCAGTGATTAATGAGCTGTCCACGGAGACCTACACGACAAATAAGACCCCCCTTCCAGTTTGGAGGAAAATCCCGCATCAGAGCCCGTGTCCGTGGCTCAACTCTGACCTAAAACCCGTTACACTGGAATAAAGACCCCTCCATCTGCTCTTCTCCAATCAGGCTATTTGAGGGGAAAATCTCACAACGGTCTGCTTCTCATTTCAAAGCACAGGCAATAACAAAGCCCACATATGAATCCGAATTAATTTTATAACCTATCCATGCCCTGCAGGTATGCAAACGAACACTTCATGTGCGCTGCCCTCAGTGATCTCGTCTGTCATGTCACATTATGAAAAACATGGTGATCGAGAGTATTTGGAACAAGTAGGTGCATTTATTTTTCATACGATCAGCTTCTGCTTCAGCATTAGCAGCGGCAGCACAGCACGCCAACGCGCAAAACCCGGAGTGGGTAGCCGATACGGCGGGAGCGCGCAGTACCACCGAAGCGCGCATGCACAGCTGTCAGCACCAAGGACAGCAGCCGCTCAGCCCGGAGCGACCAGCCAGCGACGCATCGGTGTGAACAGTCCGCACAGAGCGCACGGAGCAGCGGCTGGAGGGAGAGATATACACCCCTGAGAGGAAGCCGCCTGGAAGCTCGGACTATGGTTTAACTCTTCTCTCAAAGCCGAGGGGAGGTTTGAGGAATTCTGCAGAAGAGTGCAAAAAAAAAAGGTGCACAATGCGGTTTGGACGTCTCTGGTTGACAGCCTGCCCCTAATATGATCATGCACATTCCTCCGCATTGCACATAATTCCACCGAATTTTTTTTCGGTCTTCTTCCTTTTTTGGCCTCCCTCCCTCGTTCACAACGCCCACCTGGATCGCGTCTGCAGTCGTGCAAGCAACTGGCTGAGCCGCGCTGCTGTCCAGAAGCTGGTCGAGCCGACCCGCCACCGGGGAGAAAAGCTACCGGGCTGCACTGTGCTGTTTGGTGGTCCACACGATGCGTCTGTTTCTGCTGGCGGTGCTCTTCTCGTGCTCCTGCGCGCGGGCCGGCTGCGAGCCGAAGATCGTGAACATCGGGGCCGTCCTGAGCCAGAAGAGATACGAGCAGGTCTTTAAAGATGCCGTGACCCAGGCCAACCAGGTCTACGGCAGGGACAAATTCAAGCTGACCGCCATCTCCGTAACGCATAAACCTAACGCCATCCAGATGGCTCTCTCCGTCTGCGAGGACCTCATCTCCAGTCAGGTAGTTTACCGCCACCTCTGCATGGGCGCTTCATCAGATAACTGCTTCATTTATCATTGAATCATAGCCTATATCTCACAGGCATATATGATCCATGCACTCATCCATCTAACTGTAAAATGCTTTGCTGTTGGACTCTGCATCAGGGTGTTTTGGAGGAACAGCAGCCTAGAAATTCCTGTGCCTTGCCATACAAAGTTGGGGCTTTCAGGAAACATTTCCTACATGTCATAATCAGATGTTTTTTCTCACTCAAAGGCCATGATTGGTTGCCATGACCACATCATCAGTCTTGAACTCTGAATGGCTAAATGGTTTTATTTTTTCTACAGACTCTAGCAGAGCAACTGTCCACTCAGCATGTAAATATTCCCAAATGTACAGAAAGATTAAAAGAAAGCAGGTCTGTCATTTATCTAATTTGGCATCCACTCAACACTTTTACACATAAACCCATAAATTAGTCCACATTGTACAATTCTAAAACAATGAAATCCCCACAGACCCATCTGTTTTACAGACATCCAAAAATAGGCTTTGGTTCGAGGCATATCTCGGATGAGAGGGCAACTGTACATTTCAGGACACACAGCTGCAAATCTACTGAACTGCAAAGGAATCAGTGAGGAGTGAAAATGTGCAATACATCATTTGCAATTAACGACTCGGCTGTCAGTGTGTGTGCTGCATGATAATTTTTGGCAGGAGGAGACTGACACGGCTGCAGACAGTTTGAGCAAACAGTTTCTGTATGTCGGCCTTCAGGCGTGGATCATTTTCTCTGCTGCAGTCTGTGTGGTAACATGAAAAACTGTGTTTAGAAGTCTGCGAGAATGAGTTTCACTTCAGAAATAGACACATTTGCCAGGGAAGAATTTTCTATCAGCATAAAGGTTCATATGTGCTGCATATCTAACACATGAAACACATTTCATAAGTAATGCATGGTGAGTGTGAGCACCTTTGAGAGTTATTAAAACACTGAAGCACACTGAAATGCACCATCCATCCTCTCATATAATGCTCAACATGGCTTTTAAATAGCGCCAACATTATGTCACAGCATGTTGAGGCGTGAATTCCCTCTCGTTCCCGTTTCTCCCACACACATAATTAGGCTTTATTCAAAGAAAAAAATGCACACCCACAGCTTCAGTGCTGCTCTCGTGTCCTTGGTCCTGTGCTTAGTGTAATGAGTCTAATTGATACAGGCTTGTACAATAATATTGCCACATCCAGTCTCCTGTCACATGCTCACTCAAAGTATGAACATACAATCCACCCATTAGGTTGCTCACATTACAACAACAATCGTCCAGATCTCCACACACACACACACACACCTTTTTGTAAATTAGACACACCTCACACCTAATTTAGGCAGAAAAGTCTACAGAAGGTTTAATCAGATGAGATTAGCTTGTAGGCGATAACAGTCACTGAGAAGGAAAGTTCGTGGCAGATGGAGGAGTAGATGCCTGGGAGCAGTCCTTGGAAGATAGACCTCATTTCTGACCCAACCATACGGACTGCTCATATCCAATAATTCATGCCTGCACGGCAATGCCAACTTTATTCCTCTTCCTCCACAACTCTGAGGCATTTGTCAAAGCTGGGCTTTAAGAGAGACACGCTGAAATTATTTTCTTCTCAAGTAGTTGGCCAGCTTTTTTTGCCTAATGCGGGGATAAGACTGAATCAGATGGCCTCAAATTAATATTAGTCCACCAGCCCACACAGTGAAGACATTTGAACAAAGGAGACAAATTCTTTGCTCTTCTATTTCTCTGTTATACATGAGTTTGTCCCTGACTACAATTTATATAGCTATTCACAGTTCAAACATGTTATTTTTAACCTGTTATACAACATTTTAGAGCAGCGGCTGCACCCACTAAAAGATGACTAAATGTAATTAAAGTACACTCATGTTTAATTTATCTTGATGCTGAAAACCAGATGTTTCAGTCACGGCTGGATTATCGACCAGGGAACATGGCCATCTGCCCCAGAGCCCCAGATGGTCAGGGACCCTAAAGGTCCACGATTCAATGTAGCAATTAGTTTGTGATACTCTGATTACCTGTAACTATAAACTGAAATTGAAAGGGCTTTTAGGTGACTCCTGCATATGTACTTAATCCTGAGGCTCTGTCTTACAGACAGTCTTAGACAGTATATATTCTTAAAGACATTTGCATTTATTCATGTTACAACCAAGTTAAGATGGGGAACACGATCAAATCAAATCAATCAATCAAAACATCTCACTTTTTGCCTTGGGGCCCACTAGTGGATTCATCCAAAAATAGTTTTACAATCAAGATTTCATCAGTTAACAGTGATGACTGAAACATCTGTTTTTTCTACATCATGCTGAAAATTTTATAGTCACCCTTAAGTCACACTTGTAAGTGTGCATAGGAAATGTTTTTTGTATGTGTGTGTGTATGCAACCCTAACAGAGTGAGAACTATACACTGAATCAGGGCGGTTTCATTTATTTTTTGTCTTTTTGTTGTAGTGCTAGCATTATAAAAAATTAAGTTTATTTGATTCAGGAAAAGGATACTGTACACTTATGTGCATGTGTGTATTGTGTGTGATGAATATTTAAATATGTTTATATATTTTTGCAGTACATGTCATGTTTCGTTCCCTACTGACTGCAAAAAAAGAGAAAACTATTCAATAAAAAAAGAAAAGAAAGATAGTAAAAATGCAGAATGTCCAAAATGGACGCCTCTAAGACTTACACCTTTATCAGGGTGTGAATAGAGGTGTCTTTATGCCAGTGTCAAAATGACAAAGTGCCCTTCTTCTGTGTCTCTGCAGGTCTATGCTATCCTGGTGAGTCACCCTCCCCAGTCCAATGACCACCTCACTCCGACGCCTGTCTCCTACACTGCAGGCTTCTACCGCATCCCTGTGGTGGGTCTCACCACCCGCATGTCCATCTACTCAGACAAGGTGAGTGATGGATGAGAGAGATGTAAAAAGAGATAAAGAGAAGAAAACAGGAAGAGAGTGAGCGGAGAACGAGGGAGTAAGGAGCTCCCCTGGGGAGGCTTCAAAAGCTTCTTAGATTAAACGTCCCATCACTGTCCATTAGGGAGCTGTGATTAAATGGGTTTCCAGCTGAAAATTGAAAGAACATCATTAATAATGTCTGTGACCTAAGTAATGTTTTTATGAAGCAAAAACCATTAAAATGAAACTTTAAAGCAATCACATAAATAAAACTCCAAGGACTTTAATATCTTAATTTAAAGTCGATTAATTGACATACTGCCTAATCTGGTAAATTATGGGAAATCAAAGGCATTAAATCCAGATGTTTGTCCAGTAGTTATCTGGTTTGGTATTTCTTTACCACCTAAAATAAACAGAATCTTCCCTTGTATCATTTTTTTTTGTCCACTTATTTTCCAAATGTTATGAGCTATGAGTCATTCATTAAAAATATAAGGCGTTGTGTAAAACATCTCTATTCCGTGACTCATGCTCCTCAGAGTATCCACCTGTCCTTTCTGCGGACAGTCCCTCCCTACTCCCACCAGGCGCACGTGTGGTTCGACCTGATGCGCGAGTTCAACTGGAACCACATCATCCTGATAGTGAGCGACGACCACGAGGGGCGGGCTGCTCAAAAGAGGCTCGAGACCCTCTTGGAGGAGAGAGAAACAAAGGTGAGACGCTTCTGCTCCCAGGGGCCCTCCCCCAGAGTGTGTGAGCGTGAGCACGCGCGTGTGTGTTGTAAGGCCTCTGTTTTTTAAACCTCAAAGGTCTTCTATGTATGTAACTGTTTTCCTTTCTGTTATGTGGCCACATCTCTTTCTCACCATTGTGTAAACATTGGCTAACATTCCTAGAGACATCAACAGCGTTTAATGTGGTCTAATCTGACAAAAGTTTGTATGTTTATTTGCTCATCTTCACGTTGCTTTTCGCCATAGTCCAAATTATCCTGTGTCTATCCACAATGGGAGCCAAATAGCGGACTTTAACGTGGGGCTTTGCAAACCATCACAGACTGAAGTGTTGAAGAGTTTATCGGGGGCCAAGGTGGAAGACAGGTGTTTCTCTTCTCTCAGCGTGTGACGAATGGCCGGTTTCATTACTGTGCACAGAGTCCTTGTGTTTATTGCACCATGCTAGGTCATGATCACAAGATATGGGAGATGTTTTCGCCTTTTCAGATACCGCTGATGCATCCATTCTGAGTGTAGCTCTGAGCTGTGTATGTGGGTCAGTGAAATGCTGATTCTCTATGAGCCAAAACAGACTTGAGACTGCGACGATGCGTGCCCTTTAGGAACGGAGAGCAAGCGAGAGGGGAAAAAAACAACTGCCATCTATTTCATCCATTTAATAAGATGAAATTACCTTGGGATATATTTTTTCTTTATACTCTATGATGCTTGTCCCTCTCTGAGGACTTTTGCTGTAATTGTGTGGCAGAGTGAAATGAGTTCTGATTCAGAGGTTTAATTAAATCAAACGCTGAAGAGACAGTGAATATGACACACACCCGAGAGTAATTCACGGAAGGCACCGACAGTTAAAGTGAAAGCTGCTTAAATTAAGTGACCGTATTGATTAACAACAACCAATTGGAAACATTTGCATCCGCATCCGTGCAGTTTAAATGATGCTACTGACGTTCAAAATCATTAAGCAGTGACTCACATCCTGCACAAGAGAAGAGAAATTTGTGTATTAAAAGCCTTTGATGAGAATCCAGGAAGTCCTTTTATGTTTGTATAATCTGACTTTGGATCTCAAAATGAACCCATCTGTGATTCCCATTGAATCTCATAATGCTGAGAGAAGTTGCTGCAACTCTCTCTCCTATGAAGCTGTAATCCTGCGTATATTTAATTATGACTGCAGGGCCAGCTGGAGCAATTCTGGGCCCCTGAGAAGGATTTATTAAAATCTCCCAAAATGTGTGCAGCAAAAATTAAATTGAAAACCTAGTAAAACTCAAAGGATAAGGCTGGTGATATTATATATATTTCTTATTATCTTTAAATCCCATGATAACACCAACAATGAATTGATCCTACTAACAAGTATTATCTGTGTATCAAAAGTCTGATATATCTTATTGAGCTCCACTGTTAAAACTAAAACTATTAAAAAAACATTAAGAGGCTACACTGGCTAACATGTTCCTTCATTGCCATGAAAACAAGCAATGTAGTGTATTTCCCAAACACACCGTCCTGCTGCCGTAAATACTCACCAGTGCACCAAATGTGTATTAATCCGCAGCTGAAAACAGTCCCCAACAAATGCACTATTTCACTTTCATAATAGCTGCTCTAAAATTGAGAGATGTCTATGTTTTTTTGGCATATTCTTTTCTATTGGCCTGCGTCTACATCACGTGACTGTCAAGTTTCTTTCTGTGAAAAAAAAGGCTGACATTCCTTTTATTCTCAGTGGAAAATGCAATATTTTAAGATAGTTTCTACATTAAAATGCATTTTGATAACATTTCAAGCGAGAAATGTGCATTTTACTTTTATAATCATTCATAATCGTTCAGTGAATGTATATGATGTTTAGTTTGTTAGTTATTATGGAGATTCTTTCAGTTCTTGCCAAAATATTGTTGGAATGCAAAGTTTTCTATTGTTGCTATAGTGGTTGCTATGGATGCTGCTATCGCTGAAACCACATAGTTGCATGTTGTTTGAATCATTGTCTTTGCGTTGTGGAGTTATGTTATTTGTGTTATTTTATGTAACTGAGATTTTGTGTGTGTTCAAGGAGTCTCTCCCTTCACACACAACAGAGATAGTGACATTTGGATTCAGATAGTTGTGTTCGCAGCCAACAGGCAGTAATTTGAAGTGGAATGAAGCCCACTGACATCAGACAACCCAAAACAGGAGTTGAACATGCCAAGTCCGCCCACAACACATTGCCCTTCCTTAACCTTAACTTGCCTTTGCACTAAATTGTATCAAGTCTTGTACCATGGCCATATAGACGGGATGAAGACAGGGATCTTGCATTTCATCATGGAAAAGTCTCAACCTGGAGAGTAACATCATGTCAGTCTGAAGCTGATACATGACTCCAGTTTGGAAATATTGACCTCTGAACCTTGAACCCAGTGCATGTTTGAAGGCTTGTCATTCAGCAACAGGAGGGGCTACAGACATAGGACCAGCTGTTATAGAAAGCTCTTTACCTCAGCTGTCATGTGGGTGTGGTCACTGTTAGGCACCAACTGGGGGCACTGTCAGATATGGAAAAAAGCCATTTTCGCCCATTTAACGATTAGATTTTTAAATCTAATAACACCAATGTGTTTCCCATCCCCTAAAACCCCCTAGGGTACCCGCAGTTTAATACTGCCAGCTTCTAATTATGGGGAATATATCAATGTATTTAAAAACTACAATTCCCATTAGAGACGTGACATAGAACTTGTTATGAAGCGTACAAATCAGCCAGCACACTTGTAGTTCTTGCGGTTTCCAGAGTAGGGTTGTAATTAAAAAATGTATCTTTACTAAAAAAATGTGTGTGTATATATATATATACATATTTTTTAGTAACTCCTAAATATATCCTATATAGTCCTATATAGTCCTATATATATATATATATATATATATATATATATATATATATATATATCAATAAATATAACAATCTACAACAGTAGTGTAAGTTGTGGACACTGTCAGCAGGAGTTATACGACCCTTAAAAGAGGGATTAAGGATCTTTCGGTAACTCCCCCCCATGGATGTAACAAACTGTGTTGAAATAATACATAATTCAGGTTCATTGAAAAACTCTAGGGGACTGTACATTCCAACATTTTTCTGGTGAGACCTGACAGAATCTCAGTAATAATTAACAAACTAAACATCATATACATTAACTGAACAAAGACTATAAAAGTAAAATGCACATTTCTAACTAGAAATGTTATCAAAATGCATTTTAATATCGTCTTAAAATATTGCATTTCAACTAAGAATAAAAGGAATGTCAGCCATTTACATCTTCAGGGGGAAAGACTGGGCTTGGGGCTGAGGGCTACATACAGGGCAGGAAAGTCTTGAGAGATCGCCAAACAGATAGTTGGTTTTGGTCTTTACATGGCATTTTTTTCATATTAAGAAAAATATAGAATAATGCCAGCCTTATCTATTAAATATTACTTGATTGCTACAGCATAAATTCGTATGGAAATTGAATATAAAAAGAACATTTAAAAAAGCAAAGGATATAATAACATTAAAATGTACTCCCTAATTTTCATAAAGGGTCACCAAATATCAAAATTTGGTGTTCCATTGCCAAAATGTTGTCAGCTGTGAGGATGTTGATGAGGATTTGCTGCACTATAACAAAATCAGGAGGTGAGACTTTAAATTTTAAGACAAGATAAAAAGAAAATTTGTTTACACTACTGATTTTTTGGACGCCCCCTGGTTGTTCAGCAGCCCTGAACATCTACTTAACTCATCTTCACCTCAGCCCTGAAATCCAATGTGTGTCACGACACCAGCAGGATAATGAAACCTTTCCCAGCTCTTTCATTGTATGTTTGGGTCATGGCGTCAGCTAAAAACCTAAACAGTTAATGCAGCAACAGCTTTGACTGTCTTAGATGATGTTAGTTTGGATGTAGCAGATTCCAGCTACGTCACATTATGCTCTACTTAAAAGAGAGATGTGTTATTCCTGCTAATCACCCGGCTGTGTTACATAGATGCAGTAAATTTACATAGTATTTTTAGCTTCATGGCAAGTTGTTACTGAGGTCGCACAGTCACAGGAGGATCACTGTCACCACCAGCTAAGAGGCTCTGGACACAGTGGACTTAGTCAGAGAGCAAATGTGACCAACACAACATGAAATATTAATGCCTGACTGAGGATACAAAAATAGAGCACTGAGAAAAACTCTTGGAAGAAAAAAGACGAAGACAGTTTTTTTTTCTTGTTGCTCATGGAGACTGAGGACACATAATGACGCATTTCTGTTAAAATTCTGATGGTAGTTACTTGGTATTTAATACTGACTCTTCATAGTTTTGCATGACTGAACTGGACTGTAATTAAAATCTGTCTTAATATTTTAGTTTTCCCAAAAAAAAGGAAAATATATACTCTTGCTTATTTCACTTGTTTCAATTGTAGTTTTATACAATTGTGATATTGTTCCTCCATCTTTTACAATATCTCATGATCTCAGAATATATTCTTAATAAAATGCAGAAGTGGAATAGGAGGAATTATTCATAACCTCACTACAATTTTTTCAAAGAAAATGTGTTGACATTGGAAAAAATATTTTTTGTCATAAGTATGACGACTTAACATTTACCTCTCAACATTTAAAGTCACAATTACTCAAACTAACATGACTAACACAAAAAACATGACAGCCTCAGCTTGTATAACAGGCCTCGAAGGCTTTCAGTTGATGTGATTGGAAGTGTTTCTGGTCTGCATTGTTGTGAATTTGCTTGTCAGCATGAATATTGTGCTGATCGGCACTGACTTTGTGAGGGGAGGGCAGCAGACCCATAGTGCACTGAGGTGTGAGCTGTGAAGCCAGGCAGCTGTGCAAGAAACCCCGTGAAGCAGAAAGATGCTGTATATTCCAGCAAAATGGCTTCCTGTCTCAAGCAGGACTCCCGAGTGTCTCTTCTCACTGACACAGGACCGGACTGAAATTCAAAATGGTGACACCTCTGGTCCGACAGTCTGAAGAGTCTGACTTACGTTTAACCTGCTCAGCCGCTACTGAAAATCAGTATCTTGTGCCGTCTCCCAATTCCATACAACATACTAAATGTATACAGTATTTACTATATAGAAACTTGATAGTATATTGTTTTATCAGGTATTATACAACATATCAATTTACTGTTTTATACCAACGGGAAAACATCAAACAGCTACTTTGGAAAGCAAATTAAACATCACAGAGAGAAAGCAGCATTTTCTACAGATTTAATACTTGCTTTTTATTTGATTTATTTTCTTAGATCTTTCTGAAGCTGTCTGACAAACATTCACAATTAATTTAAATTCTTTGCAGCCGTGAGGTCGAGCCTCGAGTGCATCTACTAATTGTGTGTAAATCAAAAGCACACTCAAAAATTCAGTGCTTTTAATATGAATAGTATACTTAATTTTGACACTTTTCCGTGGTGAACACATTACATAATCAATGCCTGTCTAGAATTAGTGTGTCGTATGAAACCGGGACACAGCTTTTGATTATTTGCTGGAATTAAATTGTGGGATAAATGACCAGTGTGAATCTTTTACTTGTGTTTGTGATTTAAGTTAGATTACTGCTTTTCCCTGTCTGATTTGGTTAAATTTGATTTTGTAAATCACAATTAAATAAGACCACCAGTATTAGCCAAACTTTATAATTGTTGAATAAAAATGCTCCATGTAAATGAAGCTATTTAGCTTTTGATATGTTGTTTCAAGTGTGTGGTCACACTAGTTAATAATATTAAGGATAACTAGCAGCAGCCTCTGAAGTTGGCATGTCTGAGCTGGTGAAAATATTGTCACCTCAGCAGATGGTTGGATAGATGAGCAGTTTCCTCTTTCAGTTTTGCAAGTTTACACACTTCACACCTTTTATTGAGTACTGCAAATATTTTAGGAAGGCAAAATGTGGTCATGCTTTGGACTCAACGCATCTTCATAATTAAGTGACAGTATAGGTCTAAAATTCAGCCTTCAAAAAACAACTTATAGTTATGTTTATGCCATCTAGCAACCGTATTAATGCGGCCTGAATTTTAGACCTATACTGTCGTTTTTCTTGTGAGGACGGTCTGTTTGGACTCGTTGGTGTGTTTGTAGAGTGTTGAAAATCTGCTCTCTTTGACAGCCATGTTCTTTTCTTAAGTTTCCAGTATCCAGTTGTATAATATTAGTTTCCAGTATGGTGAAGAAGACACCAAACATGGTAGAGTTAATGAGCTGTAAGTATTGATTATTGCTGGAGCCAGAGCATTTTGATCCAATTATTTCTTACAGTTGATTGATGCATCTGAATCAGCATCATTGATAACTGATGAATCAACTATAATGAATAAATCACCCTGATAATTATTTTGTACTTTCTATTTTAATCAAGTACACATGATTTCAGCATTATTATTAAGCGATCATCTCTGATGTTCTTTGCAAGCCCCTCTGTTAAAGATCCCAATTTGAAGCAGAAAAGTGGAGATTTGTTGGAATGCTTTACTGCCCTCCATTTTCAACTGTTTATAATATTTTTCTGTGTCTGCATATTTTCTCTGTGCACATTACTCATCAGAATAAAAAAAGGAACTATGAAAACCTCGACCAACTGTCCTATGACAACAAGCGAGGACCTAAGGTATATTTGCATGGTCAATGCACGCCGCCCACCAACTTTCCAAACGTAGCAACTAGAAACCAGCCCAAACCAGTCACCAGCCGACCCAGAAATGTCCCTCTATTGGTAGCACATGTTTTCTTTAATTTTTACTTTGAGACATTTCCCTATGATTTAAATAAAGAATGATTTTGTTATGAAAAATCTATAATTTTCGGTCATTACAGAAAAAAAAAAGAAATCAGTGAACAGCGCCCCGCTTTTATCATTTTCATTTTCTCCTTCAATAAAGGAATGCATGTACTCAGAACACACACACTCACACACAAAAAGAGTTTGCAAGTCCATTCCTTTGTGGAGAACCGGTAGTGTGGGACAAAACCGTTTCCCAGATGCTACTTCCTCCTGTTCTGTAGCACCTCCCTAGTTTTCAGCAGTTTTTTTGTTGGGGGAAAACGTCCCCCTCACCCCCCTTCACCCGTTTTTAGTTACTGGTTGCATTGACCTTCTTCTTCCCCCTACCTAACACATGCACGTCCTTCTTTGGAGCCTTGATAACCCTCAGTTTGCATGCGAACAAATGCAAAAGTTTTTTTTCCCTTCAAGCTTTTTTTTTTTTTTTTTAGTTCAGCCGGTTCCCCTGGATCGCTTTCCTTTTTATCTCTGTCTCCCGTTTTCAAATAAAATCGGCCAAGCTCGAACCAAGCAGGTAAAGAGGCAGCATGGTGTCTACGGTAGGGAAAAGTAGCTGGCTTGACCTTTCTTATGCCCCGATCACAGGCAGAGAAAGTCCTCCAGTTCAGCCAGGAGACTAACTTAACTGCCCTGCTACTGGAGGCGAAAGAGCTGGAGGCCCGAGTCATCATCCTGTCCGCCAGGTGAGATTTTTATCTAAAATTGCACATAAATGTCACCCAACTTCTGAGAGTTAGCGTCAGCAATGTTATCAGATGCTGAGAAATGTACACAAGATTGAACTGGGTAAAAAAAATACAAACAAGATCATTTTTATTATAGAGGTGACATTCAACATAAACCTTCTGCTGGATCTAGCTGTTGTACTTTATGTTCAGTTGTAGGGTGACTCTAAATTCAGGCTGAATTTTACAAAATTTGTCAAACTTGAAAGCTAATTAAAAATCAAGCAGACATTTAGGACCCAATACACAAAAAAAGAAGACATTTCACATCTTTCGTGTAATCGAAAGTACTGGTAGTAATAAAATGTTGGAGGGCAAGCATGCCCCAAACTCAATTACAGTGATATTGTACATATGTACACATTGTACATGTGCATATATGTGTGTATATTTTTTTATGTATACACACACACACACACATATGTGTATATAGTATATAAAAATACTTTTTCCTTCTTCCTACAGTGCCACTGTTATTGAAGTATTTTTCTTATTCTACCTTGTTCTATTTTATTCTACTCTAATTTATTACCTGTGTCTTTTTATACATTTCCTGTGTGTGTAGCATGTAGGGGGCTACAACTGCATTTTATTGTGCAATCCTGTATTGTATAATGACAGTAAGACTCAACCTTAAGCCCTCAGTGACTAAAAATGATCACAAAATGTCTTCCTCACACTTACATTCAGCATGTTCTGATGTGAAAAATAATCTTTTGTCTATTTTCAACATTCCAGTGAGGAAGATGCTGCTGCAGTGTACAAGGCTGCCCGCTTCCTCAACATGACGGGCTCAGGCTACGTGTGGCTGGTGGGCGAGCGGGAGATGTCGGGTAAAGCCCTGAGCGAGGCGCCAGACGGTACGTTTATCCAGAAGAGATCAGTGGGAAATACGCGAGTTAACCCCGGCTCTACTCACAGGCCGATCATAACACACACAGGATTAGAGAGATTAACCGTTTAACCATGGATGCATTACATGATTAACTGTAACTGCTTGTTGTGTGTTGAGCATTTAAACGTTTAAGCATTGTGTGTTTAAAGGTTTAAATGTGTTGTATGCAGAAGCTACACTCAGTTTTTAGCGTATATGTGTATGTCCTGGATTATCCAACGGTAAATTCATTGTCTACTTTGTCATATTAATACCCTGGTTTCTAATGAATCATGAAGGGAGAGTTTTGCAACAGATAACTGATAGAATGGTAAGCTACAACAGCCTTTCTTGTCTCTGTTACTGGATTTCCGCACAAGTCTTTCACAATGTTTTATCGTTTTGTGGTCACAAAAGTCGAGCGTCTTCCCCCCCAGGCACTCTAACACAACCAACCCCTGCAGAGAGTTTGTTGTCCTGTCCATGTCCAGTCTCCTTCACCTCCACTGCGGCTTCTTCCAGGAGTCTGCAAGACTGACGGACCTGGTTGCAATCAGAAAACTTAGCTGAAGTTGGATTGTTGCTCGATTTAAATTTAGGTCTGATTGCATTTTTGTTTGGTCCTAACACGAATAATGCTTTGCCTGTGCTGATTCCCCAAACCTTAGCTGGTAGGGTCGGGGAAAAAAAAAATCCAACTTCAAGGGACTCTTTACACATGCTGTGAAAAGGTCATCAGTGGCATAAAAATGATCCATTTATCTCTGTTGCCTTGTCTCATAAATGACACTTTGTGGATATTTTCTGAGTTATCGTCCCTGAGATTAACAGGCAATGAAGATGGATCATGCAGCTGATGTCTGACCTTTATTCAGGATGTCTAAAGTGGAAGCCCTATAAGTTTTTTTCCACTTTGTGCATTGCAAAAGGATCCTGAGAAACTTTAGATGGCTCAGGTCAGTGATTATCTTTGTTGTCGGCCTGGTCTCAGGTCTGATTGGCCTCCAGCTCATCAACGGGAAGAATGAGTCAGCCCATATCAATGATGCAGTGGCTGTGGTGGCTCAGTCCATCCAGGAGCTCTTTGAGAAGGAGAATATCACAGAACCCCCAAGAGGATGTGTAGGCAACACCAACATCTGGAAAACAGGACCCCTCTTCAAACGGTAAGCTTGGATTTGCAATGCTTCAATTCTATTAGATATTAAGATATAGATGACAAAGGTGGCTAAAGGAATCTATAAGTCTGACTTAATTTAGCCAGATGTGTCAAATCCAGATTTCTCAATTGAGGAAGAACTGATTTTAATTTTGTAAAGTTTGCTCAGTTCCTCATTCTCTCACTCTGGTTGAGTTCCTGATACTTTTTTGGTCATTTCCAGGATTTTTACATGTCTGGAAAACTGCCTTATAGAATGACAGTTTATCAGGTTTCCCAGGATGTGTAGGAACCTCGTTTCCAAATGAAACAACTGAGTTTTGACTGACCCACTTAGAGCGGTTTCTCAGCATAACATAAAATAAATGCAGTGCTTCCAAACAGATGTGGTGACAACAATAGCCCATATCATCCTCGCTCAACAAACACAGCTCTGTTGTGTTCATAAAACTTTCAACAAAAACTGTGTCGATGCAGTCAGTTTACCACATGCACTGAATTGGGAGCCTCATAGCGAATGATACACAAGACGCATCATTACACTCCAAGAAGATGACATACATGATATCCATGCGTAAACAAATGTGCACCCATTCGCACATATAATCATTCTGCTTGGCTTGCCACAGGGTGTTGATGTCATCTAAATACCCAGAGGGCCTCACTGGACGTGTGGAGTTCAATGATGACGGAGACAGGAAGTACGCCCACTACAGTATTCTCAACTACCAGAAGAGTCGACTCATTCAAGTCGGCATATACAATGGAACACAGGTAAACTCTTAAATATTTGACACAACCATAAAACAAATTTTATAGGAATTTTAAATTAGAGTTTTTCAAGTTCATCTTCTACTTTATACTCATGTGTATGTTGTACAGAGTCTTCTTTTTATTTATGCTGGACATGCCGCTCCAGTTTTCTATCTATAGTACAATGTAGCTAATGTAGGACAACTCCACAGTCCTCATTCTGTGCAAAAACACTCTGCAGTACATGATGCTACAACAGTCCATCATGATGGATTAGAGGGGGTATTTAGAATTTTGTTATTTATAACTGGGGCACATAGAAGATATGATGATTTACAACAACTGGATGCCAAGAGGGCAAGGAGAGGAAGTGGTCAGTTTATAATTAAAATTGACTACAAACTTCAAATTACCAGGTCGTTTTACTAAGATTTTGACTTTGGCCGAACCGTGCTTTGATTTTTTTTCTGTATTGGCTGGGGACTGTAGATTTGTCCAGTGTTTAACTGTAGTCAACTCTAGATGCCAAACTGGACCTGAAATCAAAACCGACATAAATGTGCTTAATGAAAACAAGGTATAAAAACAGGGATAAAAAGAAATCAATCGAGAAATCAAGATACCGAAAGCAAACAACCGCATTCCTATTATGGATAATAATGTGGGTTTGGCTTGACAACAAAAACATCACTCATGAATTCAAATTTCGTCACTTACACTAAAATGTAAGAGTCAGCTGCTCCACATCTTGGATGTCTTTTTCTCAAACTGTGTCACCATACCACCATAACTTGACCAAAAAAAAAACCCTGTTTGCTGTAATGGATTGCCTATTTCAATTTGCACTGAATTTGGAATAGCTGAAAATAAATCTAAAAATGTTGCTTGAGATGCAATTAAAAGCTGTGGGATGAACTAGTTAGTTTTGTCAAACTATTCAATTTGTAGCTAATGGTGGTTATTAACATGCTGCAGCCATGCAAAGTGCAAACAGTAAGGACTGCAGGGATCAGCACTTCAGTTCCCTGGTGATAGGTGTAATAATAATAAGTTCCTGAAGCCTTCAGGTATGATACATAAGTCAGAGGTCAATGTGATAAATAAAGGAACCGCTGAGCTGTGGTTATATAAAGCTGACTCATTAGTGATGCTCACCCACAGTGTTGGAGCCTCATCAGCAGCATGCCTTCTGTCAGCACTCAACTATAATACCTTATATGTGTGTGGCATCCCTGCAGGTGGTAATGAACAATCAGCGGAAGATCATCTGGCCCGGAGGAGAGACTGAAAAACCGCAGGGCTTCCAGATGTCCACTCGATTAAAGGTAAGGTGCCTTCACTTAGCTGCAGCGATGTGACATTTATGTCTACACAGATAGAGTACGGACCTCAGCTGATATGCTTGTGTTGGACAGTGCGTTAACGTTTGTTTCTCAGAGGGGAATGAAGTTACTCTTCGTTCATGAAGGCTGCAGTGATTTATTTGCTATGACTTGTATCTCTTCAAATTTGTCATAGGCCTGCAAAGAGCCTCTCATTTTTATCCTTGTCAGTTATTTTTACATTCAACTATTTGTCTGTCTTTATGTGTCTCTGGGTATCTGGGCATTTGGACATGGGTTTAATTTCTCTCTCGCTCTCTCTCGGCTATTCTGAAGTCCCTCAGGATCGAAACGGGTCCAGCTCTGACTACGTGATAAACAGCTTTCTGTCCCGTCTGTTGTAGATAGTGACGATACACCAGGAGCCATTTGTGTATGTCAAACCAACTATGCCGGACGGAACGTGCAAGGAGGAAATGACATTAAATGGAGTCTTAATTAAAAAGGTTATCTGCACTGGGCCCAATGAGACCATCCCAGGTAACACATCAGGGACGTTTATAATATCAATGTGCTTTTACTGCACCCGCCAAACACCCACTGGAGATGCATACATATATATGCAGTAGGTATCTATATATGTATGCATGTAGCTGAGTGTGCCATCCAGAATGTGTGATTGTCAGGATGCTGGGACGTGCGTGGTTTGCTGAGTGTGATGTCTGAGTGTGTGAGTGCAAGGGGCACCGTGTGACGCATTTTGTTCAGTCTACGTGCGCCGCCTTTGGATTCAAAAAATTAAATCTAACATGTTTCCTCAGGACTGATTGTAACTTGCAACCATTGCTGGTTTTGTTACAGGACGCCCAATTGTACCGCAGTGTTGTTATGGATTCTGTATTGATCTCCTGATCAAGTTGGCTATGACCATGAACTTTACCTATGAGGTTCACCTGGTGGCTGATGGGAAATTTGGAACACAGGAGCGGGTTAGTTTTACATTAACAAACTAACAGCCATATCTGTCATATTTATAGGCATGAATGCACATTTTTGCATGAAGCACAGGTTGCATGCAATATCTCACATTCATTACTTTACGTGACTTAAACTTTTTATCATTTTGTTGTACTCGACTAACAGTAGTAATCTCACTTATCCCAAGCTGAAGCGTTAAGCAGTCATAGAGCAAAGACCCACAGCTGTCAAATGTCCAGTAGGTGATTTTGTCAATAGTCAGTGATCTAGTTTCAGTTTTAAAATGTGTTTTAATAGACAATATAGTTATCACATGCAAACATGTATTGATAGGTTGTAAAACAGGTACCAGTACACATTGAAGATACTAGATATATTCCAGAAAAAAAACCTGTAAAAATCTACAATGAGATTCTAATTTATTCCACCTCCAACTACTGTGGGTTTTGGATGAAAAGGTCAGTTTTCTGCTGTGGTTTGAATTTGAATTTTTATTTTATTTGATAGGGACGATGCAATTTAACATAGTTCCAATACAGAGCATGAAACTGTTGCTATTAGCTATTGCTAATTTTCAGCTCTTGTCCTTAGTTGGGCTTTACATGAACAGTGTAATTAAAATATATATACATGCATATAGGTTGGGAGCCTAGTTTATGTTTAACAATGAGCTAATTATTTAATATGGCTCAAATCTCATTATTTATGTTGTTCATCTGCTCTGGTGTTGCAGTCAATGAACAATATCCATTCATTTTCAACATTGCCCTGTGAGGGAAACGATTACAAGTAAATTAGGAAACATGCCATCATAACAATTTACATTCATGATAACTTTTGTTGGAAATAAAATAATCACTTCAGGCAAAATTGGTAACACAAAAAAAATCTTTGTGTTAACAATAAAGTACAATATTCCAGTACTCAAATCCATTCCCACAAAGGCTCACAATAAAATCCAACAGACTGAGGTGCATCTAAATTATTATTATTATTGTTTAGTGTTTATCTATATGATTTCACAGTACCAGTATTACAACGATACATATATTTAAGAGCATACATTATATGTATCATGACATATCCGAGCCATGTTTTAATGTCATGGTATTATTTAGATGCAATGCCAACACCATGTAGCCTAACATTGATTTTATTTCATATTATTCATTATTTCATGTGAATTTAACCAGGAAGATCTCTCGAGATTAAAATCTCTTTTGTGACAGAGTCCTGGAAAAAATGGCAGCATGACTGTGTAACACAAGTCAATAAAGATCCCACTTTCACAGAAGTAAGACGAGAAAGGAAAGGAGGGAAAACCTGCATGGACTGAACAGAAACATGAACCTCTAACCCAGAAAAAAAGCCTGTTTTATAGTCAAAGCATGAGCACAATCCTACACTTTTGGTGTTACATTATCAGATTTCTTGAAGAACAGAAAATAGTGAACCCACTTTTGATATATATATATATATATAAGACAGAGCCCGTTTTAAAGATGTAGAGCATGCCTAGCACTTTGTATATCCCCACTAGGCTTAACCCAAATCCTAAAACCTGTAAAAAACATTCTGTGGTCTAGTAGACAGCGGGTTGATAGCGGACTCTCATGTCAACACCTTCCTTTTGGGGCTGTAGGTGAACAACAGTAACAAGAAAGAGTGGAATGGCATGATGGGAGAGCTCCTGGGGGGCCTGGCTGACATGATTGTAGCCCCGCTGACTATAAACAACGAACGAGCCCAGTACATCGAGTTCTCCAAACCCTTTAAATATCAAGGTCTCACCATCCTTGTCAAAAAGGTATGTGTTCACTTTTGGTGCTTTGTCATGTCAGATAGCCACCGGGGAATTGCATGTATCATCTTGTTGTGCATTTGCTCTTGTTCGAAAAAACCCGTCAAGGCAATTTTTTATTCTGTGTGCACCTACTGTGTCAGTAAGGACCAGCAATTTTACGCTCGCTATGACATTTGCAAATAAACACAGAAAACTTGCTTGTTAGGTGTGTAACCACCATACTATCCTAATAATTTTACATGATATATGGACAGCAGTAGTGACATGTGATATGATGAGCAATAACACAAATTACATACATTTGGGTCACCATTCATCTGAAAATAATTATTGAGTGGGAGGGAAATTTATACACAGCTGCCATGGTTTCTGCCGCTTCATTACTTCTGTTTTCTGCACATCATATAGACTTTAAATCACACCTGACCTTTTTGCAAACAATGTGCACTGTGTACTTTCAGGCATCTATTAGCTTTCATCCATTTCTATACTGTCTGGTATTAAAATCTTTTATCACACTCATGTGTAATCCATCACATTGGACAGCAAATCTGCATATATATTTGTTATTAATATGAGGTAATGCAGTGCTGGCTTCAAATCAATTGGCATTTGCCACACAAGGGTGATCATGTGACAAAATTTATGGTACCTTATTACCTGTGGATTAACTATGGGTTACACAACTCACGCAAGTTTCAAGGGTTTGCTTAAGATTTTCATTCCACTCAGAAATTAATGGAAACAAGAGGGTGCCTGGAGCCACAAGGTGCCAGAAGGAAGAATACATCTAAATCTAAAACTCTATAGCAAAAATGGTTAGCAAAAATTGTAAATGTACATGGGTTGAAAAGTTTAGGACATAATATGCGCAACTAAGGTAATAAAAGTTGTTAAATATCAATCAATAACCATCTGTGGTGTGTGCTTTCAGGAAATCCCTCGCAGTACACTGGACTCGTTCATGCAGCCGTTCCAAAGCACGCTGTGGCTGCTGGTGGGTCTTTCGGTGCATGTGGTGGCGGTGATGCTTTACCTACTAGACCGGTTCAGGTACAAGGGGAACCTGTGTGTGTGTATGTGTGTGCCCGTGTGTGTGTGTGTGTTCATGTGTACTCAGGTCTGAATCAGCGAGTGTGTGTATATGTGTGTACATGCGCTCCTTGCCCGCTACAGATCTTCCCTCGGTGTGGACAAGAAGGCAGACAGAGGTGAAGATTGGCTCCAACCATCCCACCGCTCTGTCCCTGTGCCGCCGTCTGTGTCTGTTTTCTTTCTGTTTTCTTTCTTGCTTCGCTCGCTCATGTTCAGTTCCTTTCCCTGCCTGGGGTTGCCAGGGTTTTCGCCTCTACAGTTTCTCAGTGATTTCTCACTGTATCTCCCGCAACCCCTCCCGATTTCTTCCCTCTAGCCCGTTTGGAAGATTTAAAGTAAACAGTGAAGAAGAAGAAGAAGATGCCCTCACCTTATCATCTGCTATGTGGTTCTCCTGGGGAGTGTTGCTGAACTCTGGAATAGGAGAAGGTGAATGTTCCCTTTCTCCCAGAACACTGTAATACACCTTTTTCACTGAAGAAATTTGCCACAGCCACACTGTCATAGCTTAACGGAGCCATCATTAATGTTATTAGTAACATCTGTGCTTTTCCCACTTTGATGAACCAACATATCCGCTGTGAAAAATAGCCTATTCTGTTGAGTACTTTGGTCTTTAAGCAGTTGTATAAAGACCAAAATCAAGACGTTTGTGGCAGAGAAATGCTCCAGGTGTTGCCTCACTGTGGGGTTTTTCTTTGAGGATGACAAATTAATTGCTTTTAAATCGCATTTTGTGAAGACAGGCTTTGATGCTGGTTGTCTTTCAGCAGTTTTACTCCTGCTGCCTTTGCTTGTTTCATTTGTCTTCAAGTGTGTCATTTTCATGTCTGATAGTTTTAGTGGCTTGTATTTTTTGTTCTAGGTCATTTCTTTTGTTCCAGGTAGTTTTGTAAGATAATTAGAGTTTTTTTAACCATCGATTGTAATATATTGTTAATGATCGTTGTTATTATTATTATTATTTGCAGAAGCTGTAACAGTAGTAAAAGTAGTAACAGAAGTAGCAGTTTTAGAGGTTATTAGTGTTGAGTGGTACAACTATTACTTGACAGAAATGGAAATATCTACTACTCTACACAGCTGATCTGATTTGAAATGGAAATTTACTGAGCTTAAAGGTCAAATCTTGAACTTTCCACACAGGTGCCCCGCGCAGCTTCTCAGCGAGAATCCTGGGTATGGTGTGGGCCGGCTTTGCCATGATCATTGTGGCATCTTATACTGCCAACCTGGCTGCCTTCCTGGTGTTGGACCGGCCTGAGGAGCGCATCACCGGCATCAATGACCCAAGGGTGTGTAGATGATGGTGCTAGACCACACAAAAACATTGATATTTATGAAATTAAATTTATAAAATTATTTTTAAAAATTACACATCAATGGAAATTATTAGCAGTCGTTACATGACTGTTTGTGCCTTGTCCTTGTCTCCTTGTGCAGCTGAGAAACCCATCGGACAAGTTCATCTATGCCACAGTGAAGCAGAGTTCTGTGGACATCTACTTCCGGCGGCAGGTGGAGCTTAGCACCATGTACCGCCACATGGAGAAGCACAACTATGAGAGTGCCGCCGAGGCTATCCAGGCTGTGCGTGACAAGTGAGTCTCGGCCAGGCCGGGCCGACCAGAGCACGTGTCGGCCGGCTGCTCGACCTGTCAGGCACATATTCCAGGGTCAGTCCAGTCAGCTCGGGGGGGGGGACATGGACCTCCGGACCAGGTGGAAGCGGCAGGACTTACTGCAGCCTTCCATCTGATCCAGGCCCATCGCCCAGCCAAGGCAGACGTCCAGGGACAGGAGCAGGTGTGGACGTGTCAACAGCACTGGCACCAGTGTGAGGTTGAGCTAACATTGAGTCGAGGAGCACCCTTTTTCAGGTTGTACCCAGACGAACATCTTTGAGATGGGGGGAATCCAATGGGGGACGCGCCCTCACCCATCTGGCATTGGATTTCATTTGGGCCATAAGCAGCGGTAGAGATTGCTGGTAAACGCTGAATGACACACACGATCTGGTGTGCGAGAGAGAGAAGGGTGGGAGCCGTAAATGTGTATGTAAATCATTGTATTGTTGCACCGTAACCCCCTCCTTCCCCTCCTCCTCCTCCCTCCTTCCTCCTCCTCCTCCTCCCTCCCCCTCCCCCACAGCAAGCTGCATGCTTTCATCTGGGACTCTGCGGTGCTGGAGTTTGAAGCCTCGCAGAAGTGCGACCTGGTGACCACGGGAGAGCTGTTTTTCCGTTCGGGCTTTGGCATAGGCATGCGCAAGGACAGCCCCTGGAAACAGAATGTGTCCCTGGCCATTCTCAGGTCTGTCCCAGCCGAAGCTGCATTACTCGTATGACTTTTTTGGTTTCTTATCAATATGATTTCGTGGTCACGTATTGACCATTTACAGCCATCCAATACATCGCCTTATGTTACATCTCTCTCTGTATCTCCCCTCTCCTGCCCTCTCTGTCTGTTTGTCTCTGTCTGTTTATGTCTGTTTGTCAGTGAACTTGTCTAGCTGTCTCAGTCTCATTTATGTTGCTATCTGGGAGTGAGCGGCTCGAATATTCCCTCATTTGCGGCGTGTATTAACTTTGTCACCTCTCTCCCCACCACCCCCAACCCCCTGCAGTTCTCATGAGAACGGCTTCATGGAAGACCTAGATAAAACCTGGGTGAGATACCAGGAGTGTGACTCGAGGAGCAATGCCCCAGCCACACTCACCTTTGAAAACATGGCAGGTATGGTCCTTATAGCGTAGAGAAACCGTTAAAAGTGATTGGACAAAAACTGCAGTGGTAAGGTACTGTAGCCCTTTTTTGTCCAATACCTTTGCAAAATCGTTGTTTTAGTGTCGGCGTGGGTGCTCTGTGGAAGTGTGCCGTACAGTATTTTGTGCTGTGGCTTTGTGCGGTTGTGGTCTTCAATTAATATTGTGTGGTTTACAGCCGCTGTCGTCAGTAGGAGCGGGTTGAAAAAAGGCGGGGTGACCGCTGAGCATGACAGGCAGACCATGCATTCATGCTCAGTGGGAGCGGCGGGGGTTGTAGACCAGCAGCTCACACATCTCCGTCTCTGCTCTTTCTCCAACTGTCTGTCCCTTCCCGACAGGGGTCTTCATGCTGGTGGCTGGAGGCATAGCAGCAGGGATCTTCCTCATCTTCATTGAAATCGCCTATAAGCGCCATAAAGACGCCCGCAGGAAGCAGATGCAGCTGGCCTTTGCGGCCGTCAATGTCTGGAGGAAGAACCTGCAGGTAGGAATGATCCCCTCTGTCCTCTCACATCTAGGGTGGAAGGGCCGGGACTGGGGTGCGAGCCAGCAAAGCCTCTCTTCTCATGGAGGTTGATTTCTGTCTCTGTCAGGAGCCTTTAATTTTTCACATCAACAGTGGTCAGACTTCCAGATCACGGCATGAGAAACTGTGATCTCTGATGCCTTCATGTACTGCAAGGCATCCTGAGCGGCCACCCTGTAGGTCCTAACAGCTCCCAGAGGCCAACTGCGCCCGTGTGTCTTGTGTGTGCCTGCAGGACAATAAGGAGGCCTCCGGAAGTCAAGCGGTGGCTGGGACTCCCTCATTAGTATGTAACTGATTAGCAGAGCCATTTCCACCGCCATGTCACCGCTCACTGTTTTTACTCAACAACAATAAGATAATCAGCCTCGTGATCCTTTAACATATTGGACATCCAAATTAAAACTTCACCTTCCACGTTCATGGCATGAACCAGTAGTTTCTAAGCTGCTACTGTGGCGCTTATACGCTTCATAAGGTCAGATGATGCGGACATGGAAAGCCTTGAAAACAAACAAATGTCCAGCCAGTCATAAAAAAAACAATAACAACAGTGATTAGTGGACAGTTAATGCTCTTTGAGCACGTCATCATTGATTTCCTTCAATCTTCCAACAACAGCCAGAAGCTAACAATGCAAATAGAGCATAAAGATTAAAATCAATGCCCTGGAACAATCACACAGCAGTGACTCTCGCAGTATTGTCGGCATAGCTGTAACGTGCCACGCTGCAGTGTACAGTGTGTCTGCCTCCCCCTCTAATCCACTGCAGTGTCCATAATGCACACATCCAACAAGAGTCAAACTTATCTTGCATGCCGGAGGCTTCATGCAACACAGTGGCTGCCTAGCAGGCAGCAATTTAAAGGGTCAGCTCAATCAAATTATATAAATACATATTTTCCGACTTGCCCTAGTGATATCTAGCCATGCAGGGAGTTTTGGATAGATATCCATTATACCTCTGTAACTAAATAAAATGGAGGTCTGTCGTTCACAGTATGCATGGCTACGTACCATTAGTAGTAAATAAGATTTTTTTTTCTTTTGAGTGAACCGGCCCTTTAAGCTATAATCAAGCAATAAGGTCCTCTGCTCAGCCAATGAAGAACATGATTTGCCTGCCAATGCAATTAAATATGGCTGTGAAGCGTTGGCACATCGGAGCACCCCTCCTCCACCCCCACATACTCCTTTCCTGTACTCTTTATGGTTTTACTAGCTGATTGGATAGTTAGGAGGTCCAGGGGTGCCACATTTAATGGCCAGTCACTGTGAGTGTGTGATGTGGCTCTTCCTGCTGCATCTCTGTAAAAGCCTTGAACCAGAACTCGGTGCTCAGCCCTGCTGAGTAGAGACAGCAGGGCTGCAGGAAGGTACAGTATAAAATCACAAGTGCCTGTCAGCAAATCGATGTCCTTCTGAGAGTGTCTGCCATCGACCTGACTACTGTATGTAACTGTTGTGACTGTCCTCATATGGATGTACGTTCTCTAGGCGCACTCAGCAGGCGAATGCATGCAGGTGTTGGGGGGGAGCATCACTGAGAAAGGAGAGGGACACACTAAACTGCCTGTAGACCAGCGCGTTTTAGATCTATGTCAGCCATGAGCATGTTGATTTTTCTGCACCGTTGAACAAAGACGGCTCATGCATGCTCATCTTACTCATCTACTGTCACTGTGGGCCCTCGAGCTAAAATCACGGACCCACACAATCTTCACTGCTCTAACTATAACCGCTGTAATGGGGCCTCATGCAAGGAGCACAGAGTGAGCCCACAAAGTCGAGCTTATACAATCTGTTCTGTTCTGCGTGAGTATTATTCAGGATATTATTCATACTGTTTTGGTGCACTGATGTGATTACTCACCGTGATCTGATTTACACAAATTAAAAATGACAACTTGGTTATGTAAGAAACAAACTCATCATGATGGAAAATCTAAGATCACAGTTTATGTGGCCTCCTCCTTCCTTAGTACAGCAAGCACTGAAACCTGGAGTCCCATTGTTGGCATAATTTTGACTGCTTGTATGTGTGTTTGTATGTTATTATGTGCTTATACTGCCTCAGGTTTGTGTATTATGCAAAGCACTGTGAAGTACTGTGCACCTTTCAACACAGAGACATAACCCCAGAGAATGTGCACTTCTGACTAATCTAAATCTGTCCATGTAGTACATTCCTCATCGTCTGCAGACTGACATGACCTCGCAAAATATACAAGTTCATTAACTACCACACTTTGCTTTCACAATGCTTTACAAAGAGATAAAGATGCATGCATTGTTAGCATTGCATGCCCACAATAATCCAGCTTTATGGAGCTGTAGCCACAGAGGTGTAGTGGGGGTAAACCTACAAAATCTCAGTTAGTACATATTTATATTTAGGTAAGAGAATTTAAAGCTGATTTAAATCTTTATGATCTAAATTTATAATTTACATTATACAAAGTATTGTATGTAATGGATGTACTGTTTAGCCACACTATCAGTCCATAAGATGTCTCTCTTTTTAAGAGATTTGTAATGAGTGAGGAAATAAAGATACAATAAGTACTACATTTGAGGCCAGTATCAAAATATTTGTTATACTGTATCAGCCAATATTCATTTTTAACATGAACAGATTTTTGAAAAAGATTAATCAAAGATTAAGCTGACACAGAGCTGTCACAGAGACAGTATGCACTGAGGAAGGATATTACAATTGAACAATCAAAGATGACAGTAAAGCTCTTTTCAGACATGCACTTTACTATAAATGTAAATGTGCTGGCATTTTTACATGGCGGTCTCATGCCCCAGAGACTTTCCCTTAACAGTCATGACAGCAATCTTACTAAGTTGCACTAACTAACTACATTAACATGACTCAAGTCTGAATTAAATGTCAACAAATAGGCACGCACAGGAATAAAAAGCAATACAGAGATCATTCTGAAGTAGCAGATTTGACTCAGCTGCTTTCCCTCTGCACCATGGGCCAGACAACAAGGCACTTAATGGGACTGTATACGACAACATGATTGACATCCTTCATCAACAACGCATATAATTCTGTTATAGTCACGTCATGTTTAAATTATTTATAAATCTGTGTTTTTGTGAGCTCAGAGTCCATTACCTTTACAGACAGATGAAGCCAGCAATTTTATAGATACTTGGCTGGAAATTTTGAGTCTACATTTAACAGAAACTCAAATAGTACATAGTAAAGTTGGAACAATTATACAACAAGAAATACAGCATATAATTCATTTTTTCACATCTCCACTATTGATGCTGTGCCAATATATGTGTAATAAGCCAATATTGACCAATGATCTGGCTCTGATATGTTCTTTATAGGCTTCATATATTAATTGTTTTGCTGATTGGTCTTAATGCTACTAACTATAATGTATTCTATAAAGTTACATCATAATTATTTATATCACTACATGTTTCTGATTTCTCTTACTATTATGATACGGTGCAGATAGTTTACCCAACGTTTTGTTGACCACTACATCACTAAGAGGCTACATGTCCGGCTTTCTAGCTTTCTCTGTTAAAACAGATGTTAGTCAGAAGTGCACTGTCTGATGAAGACTGAAACTGGTGTCAGTCTAAGATGATAACAAAGTGTCAGAAACCCTGTTACGTGATGATGATGATGATGATGATGATGATGATGATGATGATGATGATGGTGTATAATGACGATGCACTGCGGCGGCTCGCCTCTGTTTCCGACGAGAAACAGGCGAGTCTGATGCCACACTTCATCTGACAGCCCAGCATGCCCTGCATGGCCGGGACTGTGCACACGCAGCACCTCATCAGGGCTCAGAGCGACCAGACTGCATTCCTGCAGTCTCACAACGTGTAAGAAATGGGGGAAAATAACAGAGAAGTGACGTCACTTGGGCATTGATTTTTCCTGAAACCAAGACAGTTAAAATCACTTGTTACACATGCTGACGTTCACCATTTACTAACATGAGATGTCATCTCCCAACAGGAAAAACATTTTACTTATTACACCTGCACTAAAATCAAGTGATGTCTTGCACCAATCACTCCTCCTGCCAGCTTTCATCGAACCGCCATGCCAGCTAATGCCTGCTCGCCACCTGATATCATGACATCAGGGGATTGAGAGGAAAACGCTGGTTGGCGGGGTGATGGGTGGTACAAATGTGCCCAAAAAGAGCCTAGTCATGTGACCTGATGAAAAAGGATGTACTGCGGGGCCAGTGCTGGCCAAAATTGATTTGTCATGCTATTTGTTTTGTGTTTACTTATTCTATGTTTCCCCCTTTTTTATCTCTCCCTCCATTCATACAATGTTTTTGGCATGTTGAAATTCACACCACACTGCCCCGCCCACCCAAAGGGCCTCACTCCCTGCAACTACTCGCTCATCCTCCACTTATACTTTACTAACGCCCATCTTAGAATGCTTTCTTTTGTAGAAGTAGCATCTTCCATCAAATCTTTTCCATTTCTGCACTTAAACTTACAGAAAGAATATTTTTTGCAGCTACAGTAGAAGACCATTCATTTTCCTCTTATGCTCTCCATCTCCATCCCATCCCCTTGTGTGTGGGGTGAATTTCCATTATACCCCTTTAAAGGTATAATGACTTTCAATGGGCTTTAATTACTGACTTTTGTCGCTGTTGTTTTCCCTCTTTGATATGCATTTTAGTGGCTCTCCTGCCTCTGATACCATACGTAGCTTCTCGACTTTTTTACACCTGCCTGGCTTTGGATGTGGATGTTTGCTTTGCTAGTGTTTTTTTAAAGATATTCACCCTTTTTGGTTCCCTTGGCTTTTGCTTAAGGATCTTCTTTAAAGTAATAACGATCAAGTGGATGGAAATTTATTTCATTTTTCTTTTCTCCCCCTATGCAGCCCTCTTCCTCTCTAGAGACTCAGGATGTAAGAATACCTTAATATGAGTTTTTTTGCACACAAACACCCAGTTATTGTGCTGAGAGTAGCTGTGGGGCACTCTGATGGTATGAGGGAGGGAAGGGAGGGCACCAAATTGGCTCGCCGGTTAAAAATGCTTCTTTTTTCTTTTTCTTCTTTTGTTTATTTTTTGTGACGGGAATGCATTTGAAAATGTTTTCTAGAACCGAGTAGCGAATATGTTCTAGATATTTTCAAAAAGTCATATTCAGCATTCTGTTTAGTCGATCCATGTTTAATTTGACATCGCTTGTGTGTGGAGATGAGGAAGTTGGAACTGTAAAGTGTGCGTTCAGGCAATAGTGAGCGTACAGGTAGAATACTGTAGATGGTTTAAGTAGTGTAACGTAGGTATCACACCCACTGACATCTTTACTAGTCAGTCATCACTCATTCCAATGCATTTCTAGGAGCCGAGTGAATGTGTCAGCACATTTCTAGAGGACTACTGTGCCATCTTGTGCAGTCCCAGTGTGACAGTGTTGCTTAAAATGTAGTCGAGTGCCCTCATATCAGACTGAACAGACTATTTCCACTCTCACATCTAACAGGCTTTATCCCTTTCTTTCTTCCTCTTTGCGCATTTTACTTTTACAAATGATCTAGTCTTTCTCACAAGGACCCTCCCTCTATTTAGAAAATAATAATTAATTCATTGGGGTGGCGGGTGGTGGTGGTGGTGGTGGGAAGAGAAGAATGGGTGAGACCAAGGTTATCACTCAAGCCAGAGAACATGAATAATGTTTCTACATATATTTATTTTAGGATAGGAAAAGTGGTAGAGCAGAGCCCGACCCCAAAAAGAAAGCCTCTTTTAGGTCCATCAGTACCACCCTGGCCTCCAGCATCAAGAGACGTAGGTCCTCCAAAGACACGGTAAGGAGACGAAGAAGCAACATCTTCCCTTGTTTATTCTTCCCTCTCTTTCTTCTTCTCCTCCTTCTCCTCTGTCTCTCCTCCTCCCCCCCTCCTTTCTCTTTTTTCCTCTTCTCTGTCCTCTCTGCCTACATCCCCATATCCGACCGCGAGAGAGTCCCATGTTCCACTCACCCATTTCCACACGGCTCCGCGGCCTCTGCCACGTGTCTGTCCGTTCACCATCGATCAACCATCACCATTTAGCATCTGTAGGTCCTCAACAGGCCGGAAGGCATCAGTGCAGGAACTCAGGTCAGGCCAGGCCAGGAGCTGGGCTCTGAATTGGGGAGGGGTCGTCCAAGTGTCCAGGATTTTGGGGGGGTTTGATGGGATTAGCGGTGTGTTCTTCTGGAGAAGAGGTGCGACAAAAGCAAGCAGTCTGCCAGTGGTGTTTTGTCTTGGGCTGTTCTTCCTCCCCGCCTCTGGTTTAGACGTGGATTCTGGCGATTGTGTCCCATTTGGTGGCGTTGTGGTGTGTGTACTGTACATGAGCGTGTGTGTGTTTGTATATTTGTGTTGGTGTCCTGTCGTTTTGACTGCTTGATCCTTTGTATATCCACCTTTTATTTGCACCAACCCTGCACTTCCTCTGTTTGGGTTTCAGCCGCTGTTGGTTTGCTTTTGGTTTGAAAAGCATGCGCTGGTGTTTTGTCATTTTGTACAGTCCATTTCCAAGGTAGTCGTGATGGCCAGTCCTCCTGAGAAGAAAACTAATGTGTGGTCTTATTTATCAACATGTCTATTTCAGGATTACACTCATGGATTTCTATTAATCAATTTACTTTTTGCTTTGTCATATTTTCTTTGTCATAATTCCTGTTTATTTTTCAGTGTCCTTGTGGTCTGAACTGTGCATGCCTCTTTCAGGGTATATTTTCAGGTGGCGAAGACAGTCTTCTTTTTTGTTTTAATTCTTGTCTTTATGGGCTACAAACTCTGTGAAGCCTTAGACTCTCACTGTGTTACAAACTATTCTTTCTTTAAAAATCCCTTTTTACACCATCTTTAGATCTCATATCTCTTTGACTCCTTTGTTGCAGCACAATGAGAGTGTCAGGTTTTCTCCATTCCTTCACAGTTCAGTTGAAAAACCCTGCTCGTTGCGGTCGGGGGGGGGGGCTGCACTCCGCAAGCTTGGAGTGCTCTGACAAACCAGTGACCCCACAGTCATTTGTGCCCAGCTGCTCCGCCAGACATAGCTGGTCTGCTGACCAAATCTGGCATGGGACTCTAAAAAGAAAAGAAAACGTAAATCTCTGAAGATAGCACAGATACCTTCAGTGGAAGGCTTCTGTACTAACATTGTGTTTTGAATGTGTTTCTCAGGGGAGATGTAGCTTATTGCAGCTAAGCTAACAGGTCACAAATTTTTTTTGAGTGTTTTTATTTGATCTTCTGTCTTTCTCTCTCTTTCTCTTGTGTTAACTGTCTTTTTTTATGGATGTTTCTGCATTGAACCAAACCATCTTTACTCTCCCCTGGAGGTTTCACAATAGAATTGGTCACCTTTGAAGAGAAGAAGAGTTGGATCACCATTGTTATTATGTCTTTATGAGGGTTCGGATGCTGGTTTGGGAGCCCCAGTAGGGAAAAAAATGGCTCAAAGTGGAAACTTAAAACAGGATTCAGCGTAATCAAAAAAGATGCTCCAATTTAAAGATTTACCATCTTCAGTCTTTGACCATTATTTTGATTTTATATAAATGTTCTTCTTTTATATTAATGGATATCAATGGACTTGAGTGTCAGTGTCCCTCACCCACATGCCACACTGCTCCTCTCTCCCTCTGCAAGCATGCCGATTACTGTAACTGTCATAGATGTAGTAACGGTAGAACTAAGTAGAAATAATCTTTGTAGTTGTGCCATATATTAAGATGACTCACTATAGCTGTATTGAATAAGTAGCTTTAAAACCATTAACTGTGGTTGTGAAGTGTCTCTCTTTTGCTGGTCCACTTGACCCCAGTAGGGTGAGCTGTTAGCAGGCCCTCAAGGTACAAGACATGAGGAGACCTAAATGGGGGCTGTAAGCCGTCGGATGATGCAACTCACGGGTCAAGGAGATGAGCGACATCCACTCTGACGCCAGTTGATTTAGAAAAATGAAACCTTTTATCATTCAGGCTGGATGTTGCCCCATCTGTCAGCATGTTAGTTGCATCATAACAGCTTCTGAAGCTCATATGCTTGAATGTATTGGCTCTATCAGCTTAAAACGAGAGGAACTTAAATTGTAAGATCTTGCTTAATGGAGACACAAAAAGTACAAAAGTGAGATGGATACCGTGAGGCAAGACTCTTCCCTGTTTTGGTTCTGTCATCATTAATGTAGGACAATTATCTTTTATGTATTTAATGTCTTGCACATTGGGTGTTATGAAACTGGTTCTTCTAATATAGTGCTGTGAGTCAGGATTTTAATTGGCATTTTGGAAATCAGTCCAATTTTAAAGAGCATAATGCAGACAAGTTAGTTACTCCGCCCAATACCACTGTGTTTTAAAACATGACACAAGGAATCATTACTACAAAAAAAAACGCATGTTGAAGCTATATTTATGATGTAATTGACTGTATTCACAATTTTTAATGAGTGATTGTTTCATAATGTTTCTATATTTTTGCTCATTAGTAGAAAAAGCAGCCTCAGCATTGTGAAAAATATGGCTTACTGCTTTCAGACCACACAAGACTCAAAAGACTCAGTCAAAAGCATAATAACGATTACCATAGAAACTAAGCACCTGCATGCAATCGAGATCTTGTTTCCCCCTCTCAGTACTGTAGACGCCTCTAATTCAACGCACTATGCTTTAAAAGAAGCACAGTGAAGTGGGGACTGGATGTAAGAGTCCGACACAACAGCACTTTGAAATCAGCCTGAAATTCATCTTCTCCTCCTGAGCTGCTAAAATTAGAGAAGTCTGCATGCGTACAAATGACTGCAGGGAGATAAATGAGCTGTCCATTTTACCCGTGGCAGCAAATTATCACCCAGTCATGTTGTCAGGCTGGAAAATAAATGATTGCCTGATTCAAATTTGCTGTTGTCTAGACTCTCATGACCTTACATCTGCTCCCAACTAGCCCACCTCAGGCACAACCAAACTGCTTTACAAAAATCCAAACTTAAAAGATTCAAAATAGCAATATCAGAAAAACTGAGGTCTGCCTGAGAGGGGTTAGAGAACCCTCCTGCTTCTACATTTCTCCAGAAATGAAGCGCAGGTTTTCTTAAAATCAAAACGAATGTATAGATTAAGTTGCAACAAAGCTTCCAAATGCTGCTTTTGTCAAGAAATCACACCCTCTTATGTGTCTCCCTTTACTCCTTTCCCCCCCATTTCTCTTCACCTCTGCAGCAGTACCCACCCACTGACATCACGGGCCAACTCAACTTGTCTGACCCGTCTGTCAGCACTGTGGTGTAAAAGAGAGGGAGACGCCGAGGTTTGCTCCCCAAAGGAGAGAGGAAAAACGAGACGAGGAAGGAGAAGGGGAAGCGGAGGGGAGAGAGCCATCTCCTCGACTTCCCTTCACCGTTGAAGCTGAAGCTTTCATTTCACCGCTTTCGAAGCTTTCGAGGAAACTGCTTGCTGAAGAAGTGGCTGAAAACACTGAAGTTGCACCTTTTTTGAAGTCAGGATTACCTGGTGTTAGATGTTTGTAGGGTCCCTGAGCATGCACAGAAGAACCCATCTGACTCACATATACAATCTTTCCGTCTGTATATTATTAGCTGACTTATTTAACCTTGTTTTTGTCCTTTTACTCACAGAAATTTACTTAATGTTTGATGTTATTTCCAGTTTCCTGACCAGCTTAGTTTGGTTAAGTTTAAATAAACCAGTTTTGGTGCAAGTACTGTACTTAACATATCACTTCCAATTAGGGCCTAGATACAATAGTAATATTTAGCATTTCTTAACAACATATACTGCAATACAATATGTACTGTAAGCTTCGATGGATATCAAGTATTTTTAATAGGAACTTCTTGTGTTTTTATCTACACTTTAAAAGTTTTTAGATGATATTTCTTTCATCAGGAGGCACTAATGATAACAAAGAGGATATAACTAATCTTGTCTACCAGAGAAGATGATGGAAGCATGTGTGTGCTTGTATATGAATAAGAGCTTTATGTATCTGAATGATATAGTTAATGAAATAGATAATTGATATTTTGAAGGCTATATTCTGGATTAGTAGTTGTTAAAATTGAATCTTTTTCCCCTTTCATTTTCTACAAAAATGCCAAATGCATGTTTTGTTTTTTATTTCTAAGAACTCAGTTTCTTAAGGAAAATCAGTTAAATTTTGCTACTATTTATAGCGAGAGATAAGTAGTGAATACATGAAGTTACAGATTAATTTGCAATCTGATGAAACCTTCAAGTAAGACTGGTGTTTTTAGGTCTCAGCCATAAGCCATGTTGCGTTTGGGGACGCCCTCTCTCTTCCTCTCTCCTGCTGCAGCAGTCTTTCTCAATTTCCAGTCTCAACGGGGTTGCATCAAAGGGCCAGGTTTTTCACCCAACCAACACTCGATCTTTCGTGCAAAACACTCCTTGCTGCGCAGCACCGGAGAACTTTTACACGAAGGAACCCGAGTGAATTGAAAGCGTGGCTCAGCTTGCGAGCTTGTGTGCAGGTCTTGGTTAGATGCAAAAACAGGCCGTTTCCCATTTTCTGGAGCTGAGAAACCACTGCTGCTTGTTGAAAGACTATCACATTCTTTCTGGTGTCTGGCTGGCACCGCATAGCACTTTAAGCTGAGGGGTCTCCCAAAACTGTTGAAAATATACTGATTTATCAAGAGAATAGGAACAGAACCTCTATAACATCAGTCAAACATGTTAACTTCTCCACATTAAGATGTTTTAATTTCACAAATCTTACAAACAGTAGTATCTACAAAGTCTTTATAAGTGACATAATGACACTTTTACACAACCACGCAATGTGCTAAAACAGAGTTTGGTTTCTAAACTTGAACCAATACTTTGCCTCTGATCACATTCTCATTCTGGCCTATGCATGCTTACGTGTTATTATCAGTGCTTTCGTTTTTTTGTTTGTTTGTTTTTTTTCTTGGATGCGTGTTGTTTGCCGTGTACAGTTAGCTGAGCTGTGTGACGCACTTAAGTTGAATGAAATGTAAATAGAATCTGGTTCAGTGTAGATGGGGGTTGAGGAGATTGTACTGCGCTTGTATTATGACTGCAGCTGAGAATGTCTTATATTATAGTTATACACACACACACACACACACACACACACACATACACACACTCACACACACAACAGTTGTGATACACAGGCATGCATCAACACACACACACACACACAGAAACATGACAACACCCCTTAAGGGAAGAATCACTTGTTTTTCTTACCTTTTCCAGTAAAGATCTTGCATTGAATTATCTTGTTTATACAACTGTAAATAAAATATACTTACATACTGCCAAGTCCATCCGCTCTTCTGCTTTAATTATTTAAAGTCCTGCATCTTACAGTTACTTACAGTATCAATTAATCTCTCAGCTGTTTTTTTTCAACGAATCAATAAATAGCACAAAAATAATCAATAAAATGTCACTTTCCTCAGTGGACAAAGTGGTGTCTGCAAACTGCTTAAGTCCAACCCAAAGATATTCAATTTACAATCATATAAAACAGAAAAAAGGAGCAAATCCTCACATTTGAGAAGCAGGAGAATGTGAATGTTTGGCATTTTTGCTTGACTTAAACAATAAATCAATTACCAAAATTGTTAGCAATTATTTTTGTTGTGATCGACTGAGTACAGTATGAGTAAGTCAGTAAAGTTTTTGTAATATAGCACTTCTTAAACTGCTATATGAGGAGTCTCTAGGTGTGTCGTATCTACAAACGAAACTGTTGTGGATTTTCGGAGCTGATGCACTGGCAGTTGTCAGTTTGAAGAAGAGAAGACCAAACCAAACTTCGTATGATGATTCTGGGAAAACTTTAATGAAGAACCTTGCAAGGGAGAGCGACTCAAGGGACACCTCCTGTTCGTACGGTGTCCCCTAACTCGTCTGACCCTCACAGTCCAAAACCAGCCTTTAAGCCAATCATAGAAACTAGTTCGTCAGTTCCGAATCATAAACCTATGACCTAAATCTGTATCTTTGGTTTGTCTTGTTGCGTCTGATGATGACCTGCATTCTGGCCTTGGTTCGCCTGTGAGGCTCCTGGTTTATTAAACAACATGTGTTATCTTCTGTTTGAGAGAACAGAAGAGTACAGCTTGACATTCTGTTGTCCTGGTCAGTTATGGAATATCCATAACAATCCCCTCTTATTGATCAAAAGATCAATACAAATTACCAATTTATGACTGGACTGGTGGACTGTAAGGGCACAAACAGAGTAGAAACAACATCCGCACAACAGATAACAATTCTCACACAAAAGTAATACAAGAATCAACAATTGCATTGCACAAAATCAAAAGTAAAATCATCAAAACACATAATCATTTAAACACATAATGCAATAACAATAAAAGCAAACAATCAGTAAATTAGATAAAAAACCCCTCTTATGTACCCCTTTAAAACAACTGTCATGTGACCCATGAGTTCTGTCTTCCAACCACCAGGGGCAGTAGTGAGGCAAAATCCTCAAAGAAGATCTCCTAGAACACCAAAGCGTTAAAGGAGGTCATTGACAGAGGTCACCAGTCACATGCGCAAACAACCTAAGACAAGACACTTCCTGCCTCTTACTAGATGAAATCCTAGCAACTTAAAGGGGAGTCATACAAACATTTGATTACATCATAACAATAAAACAAATCAATCACAAAGTGAAGTCTTCAACCCATGCACTTTGCGTACAGTAGAGGGCCATCACCATGGAGAGGTTACTAGCACATACGATGCATGGTGATGTGGAATCCATCCTCCTTCGTCGACGTGGATGAACTCTGCTTCGTCTCAAACAGTGTTTTATCATATGTAGACCACCGCCATCTACCTCGAGAAAAAGTAACTGGATATGCAATATTACAATCATTCATTTTACATCTGTCAATAGGACATTTAAAAACAATAGAATTCACAATTCGTTTAACTCGGGAGAGAGCTGGTAAAATATGTCCATCAGTCTTTTCTGACTCTTTTTCTTCAGACTCTCTCATTGCAGCATTGTCAATGTATCTCACTGTTTTGTCAGGACTTACAGTGTTGTAGAGTCCCAATGGGCTCATTGATTTGTCCGTATGTCCAAGATCTGGCTCTTGGTCTGCATTTTCTGGATCATTCTGCAAAGGGCGCCCCTGTCCATGGGGCACTGGGTTCATGGCACCGACTGTGTCATGAGAAGGAAAGCCTTTCCGCTCTCCTTCGCCTGGAATCAGAGAGACTCCTGTCTCTCTCTCATTTGGACCGACTTGACCTGTCCCCTGCCCGAACCTACTAAACAGGAGAGAAAAAAGGAGTAACCATCCGGTTACCTGCCAGGGCTCTGCTCTCCTCCGCCAGTGGTTGGGGGAGCCAGTCTGCACCTTGTGGCGTGGATCCATTCTGCTCTGCCTTCGACCTTCAGGGCCGTCCTAGTAGTCAGCAGCACCTGGTATGGACCTTTCCACCTAGGAGACAAAGACACTTTTTCCAGAGATTTGATTAATACCAGGTCACCTTCTCGAAAGGAATGAATTGGTTCTTCCGATGGTTTGGGGAGTCTGTCAGCCACCTGTAAATGATACTTTCTCAAAATCTCTGTTAGTCTTTTCACATACTCAGTCATGAACTCATCCGTCCAAAGCAGAGTAGCTTTGTGTGGTGTCAGTGGGGGACTTGTCCCTGTGGACATTGGTCTTCCCATCAGCACCTCGTGAGGACTCAGTCCTGTAGTTGCACTTGGTGCACTCCGAATGGAGTACAGCACAATCGGCAGTGCATCAGGCCATTTCAGGCCTGTGGCTAGGACTGTTTTGGTCAATCTGTCTTTGATAGTTGCATTCATTCTCTCAACTTGACCTGAACTCTGTGGATGATAAGGAACATGTAACTGCCACTTAAATCCTAAGATTTCTGACAGTCCCTGAGTGATTTTTGACACAAAAGCTGGACCTCTGTCGCTATCTATTCCCTGCGGCACTCCGTACCTAGGGATTACCTCTTTTAGCAGACACTTTACAACTGTTCTTGCGTCTTCTTTTTTCGTTGCAAAAGCTTCTACCCACTTCGAGAACCTGTCGGTTATGACTAGCAAGTATTTGAAGCCTTGTGAGCTTGGCATATGTACAAAATCTATTTGCATATTTACAAAAGGACCTGATGGGGGTTCTAAGTGGTCATGTTTCACTGTGCTATTCTTTTTTCTGGTCTGTTGACATATCATACAACTATCCACAAGTGTTTGTGAAACTTGAGTAATGCCTGGAGCAAACCACTGTGAGCGAATAACATCATTCATCACCCCTCTTCCAACATGCGCTGGACCATGCGTCACACGTGCCAGTACATGAAGGAGAGCTCGAGGGCAAACCGGTCGACCATCAGGGTGGAGCCACAAGCCAGACTCCGCGTCAACTTTACAACCTTTACGCAACCAAAGACTTCGCTCCCTGTCATCAGCGTGATTTTGCATTGTCACGACATCATTAGCGGAAGGAACTGGAATTGGATTGGTAGGTTGTGTGGAGGCACATTGAAGTACCAAAGAGGGAGAGGAAAGTGCCGCTTGTTTGGCTGCAGTGTCAGCCATTGCATTTCCTCGTGAAACAGGATCAGTTCCATTCGTGTGAGCAGCACATTTGATGATTGCAAGCTGAGATGGGCGCAAAATAGCATCTAACAGGTCATTAACCAAAGTGTGATGCTGTAGTGGTTTTCCAGAAGATGACACAAAACCTCTCATCTTCCATAACTGGCCAAAATCATGAGCAGCGCCAAATGCATATCTTGAGTCAGTGTAAATAGTAGCCACCTTACCAGAAGCAAGAATACACGCTCTAGTTAGAGCATACAGTTCTGCTGCTTGAGCAGAGGTACCTGGAGGCAGTGCTTTTGCCTCTACTACCCCCCAATCGTTAACTACTGCATAGCCAGCTAGATGTGTGCTATCAGATGGTCTGCTAGCTGAACCATCAGTGTAAAAAATCAAATCAGAATTGGGTATTGGTGTCTGCAACAAGTCTGGCCTTGGGGATGTACACAGGTCAATAGTTGTGATGCAATCATGCTCATCATCTGTGTCAATCAATGGAAGGAGAGTAGCTGGATTCAATGGAGGTGAGCGTTTTAAAGTGATGTGTGGACTATGAAGAATGATTGCTTCATAGCCTGAACGACGTGCAGCTGTCATGTGTTGGGTAGCAGATGTGTTCAAGATGTGAAGTACTGCATGTGGAACGTGCACAACACAGTCATGAGCCAGTACAATTGGAGAAGATTTCTCAATCATGATGGCAACGGCGGCCACCGCTCTTAAGCAACCTGGCATGCCAAGAACCACAGGGGTTAGTCGAGAGGAGTAGTACGCAACTGGACGGTAATGAGACCCATGTTTTTGCACGAGAATGCCTGTAGCAAAGCCATCTCGTTCATGTACATGCAGATGGAACGGCTGATGATAGTCCGGCAGCCCCAATGCCGGAGCCAAGGTGAGAGCATGTTTCAGGTCCTGAAAAGCTTTGTTCATGTCCTCAGTCCACTGCACCTTGGGAGGAGCTGATTGCAGTGTGGCGTTTCGCAAAACAGAGTCCATAGCAGCATACTCAAAGATCCAATGTCTGCAATAATTCGCCATCCCCAAGAACGAGAGCATTTGTTTCTTGGTTGTGGGAGGAGGCATGTTAACCAGCAGTTTCAACCTCTCCGGTGACAACAGGCACTGTCCATTTTTCAAAACATGACCCAAGTATGTCACCTCAGACCGACAAAATTGCAGTTTGGCAAGTGATGCTCTATGACCACACTCAGCTAGTCTCTGTAGGAGCAAGATGGAGTCCGTTCGACAAGCTTCCTGTGATGGTGAAGCTATCAGGAGGTCATCTGCATACTGTAGGAGAGTGGAGCCCCCTGGAAAGTGGAGGTCATCCAAGTCCCGTTTCACTGCTGCTGCGTAAACTGTAGGACTCTCGACAAAACCCTGAGGCAAACGCTGCCAGGTGTACTGTTTTCCTTTGAATGTGAATGCAAACAGATACTGGCTATCTGGATGCAACGGGATTGAGAAAAAAGCTGAACTCAAATCAATGACTGTGTAGTGTGTTGAGTTGGATGGTAGTGAAGCTAAAATCGAATTTGTGTCTGGCACAATTGGAGCTGTTGGCACTACAATGCTATTAATAGCTTGCAAATCTTGTACAAAACGCCATTCATCTGGGCGGTTTGCTTTTGGAATGGGTAAAATGGGTGTGTTACATGGGCTTGTTGTTTGAACCAACACACCTTGATCCAGTAAAGACTGAATTACACCTTCAATACCAGCAATTGACTTGTGTGGCAAATTGTATTGCCTGACCATTGGTAGTTTAGCACCAGGTTTGAGTGTGACTTCGTGAGGTGGAGCCGAATTCACAAAACCCACATGGTTTTTATGTTTAGCCCATAAAATAGATGGAACCTCTGAAAGCTCTGATGGAGGCCCATACTGTGTGGGGAGGGGTGGTTGTTGCAAAACAAACCTACTCTGAGGTAGCTGGATGTGCTCAGTTAAAGATAACATGTACAGCTCAAGGCCCAAGTGTGTTATTGTTTGAGTTTGAGGAGTCTGCGCAGCTCCTCTCAATGCCTGGCACTGTGCCACCATGCTTTCAAGCTGTTGTGGGTCACAGCCAGGAGAGACAGCTACAGTGATGTATGGAAATGAATCTTTATCATTAACCAATTTGCGCTGTGCGTCAGATAACCGAATTGGAATTGCACATCCCTGTGGACCAACAAACAAACATTGTTCACACTCCAACCCCTCTTGTGTATTCAAAAACACATCAGCTAATTGTTTGTACACCTCTGGGGGGTTAAATGCTGCTGTACAGTGACACTGTAGTACAGGCCTCATGGCAGACATCTGTGTTGCACATGCTGGTGAAATTTGAGCAATTTTTTGAATGCTAGATACTGTGAAACTGGAAGCCATGTTAAAATCAGTCAATGACCAACAATACAAACAATCAGCAATAGTTTTCAAAAACTGAAATGCATGAGCAGCCTTCACATCAGGTAGGCTTAAAAACAATCCATCAGGTGTGCATTGAATGGTGGCATGTAGCTTGCAAAGTAAATCTCGTCCCATGAGATTAATTGGACTTTTCTCAGAAATCAGGAAAGAATGTTGCACATCTGAACCTTCAACAGTTATTTTAGCTCTCTGTGATAGTGGCTCAACAACAGGAACGCCGGAAACACCCACGGTGGTGACAAAATTAGGTGTTGGTGTACATACATGCTCATCAGCTTTAACAGTGGAAATTGTGGCCCCACTATCTACCATAATGTCAACTCTACTACCATTTACTTCAACAGGCATTATTGGATCTTCTGAAGGATCTTTTGAAAGTCGAATTACAGCTGCTTGAATGGGAAATGTTTTTTCTGATCCTGCCCCTCTATGGCCTCCCTATGCTTGATTGTAATATTGTCCATGATTCACATTATCAACATGTGGAGGAGGTGGTAGTGGTTGTTGTTGTTGTTGTGGTAAAGCAAGGGGGGCTGTTTGTTGGAAATTCCTTGTTTGGTGATCCTGGAATGGGTAATTTTGCTTGTTCTGACGACGACCACTTCTACACTCATTAGCCCAATGTCCCGCTTTCCCACATTTGTGACACTTTCCCGGTTTTCGCTTGTTATTGTTTTTGAAATGCTGTTGTCCACCCCCCTGTCGCGCATGCTGTAACATTTGTTTTGGGAAGGAGGCAGATTTGTCTTCAGCAAAAACTTCACACCTATCTAGCGCCATCATTTTGTTTACCGTTGCTTTCCAGTCTTTGGTTTGCCAATCGGTGACAGACAATTTGTATGCAGCTGCAACATTTGGTTTTAGATTTTGCACAAAGGTTGTAACAACAAAATATTCATTTCCTTCTCGTCCTATTCCTGCATTGCTATCCCAAGTACGTGTAAATCTGTTAACAAACTCAGGTACAGTTTCATATGCATCTTGGACACAGTGAATTACTTTATTAAAGTCAGTGCGCTGTCGTGCACATTTTCTTATTGCTGTTTTTGCTTCTTCATTTAACCAGTCAATCATGGTTCTATGAGGAGGCCACTGGCCATCCTCTGTCCGAGCAGGGAAAAGAAATTCACCTTTGCACAAATCCCACTCCGTTCTGTATGAGCCAGCAAGTAATTGTTCAACATCAGGTATCAGACAGTTATACACAGAGCATACATATCTTAACCATCCCCAGTATTCATCTGGGTTTGTGGTCGGATTGGGGGCATTTTGTGTCATTCCAACTATCTCAGCAGGAGTCCATGGTTTGCAGACAGCTGTGTTGCCAACCATGATTTTTGGAGCATTTATTGAGGTGGATGTAATGTTTAGAGGGGGCTCTAAAATGTTAGTTTTCGATCTTGTATGTCTTTCCAGATGTGAATGTGTCATTCTAGTTGTACCTCGTCTCTGAGTTTTGCTACTTGCAGTGTGGGGTCGTCTCTGTGTCATCTTTGGCCTGACTGCAGGTTCTGTGTCGTCACTATGGTCTGTGTCAGACTCCTCCCCCTTACCTCTGGCTCCTTGTAACTCAAGTTCTACCTCACTTTCTCCTGAGCTGTCCTGAGTGTCTATCTCTGTTTCTTCAGCAACGGCAGCTAAATGTCTTTTCTTTTCCTTTCTTTTCTGGCTTTTTACCTGTTTGAATGACAAATTAGCTTTCTTTTCTTTTTCTGCAGCTTTCCTAGCTTTTTCTTCGTCGGCTCTATCTTTCTTTTCCTGTTTAACTCTTTCCCTTTCTCTAGCAGCCTGACTGTCTCTTTCCCTTTCTCTAGCAGCCTGACTGTCTCTTTCCCTTTCTCTAGCTGCTATCTGCTCTTCTCTATTTTCTACTTCAGTCTGTAGTCTTTGTCCCTCAACAGCTGCGGCTAGTAAGAGAAATTCATCGTCAGTCTTTGCTTGTTGTGAAATGGTTTGATCAGTCATGTTAGCAGCTGAAAAGGGGTTTGAAGGTGAAAGTTGTGGAAAAATTGAAATCATTGTTTTGTTTGTGTGTGACTCTTGCAAAGGCACTCCAGCTTTGGATATTATGGTCAACAAAGTTTGTGGAGAGGGAGCATCAGTTTGCCGTTTTGCCCAACCGTATATGATAGCTTTGGAAATGGCCTTCACATTCTCACCATGCCTCTGTTTAATTTTCATCATTTCTGTAGCTCTGGTTTGCAACTCTGCTTCCAACATAGGCAAGTGACATGCTGTCACACATTTAACACAGTTCTCCACTGCTGCTCTGAACTCATCAGAAAAACGATCAACTCTTTTTTCATCCAGACTCACTCCACACCTCTGACGAGCAACAGTTAACCACACATTTACACAATCTTTCATATACGCACTATCCCAAGATGGATTTCCAAAATCTGGGTTAACATTGTACTCAGCAATCTGAAGCTTATCTCTATCAAACGCTCCTTCGTATGGCCATTCGCCGTCTGTCCACTGATTCATAAGGGAAGAAAATGGAAACACACAAGTCCATCCTTTCAATCTACCAACAACTCCCGCCGGAGATTGTGGAGAAAACATCGCTCTATATTGTGCATCTGTGAGTGTGTGGGGGTTTGCTTCGGGAAGCTTATCAATGGCAGATTGACCTTTTACTTCTGAATTGGTGCGTTTGTTTCCTACTGAAACAGATTTGTTCTTTCTCTTGTGTTTTGGTGAATGAATTAATTTTGTAGTAGATTGTGTTCTACTCACTGCTTTAGACGTGTTGTTGCCCATTTTAACACATTTACATTAAAAACATCACACAAACAAACACATCAAACACAAAACAGACACATCAAAACTTTCCCAGCATCACCGAAGTTCTTTTTTTTACACCTCTCTTCCTGGTGCAATAGCAGTGATCTGAAGCCAAACCGACGAAGCAACTCTTCGTCTTGTGTACACTGTTTATTGTTTGAAAAAATTTTTATCGGCGCCCGACTCTAGGACTTAGAATCCCAAGTCTGAAAACATTTCTCACAGGACACAGAGTGGATGATCCCCGATCTTGGCTTAAACGAAATAGGCCAAATCCTACCCCGAAAACGTCTTTTCTATAGTTTAAACCTCAGGTGGGTCCCCCTGTGCCGGACGTAGCCCGAAGCTAGCCCAGAAATCCCAGCCACTTTTGTGGCACTGCAGGAGTTAAGACTCACTCAACTCTGCCTTTTTTTACCTCTTCACAACCACATGCTTTGCACCTGCTTATCACTGCACAGTTTCAACACATTTTCATGTGTTTAGATTCTTTAACCATCAGCTTTTTGCTTTTTTTTTTTGTTCACTTTGTGACCACCTTTAAAGTGAAAGTGATGCACAGTTTCTTTGTGATTTCGTCAAACGCAGACATGGTAAGGCACAATAATAAAATAAAATTATGCACTTACCACGTCTTTGTTGTGTTGAAATCCTGTTCGTGACGCCAAATTGTTGTGGATTTTCGGAGCTGATGCACTGGCAGTTGTCAGTTTGAAGAAGAGAAGACCAAACCAAACTTCGTATGATGATTCTGGGAAAACTTTAATGAAGAACCTTGCAAGGGAGAGCGACTCAAGGGACACCTCCTGTTCGTACGGTGTCCCCTAACTCGTCTGACCCTCACAGTCCAAAACCAGCCTTTAAGCCAATCATAGAAACTAGTTCGTCAGTTCCGAATCATAAACCTATGACCTAAATCTGTATCTTTGGTTTGTCTTGTTGCGTCTGATGATGACCTGCATTCTGGCCTTGGTTCGCCTGTGAGGCTCCTGGTTTATTAAACAACATGTGTTATCTTCTGTTTGAGAGAACAGAAGAGTACAGCTTGACATTCTGTTGTCCTGGTCAGTTATGGAATATCCATAACAGAAACAATATAAGTACACACTGTACCAAAAAAGAACAAAAGAGAGGGAAGAGATAAAAAGAAAATAACACCTTTGCATCAATATATGAATCGAAGACAAACGAGTTTTTAAAAAGGCTGAGAACAAATCAAAGCAAGAGAGAGCATCGGTAAAAGGCCTCCGAGAAAAACAGGTCTTGCAATGAGATTTAAAATGCATTTGATACTATCATACAACCCGTATCAGATTCATTTCCCAATAATGTGATTGCCTAACAAGCACAGTACTGGACGAGTCACTTCGGATTTGGCAGCAAACTCACCAACTCCAATGGTAGCCTGATGTTGGCAAAGGCAGGCATTTTCCAACAGTCTGATGTGCAGTGGTCCAGTGCTGAAGCAGCAGTGCATGCTGGAGATTTTTAACAATCTCGCCTGCTTTCATGTTGAGCTTGATAGACTTTTCTTAAAAGAAAGAAAAATAGACATGTAGCACTTCTCAAACACATGGCTTAAATGTTCCACACCATTGTAAATAAAATACACACATATAAAATGAATTAAAATGTTTGATGTTAAAAGTAAATCAGTGATGTGATGTTGCAAGTGTTGCCAGAATTATAAACTTTGCAGCAGCTCTATGCAGCTTTTAGTCACTGTAATAGCTAATTGTTTTGGCTATCTGACTGTATGGTTGACTCCATAATGTTCATACCAACCATTCATATAAAACTGAAAGCAGCAATCTCCAGATAACAAGCTCAGACAAGCTGAATGTGACCTGCCCAGCAGGAAGCAGCAGAGCTGAAGTGAATGGTTGGTGAACTGAGCAGCTAAAGAGCCTGATGTTTTTCTCAGGGGTTCATGGAGACCAAACCAGAGCTAAAAACAATTGTGACTATTGGACTTACACTCATTACACAACATGTGATGATAATGTTGATCTGAGTCAGGTGAACATGTAACTTTTTATCAACATGCCAGCCAAGTGATCAGCTGATAGTATGTCTCAGCTGTGGTGTTTTGGAGCCTGTCTTTCCCCTGGTGATACAAAAAGTGCTTAAAAAAACAAGAGAAGCCAGCAAAACACATCAAAAAATGGAAAAGATGAATATGCAATTAAAGAACCGGGTTTCATTACAGTCAAAATTAATATTATGCTCTTTGCAGTGACTTAAGAGTCAGCTATACAACTGACAAACTGTATCTGTTCCTGGCTATTTTGGCCACTACTTTGAAATTGAAATATCTCAAAAACTAGGATGTAGCCTTGTTAATCGAACTGTCAGTATATGTCTCTTCCACACATTGTACCATGTAACTTAAAAACAAACTGACAAGTTTGATAAAATCAAGGGTTTCTCCCTGTATCTGTCAAAATGTCATGTTGCATCTACAGACAAAATAAGGGGTGCTGTCTGACATGTACTGTATATCTTTAGGCTCATTGGAAACCTTCATTCTTTTAAACAGCCCTCACACATTGTCAATAATATGACCTAGAGCAGCTGAAATGATACCAATGTCATTCTGGATACCTAAGTGGAATATACCATAACACCAACACAGTCACTGTCAGTGTAATCTTTAATTAAATTGGGAGGACCATCATTCTTCACATCACAGCTGTCTTTGTTAATTAATGACATACCTTGTACGTCATTTATTAACGCAGGGTTTTGTCAGGTGAGACATTTTTTCTGGTCCATTGACCCTGTGTCCTGATCACAGCAGACACTCTGTCACACTCTGTGAGAGAGATTGATGTGACACTGAGTGCTGATTGGTCCTGTGGATTACAACCAGATTTTATGTACAGGTCTCAGGCCTCTGCTAAAAAAACACAATAAACACAACAATGTCATTTAAACATAAAGTTTGATGTACAGTCTGAGTAACTGTCCTTATTTCTAATACATATTGCAGGGTTTTTCCTTGTAAACAAGTTAGATTCTTTTAATTTTTTTTTTTTTTTTAAGTTTTTACCTAAATTTGCTGTGTTCAACCTCTAAATTACTGTACATCAAGTTGGTGCTGTGGGTGATCAGAACAGTTGAGCCTTAATTAACCCTTTTACTGTAAATGTCCTGAAGTTGCTGCTCATGTAAAATGTCAATGTCAAAACATGTCTGATGCCATATTGTGTCTGCAATCATTCATGTACAAGAAACAATGAGAGAAAGTACAGGCCTGAGGAAAGGCTGTGGAGGAATTTATGATTTAAATGTTCCCTCTTATATACTTACTTAAAAATGCATTTGGACTGTTTGCTCTGCTTAAGTGTGTGCTATAGCCAAATGAAATTTAGCACAGTCTGACATCCACACTTTCATTTCTCCTTGACTGCCTCTTGCTGAAGGAGCTAATGCAGGTTCTAAAAGTGACCACAAGATGTCCAACATGTGCCTTGCTTTCTCATAGGCCCTGTTTACACCCAGCATTAACATGAGTGTTGGGTGATCTGATCACAAGTGTGAATGCACCCAAGATGCTTTGAGGACACATTGATATCTGATTACATAAAGATCTGTGAGGCGTGATAGACGAACTTGTTCCCACATGACGTGGATTCGGTGGAAGTTGCTCAGGACTGTTATGAGACTTTGGAAAAAGTCTGACTCATGAAAAGAACAATGAAACGGGCTGCAATTAAGAATTAGGCTGGATGTAAAATGCAAAACTTTATGGCAAATTTCAGCTTGAAAAGTCATTCTTGACTTTTGAAACTGCAATTCAACAATACAATCTCACTTTCTAGCTTTTGCTGAAGCTTTTAAACATATCACACAGTCTTCATCAGCAGATGGAGTTTGTTCAGTTGTCAAGGAACTGTAATTATAGGATTTTTTTGTCCTTAAAAGTTGATCTTGACAGTTCATTCTTGACTTAGAAACAACAAAATAATTTCAACTCACTAAAGTCCTCAATTTGAACACATAGTTTCATGACAAACTCCATATACTAATGACGACTGTGATACAGTTGAATGCTAAAGAAAAAGGTTTTTGTTGTTTTTTACAGCATTGCTCCTTTATATTTTTTCACTTATCACAGCTATACTTATTTATTCTGAATATAATGTGTTTATTTTTTGCTCCTCTCTCCCTACTTCCTCCTCTCTGCTGTATTTTCAATATGGACCTTACATAAATGGGCCCATTTTAAATGCCAGCTGCTTTATGACTGTGTTTTTAATGGGAAAGTCAAAAGTGGAAATATGTCAAAAAATTGCATGTTTGTTGATTCACTTGTGTGTTATTATGACAAAGGTCAGGAAAAAATATCTCTTCTGTTGAGGTTGAGTCACTGGGTTAGAGGCACTGTTAGTAAGTAAAGTTTATTCATACAGCGCCTTTCACAGACACCAGTCACAAAGTGCTTCACAGGCACGCACACAAAAAACAATAAATAAATAAATCAAAGATAAACAACAAATAAAACACACAGGAGGTAAAAAACAGGTATAAATCACAAGTTAAAACATAAAATACCACATGCTACCTAAATGCCCCTCTGGACAGATGGGTTCTTAACTGCTTTGTAAGAGTCCCCAGAGTCCAAAGCTTAGGTGCTGCTGACTCGAATGCATGATTTCCCTGAGTCTTAAAATGTGTCCAAGGACCACTTGGAAGACCCTGATTAGAGGACCCTCTGGTGGTGCAGAGGGTCCACGATATAATGTGGAGCTAAGTGGGGCTCTATAAGTGAGTACCAAGATTTTAAAATGAATCCTAAAATTAACAGGAAGCCAATGTACAGAGATTAAAATAGGTGTAATATGTGACCATCTGTTGACTTGTGTTAAAAGCCTAGCAGCAGCATTTTGGACGGTTTATAAGCAGTCCAAGGAAGATTCATTAATACGGGTAAAAACAGAGTTCCAGCTCTTGACACATCAGACCTGAGTTTGGCTGTTTCTTAAGTGAAAGAAACATGATCAAGTCAGCTTCCTAATATAAGCATCAAAACTCATGTATTGGACAAAAATCACACCAAGATTACACAGACTAGATTGAGAAGATGAGGATAAGGCACCAAGGTTCTGCCTGATCACTGAGTGAAGGTTATCAGGAGCAATAATCAATACTTCAGTTTTATCTGCATCTAACTGCAGGAAATTATTTGCCATCAAGTTCCTAGTTGCATTTAAACACCTGTTCAATACAGACAGTCTGTCAAGCTCATCAGGTTTGAAGGAAAAGTACTGTAATTGTCACACTACTGTAATTATTTTTGGCATTTAGTCTCCCAGATGAGCCTGTTAACCTGGGGTGGGATACTGACAGTTACAATAACAGTATATACTTAATGTTTTTGCTTTTTGCTTTATTATGCAATGTCTAGCATACTGCAAAGGATACAAACATTTAAATCTGTGCTGGAGTGACAACATAAGGATAGCTCAAGTGCTTAACTCAGAAGCTCCTTCAAAATACCTCATTATATATTCTGCTAAATTTGGACACTGTCAGACTTTTTTAGACAAGACTTTTTTAAGTACAAGTACAAAGAAATTTAAGGCCACTACTGAAAACTTGATGAAAACTTCATTTCCATGCTTCACTTTACATTCAAATGAGGGTGCAATTTGCAAGTCAGGTTTTGAGCTGCACCCATTCACATGCAAATACGGGGGGAAAAAACAAAAAACAGCTCTGCAGTTCCTCTGTCCAACTGCCTACAATCTGGACCTCTGCCGGTTTACGCCACCCATTGTTTTCCATAAATGATTATATAATTATAATATTCATCAGATTTTTATCTCTCTTAAATTAACAAGGAAATGATTAGGCAGAGATTAGACGTAGCTCCACCCTGACTAACCGCTGAGTGTGAATGAGTAGCTCAGGCCCATAATAAAAACATTTTCCCCTCCATGGCACCAGTAGCCTTGGAGCTGATTTCATTCATTGACCCAGGAGAAGGTTTCAGACACATGGAGGAGGACTTGGTTGCGCTGGGAACATAAATTCAGGTCAGACTTTGCTATCTCAAGTGAAATGTAAAACAGGAGGCAGGCAGCAGGTGAAGCGTGAACCACAGGCGGGCCGGCAGCGGGAAGCCACCAGTACCTTCTCCCTCTTGGCCACTACTATTAAACGACGCTCAAATTTCCAGCAGGCGCAAAGAGGAGCTGCACTTCTCACTTCATGGCTCAGCGCTCCGCTCATCCTGTCGTCCCCATCGCGCTGCTGGTGTTTGGATTTGTTGCAATCCTGCTCCTCACTATCCCCACCGAAGACATCCAAGAGGCGCCGGGGTTCATGGTAAGGTCCCGTCGGGTATTTTTAGCTCTTGTCAGGGTGTTAAGTCGTAGGGATGTGTTACCAAAAGCGCTGCTGTGCAGGGTGCACAGGAAGCAAAAAGGTGTTACATAGAAATCGGTGGCACTGGAGGATTCTGTGAGATTACTACCTGAATGTAGTTTACTCAGACTGGGTTTTACCCTTAAGTTCTTTACATCCTCGGCTGTCTTCAAAAAAGATGGGGTTGGTTAATAGTCTCTGGGTCAGCTCAAATATATGGAAGTAAAATACTGACAATATTAAATAAAACGTATTATACTCTAAATTTGATTTGCTATACACGTGCACATTATATATTATATTATATATATTATATAAGTATTTTTATGTTTAATTTTTACTTTCATATTGAGAAATGATTTGGTGATTTGCAGTTCAAAAGACAACTAGACATTAAAATGGGTTTCAATCCCTGGACTGACAGGATAATTCTGGGTGTGGAAAGTGAAAAAGCAGCGCATGCCCCTCCTGCATTACCATCACTGAGGTGTCCTTGAGCAAGGCCCTTAACCCCAACTGCTCCAGTGGAGCTGCTCAGTGGCTGGTAGATCAGACTGTGGTTGTACTGGGCAGCTTCCAGGTGTGAATGTGTGTAACTGTTATACTCTAAATTGTATTTGCTATACACGTGCACATTATATATTTTATATATATATATATATATATATTATATATATTATATAAGTCTTTTATTTTTACTTTCATAGTGGGAAATGATTTGGTGATTTGTAGGTCAAAAGACCACTAGACATTAAAATGGGTTAACTTTGGATAAAAAGTGAACATTTTATAAATGTTAAGTTGTTTCAACAGCATTTCAGTGACTATATTCTAACATGTAGTTAGGACCTCCCTCATATTTAAATATAGTCATTTAAATGCTGCTGAAACAAAGTTGGGCTAGTTTTAACCAGTCATCTGATTAATCTTATCCTCTCCTATTTTTATTATCTGTATGTTTGGCTCTTGGTCATGGCTCACTCATCTGTTGCTCACTCAATATCAACTGAGGACAGTACTGTTTGCCTATCATGAGACTGTCATCAGTAAGTTTGTGATATGCTATATATTATGCACTCAGGTGACCTCATGGCTGAAATACTGATAAACTGTAGTTGCCTCATTGTAATGAAGCAAAAAATATGGCAAAGAGACTGCCCTACATCCAGAATGTAAACCAAGATTTAACGAAGAGACAAACAAATAAATGACAAGCTTGGCTGTCTTGAGGATTAAGGCAGTGAAAGGTTGTTGTTCACTGCTGTTAGGAAACTGCCAATGCAGCTACACTGGAGAAGTTTCATTGTAAAGTGCCCCATATCTATTATAAATCTATCGTAAAGCATTTTTAAAGTGAAATTTGAAAGTTTTCTCATGTTATAATTTTGACCATATATCTAATGATTACAACACACACACACACACAAAAACAACATAAAACTCTCAACTCCATGCATGGACTTTCCTGTCTATTCCCTTGTTTTGAAACTGTAGTGGAGTGCTGTTTTAGCATTCAGAGCAGGATTGCTGCAAAGGTCAACTCCAGCTTCTGTTGCCTCTGCACCATCCCAGTGTTTGTGTTACCGGCTAAATATCCCATGGTTCCTTTTTTAGTATAACGTAGCTGCCCTTTCGCTCAGTAACAATGTGGTCAACCAGTCACACAAAAGGGCACAAAAAGGTTTTTCTTACGTTTTTCAGGGAAACAACTGCAAGAGTTCCCATAGTGTATCACATGAAAGGACAAACAGATCATTAGAGTTCCTGTGTGTTTTTGGCAAGTGTAGAGCAGGTCCTTACAACTGACTGCACAGCAGTAATGAGAAAATATTATGAGAAGTAAAGCTGCCAACTTCCACATGACATTACTGTTCACCTGTTGTGCTGATTTGAGAGGCTGTGTGTTTTCAAATGTGAATGTAGAAGGATGTGCAAGTATCTATTTAAGCACACGTATTTGTGTGTATGTGTGTGTGAGATCCTTTTCTCTCAGATTATCAGTCAGATATCCTCTTGCGTGTGCAGACATCCTGGGGTCCAAGTACCTTTTATCTAAACAAGAGGTAGAGGAGGTATTTCCTGCTAAACAACTAAGACAATTAGTACTGTTCACACACAATATATTTTAGGCTACATGGTTGGTAATGTAGTGTTATGATAGAGACTGTATAGTGTGATAACATGCACCCGAGAGTTCAATGCATACTTCAGTAACCGCAAGTATGTTGTAACAATGCTAAATGTCTACAATATGTTATAACAACCTGAAAACAAAAAATCTTGGATGTATAAGAGTGGAGAGATACAGAAGTACAATGCATTTACATTTACCTGAGAAAAAACTATTGTGGCATTTTCTTATAATTATGACTCTGTATCTTATAGTTTTTTTTTCCTTAATATCTCTATCTTATGATTATAAAATGAAATCTTGTAGTTATGAGATCTGTCATCTGTGTCAGTTGGGAGAGTTAACGAGTCCCAGGCCCAAAAGGTTTCCGTAGATTGAACTGAGCTATCCCCTAAATACACCAACCCACCCCACGAACACTCCTGCAGTTGTTTCAATACGTTTTCTTAGTTTGACCAGCAAAAATTGTATTTTTATTTTTGCCAGTGTCACACAAAATTAAAAGCACACACAATTGGCTGGATGCAAGAAGTGGAGCAAGAACTTCAACTGGATTGTACAGAAGACTACTCAGTTTTAGATTTCATATTTCATTCCTTCAGTCTTGTGGAGCCCAGTTGAAATGTGTAAGTTTGACGTATACAGTACCAAAAGCTGCATATCAAAGTGCTGAGTCCTTACTTAGCAATGTCATTAAGATGAAAAACTGAGAGTTGTTTGAAAGAGAATGAATAAGCAAACATGTAAGACAACTAGTAACTGGTACTTTATATTTCAGAGCTAACATTAAGGTTAATAAAAAACATAAATAAGGTTAATATTATTACAATTTTAATGATGATTTTTATGACTTAAAAAAAATTGTCAACTTTGAATAAACTACATATATTGATGTGAAGCAGTGTAACTTGAACTCATCTGGCATATTCTTGTACACAAAACAATATTGGCATTTCTGCACAAATAAAAAAAAAGCAAAATAACACATTTTCTTACTTATTTTATAAAAGTGAACTCCTCCTTTCCTGTATTATAAAGGTGAGGATTAAAGATAGGGTAAAAATGTAATGCAATCAGTGTCTTTCCAACACAAATACTTGTGTAATATGAGGCCCAGAATGCTGTCTTTGAACATTCACATTATTAGTTAACCTAGTCTGCAGCCAAATGGCTTCAAGATGCCAACATTGAGGTTACACAGCCATGACTGTTAACGTCTTTCATGTTCTTTTATATGGTTAACTAGAGTCCTCTTTTCAAGACTGTCAGCACAATTAACTTTTTGAAATGTTGAGTTGTCTCTGTTATAACCCCCTTCACTTTTTTCTCACTCTATAGTATGGGATTGTCCTGGATGCTGGGTCTTCGCACACAGCTTTGTATATATACAAGTGGCCAGCAGACAAGCAAAATGGCACAGGCGTGGTCACTCAGCACAGGGAATGTCATGTGCAGGGTAAGTATTAGCAGTTTCTCCACCAAACACTTCACTACCAATACTCCTGCTTGTATGCTTTGGAGATGGTTTTGAAAAGTTTCTACTTCATCTCAGAGGATGGCAGCTTTAGTCGGCTCAGATTCATAACAGTTTCAACAGCAGCCCATTCACAGTGAAAAAAGAATATCCTCAGAGACATTTCAAAACACTATCTGTTTCTCTTTCACTTATAGTGATCACGTCTGTCGGGGTCAAATTGATCACTATAAGCGGATGATTATTATAACCTTTTTTTTTTCTTTTTCTTTATTTCTCATTCAGATTACAATCTGTATATTTATATATTTGTATACTTATTACATGAATATAAAGTAATAAAACAGACACCGTCACTATTTACTGGATTTTATTTACTGTTTCAAAATACAGTACAGCTGTTTTAAACTCTTGTTGTTTCACTGCTGCATGTTGTTGGCTTGTTTTTGGCAGTTTGTCATAAGCCCCAAGGAGACTATGTTCTTCATTCAGAGAAAAAGTCTTTCTTTTTCCTGTTTTCAATGTGCATGCAACACCAGCCTCAGGTAACCAGCTGGTGCTGCAGCCGCTAACACATATCATATGTGTATCATGGGAGTAAAGTAAAAAGAAAATAGAATCACCTTAGTTTTAACATTTTTTTCCATATGTTGTCATGTATGAAAATACCCAAAATGAGCACTGTAAGTGGAGTGCTTGATTACTACAAGCAAATTATTTAAACAGCATTTGTATAGGAATGATTCTGTCCTAAGCTTTTTGATCCTTATAAGCGGTTGATCACTGTAACCTTGATCACTATAAGTGGTTTCCACTGCACTGTTTGACAATAGGCTAGCTCATGATGACCATAAGCAAGCTAATGTGAAAGTTAGCTTGCTTATGGTCACAATAGCAACAGAAGATGTCATACAGTAGTTTGTCATATTTTAGAAAAAAATATGAGAAATTCATATTTTAAAGTCGTTCATTTCATGATTTTGCTCCCTAGTTTTACATTATTTAGCTGAAATACTCTTAAATACTCTAATCTTATTTCAGTAAAACAAATCAAATCTTGAATAAATCAGTTACGTGGTGTTCTATCATGGGCAGATCAGACGGTCACACTGAGCCTGACTGCATCCTGCTACACAACACAAGAGCCACTGACTCTGAACAACAACCCACATTAGCTTTCTTGATAAAGTCTCATTCTTATCTAACTTACAAACATGAACACACATTATATCCTGCACCTTAGCTTGTTGAACAAGTCACCAAACAAACATTCACTGGGGAAAAGTGCACCGCTAACATCAAGTTAGTAGTGCACTTTTCCTAGTGCACAGGCTATCTAGCCCGAAGTTAGCAGGCTAGATAGCCAATTAGCTAATCAGCTACAGCACATTAAATTGCATGTAAACATAGGCTACCTGCAAATATCACTTTGGTCTGGTTAGATCCTGGTTTGGTCGTTGCTCTTCAAAATCCCTGTTAGCAACACAATGTCTGGCCATGACTTGTAGCTACAGCAGTTTGTTTATTTTATCTGTGTTCTGTACGTTGTAACACTGGCAGCCTGCCAACTAATGTCAATAAAACAAGCCTCAATCCTGGAGGGGGCTGTTGGAATCAGATAAATTGCCTCAAGTGACATCAATTGAGGCACTTTTATAACTGACAAATAACAAAAAACAAAGCTTACAAAGTTCTTTGTCTTGTTATATTACCAGTGAGTGGGATCTCAGATAGTGCCTGCTGGCTCCTGGGACTGGAATACTGCACATTGTGAAGCAAATTTTTGTCTCCAGCAATCATGAATCACAAATGAGTCAGAGTTGAGCTGTGCGGGTTGCCACTCCTGTCCTGCCAAAGGGTCTTTATGTTTTAAAAGAAAGATAAACAAAGATTTTTTTTTTTCCAATTAGTCATTAAGATGGTGTTTACTTTGTCATGTTTGTCATGTTTCATTGTAAAAATGTCCTATCAGTAGTGACCTTTGATCCTTAGATGGATGTCTGAGAAGGATATCCAAAATTACAAATTTCTAAATATAAATCAGACAATTTACAGTGCCCCAAGTTTCCTTGAATATTTGTAACATTTTACTTCACTATTTTTTATGAAGTCCATGATCAGTGACCTCTGATAACAGTGAGGAAGAACTAAAACATTCTTAAAGTTGATTTCTCAGTCAAGAAAAGCAGTATTCCTTCCACACTGCGTGATTCATTTTCATTGTTCACCCACAACTGTGATGAGTAGATTATGTTGCAGTTTTCTTACCAGGTAAGTGGGAGATTTCTAGTGTTGTCGGCGTGATTGATTTGCATCAGAATGCAGGTTGGTCACAGATGCAGAACAAGATTCTTCAAGTCGATTATGTAATCAGATGGGTTTTTTCCTTCTCTTCCTTTCATCACTCACCCAGGAGGAGGGATCTCCAGCTATGCAGGCCAACAGGGAGCGGCAGGAAAGAGCTTAGAGGCATGTCTGGACCAGGCAATGAGTGACATCCCCAAAGAAAAACATCAGGTCACGCCTGTGTACCTGGGAGCCACAGCTGGCATGAGGCTTCTGCAGTGAGTCAGTGTGTGTCTCTCTGTCCATATAACCAGACTGTCACTGTCTGTGTTTATTTTGTTTTGTTTAAATGTGACTTTGCTTGTCTTTCTCATACTTCACCCTCCTATGTTACTCCTTTTATACGTTATAATAATAGTAAAACAAACATTTTGATCTAGCATAATATATATATTAGTGGCCGATAGGTTATACTCCAATACAGGAGAAAATTTGATTATTATTGTACCAATATGGAATTTCAGCCAATTATTACGTCTAATAAGGCTTTTCTTACAGTAGTTGTCCATGGTTCCTCTGTGGCCTTGAATGAACACTATATATAATCCTACCACAGGCAGATAGATGAATTTATATTAATTGCACTGTTGCCTGTTAGCACTTTTAGAGGGAAAAAGATAAAGATGAATGGCACATATTTTTTGCATTAACTACAATGTGTTTACCAAATTGACAGTGGAAAAATAAATTGGTCATCATTAAAATCAGCCCTGAAATTGCATATCGTTACATGTTTAATGTAGCACATACTGTATATCTTTGACATTGTGAATATCTTATTTAAATAGTAATGATAAGTCTGTGGACGCTTTATTTTTCTCCCTGCACGTTACATTCAATTATTATTCTGTTTGACTTGACTTGAATTGACTCAGTGAACTTGCATATCTTATCTTGCATTACATTCTTGCATATTTTGCATACACAGGTATGTATTTTGCAGGGCAGTCTGTGGTATATCTCTGTTAAGATAGATATGCACCTATCCTCCAGCACACATGAAATAGACAAATTACTGTAAGTTGATGCCTCTATGATCTCAGCAGTGCTAGATTGTGTCTATTTTTTTGCTAAGTAGAAATATGTGGTATACTGACTATATAAATCTGTAAATACTGTATGAACTCCATTTTTGTTGCAGTTGAGACTTAACTTCCTTGACTATATCTACTGATTTCTTTCTTTTGTTATTATTCAGTATGCATAGATCAACTTCAGGTTCTGGAATCAGTCATGATGGTACAACTGACCAACAGACTGGAGGGCCTACATTAATATTAATAATGCCAATTTCCTCCGCATTAAATTTGAGCTTATTTCCAAATTTTGTTTTGGCCTTTCTCGCTCTACATACGTTTTAAGAGAGGCAATTGAATATCTGTCCAATTGACAGATATTGGGTAGCGCATGATATCAGATTGGATATCATGCCTGGGTGTGACGTCGGTAGGTATCACATTGACTGGGTGGTGCATGATGTCCAGGTTGACTGGATAGCTGGTGTCTGGGAACTGGATAGGTGGTGTGCAGTTTGGGTGGGGTTTTGAATGACAGGGCTCCTCATAGGGTGGTGCCTTCGGTGACAACCAATAGCAAAGCTCGTTAGAGAGCGGAGCACGTACAAAATAGAAATAGTAGTTACCTATATGTAGCTCCAGGTCTATGAGTATGTGCAGAGCCCTCCTACTACTAGCTCAGTGGGCCCCAGTTGTTTGTTGCTGAGTTTCAAAGGGACACAAGCAGCACAGACACTGGGGTTTTATAGTGGGAGGATGCTGCACGGTTGCTACCTCCTGATTGCAAAGATCTTTTCTTAGGTGATGGGGCAGAGCCTCATAAGGGTAAACCAACAGCAAAGTCCATTAGAGGACTCCGCACATAATCCTAGAACTGGAGTTACATCCAGGTAACTACTATTTAACATTAGTTGATTCAGGAAATGAATCGATTTGTGGCACACTTTTTAAATAACATACTTTTTAATTTGGGCTTGGAGGAAAGTTTCTGTCTTCAGCTGTCTGTCTAGAATGAGTCCACTTAGTAGCTCTTGTGGAGTCTGGTAGGCTGGGTGAAATTGGTGCATCTGGTCATGCTGACAAACATGTGTAACTGATTTCACTGTGGTGTCTCCATGAAGCTTTCAAATGGGTAAACCTCAACTGGAAGTTCAGGGTTTGTTAAACCTTTGTAGTTTTAGAGGTCAGCAGTGAAACCTGAAGCCTGAGGGAGTAAAAGAGGGAGAAATAAGTCAGGTTTATGAAAACTGCTCATTTTCAGCCATCTAACAGCGTTTTATTCATACAACTTCTGAATGAATGTCCAGAAAATTACCTGCTGCAGCTGAAACGTATAATGGTCTAATAAATTACGACTCTTATTTCTCCCCACCAGTAAGTCCAATCCAGAGCAGTCTGCTCACACTCTGCAGGAAGTGGGCCGTAAAATCCAGTCCTACCCTTTCAAGTACCAGGGTGCAACCATACTGAGTGGTCAAGAGGAGGGGGCTTATGGCTGGGTCACCGTCAACTATCTCTTAGAGAACTTTATCAAGGTACCAAAGCTTGTGCAAAGTGTTGGAAGGTTTGAATAAGTAGGAGTCTGTATTTTTATCTAAATCAACTATAGGGTGTCAACTGATGTCAAGGCAACCAGTTAGAAATCTGGGAGCAACAAATGGATAACAATTACAGTTGTACTTTGTGAGACAGGATGGTGCCAAAAAGCAGCTTACACCAGAATCAATTCCTGTAATGTTAAAATTCATTTAAAATATATTCTTGTTTTTTGCTCTGGTAATTGTTGCAAAGATTGTCTGTCTTGAGGTATTTTTCTCTTTAAACCTTATTTAGTGGGTGACCGATGACATCTAGTGGCTTCTCCAACACTAATGGTCATATGCTTTTAAATACATCAGATATTGTCTAAATACATTTCTATGTCAGTGGAAAGTGGTTAAAGATTGCATGAGGCATCATGTGGAAATATACAGTACATGTAGGAAATGGCTCTTTAGACAATGAACACAAAAAAAAGATAATTTTCTGCTTTTGTTCCCTATTCCTCACCAGTATGGTTTCGTGGGGCACTGGTTCAGCCCTGGCAGACCCACAGTGGGAGCCCTCGATTTCGGTGGGGCGTCCACCCAGATAACATTTGCAACCCAGGAGGAAGTAGAGGACGAGAAGGACTTGATAAAACTGCGTCTGTATGGCCAGGAGTACTCTCTGTACACACACAGCTTCCTCTGCTACGGGCAGGACCAGGTCCTCAAGAAACTGCTGGCCCATATGGTGAAGGTAGAGTAACATGCCGTCTTCACACTCACTAAAAGCAAACTCAACCATCCTATTATTTCAAAAATGTATGTTAAACACAGCAGAGAGACTGGATACCAAGAAACTGTTGAAACAGTTATACCAAAAGACATCAATGAATGTTGTCAAGACACTGTGTCACAGCTTACTAAAAGCATATGACATGTGGACTGTACAACATCCTGGCAGTTAAAGCAATTGATGTGCTGCATACAGTTGATAGTGACAACACTTGTTTTCTGTGGTTAGGATCCAGATGTTACGTTAACTGGCTTAAAGTTAGTGTTTTCACTGTCTTTAGACCCAGACTAATCCAGGCTGCATGATAGACCAGATTTCATTGTTAAAATATAACAATATCATATGTCTTGTCGATATTATAGCCTCTTCCCTACAAATTTTCAAACATATTCAAGCTTTCTGTATTGTTGTTAAGTAACCCAAATATTTTATTTTATTATATTTTATAGATATTAAACATATGTAGGTATTCGGCACTAAATAAGGATGCATCTTTTGCTGTTATTTTTAGGCCCTAAGCCTACTAATACTGGATTTTACAGGCTGTAACTATGGCAATATAAACATTTGATAGTTTAAATGATTTGATGGTAATATATTGGCAGATATAACACACATTACATACACATACAGTATGATGTAAACAAACATTTTGATAAAGAAAGGTGTCATGCAGTCAGTTTTTTTGAGGGATACAGTTTCACACCACATATGTTCATATTCACACCAAACCAAGTCGTTAACAGTAATTATTTGCTTTGGCTTCTATATTTATGATCTAATAATAATTTAATGACAAAATGTTAGCAAAAAGGTTTTAAACTCAGGGGTAACGTTAGCTTGGTTAGCGAACCAGCACCGTTGATTATTTAACATATGTAAAGAAAACTGACAAACACGTAGCTAATAACTGCAAATGACATAAGCTAAAACTAATGTTAATTACTCATGGGTTATAGTTAAAACCTCTAAGTAATTTACAAATTCAACTTGTCAGCGGTCTCTGCTGGACAAAAGTATGTAATGGCAACATCAATTTACTTATCAGCCATCACATTCAACCATACAGTTATATCTGTAATAAACTGTACGGTATACATACAGTACATACAAAGTACATGTGCATATTAGAAACTTTAATGTTTGATTGTAATTGTTATATTAATTTAAAGGATTTGTGAAGGGAATGTGTCAAGGCTCTCTTTCGCTCTCTGTCTCTCTCTCTCAGTCTCAGGGTTATTCAGAGTCAGTCACTCACCCCTGCTATCCTGCAGGACACACCAGAACTTTAAAGCTGGGCAGCATATTCAACTCTCCGTGTACGACAGAGAGCAAACCCGACTCCTACATCCCTCAGGCCTCTTTGACGGTACAAGGCAGTGGACATTATGAACACTGTGTGGGCAATGTGTCCGAGATCTTCGACTTCAACAGCTGCCCCTACTCCCAGTGCTCTTTTGATAAAGTCTACCAGCCAAATGTCACCGGTAGCTTCATGGTAAGATCACAGGTAGTATTATACACTAAAGGTCAGCCTGTACACACAGGGTTCAGATACAGTGTTAGTGATGCCTACAGTTGTACTTATTTACCATTTGGAAAGCTGTTGACACCACAGCAGCTGTACTGTATTGTCCTTTATATGTCAGATATTAAATATGTAGCTAACATCACTGTATCACACACTAAAACTTGTGTGTTGTGACTTACACATAAACTGGGCAAATTTTTTGTCATTCCATCGCTCTTATGGCTATATCATTTTCCATATACTCTTACCGTAATTGCCCAAGTCTGAGTTTTGTATTTTGTCTTCTTTCTGTGTTATCAGGCGTTCTCTGCATTCTTCTACATTCACTCCTTCCTGCAGCGTATCACTGGTATCACTGTGAGCACTCCCTCACAAATGGAGGAGGCAGCCAAAACACTGTGCAGTATGACTTTCGATCAAGTTATGTGAAGCTATGAATTCATAACATCTCACTTGTGTCTTCACGTGTTTGGAGTGCTTGTATGTATGGAGTGTGCCACCTGATTAATTTATACATTTTCATTGGTTAATTATTATCATTTATTAATTGATGCATTGAAAGCTATTCACAATGGGTTCATGGATTTGGAAATACATTTTTAAATGACATCTATTTCTTAAATTCCATTTGGGAATGTGTCTTCCTGTCATATTCACACTCACAGTTGTTTTATTTTTAATCCCTTCCACTCAAAAGTGTGTTTTACTAATTGTTTCTTCACTTCACGTGTCCAGAGTTTGATACTGCAAAGCCGTTCTCACATCATTGTAGTGCACACAGCACACAGCACATAAATTGATTAATTAAGACAAGTTAACAGAACTTTTTTTGTGTGGAAAACCCATATCAGACAAAAGTAATCATTACAAGCAGAGTATTTTTATAGGTATTTTTACATGTCCGGGGGGGGTCTTTAAATTTAACATTTTAACTTTCACTTTCGTGACCACTTTGATTAAAGACCCATGTTTTTAATTTTAAAAAACATGTGGCCAGTGTGTCACATTGAAAATGAAAGAGAGAAAAGTGAAACAGATTTTTTTTTGTAAACTTGTAGTTTATTTGTATACCATCATTTACATATATATTTCATTATTCACTTCATCAAGGTCTGAAAAAATGTATAATTATTCTGGTGGTACAATCAAGACTCCATATACTGTACACTTGGGTGGATGGGTATTATTTTTAATCCTATGTATTCATCATACTCTAACATTACAATATATTTTAATCTTTGTTCCAGTTGCTGCTTCTTGCTCCAGAGCAAAAGTCTCGTTTGCAGGACTATTGCACTTCCTCTGTGTTTGTCAAGATTCTCATGGTGAGAGGATACAGCTTCGATGAGACGTCATTCCCACACATTTCCTTCCAGAAGAAGGTGAGAAATTCATCATCATTTTACAATACATTATATCCTCATCATCATTTCACAAAACAGTATATCCTCAATGCTCATTTAACAATAACTTGCAACAATATTATGTTGCTGATCCTCCAGGCAGGGGACACCTCCGTGGGTTGGGCTCTGGGCTACATGTTGAGTTTGAGCAATTTGCTGCCAGCAGAGAGAGTGCAGCTGAAGAAGGCCCTGAACCTGGGAGCGTGGGGAACTCTTATCTTCCTCTTTGTCCTCCTCCTAGCAGCAGTCATGGTCTTCATTTTACTTCGAGCTCGTGATGGGAGGAAGAAGGGAGTCAGTGAAAGTACCATCTAGGTACTGCCAGTCAGAAAACAGTAGGACAGAAACACATTTTTGTTTGTTTTGGCACTGTAGTACAGCACATTGGATTTGAAATAAAGATATGACTATGAGGTAAAAGAACTGCTTAGAATTCCAATTTCTGGTGTTCACATTATAATCGGTGAACACTGTAAAAGCCCTAACTCTCTTTATAAAGTCCCCCAACTTTAGGTTAATTCAACAGGACAATGATCCTAAGAGACTGTTATGTATGTTCACAGTCTGTGTATTTGTATTTTACACTTTACCTAGACTTATGTTTACTTATCCAATTACTTTAAGCCCCCTAAAATTGGTGCATTCTGCACAAGAAAATTTTGCAGAGCCAACACAATAAAAAATGTGTTAGACTGAAATATTGTATGACTGCTCAAATGGTTGAAAAACACATCACTCCGCTGGTGCCATCAGCACTACAGTGGAGGTCTGTATGTAATTTTTATTTTTAACAAGTCAAACCACTTTTTGGTCCTATGATATGTAAAAAAAAAAAATACAGCTTTTTCTTTTGTAGAGTAAGACTGTACTCTGAAGCACTGTTACAGTAAACTCATTGTGGAGATGACTACCAGTTTAGTATATGAGGGATCATAATTTTCTAAATGTTTGTCTAAATGTTCAAAAACATTTTTCAGGTAGCAGTTTTTATTCACATTTTAGTCTGTCTAGATTCTACAGCAGAGTTTAAGTCATTAATAAAGATTGTGTCACACAGAGGAGGGTTAATAACTAACTTTGACTGATTTTGAGGCAAATGCCGAAGAGCCGTGACTCTTCCAGAAGTTAATAGTCAGTAATGGAGACCTTAACTTGTACTTTTGATACAGGTCGATATCTGATAGAATAGAGCTCTCACTATCATTGATAAAATGTAGAATGACAAATGGATAAGGTTTGGTGTTTAAACTAAACTACATCACACTCCCCATGTACAGTTCAGAAAGGAATGTGCAATGTTAAGTTACTGAAGAAAACTCACATCAGATCTCACCGACCTTGTGTTTATATTTTTCTTATACGTTTCTTTAATGACATTAATGCAGGTTTTAGTCATGTGTGCTGTAATAAACTTTAGCCATCACAAATCAAGCTAACATTTTGACTTTATATAGATGTTCAGAGAATCAGAATCAGAATTGCTTTATTGGCCAAATGTACAATGTACACAGGAGTTTGACTCGGTGATACAGTGCAGTGAAACAAGAAAATAGCAGAATAAGACATAGATGAGCACACTGAGGTTAAGCAAAAGTGAGAGTAGAAGGAGAAACATAATAGAACAAAAAACCATACAGTTGCTGGGTGCCATTTCCCAGAACACAATGCCCATTATAGTATAAGTGTACTTGTACTACAGTATGAAAACCATCTTTTTGAAGTTTATAATGTTTTGGGTTTAGTTGACATTGTGTTAAAAAGATCATCAAAACCTTTTTTTTATCACAGCTCAGTGATCATTTTTTAATTGCATTTGGTACTGTTGTACTGTGTTATATTGTCAGAGGTATTTTGAACCATACATACACAACATTAAAAAAAAAACACTGTCTACAGTGTCTGGGCGCCTTTTTACATGTTTACATGTTGAATTTGTATGTATATTATGGAGTATTTCAAATTATTCTAATACCATAATGCGTTTTTGGTTGTTGAAAAATCTGACAATTCTGGTAATTAGTGCAGTCTGTGTGTTACTTTCAGCCCATTCAATCAATCATTGTTTGATGAAACAGGTGTGACAGTAGATTAAACAAATGTTTTACCAACATATTCCCTTGACTCATCAAATCCTTAATTAATAACCATTGTTAATTTTGTATTTTATTTCCATCACTTACACTGCTTTCTGTGCGGTCACGTTGTATCTTTTACTTCACATAAACAATTAAATGTTATTTTTCTTTATTTGTACAAGGAGCCAACTGTGTCTGAGCATCTTCCACTCAGCTAAACGTGCCTCCCTCCTTCCTTAACTTCTTTTGGACCACAACTACCAGAATACTTATTTTACGGAAGTTTGCCACTCGTTGACTGCCGACATAGTCGCTTTGCCTTCAAAATAAAAGCTGGGAGCAAGTCAAAGCATGGGGAAGGGAGGCTCAATATACATTCTATTAACGTTCAAAGTCGTAAAAGAACATACTTGTAGATTTTGATATTGTTTCCTAACTGTTTCAGCTAGGACTGCTGAAAAGGAAGACAACTTTTTACATGGTGAATTGAGGTGGTCATGAAATTATAGTGTAAATGTGCAGTGTGTAGAATTTAGTGGCTTCTAGCAGAGCGGACTTGGCAGAAATGGAGATGGAATAAGGATGTTTTAATTAGTATATAATCACCTGAAACTAAGAATCACTGTTTCCGTTACCTTAGAATGAGCCCCTTATATTTACATAGTGAGCAGGTCCTCTTCCACGAAGCCTGCCATGTTTCTACAGTATCCCAGAACCGACAAACCAGACAGTGGCTCTAGAGAGGGCCTTTCGCATTTTTCCATAGACTGTATAAAAATAATGGACGTAGCAACCATGACGTCACCCATCGTCACCCATTTTCAATTCTCAAGTTTGAAGCCTTGAGTTTGGCATTTTGACTGTTGCCATCTTGGTTTTTTGGAGCCATAAGTGATAAGAGGTGTCCATATTTAAACACGAGTGTGCAGCTGGGGAGGAGCTCCCCAGGGTCAAATTACAGCACCTCATGCAACGCCGTGAGAGCAACTTGTCAATCACATAGTAGCCACACCGTAAAGCATACCCTGCTTTATCATGTATCATACTCTAACTGTAATTTACAAAATGAACATCATGCTGTATTGAAGAAGAATTCAGTTGGTTGCAATCTGCAACCTTTCCGCTTGCAGGATGAAATATTTGTATTTATAATAGCGCGATGGCGCTTTTATTTTGAAGGCTATAATCGGAAGTAGTTTTGTTGTTGCTGCATGGTGGAACAGGCGTGACAGCAGAGGAACCGCTTGCTGTTGTAATAATTCATTATTGCTCCATATACGTCTTGCTCAAACTATTAACGGCGTGTTTCCTCAGGGGCAGACAGAGAGTCTGTTGAGAACATACGAGCATTTTTTTTGTTTGTGTTAGTGTGGCTGCAGACAGGTGTGAAGATGTGCACTCAGACGAAGGCTGCTGCTCTCATGGCAAACATACCGCAGGCAGACATCGACCCGTCCGGTGTGTTTAAATACGTCCTGATCCGAGTTCACAGCAGAGAGGAGGGAGACGACTCGGAGGTAGACATAGTCCGAGGATACGGCTGGGCGGAGTACCACGGTGAGTCAGGACCTACACAACCAGACTGCTACTAGCCAACAGAGTACATGACCATGGATGTATAAAGAGAACAGGCTGAAGGGTCCCCGACAAACCATCAGGTTTCCGTTTATTAGGTGTAGCTAGCATTAGTGCAGTCTAATACTATGGCCATGCAGTAAAACACACATTCATGAAAGTATTAATGTCAAGTTTTTGTTGAAAACATTTTAAGGGGTGTTCATTCAGATTTCTGGTCATTTTGGAGGCAGTAGTCCTTGTGTTGATGTTGAATTGTATAACGTTATATTAAGAGGTGTTCCTATAGCCTACGAGGGTTGACGACATTTCAGAAACACCTCCTCAGTATGAACTAAAGCCTCCATCCTGACCATGAAGTCAGATCAACACCTCTCTACATCAGCTGTAACAGAAGCCTTCATGAAGGTAGGATGGATTTATTGCAGTGCTGTTGTATTAAAGTTATGTGTAACTGTTGAACTGGAAAGTTATAGTTTTTCACGTTCATCTCGCAAAACTAATTATGTATTCATTAAATCAAAAAATGCTTGCAACTGCTGGTTTTTGTTATGATGAATGACGAGATAACTCTAGCGTGTGCGCGCTGTAGACTGACCGGGTGCTGCACTGCCCTCGCAGTTGAGTTCCGCCTTTTTGGTTCCGTCAACATTACGTTATTAACATTTAGAAATTCGATTTTTGACGTTTGGGAATCAATGCAGAATCGTCCACGTCCGCGTCGCGATGCATCTAAAGGCTTTTAGGCGACCCCCCACCCCCACCCCAGTTGAGACAAGTTGATTTTGAAGATATAGCAGCAAAAACAGATTCCAGCACTATGTTCTGAATTTTGGTTGCTGGGAAATTGAGTTATCTATGTACATGTAAAGCTTTGCTAGGTGTTTCCAGTAAGAGGGGGATGTCAAGTTAAATTCAATAAATAACAGCAGAGAAAAACCAAATATACATATAAAACTGGAAATAAATGTACAGTACAATGCAGAATAATGTTTGTATTACTGGGTTTACGCAAGATCACCACAGTAACTGCCCAAACCTGTAGGGATTAAAAGTCATTTCTATTATCAGTATATTCATTTATACACATAAGTGGTATCTAAAGTATGGAATATGATTTTTTTTTTAAAACACCAGATGGAGGCAGCACATCTACACAACAAGCAGACATTTGAAATGATAAACATATTTAATGGACAGCTGGCAACTCAAACATGAATGGCTTAATTCACAAGTTTATTAAAAACAAATGTACTTATTGAGGCAAAATCTGTTGTTCAAACTAAATTTTTCTATCATAACCCAAATTATAAATACTAAACATATTTTTCATCATGTATATTTAGATGAATTAAATAATTTTTCATATTTCTTTTTCTTGCAGCTGATATCTATGAGAAGGTTTCAGAGGAGCTTGAAAAGGACGGACACCTGGACTGTGAGTGTATCGGAGGAGGGAGGATTAAACATGATGCTCAGGCCAAGAAGATCCACATCTATGGATACTCAATGGTAAGAGACTCCTGCTTCCTGCTTCCCTCCTCATTTCCTTCATGTTATCATTATATATATAAAGATATTGATCATTTGATTTTAAATAAATGGTTGTCTTTTAACTGTAAGGGAACATTGATGTGGTACTTTTCATTACAGGGATTTGGAAGAGCGAACCACGCAGTATCTACTGAAAAACTGAAGGCTCGGTATCCAGACTATGAGGTGACCTGGGATAATGAAGGATACTGAACTGAGACCAGCCTTTGTTTGACACCCTTCCTGGACTGACTTAGTACTTAGTCCATAAGGAACGTTTTGATACCACATTTATAATCCAAGACAAAGATTGACAAGTCTAAATAGAAACAAGCCTTTTTTGATTTTCTTATGTTACAAATGAAGTAAAGTAAAGCAAACAATGTTGTTTTTCACATTTAAATTTTATTTACTGTAGGTCTAAAACAAATGCATGATAGTCTAATTTGGAATTACAATTGTGTAAAATCTCCCCATTAAACTTGTTTCTTAATAAAATAAATAACTGGTTATGACAGTTTTGTAGTGTGACATACAGTCACGCATTGACTTGTTTTAAAGTCACATAGCCTCATAAAGTTCACCTTATCACTAAGATAAGTTGGAAAGTGAACCTTAAATGCTTTGTTGCAATGTATGTTTCATAAAGGTTTCCTGAAATCTGCTAAGTTGTGTGGATACTGTGTCTCTCCTGTCACTGAGCTCATTGCTTATCTTTTGGCCAACAGCCATTTATTTCTTGGCAGCCTCTGAACTGTAAACTGCTGATGAATGTCATTTCCTTAATTTAAAGTGGGGTAAGTGCTAGATAAGTGCTGATGAACTTGTTGATCTTGAAATTATAATACACCCGTATCATTGCTAGTGATCTAATTAAGAGGATAGAGGATGGATACGTGCTGTTGAGCTGCATCTTGTATGAGCTGTTGTATCTGTTGTATGAACAATATAAGATAAACCTTTGGACAGTGCAACAAACTACAAACACAGTTATAATATTATCACCTTACAAAGTTGAAATGGCTTATTTTCCAATATTCACTTTTTATAGCCTTGTTTTGGTCTCCACTAACTAATTGTATGTAAAATAATTGTCTCTACAGCTGCTAAATGCTCTACTTCTTTCATAAGTTTACATACAGTGGATTTATGTGAGAGTTGTTGCTGAAAGAAACTGCCTGCTGTGATAAGAAATTAAGCTGATGAGAGCGATTAATCAAAATGGTAAAACCAAAACAATGAGCTGAAAGATGCTAAAATGCTGTTGACCATCACCAACGTAATATTGTATTATTAATAACAGAATACATTCAGCTCATTCAAAAGGAGCTATAAACTGTTGGTATGTTGTTTAATGTACTAATGAACCACTAAAAATGTTACACTGTAAGAAAACATCTAATTTTAGCTTAATTCCCATTTATCTGGTAGGTTAGCAACAGGGGCAACCATGAGAGATCTTTAAATCATGCCTGAACGCTCCACAACTTGAAATAATGTTTCCCTTTTCTTCAGACCAGCTAAAGGACTTTAAACCACTTACATTTTCTTAAACAAGGCACTTAACCTACATCTGCTCTTGTGAAGCAGAGTCAGTGAACACAAGGGATAAATAAAGATCAAATATAATAATAATAAAGTTTGGAGTATAATTTTGTAGACTACACAGCAGTTATAGCTGAATTGTTCTGCAGTTCTGTTGCCAATTGTGTGTACTTCATTTATTGCTGAATCTACGGATGTATCCTGTGAAACATCCGTAGATTTAGAGGAAATTGTTTTATGGTTTGTTGCACTTGCATACTTGGTGAATTTAAAGTCCAGCTGTTATCTCAGAAACGGAGACGGGTCAGAGTTAACTAGAGAAGACTTTCCAGGTTGTGTTCAGTCCTTCACTGAGCTGGTGGAAGAGGAAAGATGTTACATTCAAGGGGCTCAGCCCTCTTTCTGCTGTTGATTCTGCAATGGGGTAAGTGCACATTCAGCCAAACTCCATTCAAACATTGTCAATTTTTTAATGTAGAAATTATGCTGCTGTTTGTTGGGCTAAACTTATCTTAAGTAGAGTAGAAATTCAGATTCAGATTTCTAAACAAGCCACTAAAGTTTGGCCAAACATCTTAACTTAATGTCTTACTTACAAGTTCAACCACTCAAAAAAGACTTCAAAACAGCATTTAGACCTTTACATTGAGATATGTGTATATATGTGTGTATATATTATAATAATAATAATAGTAATTATTATTATTATTATTATTATTATTATTATTATTATTATTATTATTATTATTATTATTATTATTATTATTATTAAATTATCATTATATTATTATTATTATTATTATTATTATTATTATTATTATTATTATTGTATTATGTTATATTATGTAATGATATTATCTTTTTTTTCTTCTTTTTTTTCTTTTAAATAGACTAACTGGAAAACTTACTTTATGTCTAACTACATATGCTCGCTTGTGGTGACATAATTTGTTCTTGCAATATCCATTTTCATCGTTATGCAGAAGACTGTTTTCCTTTTTTGCCCATAAAAATGTCAAAACCAGTTAAGACAAGCACAAATTATCTTTAAGATTTCCTACATTGCATAATTTTAGAATTCTTAACAATATTTCTAGATTTTTTTTTGCCTTGAAAAAGAAAAAAAAACAGAAAAGAGAAATAGCCACATACATAATTACATGCATTAAGAAAATACTAATCATGTGAAGATATTATCAAAAGATAACAATAAAATAACCATAAAATCATTAATTTAAGTAAAATATATCAACTACTTCAGCTATAAACAACAATTTGTCTTGTTTGGGTATAAACAAAATATAGTAAATCAGGATCCAATCATCATCCAATAATTCTTTCTTCACATTTACATTTATTTCACATTAAAAAGGAACAACCAGAAAAATATTCCCATTGAAAAATAAGTTTTAAGAAGTTTTCTCTTTTCTTTGATTGAACTCAGTTAGAGTCATGACTCAACATTTTCTCAGTTTGAAACATGATTCATCATCCTACTTGCTGTTATGTTTAATTTCCTGCCATCAGGCTGATGAAGCAAAAAGTCTTGAGTCTTAATCAGAGACCTTTGGATGGTCGGATGGTATTTTGCTTGCAACCTGATTACTTCTCTCTGGCCTTTGAGCCTATTGACATTAGTTATGCCATAAATCTGTGAGAGCAATGAGTCCTGATAAGAGAATAAGTGTTTGTGCTTGAGTCATCTGTGGGATTTTATACAGTCTTCAAACAGAGGCAAAGAAAGAAGGTAATAAATGTAAGAACAGTTACTTATTTATGGAATTTTACATTTTTCCTTCATGAAATTTCAGAGTAAAAAATAAAATAGAATAAAATATATCGCTCTTTTTATTTTACCACATTTATCTGAAGGCTGACTTGTTACTTTACACAAACTCTGCAAGTCTGTCTTAAAACAACAGCCAGGAGCCTAAATGAACATTGAAACATGTTTTTCTTGCTGTAATCATTCCTCTTGTTCAGCTTCAGTCCACCACATTCATCAAATCAAGTAGATATCTTTCAACGTTACAGTCTATTTGATGCTAAAAAGACAGTAAATGTGGCAGATATCCACTTGATATGACTAACTCAGACTGCTGAAGCCTCATATAAGCTTCACATCAACTTTTAAATGCATCTGTTCACAAAATGACTGTGTGGACACACTCTGGATTTTGGCCTCCATCACTTACATTGAAAGCACATTAGAAGGTAATATTTTAATAGCCAGTATGAACAAGAGGAATGATAACAGCGAGGAAAACCTCTTTCACTGTTCATATGGACGTGTTTTAAGACTGTTTTGAACAATTCTGAACCTATCCTTTAAGATCTTACATTAAAAACATGAGCAATAAGCTGAGCTTGACAGATCATTCTTGACCTTGGAAACAGTTGACACAACAATCAAGGTCCACTTACTAGCGTCTGACGTTTTCAACTGTATCATACACTCTTAATCAGCACATGAAGTTCCCATGTCAAGAATGAACTGTCAAGCCTGTTTAAGTCATAGACATGATCTGATGTTAAAAATTAAATCATTTCAGAAAACGACACATGTTGACAGAGTTTAATCATTTGCTTTATTTAATATTTTGTATTGATTTTCTGATTTAACTTGAAGTAACACTGTCTTCTGATGTTTCTATCTAATGACACAGCAGCTGGTGCTCAGGCTAATCCATGTGAGACTGACCTGAGATGTGACTTTGTGTGTGACTGCACTGACTGCAGCGATGAGCAGGACTGTGGTACGTTCACAACATTTAAACATGTTTAAAACACACCGCTGAAAACTGAACTCTCAATTGCAACTTTATTATAAATATCATAACTTCTTCACTTACCAAGACGACAGTGTATCTACTGAGGCTGGCACCTGATCTAATAATGACTTTTCCATCATTTACATATCAAAAAGTAGCACAAAATTGAAGCCTGGTGGACAAAAACACTTCAAAGTTATATGTCTGAGTATATTATTAATATAACATAAAAAGATCTTGTCTTCAATGTTAGAAAATTTTTTGAAAACTGATTTTACTGATTCAATTTTTTCTGTTTTTTTCTTTTCTTTTTTTTAAATTTTTTTTTTTACCGTTTTACCTTTCCAGGCTACAGTGGGAAGGGGTATGAGTGTGACTTTGAGAACTCAGGGATGTGTGGATGGACTGCCCACACCTTGGATGGAGAATACTTCTGGGAGAGGCGTCAGAGAGGCGACACCCTGCCCAACAGTGGACCGTCCTCTGACTTCACCATCGGTACAGCTACAGGTATGCTTCAGTACACAGTTACTTATCCCCTTTTATATCACCCTGATGTCGTATATGCCACAAGTGTCTATACAAGTTTCAAGACAGTACACTATTTATTTGTCAGTTTGCTGTCTTCTGCCAAATGTATTTGATTGTTCTGTACAGTTCTGCAAGATCAAGGTGATTAATTCACATTTTAGTGTCTGCTCCAAAGAAAATTACAATGACTAAAACAGCAGTGTGAGTTTATGAGTGTAGCTGTTTCCAATATTTCTGACCTTGTAAATACACTTGATGAGAAGTTAATAACCAAGTAATATAGATGCATTTTTCTGTTTAATGAACACTGTTAGAACTAATAATAACTAATAACAATTTGTTTGTTGCTGGTGTGTTGATCAGTGAGTGGTGCACAGAAATAACAAAGACTGATGTGTTACAGGAATGGAGAAAATATTATAATTTTGACTGATATTGAGTTATGTCTCTATAGCAACCACCACACAATTATACCACTGAAAAGATGCATGAAATTAAGTTAAAATCATTCATGCTATAAATGGCAACTGAACAGTAAGTGACTCCAAGGTTTTTGCAGAGACTCCTAATGAAAGAACTGTGTAAACATGAAACGCACTGATGTAGTGTGTAATTAACGGAACATGGGGTGATTTTCACAGCCAGCTTCAACATCCACTAATTTCTCTGCAGCTGTGAGGTCAACTATAACAACAGCGATCTCTCCCCAGCAGTTAGTCGTCATTTAACAAGAAGACATGTGTTGAACACTAAGATATTAGATTACAACATGTCATAAAGAAAGTATAGATGGAAGACATATTGGAAACTTCAGTTCTAGTTGAAGATTTTAAAACATGATCCTCAGATTATAAATTTAGTTTTCTTCCATTTGAAGTTAATTGTCCATTGTGTGTTAGCTGTGTGTTTGAATTATATGTGTTTGCTTTCACTTTTTTGTGTGCTTTTTTTGTACATTGTATGTTTTGCTGTACATGGGTTTCTGTTAATAAAGCAATTATGATCTCAGTTAGATCAGCTGTTTAAAGGATTAATAACTGCAGTAAATAATGATGCAAATAGATCAAAACCAGACTGATAGAACTTGGTGTATATGCGCATACATACAGCTTGGAATGAGCCATTATTTACATTACCTTATATGTATAGACATATTTAGTTTTAGTTTCTTTTTAACTTAATTTTATAACTTTAATGTTACAGGTTAGTTTAGCTACAAAAATGTGAGTGTAACAAGTTGCTTTAGATCAAACAGCACTAAATAATAATGTGAAATATAACATGTCTAATTTGACGTCACACAGGTTGGTTTATGGGGGTAAGTGAAGTGAAGACAACGCATCTCAGTCAGGCAGCTTTAGTCTCTCCGAAGATTCAACAGACTTCACCAACATGTCGTCTTCGTCTCAGATATTTCCTGTGGGATTCAGGTAAACTGTCTGCCTCAGCCAGCTTCTCACAATGACTGGATTTCATACTAATTTGTGCAACTTTTATTTCTCATAATTCTAATTTAATTGATTGCTCTACTGCATCTTATAATCCTTTAACTTTGGCAATTAAAATAGTAATTAATAAGTCATTTATTGTTGTGTACATTGAGACCAAATTTCATTTCCTATCATTTCCTGAAGGCAACAGAGGACTGGGCTCCTCACCCCTGTGGGCGTCTATCCGTCACCCGGACTCTCAAGAATCCGTAGTGTGGCGTCCTGAGGCCACAAGTGTGCGAGGCTGGAGGGAGGACACCATGTATCTGGGCCGTATTTCCACAGCCTTTCACATCGTTATTTACTCGCAGCGCTCTGACGGACGAAGAGGAGATGTGGCCATAGACCAGATGGAGTTTCTGGACTGTGCTCTGCCCTGTGAGTGCTTCATAATATCTCTTTCATGTGTTGTTTCTGCCTTATAAATGGATTAATTAAAATTAACTGTATATAACTTAATAATCACACATTCATTTTCTTATATACTTATGCCAAGAATTCAGTTACAACAAAAACACAAAAGTTTAAAAAGCTTTAAAAATATATAACTTTTTCTTATAACTTATGACTTAATATGTGTATTTCTTCACAATACACACATTAGGTTTGATCATCATAATCATGATTTGGTGTTAATGCTGTTTTTCTCTCATTACATCATCAGTACCCCTCCCTGGTCAACACTGTCCACGAGGGATGATAGAGTGTAAGCGTGAGGGCTGCGTGAAGGAGCAGCAGGTCTGTGACGGCACTGACGACTGCGGTGATGGGACTGATGAGGAGAACTGTGGTGAGAAATCACATGTCTTCTGAATTACAGCAGAGAACCTGCCGTAAATATTGTAGGAATCTGTCTAAAGACGCATGATTCACCGTACAAACTGTCACAGCACAAAACAAAAGATTCTGTGATGACAGTGCAAGACTTATTATGGAGAAGCGATTCTGGGACCAGTCCAACACTTTTGTGGTATCCACAGACCTCACTGCAGATTTAACAGGAATCACTTTCGACAGAAGATATAGTCCCAATAGAAACTGTTGACAGCGTTGTCTGTAAATTATCCAGAGAGACTAGGATATTGTTTGTAAGACACACTGCTGCTGAGTTTTTCACATATATATTTTTTTAAGATTTTAGCTAATAAAATTGCCTTCAATTAAATTTAATTTGGATGGAGGTGGAAGTTTCAAAGGCAGTTATCTTAAAAAAAAAACTACTAGCTACTGCTGCCTTTGCTTCACCGAAAGAAGAAGTCATTATTTGCATGATCAAATGGTTGTTTGTCAAGAGAACGCAAATGTACACCAGTAAACAAACAACGAGCGCTGTCACCTCTGTTTCCACAACAGCTTTCCCAACTTTCCCACTGAAATATCCAATTTCTTCCAACACTCTCTGTATGGAGTACACTTTCCATTATCCCACAATATTCTTCATATTCAGAGACAAGAAATTACTTTCCATGTAATCTACAGAGTACATTTTACAACATGCATATCCAGTGATCACCAGTCAAAGTGAGATATGTGTGTGTCTTGTGTCTCCAGGAGAGTACAGGCGCTGTGATTTCGAGGACGGCCTGTGTGATTGGGACCTGAGATCATTTTCCTCACTGAAATGGGAAAGGACAAATCAGGAAACCATCTCTTTGACGGATCCTCTGAAAGGACCAGGCAGGGATCATTCCAACAACACCGGATCAGGTATCATATCTGACCAATCAGAGTCAGTACAGTATGTTTTTTTATTGTTGAAACCACATTGTTGTTCTGCTTCACAGTTCATGTGTTTGGTGTTACTCTTTTGTAAGTATTTAAAGTAAATTTGTAAATAAATAAGAATATTTTTAAAAAAAGACTATTCTTATTATTGCAGGTTACTTCCTTTATGTCACCGTCCCTGAGGGTGGTCTCAAAGACGACTGGGCATCTTTCCAAAGTCCGTTTCTTCAACCCACCAATAGTTCACACCCTTGCAAGGTGAATCCCAAGTTCCCTCCTCAATCAGAGAGGTTTTTATTTCACTCTTACGCTTCAGTTTCACGGTAATTTTCATACAGTCCCACTTAACATGTACTGATTCTCTTTAAAATTAAAAATAAAAAAGATTCTTTACACAAGGAAAATATTCAGAAAGAAAATGTCTGAGACTCCGATGAATTAATTGTCATTTCATCATGTTTAAAACATTTGAATTAAGAAATTATATATTTTTAAGCATAATTTGAACCTACTTCAACAAGTCTCCTGTGTCTGCCCACTATAGCTGGTGATGTACACACACCAGTTTGGGCCAAGGTCCGGCGGTCTGACAGTGATGGTGGCGGATACTAAAATCTACCCGGTGTGGGAGAGGGGTGGAGCCCTGGGTGATGTCTGGGTGAAAACAGAAGTGGACATTGTCACCAACAGTACTTTCGCAGTAAGTAGTTCACCTGAGTTTGTAGCAGTGAAAATGATAACAGCAATAAATTTATTATAAGCATATTTTAAACAGTTACTGAGCACTACATTTTGATAAATAGAAGTAAGGAATAACAGAATTAATGCAAATTTAGTGCAGGTTGTCAGTGCTTCATCATTTGAGAGAAATAATGATGATAGGAGCAAAAAAATTATAATTGATGTTTAAATTAAATGATGATGAATTCTTTCCTAATCTAGGTACAGAGCAAATTAATAATTAACGATTTCAGATCTCTAGTTTATTTTTTGTTGTATTTAAATCATTTTGATGAAATTTACCCTTTATTCTTATTTCTTATTTTTCCCCTCTGCTGTTGAATTTCCTCTCCATTATAGATTGTAATAATGGCAGCAATCAGGGACATGGCGTATGGAGGTATCGGTATTGACAGCATTGTGTTGTCTCCTGAATGCCGCTTATCAAATGGTAATCTCTTCAACTGTCTGAACTTTTAATTTTGTGATTCCACACATCTGAAAAGTAAGAATAAGTATCTCCTTCCTGCTATCTCACTCTCTCTTCTTGAACAGAAAGTAATACCATCGGGGAATTCCCGGATGGTCCTGAACACCACTGCCAGAAACCAGACAAGATGTGCAATTTTCACCCTGACTGTCAAGAAGGACATGATGAATCCAAATGTGGTGAGTTCGTTTATCCTGTTTACCAAGTTTTACTTTTATCAACAAGTCTGCAAAGGTTGAAGAGCCAGCTGAGGATTAAGTAAGGCTGCTTAGGGCCTCAGGAGCCACCAGGGGGCCCCCCAAATGAGCAAATTACACAATGAAAACATAAGAAAAACACACACTAGTGTTAGAGGGATGACAGACACAGAATGGGTATTTTTTTTAAAAACGGTTTTATGGGCCTGAAAGTTTAAAATATTCAGTCCAAGGTGGAGCAAGACTGTCCTCACCAGGAAAAACAACATCACTGGTTGTTTGTTCAAACACTAAAAATAATCTGTTTACATTTTCCTGACAAGTCAACTCTTGACCGTGCATATGACTGTTGTCACTGAGAAACAAAGGAGGAAGGAGTGCGATGTTGTCATAGCGCCTCATAGGGATGAGGTCAGATGTTTGTTTCTTTAAACCATGACGTCCAGCTTTTTTTCTTACCCTTGCCTTTACTTGTTTTGACCAAATATTATATTTTGGGAAGAACTGACAAATAATGTCATCCAGTGTTATGTTTTCGACAAACTGTGTAGTCCTGGTTTCATTTTTTAATACAGGTATTCTGTTTTTGTACCATTTTGATACCCAAAATTGAAAATAAACTGAAGGTCCCAAATATGCTTTAGTCAGCTCTAATCTTAATGAGCCCTGTCTCAAGCACTGAACTTGTAACATACAGCAATAATGCAAGTTGTTGTTGTAAGGTTATTTTTGTTGATGTTGTTTTTAATACCATAACATAACTCATTTTGAATGTGATGTCTCCATGAATGATTTCTGCAGGGGATTTCTCTTACCCTGACGGCAGCTCAGGCTGGACTGATACCAGCATTGGGAGTCAAGGTTGGGTGCTGTACAAAAATGCCACAGCCAAAGGTACATCATCACTTTCTTTACTTATTGATTATTACTATATACTGATTTAAAAAGCATAATCTTTAAATATTTCTCTCTCTGGCATGATGCTTTTCCCTCCCTTTCATATTTGTTAGAGAATTACCTGTATGTGGCCAAGGCCCCAGGCCAGCAACTGACTGAAGCCCTGACACGGACCCCCCTCCTGGGACCCTCCGGCCCAGCCTGCACCCTCAGCTTTGATTATGCACTGACTGGAAATCCATCCCACATTGGTATAGCTGTTAATTTAATGGGGGTTTTTTTCATAATAAAGACACATAATTTGGATGTTTTAATAGGACTCCAATTATGTCTCTCTGCTGCAGGTGAGGTGTCAGTGAGGGTGATTGACAGCGTGATGGGCATGCAGCCTAAGCTGTGGGAGTTCAGTGGGAAGACGGGAAGAGAGGAAGGGGTGTGGGCACATGCTGAAGTATCTATTGGATCCAGGAAAAATCGCTTCCAGGTGAGCTTTTTTTTTAGGACTTGTCTCATATAATCATCACCTTTACATTTAAATTTTTTTGCGGTGATGATGAAATTGGACTCACAGATACTGTTCTCCTCTAAAATAAACACAGGTCAATCTTTGAAAAAAAGTCAGGTTGTCTGAAAACAATCAGAGTGGAAACATTTTATATATCCCCAAAGTCTCAGTCTTTATCCTGTCGGTAAAAAAATATTTTGCCAGGTGGAAAGTAGATTTTTTATTTAAACAAAAATGGCAACTTGTAACAAATTGTCATTTTTACATTTTTACATTTCAAATTTTTTACTTTGATGATAACACTTGACTTACAAATATGATCCACTCTTCTCAAAATAAGTCAGACTTTGATTTTTGAGGACAGCAGCATCTGCGACTAGAATGTAATCATGAGTGTAAAAATGGTGATTGCAAGACAGTAACAAACAGAAGCTAAGGAACTTTAACACTTGAAGATGAATTTGTTGAGTTTTGTGAATGTCTTTTCACTTATTAGGGCTCCTCTGTTTTTCTTGTTTTATCTTTATCAGCTGGAATTTGAAGCTCGTGCTAAAAAAATGTGTCGATGTACCAAGATTAAAGTGGCAAACGTTCGCTACATCGGCTGTCATGCTGAGTATTTTCCATTTACTCCAACAGGTAACTAAGGACAAAATACAAACATGATACTGTAAATTAATATTTGAATATTTTACCTATAGATTTCTCAATGCCTTGATGTTTTTGCTGGGTTTTTTTTGGCCAGGGCTGTCATGTAACTTTGAGGACGGACTGTGTGGATGGTATCAGGACCACAATGACAACTTTGAGTGGACGGTGCTTGATGGGATAGACCACACCATCGGGATTGGTAATGTCATTTAAAAATAAACAGTGTATATACAAAAATACACAGTGTCCTTCTCAGTAGAGACACATACTTAACCTTCATGTTTCCTTGGCCTCATTCATAGAAAACATAACATTTTAAATATGTCATGTAGAGTAAAAAATACATATTGAAATCATGGTTTGGTGCAATAATAAGTTACCAGTTTCTTTCAGGTGTTCTCTCCATTTAAATCATTTTATTATTATATATTATTAATATATTTATTATTATGATTATTATTATACATTTTTTTGTCTGAAAGTTTGTTTCCTTGACAACACTCAAACTTCCATGTTCATCAGGGTGAGATTCTGAGATCTGACATTTGGGATGTTATTCTAGTCCCAAAATAGCCTCGAGCCTTTAAGCTATCATTATATTCATAGTCACTGTATCAGGGAACATGGAGTGACAGCAGTGCTCCATTCTGTTCAATAGACAATATGAACAAAACTATTATCTTTTTAAAGTTATAATATAATACATTTCTGAATAGTTTAATTGGGGTAAATGTGCACACTTAGTATATAATGTAGTTCATAAATTGCATTAATAATCACTACAAAACATAAAGAAGATACAGTATAATTGTGATGCTTTAAAACTCACTTCAGTTTTCCATCTTTCTGTTGATGTCCAGGCAAAAGTCTGTCTGTGGACATGTGGAGTTCATCACTGCGTGGTGTGTTTGGACGTTTACTTTCATACCCGCAGATGCCAAGTTCTACAGATTACTGTCTGTCCTTCTTCTACAAACTTTACGGGCCGAACACAGGTGAGATGTTGAGCCGGGATGAGACTGATGTTGTGATGTTCCAAGTTGTTTCTACGAGGCTGTGCGTGCATTTTGAGGGGGACAATGGCAACAGTGATGTTTTTTTGTCAATTTAACTCTAACAAATTAAACTTGCTATTGATCAGTTTAAGAGTGAATAAGTTGTTCAAAAATGCAGATATGTCGGTTTGTAACTGAATTTTACCTAATTGGTTACTCCCTCCTCCTCTTCCACCCACTGATTCCATCCAGGTGTTCTGAATGTGAAGCTGTTAGATAACAATGGTTATGAGCACATCCTATGGACCCGCAGTGGAGCTCATGGCAACATCTGGCACCAAGCACACTGCTCAGTACCACATCAGCTCACAGGCTTTCAGGTACGGTATAACAGTCAGCCTGAAATTATGAATGAATGTGACAGAGCTTAATGTATCTGTAATATTTTTTCAAAAAAGTGACAGAAGGGGAGAAAATAGAATAAAAGGGGGGTTTAATCAAGTGGTTTGGAGTTTTGGGAATCTCTGCCCCCATGTGGTAAAATATCACTGCAGCTTTAAGCAAGTAGTCAAAAACAGATAAGATCTTTCTTCTTTTTCAACTAACCCTATCTGTCTGTCTTTTGACCTACCAACAGCTGATGTTTGAAGCAGTTCGCGCCGGCTTTGATGGGCAGGTGGCCATTGATGATGTGGTGTTCGCTGAAGGTCCATGCACCGTGCCGAGGACGTGTTCCTTTGAGGGCCAGCAGTGTGGGTTCACCAGCTCTGGTGAAGTTCGCTGGATCCACCGCAATGGACGCGGCGTAACATTGGCTGGACCCAAAACTGACCACACTCTGGAGACTGATCTGGGTAAATAATATTAATATTTGAACACACATGCAGAGAAATGAGAGACTCTGAATGTTTATTACCAATCACTACATTATACATCACAACTATGCAGTCGCTCCCTCAGAAATGATAGTAAAGGTGGGCACTACTAATATCAGTCATGGTTCATTCAAGATATTTTTGGTCAGTTACTGTCAGAAGAATAAAAGGTTGTTTTGCCAACTACTGTAGGTTTTATTTTTTTACAATTCAGATATGAAATAAGTAAATATAAATAAATATTCACACATAAAGAACTTAAGAGCAACAAAAAATCGAAAACTAGAAAACTTTAAATGACATTCTTACATTCAAGTAGTGACTAGCAACAAATAACAATGTTTTCATTATTGATTTATCTGTTATAAGCTTTTCAATTATTTTTAAAAATAATTTAGTCTACAAAGTGTCAGAAAATACTGAAAATGCCCATCACTAGTCTTCAAATATCTGTTTTCTGCTCAATCAACAGCCCATAGCCCAAAGATATTCAATTTAGAATGATATAAAACAGAAAATTAGCACAAAATTACAAAACATTTGGTGCCAAATGTGCCAAAAATTGAAATTACACACATGTAAACAAGGATTCCTCTGCCCGGTCTGTGCTCAGGTTACTACATGATGGTGAACACTGGAGCGAAGATCCTTCCCCCTGGCGGTACGTCAGTCCTCACATCTCCTGTTCGCCATGGAACCATGAAGACCGAGTGTGTCAATTTCTGGTATCACACGGATGGAGTGAATCCTGGTGAGACACCTGCACACACTGAAAAACACAAAACACACACAAAAAAGTGACAGAAAAACACGATATGACGTGTGTGTGTGTGTGTGTGTGTGTGTGTGTGTGTGTGGTTTGCAGGTTATCTGACAGTGTACATGAAGCCAGTGAAAGGAGAAAGGGTGAAGATCTTCTCTGACACTCTGAGCCAGGGAAAAGTCTGGCGCCATGGCAACGGAAACATCTCGAGTGTCCTTGTGGACTGGCAGGTACAGTGTAGAGGCTGGAGAGGGACGCTGGAACAATTATAGACTTTTCAAGTGGTCAGTTATGAAACAAGTAATTAGTTTATGCATTAAGAAAATAATTTATGAATTCATGAAGTGTGCTATTAATAAAGTATTTCATACAAAGTGATGAAACATGAAAAATATGCAAATTAATATATTCTGTTTGAGTATTATGCATGAAAAGACTCCCTGGTCTTTGAAACATATTCTGTCACACAGTTCATTATTTTGCCTTCATGTCCCATTTAGTTTCTGTTTTATCCACAATTAATTTTAAAATGCTTCTCTAATTCAGAGACGTCTTTAAATGTCTTGGTGAGGGTGTCGCAACTCTCCAATAGAATTTTACCCAGAAACTTTTGAGAATTGTTTTTAGGGAACTTTAATATTTAAGATCTTGTGTTTGTCAATGTAACCACGCTGATGTTGTGCTCATTTTGTTCTGTAGGTGGAGTTTGAGGTGGTGGGAGCCGGAGGCAAAGACACTGCTATTGCAATTGATGATATCTTCTTTTTACCTTTTCCGTGTGAGAGTCAAGGTTCGTATCAGCTTCATCAAAACTAAGGTGGAACATGACAGACTTTTAGATTTTTCTAAGCGAACTTGGTTATTTATACACATGTCCACATCTAATTAAAAGACTACATAAAAGTCAAGTTATGGTGACATTATTACTAGGTTTAATTAAAGAAAACAAACTGTACCACATACAATCTGTATTTTGTAACATTTCAATGTTAAACAACAGTACACTGTTGTATCTTCTCTGTGTCATGTATAATTTTGTTCTGTTAAAGGTTCTAAGTGCAGTCTGGAGAGAGGAATGTGCAGCTGGAGCAACACTCAAAACGCCAATTTGGATAAACTGGACTGGGAGCTGACGAGTCAGGAGGGAGAGAGACACTACTCCACCCCCCCTGAGGACCACACTCTGGGAACAGAGAAAGGTAAACCAGAGAGAGAAACAGAGACAAGCGACTGAATATTGTGTCATTAAGAGAACAACATTTCTGTGTGTGTTTGTTCATCCAACATGTACAAAAGAAAACATACTGAAGTGGAAAATAATCTACCTTCCCTTTTCTTTCCGCCAGGTCACTTCCTGATCTTTCCAAGCAGCAACCGGACAAGTGTCTATGAAAATGCTCAGCTGCTGAGCCCCCACCTGCCCTCAACCAAAGGCACCTGCCTGAAATTCTGGGCCTACAAGCCCTACTCATGTAAGGATCAATGTTCTAAATGAAACTTTAATGAAGCTTGGTTCATCTGTGGCTGGGCTGATACAGCTCTAAAGCTGTATCCAGATCCACATTTAATCTCAATTCAGGTGCATGCTGGTGTGTGTGTTGCATTCCCCTTTTTATATTTTGTAACGACCCACTTTTTTAATTGTATGCAGCGGACAGCCAGCTGAAGGTGTGGGCTCTGTCTGAAGGTCGTCTCCTGCAGCTGCTGGTGGTGAAAGAACTGGGAGGACCGTGGAAACGCTTCAATGTAGACATCAAGTCTACTGAGGAATACCAGGTTAGACTCTCATCTGCTATAAAACACTGAATACTAATACAATGATTATAACATGTTAATTAATCAATTGTCAAATTAGTTGCCTATTAATTCATTATTGACTAATTGATTAATAGACAAATTGTTGCAGCTCCAATTCATTGTAACTTTCAAGTTCAAATTCCTTACATGAGACTGACTACTACTGTATCTCTGCTGCTGTTTTTGTTGTTAACAGATTGTGTTTGAAGGAATCACAGGCACATCCGGCTCTGTAGCTCTGGACGACATTGAGTACACAATTGAGGTCAGCTGTGATAACCAAGACAACATAGTTGCAAGTAAGATGGGCCAGTGATTTTATGTGTTTTTCAGCCAATTAAGCGCTAACAACATATGTGTAACACATGTGTTTTTTGTTTTTACTTATTTTCTCTGAAAAATACCAGGATTTTTTAAAAGAATAGTTGGACATTTTGGGGAATATTGGAAGATGCTTTCTTGCATTGCAAACTTGGTTTTAAGTTGATATTCATAGCACACTGAAATTCATTTAATTGAATCGCTGCCTAGAAGGTAGGAAATAAGACTAAAAACCTATGGTATGCTTCGAAAATTGTTCAGCAGCAAAGGAATTTGTTAAATGTCAGCAGTTTGGCTTGAAATGCAAACCCAGCTGAACAGCCTTACACTGAATTCCTATCTGAAATGTAACATGTTCTTGTTGTCTTCAGCACTATTCTCTACTGGAACTGAAATCTAAACATTTTCCATCTCCTCTGTAGCCAAATCAGAGAAAGACGATAAAGGAGCACTTGCAGCGTCCGTCATCATAGTCCTGCTGCTGATTGGCACGGTGGTCGCCGTGCTGGTTTGGTACCTGCTAATCAAACAGAGAATCTTAGAAGCTCAGGCTGGTCCATCACAATCTCCACCATCATTCCCATCATCTTCCTCAGCTGGTGTTGGTTTCAGTAATGAGGGATATGAAGCTGAAACCACAGTAAGTTAATGACATTAAAACTTGTGACAACACTTAAAAAAAACTCAGTCAAATGAGGATAATTCTGGTTTATTACAATTTGAGTCTAATCCTAAAGTTCATTGCTGGGATTCTTCAGATTCCCGCTGTAATTAACTAGTTGTAAATCAAGTCATGTCAACTTTAGCCCAAAACCACAAATGTTCCTCAAAGGGCTTCATTATCTGTAAAGCATACAACAACCACTAGACCTTCAGTTTGGAAAAGAAAAAACTTGCCAAAAAACAACCCTTGAGTGCCTGCAACATCTATAGATAAGCATTTCTAATTTACAGACATGCCTCTTTAGAAGAAACACTCAGTCAGCACAAACCATTGTAGTATAGTTAGAGAGGATATGGTAACTGTGGATAACTAGAAGCTAAACTAGGAGCTAAATTAACATGGCAGCAACAAAGGCTACACTGAATGCTAAAATCATTTCTAAAATGTAATCTACTATGATTTAGACTTATCACAGAGAGAATAACAGATAGTAGATAAGGAGAAGTGTGAAAATTAACTCAATTAATTTACAGAACCGAGAGAGTGTACATAAAGGTTATCAATCTCATGGCAGTCATGTTTTGCAGTTGTTGAGGTGTAATTTAAATGATAATAAAACTACAACAAAGATGGAGTACCATAGCACTTGTGACATTGGTCATTTTGTCTGTTTTCTATGTAGTTAGCTCAACCAAAATGCCCTCAACTGGCTAAGTAATGTCTTCAACAATTTGCTGTTTGCCTAAGAGAGAAAATGAATCAGCCACAGTAAACCAGCAACATACTGTATGTACCCACAAGTGAATTGTGGGTATTGTGGATGTAATGTAGCTAGCAGCAGAAATCCTTTTTGTATTGTGTCTGATTCATGGTTAATCATTTGTTCATTTCAGCAAGACCGTTCGAAGGTTACAGTACCGCATAACCATCCGATGGCAGCTGGGTTCAATAATGTTTCTGTGAGTATAGAGTTCTTTTTTATGACTTGTGTTTTATTTCATTTATCTATTTTATTTGGTGGGGAGACAGTAAATTCATCCTTATTTCCATGTACTCTTTAAATATAGTTGAATAAAGGTGGTTTAAAGCTGCGACCACTCAAGGACAGAAAGTAGGCTCCAAAATACCCAACATTACACATCTAGCAGGGATGAAGCAACATGGTGCTCAATGGAGTCATTTCTGTCTTCACCTGTCAAATGCAATTATTATTATTATTATTATTATTATTATTATTATTATTATTATTCTCTTTAGTGTATTTAGCTGAAAGCCACTGATGGTCCAGACTGAAGTGTTGATTCACAGTCCGATCAGCAGCAGCAGCCGCTCTTTCACATTTCAGGAATGGATTTGATTTTAAGAGAATATTAAAAACTTTTGGTTAAAGCTTCAATTTCACTTTCATTTTATGACAGATACCAAAACAACACAATTAATAGGACTCATTATAAATTATTCAAAGGAGTCATTTCTTATTTCTCAAACATGTTTGTGCAGACTTCTAAATAAAACTATTACCATTTACCGACAAGCTGTCATCCTTCCTGGGCAGATTTAAGTTGTGCTAACTGACGGATTTGACTCTTCTTGTGTTTCAGGAAGTCTCTGTTGATGTGAGAGGCATGGCAGAGGCCTGAAGCAGGAGGAGTGGGGGTCCTGCCAACTAAAGTTGGCTTTGTGAAATTTGGGCGATATCACAGCAGAAGAACTGCTTGTGTCACCCTTACATGACACACACACACTAACACACACACACACACACACACTAACACACACACACACACGCACAGCCCACATACTGAAACACTGATGAAGGCCTAATCGGTGCAGCTGCCTAACATCTGATGGAGCCCTCAAAGGTCACAGCTCTCTGCCTGTGGACAGACATTCGAAGTTAGAGGGACAACACATAGCGCTACACTCCTGAATCATGTTTGTCTAGTTTAAGGAGAACTCAGCAGATTTGGCTTCTTTCTCATGGGTTAAAGGGACACTTGTCCAATATCTTACAGTGTCAATTTACTTGTTGTGGAGCATATACGAGTCAGCCTGTGAAACAGTTGTATAATGTCTTCCATGGCTCTGGAATTAATCAATTAATTTAGAAAACATCTCCCTCAGTAACTCATCACCAGCCTATCAGCTTTAGCTGGGAGACTACACACTTACAACAAAAAGCTGGGAGCATGGAAGACTTGATTACCAGGCAGGGATGGTCTAACGAAAGATGCTATCAAATTGCATTATGGAAGAAGAGCTTGACTCACAATAGGGACTATCTGACTCTAATATGTCTCTCACAGGTCCCACAAGTGGACAGAAGGGCAATACTAATTGGCTGGAGTGCCCCTCTGAAGAGAAAGGAAAAAGAAAAGAATTATTGTAAACAAACTTGTGGAAACTGTAAAAAAAGATTTTCAGATTACAAAGGAAGTCAACATGCTGTAATGCTATTGTTCGGAAAGAGACTGTAGGAAGGATGTATTGCTTTAGATGTGTTGGGGGGGCACATTTACTCTGCTTTGAAACAAGAAATAATTGAACTCTGATGATAAATAAATTAAACTTTAGCAGTAAAACACTGGTGTCCGAGTGTTTTTTTACTCAGAGAGTAAATTGCTTGACTGGGGAAATTAAATATCGGCATCATGTCATGCAGATGCTGAGATAGGAAATATTTTTAGGGTGAAAAAGTTGATGTGATGATCATTCCTCGTAATACAAAAATCTGATTCTCTAAGTTGCTCTTATTATTTTGATATTGTGGCTTGAAGTTAAATATTTGTCTTCATTCTAGAAAATCTTGTCAGTCACAGTTGTTATTTATGGATGGCTGCAAGGTGGTTTAAAGTGAAATTTCAGGTATTTTTGCTAAAAAAAAATTAGTGCAGAAGTTAATTAAAATATTAATATTAATAAACAATTAATTCTGAAGATCTTTGATAATTGACTAACATTCAATCGATTAACTATTTAATTAAAAATATTGCATGGTTGCATCTTTTCAGTTTTGAAGATTTTCCTGCCTTTCTGCTTGTTCTGTTATAATATTTGGCTGCTGATGAGACAGTATTGATATACTATATATCCTCTATAATTCATAGTTTTTTGGACTAAATATTTATCAGTTGATGAAAAAGAATATTTATGAAAGAAATTAATTGATCATTCAAATAATCAATAATGGCAGCCTGTGTCAGAGGATGAATGGTATAGCCTCATAAAGCAATCATGCGGGAGGACACAGTCATGCGTGCACTTAATAGGTAGCTACCGGCATGGCTCTGATTTGGTCAAATGCCTCGTTCATCTTTAGGAAAGGGATGACGACATCCTGTCCCTAGCAACGGTCGCGTCTCTACGGCAACATCCTCCGCTGTCCCCTCTCTGCAGCTGTCACCGTGACTCTCATCTGTTGTCAGTGAGAGAGAGAGAGCGAGAGTGAGAGAGAGAGAGAGAGAGATCACTGTTTTCACTCGGATGAACTGATGATTTTGGAGGATGCTGTGTTGTCATGGGTGGAGTGCGTGCGCCCACCTCTGCAGCCGTTTGTGTTTCGCGACTCGAGTGCCTGAAGTTGGACTGGACACGTGGCAACTTGGGCACGAGGGCCCTCTCCTTATCTTCCTCATCCTCATCATCATCACCATCACCGTCCCTCCTCCTGCACAAGGCTGCAACCCCGCGCCGTCTGCAGCCCGGTGCTGCTCTTTCTCATCTGGATCGTTTTTTATTTGCACCGCGCGGTTCTCATCCAGCGGTGCGCGCGATTTGAATGGATCCGGCCGTGCTCATCTTCCTGCTGTACGTGATGATCGCGCACGAATTGGTCTGTGGCTTGATGCAGTACCGGAGACAGAGTGCCAAGCCCCGCAAACGGGCTGGACCTCTGCTGCGCTCAAGGTGTGTGTGTGTGATAGCTATTTGATACACCTACATTTACACAATAGACTTAGTAAATAGGCCTATGTTTGCACTGCTGTATTGATTGGTAGGCTACTATTAACCCAAAGATAGTTCTGAAAGGATTAACTGAACATCAGCTAATAAAAAAGATATATATTTCATGTATAATACGACATACTATATTGCCTAAAGATTAATAGCCTAATTTATTAATCAGTTTTGTTGAGTTTGGTGTCATGTAATAAAATATAACTGTTACATGACATTTTCTTCAAATTCATCAGTGTTAAAAGTTATCTACATTCAGCTGTACAGGAACAAGAACTTGTCTATAGATAACATATTTGTTTAAAATACTATTTGAGGTTCATTCTTGACCACTAGATTTCACTTACTGGATATTTTTCAGGAGCTTTCAATCATATCTCAGTGCATTCTCCATTGGATGGAACTTGATCAGATATTATCATATACAGCCACCTGTTTTCATATGACACAGGTTCAGTAGTTACGACAGGTGAGGACACCTGAGCGAGCTGCATTAGCTCCAGAGAAGCTCAGGAAAATAGATAGTCAGCGATCCTTGAGTTTCGAATATTTTATCAATGAAAGGAAAACTGAATTAATAAAATTATGATTTAAGTCACAAAATACGACCAATTATCATTAACAACAATTATGGATAATCAAGTGCTGGAGACATTATACAGCACTTTGTACTCCAATGGTTTTGAGGTTTAATACCCCATGCAGTCCAACATTTTTGTCATTTATTGGTAAAAATATGGTTGTGGTGTCAGCTTTAAGTACAAAGAGTCACTCGCTTTTCTCTGTTTTTACACCATTATACATTGAATATTTGGGTTTTTTCACTTGTCACCCATGAAACAAATTTTGGTTGTGGGAATATTCTGGGAGCATTTTTTGTAGATAAGAGATAATTCCCAAATGTTTACAGAGTAACATTTAAATATTTCCTCAACAGTCACTTTTCTGTGTTGGATGGGGTTGAGGTCAGGGCTCTGTGCAGACCACTCAAGCTCTTCCACACGAAACTGGGAAAATCATTTCTTTATTGACCTGGCTTTGTGCACAGGCAGTACTGTCATGTTGAAACAGGAAAGGGTCTTCCCCAAACTGTTGCCACACAGTTGGAGACACGCTATTGACTAAAATATTGTAGTGTGTAGTGTTAAGATTTCCCTTAACTGGAATTAAAGGTCCTGAACCAAACCATAAAAAAGAGCCTGAGACAAGATAAGTTATACTTTATTGCCCCTGAGGGGGAAGTTGTCTTGGCTTAAGTGCTGCAAAGGAGAGACCAAATGTACACAAGTATGTGGACAGGGGTCAAAAAGTGAACCTGACGGAAATGTTTCTGAAAATTTCTTTGACGTTTACAATGAATAATAAGCCTTAGGGGAGCCATAAAAAGTATGTGTTTCCTTGGCAAACACACAATTTTCACTTTGAGCTCAGTGTTTTAATTAATCATTGTCTTATTGACAAGTTGGTTTGATCTTTTATTCTAAAAAATATCTCTGGATGAATCAGTTCTGAAATAAAACAATTTTTGCTTTGGACAAAATTGAAAATTATTACAACTAGAGTTCACTTACACTCTTGGAGTTAGATGTTGGTTGATTGCAGGAAAAGTGATACCATTTACTAGTCTTATGACCTGAAGATATGTGGTGTGTGGTTGATTACTCACTCTTTCTACTGAAATTGCCTACGTTGTGGCTTTCTGTTTAATCCCTTGTACTTCCTCCTCAGCACCCGGGTATGTCAGGGAGCATGGAGGGTGAGCAGCCAGCCAGCCAGGACCGACAGAGGAGGGAGAGACCTGAGGAAGAGTGGACGCATCGTGAGAAAAGCTTAATCAAGAGAGACGACAGATATAAATGGCCATTTGTTGAAGGATAACTTTGACTTGATTTCCATGTGACTGCTGAGCGTGAACTTTTTGTCTGCCAGTCAGATCAAGTCCACCTTGCCTTTAGGCTTTATTTTAATTGCACATTCGAGCATTTGAACCTTTTATTACTGTGTTAGTCTTAGTTCTTTGACAAGTGAACCATGTAACACTGTTGGCGAAAGGAATTTCTGTCTGACATAAATTAAGGTTCAGATGGCCAAACTTCTGAGAGAGTAACACCAAAAATGCAGCATTTTTATTGAAAATACAAGCCATGGCATTTCAGTAGTGATCTTCATGATGGACTTTCATCAGATCAGTATCTCAGCCTCTTCTCATCAGTTTACTTTTGAGCTGCACCTTTCACAATTGTTGTTTTGTGCTCATTTTGTTTTGGTTTGGTTGTATTGCTAAGACAGCCTATTAAACCCATCCACCAGCCATCCCCTTTGCCTCTATTTCAAGTGATCAAAGGTCAAATGTGAAATATCATGGGCCTCCCTGGCTGATTTTTATTGACCTAAGACTGACAATGTGTCCACAGTGTTCCCCTATTTTTTCTCTAGTCAGTGATCTATTTTGTTTGACCCTTTTCCTCCATTGTTTTTGTCTCTCAGGTCAGAAAAATCCCTAAAAATAGAATGAAATGCAGGGATATTAGTGGCCTGGTTGCAGACCTCTGAATCACTGCCAACATCTCTGACTTTACCTCTGATTCAGTTATGTGCTCATGGACAGCTGTTTCCCTGGCTGGAAAAACAACAACAGAGTGAATCAGAGCTTTTTAGATGGGATTAAAAGTGAGAATGTTGTCTTCTCGCACCAGAGCTAGAATCCTTTCAAACCAATCCTGTTACACATCTCTCAACCATTTGTGCAAGAGCTTTTCTTTGGGGTTTACAGTGAAGAGAATTATTCAGTTTGTTATACCCTCTTTAACCAACAAATAAGTTTTGATCAACATGACATTATGTTAACTGCGCCAATAGCAACCACTAGTGCAGCAGCTAAAGGCGACACTGTTAACTGATGTTTCTGTCCAGTCCCTTCTGAATAATAAGGTTAAAACAAAATGGCAATTCATTCTGATTATATCACCTGAGAGTCCCTCAAAGCATCAATATTAAGAAACTACAGGCAAGTGGCTCTGTGAGGCTGTACTAGGGTACTGCACTCAGCTAAATGTTAACATCAGTATGTAAGCATTCTAAATTTTTGCCAGAACAGCTGAGGCTGATGGGAATGTCATTTATTTTGCATGAATTTGGGCATAAACCAATGTATTGATCACACAGAAAATGTGACCTGGTGAAAAGGCCACTGCAAATCCAAAGTCGTCAAAGTTATGTACAGGATATTTCACAAAAAAACCCAAAATGTCAACCTGCTGGTGGTGCCAAAGGAAAAAGTCAGGGGATCACCAAAGTCATCAGGATACCATGAAGATGATACCATGGATCATCTGGGAACCATGAAGGTACCAAAATCTGTGCCAAAGCATAATGTAGGGATATTTCACTGGATAAGTGAAAACTTTGACCTGCTGGTGATGGTAGATGAAAAGTCAGGGCATCATCACAGTCACTAAAATTCAGTCTATGTATATCTGTGCAAAATTTAATGCCAATACATCAAATACTGTTGAGATGTTTCAGTCTGGACCAAACCTAAACTTCTGGTCTAGATACCACTAATGGTAAGTGGAAAATGTTTTCAGGGTTACGTGACCAGTTAATGTTCCTACTTTTTATCGTGATGTGCGGGTGGTGCCGTGTACATTATCTGTTTTCTTTTGTACTTTGTCATTGTTCCCTCCTAAGGTTGGTGAACCTTTGCACCACAAGCCAACAACAACAACAACAATATGCAAAAGAATGTCATCCTTCAAGTTTGTTGTTTACTGTGGTTGTAAGGGAACGATTTAGTGATGACGAAAGCAATCTTCATGCGTGGGAGGGAAAGGGAGGGAACTCAGACTGTATCTCGCTGATCCATGACTCTTGATGCCTGAAAATGATGTCATAATCATAATGTGATATCTTCTGACCTGATTCCTCTGTTTGAGCTGCTTTTAGAAACAAACTTTGTGCTCAGACTCAGAACTTCATGAACTGAAGGCCTGTATGGATTCCCTGTCATATATTCATCTTCAGCTGCAAGAGCAAAAACACAAACAAACGACAATTTCCAGTGGAGTATGAACGAAACACTGCTTTGCCTTTTTGTTTATTAATATCCCTTTTTAAAACTATGCATATGTCACATGATGTGGCAGTTATGACACTGAATCTTGATCAGCTAATGATTAAACATTGGCAGGTTGAGTGACTAAAGCGTCTTGTTGAGGATTATTTCAAATAATTTGAACTAACAGGTATCAGGTTCGTCAGTTTATTATACCTGATAAACTGTTCACGCTGAACTCAATTTCACTGCGAGACAGCTTGTGGTCTATGGAGGACCGAAACTGCCAAAATCATTAAGAAAATAAGAAATAAGTAAATGACTCAATAAATAAATTAATATGCCATTAATTGCACCAAAAATAAATGTAGGCCTTAATTAATTAATAAAAATGACATGAATTAATATTTCTGTTTTAATTTGCTTCTGTATTTATTTACCTTTGTATTAATTTATTTTTTCTCTCCCATTTTACTTATTCATTTATTCATTTTTAAATTTATTTATTTATGTATTTATTCATGCATTGGTTTCTGTGTTATTTTCCCTTTGCATTTTTCCCCCCATCTATTTCCCCAAACTTATTTATTTCTATATTTTCTTTTTACATTTCTTTATGCATTTCTGCTTCATTATGCAAATGATGGAGTCAACTTTTCACCTATTTGCGCCTTTTCACCATTGTATGGTGGCGTCAGCTAGATGCTAGGTGCTGGAGTTGTTAAGAGAGGCGACTAATAGACTAGAGGAGTTATACAATACCATACGGCGTGAGAAGCAGCAGAGAACTGGGCAGATGTGCTGCTAGCGGCAGGTAATGCTGTGTTGTTTCACCTCACAATGTTGTAATGTTTGCTATCACATATCAGTTAGTACCAGCAACAGTAGTGATTGTCTACAAGATACCCACAACAGAAACTAATGTGCAAAGATCAGCTTGTTAGGTCAGTTATATGTCACAGTGTCTGATTAAACTCTACTTTTATGGCACTGCCACACAGCAGAGAGAGAGAGGCAGATAAAAAGAGTTTCTAATCAAAGTTTTTAATAGGACAGAGGATATTACAAAGGGTTTCAATGGCCTCATTAAGGTGACAATAAAAGTTATCAAGATAACAACCAAGTGTTTGGATGTATTCAAACATTTTATGCAGTTAAGAGCAGCTTCATAATTATCCAACAGATGCTGCATTACTTGCAAGGCCTGCAGGCATTAGTAGCTAATACTATTAAAAAACCTATATAAATAAAAACTTTTAGTGCATTCTAATATTCTCCAACTGCATTGAGTAAAACAAAGCTCATTATGTAATAAAAATGTAAACCAAGGTTTAGTCCCATCACCAAAATTCAAAACACTAACTTAGAAGTTACTATCACAATCAAACTGATCAGTAAGTGTTTTGACAGATAGAGTGAACAGTAACAGGCAACCACTAACCTATAAAATACTGGTATGAAATATACAGTATCTATAGAATCAGGTAAGACGTATATACAAACATAATGAATGTAAGTTTTTAATGGATGTATCTGGATGTATCTCAAACAAATGGTCAAATGAAAAAATACCAGTTTACACTTTTAAAACAACAAGAAAGCACAGAGTGTATACCACCAAAGCTGCACAATATTTAATTAGCTATTTCAAAATGTTTCAATCTGTGTCTGGCTCTACTTCAAAATACACACAGAGACAGACAATCGTGAGACAGATTTTTATTTAATAATCATGAGTAAATAGTGAAAATGTTCAAAAATACCCCATCACTCAATCATTCATGATCTAATTTTTTTCCCCAAATTTCATATAAATCTCTTACCAGGTTCCAAATATAAATAAACAACAAAACAACTGAATCAGTCTGAAACTGAAAATTTAACCTCTTAGTAAATACTGTACGAGTACCTATTGTAGAATCAATCTGACTTGTAATAATGTAAAACTGAGAACCACAACATCTGTGCTGGGTTTCACACTAAAGTCCTGTGTTAAACCGTCAAGGCTGTGCAAGTTAAAGGGCAACTGCCTTGACATGTCTGACATATCTGCTTTCAGGATCTGGAAAGGGACCCTGGGTCAGTGGAGGACAGGGCAGCACTGCTGTCTCGTAGAGTCTTTGGTGTATGTGTTTGGTTGGCTTGTGAGCCTTTGTTTTAGAGGAACCTTTGAGTATGGTACTTTCGTTCAGTTCATATTCCAGTTTTGTGTTTGGTTTCTGGAATTTTGTGAAGGCAAAACATTGGAGGTTTGTTTGCTTCATCTTGCTGCAGGCCACTTTTACACTTAAGATTAGCTCTGGTGTTCATTCTGACCTCAACATTTTTGCATACTTCAGGTCAAGGGTTGAACCTCATTCCATCCTGACCACATTCCTTGCTATTCTGTTTCCCTCACTTTCCTGTGTTCCGCAAAGACAAATCATCATTTTTAGGTGGGTACTGTCTTATACCATTTGGATATTCATTTCAAAGGTACAGTAAAATCCATACAGCTATGAACGAGTCTTGTCTTGACTATTTACTTGCCAATTAACTAGCCTCTCTGTTTTGATGGGTTTGTGTACTCCCCATTTAAGTGCTCCTCAGGATCCAAGGTTGCTGGGTGGGGATTCAAATCTGGTGAATTGGGTGGCAGTGATTTAAGTGTTTAGTCATTCATTGATATGGATGTGTGTGACTGCCATTCTAAGATTATGGGGAACAATTGTGAATTTTACATTGAGCAAATGTAACCATTTCTCTTTCTATGAAATATTGTATTGTTTTGTCTTTGTAACAACTTTGTTTTGCTTCAGATGTCAAGGTGGAGGTGTGACGGCCCTCTCACTGTCTTGGAGGCTGCCTTCTGGATATTGGCTGACAGCGGAGGGTCATCAGTGTAATATGGTTCACCTGGGCCTGCCAAGCTATAAAAGCTAGCCCATGTTGTCACTCTCTCTCCCTTCCTCCTGCTGACATCCACCCTGACTCATCTTTTCTTTTGTTTGCACTTTGTTCTAAACACCTTGTTTTGTTAGTTTTAGAATAAATAAATATTTGTCTTAAGCATATTTGTTTTAATGTTTGTTTTTATTTGGTTAATCAATATTACAATATCTAAGTGTTTTCTCATTGGTTCATGAGGTGTGGTTGACTTGACATAGATGACAGAAATTATTGAATATTCAATTTGTAAGCACTTCATTTTCAGATATTTGACAGGAATTTCCCTTTTATTTGAAGGTTAGTTTTTCTCTCCACACAAAGGAATGCGGTCCCTCAAAAGAGCGCCAAGGATCCTTTTCTTTCAGAACACACCTTATAGGCTATAAAAAGTTGTATAACTCTCTTCTGCTTTTTGACTTGCTGACAAATAAAATTATACCTGCTCCTGCATGCAGAGCTAATGTCAGTATGAACGCTCCCTTAGTCCTGTTGAGATACAACAGAAATTTGTCATTTGGTTGTTTGGGGAACCCATGGTGGCCTTTTGGTGGCCCCTCAGCTCCCAAACAGCTGCTGAGGTTGCTTGTGTCATCAGCATCACACCCTTAAACACACCATCACAGTGTCTCATGTGATTATTCCTATTTCTGTAGGAGTTGTTGAATTTCTGCTCTCATGCCTGATCTGAGGACAGCTAACCAGACGGAAACTGAACATATGAGCTGCTCCTAGTCTGTAATTGTGTTCACTGAGCTGCAAGACTTGACTCAGCTCAGCAAACAGCAGTCACTATAAGCAGATGGCCTCTCCAGCACAGGTGGGTGTTCATTATTATTTCTCATGGGAGTTTATGGTCGCCTCAGCTGTACCTGTGCAATGATTTGATTGATTTGTTTTGTTTTGCTTTCTGTGTGCACTTTTATATGTTTTATTTGTATAGTATATGTTATGTGGAGGACAGAATGGGTGGATTTTGACTGAGGAGGTCAGTTTAAATGTTTACAATGTGCTGACTGTATACGGATGTCATGTTTACTGCTTGACATGTTTTCTCTCCACAGAGCAAATCTTGTCACAGATTTTAAATGTTTTTCTTAACAGACGCATGAAGGATCTGTTTTTGTCTAATGAAAACATCATCATCAGACTGTATGTAATGGAAACATACATACAGTATTACACATAAACACACACCTACAACTAATGAAAGCCTTTAAAATGTCATATTATGTTGAGTCCATGTGATCCTGTGACGTCAGCGTGGTCATTTACATTCCAGTTAAATACCACAAACAGGTTCAGGCAGATCAGACAAAGTTGTCTATAGTCACTTGACTACATCTGGAGCCACCTGTAACACAGTAAGTCCAAATATTTATCTGTTTTATTTTTAATGTGCTTCAACAAAGCACAACATTGTGTAATCTGAATCAACACTCATGATTTGAGTTAATGTATCAATTTTTGATCCTTACATGAGGAAAATTGCTGTGTCTGATGCTATTAACTGGACAAATGTGGTCATTAAGTGATACAGCTCAAACTACCTGAACTTATATTACTAAGAACTAAAGGTTTTGAAAAGTTTTACATGTTGCTGAAGATAAGAGTGTTAAAGTTGTTGAGTGAAGGAAACATGAGGGAAAATGAAAGTAAAAATTAAGTTTTGTACTTTTTCTGTGAATGAAGTTAAGGGAATCTTTAAATTTAATTAAGCATAATATTATAATATGATATATATGTATATGTTCTTTATCCACAACTGGATCTGTTAATACATTATTTACAGATTTTGTAAAAAAAAAAAAAAACCATAGATATATATATATAACAATAATAAATAATTCATAATTGATGAGGTGCACATGCAAAAACCCCAATGTTGTGTGTATATTGTGTAATATATATAGGTTATAATATATTTGACCTACTTATTGTTTACATTTTACTGACAGCAAACAGCTGTTCCTGGCAGCCTCTGATTGGTTTTCTCTTCCTGGTTTATGTTTACATATACATGGTATCGGCACTCTTTGTCTGTCTAAATCTTGCCTGATGAAGGTCTGAGGACTGATTTGATGTTAATAAAAAAGAGTAGAGGTGATTGACAGCATGCATTCAGAGACCAGATGTTACAAATTTTCATTCGTTTTCTTCTCTGTTCTATTTTCATTTACTGTAATTGTGCCTCATAGAGATTTCAGCAGAGCACAGGCAAAAGACAGATTTGGTTTCAGTAAATATTAGTGTACAGTTGTGCACTAATATGTGCACTTGATTTATTATTTTCAATCAGATGGGTTTTTTCTTTGTTTGTTTGGTTTTCTATTTTTCACTGTTTGCTTTTGAGTGTTTGTAACTGCAGTCTCCATATACAAGTGTGTTTAAGTCTTGATCCTGGTCTTCTGTGCATGGAGTTTATCACCTGTCAATGAACATACTTGGTTTAAGGTGAATTGGAGACTCTAAATTTCTTCACTAAAGTAAAAGAAAGAACTATGGAATTGCAGCCTAAAAAACTTTCCTGAGGTAAAAGTAAACAAACAACACAATATTTCCCTTTAAGAGTTGTCAGAGGTAAGTGCTATAAGTAGGCAGATCAACTACTAATCTAAAGAAGTGACTAATCCAGCGTCTAACATAAAACACAAAACCTAGGACAGATACTGGAGGTAACAAGTCACATAATATAATAAAAACATCACCTCTGCATTGTGATCTGTCTCTCTGATCAAAGGTAAACATGGCATCAGTGTCAGTCAGTTCCTGTCTTAACAAGGCTGTGCACCAGCAGTACATGAGCCTGCCGCAGGGCGGGAAGTGCCAGGTCACCTACATCTGGATCGACGGCACTGGAGAGGGACTTCGCAATAAGACCCGAACCCTGGATGAGGAACCAAAGAGCATAGATGGTAAATGTCCTCTTTTTATTGTGAAATACTTTTGGGGTGCGTAGCAGTTGACATTTTACCTAACTTTAAGGAGTCTACTTTTACCTTTGTACCTTTACTTTTCATGTCAAGATAAAGTAAAATATGCATTTAATACGTTTCTTTAAGGGGTGAAACAATTGATCCTTCAGTCTACTCTTAGCAGTTAATGGCTTTAAAAACTTAATGTAATGGTTATTTAAAATGTCCTCCAGCCTTGCAAAGTAGAGAAAGACATTAAATTAGGAGATTAAGAGATGGATAGAGATTACAGAATGATTTAGGCATTTAAAATTTATTTTAGAGATGTTTGTGGTCTAGTGAAGGAGTTATTCATAAACAAATATCTAGACGAATAACAGCTGCGTTGTTAGGGAGAAGCTCCAAGAAAAGGGAGGGTTGCACACCTACATTGTAAACAGCACAGGTATAGAAGAGCATCCTGGTACAACGTCAGTGAAACGCAGGCTCAGCTAGAGACCAAATGTTTAAGTACTGTATTGAGATCTCAGAGGGCACTGGTACTTAGAGTTGCACTTTATGTTAACAACAGATCAAATGACTAAGTGTAATGTTAAAAGGTGACCCTTGTAAATTATCAACTGACTCTGCAGTTCCACTCAGCTCTATGGGGAATTTTAGTTTCCTTTAGGTCCTTTAACCAACTTCAACTTTAATTGTTTTGGTTTTCCAGCTCTTAACGGAGGCAGTGGGTGGCTGTTTTCAATGAAAAAGGTCCAATAAACCAAATGTACCCTGATTGCCCTGCACTAAACAGCAGACAACGTTAGCGACTAGCTGGTGGACAAAGTGGAGCATTTAGCAGTTAAAAAAGCAAGAGACCAAACTAAAAGGAGAGAGAGAATTGGATTTACATTCATCAGGTGGCCAGAAACATGACTCCAAATGAATGTTAATATTGGTTTGTATCAATTGGGTGTGTAAGAAGATATTTGACAGTGCATGGTAACAACTTTGTCAATGTTCTCAGCTTGTTCCACTGCCCCCAAGTGGCCAAATAAATCAATTAATGCTGCTTTAAATCCTTTCTTCACCTGATCTGATCATGGAAACCTTGAGATCCAAGGTTTTCGCTTGACAGAAAAAATATCCTAACCCTACTCTACTTTTGATACTTTTGGTACATTTTACTGTTAATAACAATCAACAGTGTGTAATAGTGTAATTTTCCATTATGATGTTTGTATTTAAGTAAAACATTTAAGTTAATTTGGTTCCCAAATACAATAAATGCACAGGATTTTTTTCCTGGTGGCATCAGAGTTAAAATAGTCTGTGAGCTGATCAGGTTTCACATTACGCAGCATGACACAAATCCAATTCTGACTTATATTTAGAAGAGATGTTTTTGCTGACAATCATTTGGCTAAAATGATATTACCAGATATTCCTGAGTGGAACTTTGATGGCTCGAGCACATACCAGGCCGAAGGCTCCAACAGTGACATGTACCTCATCCCTGTGTGCATGTTCAGGGATCCATTCACATTCGACCCCAACAAACTGGTCCTGTGTGAGGTCCTCAAATACAACCGCTTGCCTTCAGGTACATTTTTCACCTTTCTGTTTACCTTTTTACGGCCATGACCCATAAGGTTAGGACAAACAAGCTGTACTGGTTTTTGTCTTTACTGTCTAGAAACGAACCATCGAGCGAGCTGCAACAAAGTGATGGAGAAGATTAAAGAGCACTCTATGTGGTTCGGCATGGAGCAGGAGTACACTCTCTTAGGAATTGATAAATACCCTTTTGGTTGGCCTGCGAATGGATATCCACCACCCCAAGGTGAGTCAGCAACCAATTTTCACTCCTCTTTGTTCAAATTATTCATGTGGAAGAAGTATTGCAAAATAAGGTACCACTGTTTAATAAGCAAATAAGTAATAAGTAAGTAATTTATGGCTTATTGATTTTTAGTAAAGTAAAGTATTTAATACTTAACAAAGCAATAATAAGCTGCTTGCAAGCTGAACATTTGGGTTGCCAGGTTGTGAGAAATCTAGGCCATTGACTAACACATCGCTAACACCTACAACTGCAGACCTCATGACTTATTAGAAAGTAAGAAATCCACAACTTTTTAGCAAGATAAATCTACGGGGTCACAATAAGATTAACAAGTTAAAAAAGAATCAGGCAAAACACTTCTGTAGCAGAAAACTCAGCAATTTTTTTAAAATTTAGAATTGTAAATAAATCAACTTAATTTAAAAAGAAAAGCTACATGTAATTTCAAATAAATCTTTGGTTTTTTATGAAATACTTTGGGAATTTTACCTCCTCAGAACTCTAAAAATAATCTGATAAGGAAACATCACTTTTTGGTTCAAACTGTTCACTGCTTGGCCGTGAATGTGCATTGGCTATAAAGGATAACAATCCAAAAAGGTTGTGAATGAGCGTAACAAGTTATCAAATCTGCAGTTATAAATGTTGGTGAGTCTCTTATAAAGAATTTGTTCCATGAAAAAAATAAAATGAATTAAATTAAATGTGTAGTGTGGATGCTCTTTAGCTCTTGGTCCGACTCATACACCAGAGAATTTTCAGAACCTGGCAACCCAAAAGTTCTCCTTGCAAACAGCTCATCAGATCTTCCCTGTGAATTAAAGAATGAGATAAAAAGACAAAATCATTTATGCTGGTGGAGGATCACCTCCAGCCAAACTGTTTTTTACAAACTGGCATATTATAAAGTGGTACCAGAAATAAAATTATCTCAGAATTGTCAATTAATCACAAATACAATTAATTTTTGCACAGGCTTTGCATGAATTTTGTCTTAACAAGCTTCCCATCTTATCCCCCATTTTCAGGTCCTTACTACTGTGGGGTGGGGGCAGACAATGCTTATGGACGGGACATTGTGGAGTGTCACTACAAGGCCTGTCTCTATGCAGGAATCAAAATCTGTGGCTCCAACGCTGAGGTTATGCCATCTCAGGCAAGTGTCAGCATTATTCAAATACACAGCAGTGGAAAGAAAATGCTTCCACATTGGCATGACTTTGCATTCAACTTGAATTATTGTTCATGTTTTTTCTTTTCTTCCCATGTGCTATTTCACCCTCTTTTCATTGCCTCTACCCTTCTTCTAACCTCAGTGGGAGTTCCAGGTGGGTCCCTGTGAGGGCATTGAGATGGGAGACCACCTGTGGGTTGCACGCTTCCTGCTGCACCGTGTTTGTGAAGATTTTGGGGTTGTTGCAACACTGGACCCCAAACCAATGGAGGGCAACTGGAACGGTGCTGGTTGCCACACAAATGTCAGCACCAAGCAGATGAGGGAAGAAGGGGGACTGCAGTGAGTAAACATTTCCATAGAAACTTCTAGTGACAGCAATTCATTCATTTTAATTGGTAAATAATTAGGATTAAATATGTTTTTATTGACAATGTTTTTATTTTTGCAAATGGTTGGATGGTTTTAAAAGACTGTCGGTAAATTATTAAAAGCACTGTTTTGAAGTCAGAGTTTATCTAGAAAATGAATGTTCTGGTAAATAGTGTCACTTATAGATTCTGAAACACACTCTAATTGTGTTTGCATGATCACAAATCTCTCTATAGAGCTATATGATTTTGTATTTGATATGATCCAATAACATAGCTGTTATTTGATTTGGTCTTAATACAATGTGATTCCATACAATACAATGAAAATCCCCAAGTATAATTTACATTTACTTTACTTTTTGTGTCCTTATTTGATCATTTTTGGTACTTAGGGTGATAAAAACACAGTAACACACTGCAGCTTTTCCAACAGGCTAAATTTTTCACTGGTTGATCATTTCACATAACACATGCACCTTTGAAATTTCTCTGTTTTCAGGCAGAAATCTTTTAATTTTTTACATACTCAAAACTTATAAAGAAAGAAACAATTGGACTAATTTAATATGGACTGTAAGTGTTCCTGTGACTGCAGATAATTGAGTTTCTCTAAATTCTGTAACTTAACGCGGCTATCAGCAATATTTATATATAAACGATGAAATACTTGTATGTACAAGGGATCACTTGATAGCGTGATAGACCTTTATAGCACCTTTCAGCTCATTGTTTTGGATTTCTGGCCTTTACTGTTTTGGTTCACTCTCACAGTTCTCATAGTGTTGTTTGTGGCTATGTTCTCTGTGGAAAAACTCTAAAAACCTGCCATACACTAATGCCCAGCACCAAACTCCACTCAACTGTCTCTTCTGTTTTTTTCTCTGATGACAGATACATCGAGCAGGCCATTGAGAAGTTGAGCAAAAGACACTTGGAGCACATCAAAGTGTACGACCCACGTGGAGGTCAGGACAACATGAGACGTCTCACAGGTCATCATGAAACCTCCAGCATCAATGATTTCTCTGCTGGAGTGGCCAACCGTGGCTCCAGCGTCCGCATCCCTCGCCAGGTAGGCCATGAGAAGAAAGGCTACTTTGAGGACCGCCGCCCTGCAGCAAATTGCGACCCGTACGCTGTGACAAAGGCCATCGCGAGCACCTGCCTGCTTGATTCACAAGAGGAAGAGGAGAGCGAGTAGGAGAATTGCACATCTATCTGTGCGTCTACCTGAGTAAGATGCTTGAATAACATGGCGATGAAGAAATTAAGACATGATGTTTGTTTTTGTTGATGAATTTATTGATCTAAGTGGTTTAGTTTGACATAGCTTGCATTTACATGTGCAGATGTGCACAGACAGCTGCTTCTCCAGTACTGTTATAGTCCTTAGAAATAAGAAGTTAAATATTTTGCACAGCAGTTTTGTCAGAAATGCAGGTGGGTTTTTTTCGGAGCCCTCATACATATTATATTGTATTAAAATATTAGTCATTGTTTCTTAAATCTTGTGTTACATGTGTTAGTGCGGACAAAGTGAAATAAAGATACATGGTGCTGTACTTGTCTCAGTTTTTTCTTGTTTGTCTCTTAAAATTTGCAAAAATGTAACAGGTTAAAACTAGAGCAGAGCAATCAATCAATACAATAGCAATAGTATCATGGTCAATAGAGTGTAATTTGTCCTATTGATTGGTTGCTGAATGTCAGACAGAGACACCAAAAGAAATTAGTAAGTAAGGAGAGGGAAGGAAAGACGAACAAGATAGGTGGTGTGCTGCTGACAGCAAGGAATAACCCTCATCCCTGAAGTGTTTTGGTTCAGATCCTGCTTTGAATTATAATAATGTGTGTCTAATATGTTTTTCCATAAAAAACTACTTTAAGATCCTTAAAATGGCATCTCCTCCTTCTTCCTCATTGAAAAAACTGCTGGATAGCCTACGAGATGTCTCCTACTTCACTGTAAAGTCCATTCTCAGTGTATGTGCACTGGAGTCTTCAAGTTTCTACATCACACGTGTTTAAGTTGCATACTGGGCCATGATTGGCTTCCAAACTAGTTGTGATGTCACAAATCATGCTCATAGGTATACGCCTTAAACTGAGAATTAAGATAGAGAAATTTTACTCATTCAGCAGATGAAGGTGAAAACAACTTTGTAGTGTCTCTGCACATACGTCCTTCTGCACAGTAAAGCTCAAACATGCAGCTGAAGTAATAATAAGAAAATCAAATTTTTCAGTGTAGGGACTTTAACCTAAATGAAATGTAGGCAACGCTGTGAGCAGTCAGTGTTCGGAAGCAACTGTGGGAAATAAACTGAGCTCATCTGGGTTCGTTCACTCAGTTTGGGTATTCAGTATATGTTGTGGCCCGTTAGAAGCTGCTATAGCCACAAAGCTTAGTGGCAACAAGGTGGCAGGAAGTTTCGGCAGGGTGGTGTGCGGGGGTCCCCACGATTCTGCAGGTAAATGACAGAACATAGCCAATAACTTTTTGAGTGAGTGTGTTATTGTGCTGGAATTTATATAAACAGAGAGAAAACATACCATGACGTCCAGCTGAAAGCAGAAACAGAGTCAAAAGTCCCTTAATTCAATTTTTCAATTTTTTTCAATTAAATTCAACTTTATTTATTTAACGCCGAATCACAACAGAAGTTATCTCAGGGCACTTTTCACATAAAGCAGGTCTAGATTGTACTCTTTATTTTACAGAGACCCAACATTCTCCCATGAGCAAGCATTTGGCAACAGCAGCAAGGAAAAACTCCCCTTTGATGGGAAGAAGAACCAGGCTCTTGGTGGGCGGCCATCTGCCCTCACTGGTTGGGTTGAGAGAGAAAGAGGGAAGGGAAGAGAGGAGAGAGAGACACAGAGAAGCATAATAACAACAACACTAACAATAACAACAACAATAATAATAATAGAAATATGACTAATACTCTCAGTCCTTATCTCTTCCTGTCAGTTTCTGTTTCTGTGCCTGTGCCATTCTTATTCTGTCTCATCTTTCTCACTCAGTTCTTCATCCCTCACATTCAGTTCTTCTTCATCTCATTCTTCTCTCTCTCTCTTCTCCTTTTCTCTTCCCTTTGTGAGTTTGTCGTCCTCCTGCCTCTCACTCTGCTCTCCTTTTCCATCCCTCCCTATCTCTTCCTCTTGCGCAGTCTGTAGCATGTTTTGTTAAAGATGGTGCTATCTGCTGCTCTGCCCTTCCTTTTCAGTTTCTATCTGAACAATCCAGCTGCACTGACCTACAGTAGTCAACAAGTGAAGGGACATCTTGGTTAAAATCTGTTATGTAGAAAGTATAAAGAACTATATTTGCTACAGTGATATGCAATTACTCTAATTACAAATACTGTGATAGGTTAAAAGACTTTATTCAGCTTATCTGACTCTAAAAGGAAAGACTCATACTTTTACAACAGTTGTGCTAGATGAGGAGAAAAGGCAAAAAAGGCCTTAAAAACATCAAAACATCCAATCCCAAGAGTAAAATAAATTCAGGAAACAGCCATCTGGCCTAAACCACCACTGTAGTTACAGATGTAAATACTTATGGCAACTGTCCACCAGGTGGAGCTTCTGCTGTATTTCTCATCTTACTTTGTCTCAGCATGACTCCACAGTTAAAACAACAGTAATTCACTTGTCAGATCCACCTGATGGAAGGTCAGAGTGTCATTACAGACCAGAACCTCCGTTTCCCAAATGCATCTTAAGGCTAAGATGATCTCAGTCTCATTTTAAGTCTGTGGGCTAAGATCACATTAATCTTAAAATCCTTTTGGGAAATGGGGCCTTGAGACATCTATGCAGCACTTTATGAAGGGAGAAGAAGGATGTGGTTTGAGTAGATGAACCATCAATCCACAACAAGAACAACATGATCTGTTATCATATGATATATGATGGCAGAAAAAACATGAATGAGGTTGCCTAGTCATCATACTCTCAGTATTGGCATGGATTCACCTCAACCTGATGCTCAGTGTATCTGACATATGGCGTTAACATCTTATCCTGTTACTTCCTGAAATACGATCCTCTCATTTTCATCCTTGCGGTGTCAAAATGACTCATTATTCAAGCTGTTGGAGGGAAGCGTTTTTTGCAATACGAGTAAACAAAAAAAAAAAAGAGATTCTTTAGGCCAGATCAGATGCCACCAGATTTCCATGGATACAGGGAGTAACTTGGCAACCATGGTGTTTGTCTGTCGTCATGGAAACATCAGAGCTTTTTACCAGGAATATTGGCAGCCTTGTGAGATGATGACGGAGAAAGAGAAGCAGAATGAAAACTATTGTCTGTCTCTGTGTGTTTGACGTCATTTTTTTTTTGTCTTCTGATGAGTGCCATATTTTAAAGCTTCATGACTAAAACTGAAAGTGGAAACAATAAAAAGCAAATTATCTTTTCTGTGAATGTTTTATGCATCAAAGCTATCAAAACTTTCAAATCTATAACATTCATCTGCTGGTGCTGCACATCGAGACAGGAAGCACAGTTAGAGACAGGAAGCATACACAGAGATGGGAAGTGTATGAGCCAAGAGAAGTGCTGTGAGACAATTTTATTCAAACTGTGTTTCTAATAGTGTATGTTTTAACTTACCAAAATACAAAATGAAGTGCACTTAAAAATGCCAGCATGCAGTCTAAAATGCCTTAATTTTTGAGTGTGGTTTTGATGTACTTGGTTAGCCCACAATGGAAATGGTTGAATCACTCACAGCAGGAAAAAGTTGCGGACAGTTGTGCAATGCTTTGCCAACTGCTGAAAAAGAAAAGAAAAAAACACATTTGTGTTGAATATGTGGTGCAATAGTTTTACATTTTTTACTATATGTTAAGTTTTGATTCAGAGTCTTTTGGTTCACACCTGGTATCTTTTCCTGTTAATACAAGACAATATGGTCATATATTGTTCTCTAAATGCCAACATAGTGCTCTTAACATTGACTAAAAGGATTGCGACACTGCCAGTCTACATGCAATACATTTCGTTTAGAGGGTTTTCCTGTTTTGAACATAGACAATATTGTAATAATGTCATTTGAGACAGTTGAGTTGAGTTCCCCACACTAACACCTTCACCCCTTGCTGAGAGTGAACTCTATTAGACTTGAACTGCATGCACTCAGAAATTAAGTGCAGAAAAGTACTTTTTGGAGGGCAGTGCCAATAAGGCTGGATTATCAAATGGCAAAGTGGGCAACTGCTCCAGGGCCCCAGAACTCCAGGAGCCCCAGAAGCTCCAGTCTTGCTGTACTGTATGTTACCCGAGATCCCGAGGCCCTAGCTTGAGAAGGGTCCCTGTGAAAGACTAGTTGATAACCTTTCTATTTCAGATTTGTACTTACATGTTGTATATTCCTAAATCATTTTGTGTTTAAACAAATAACCACACAGGTAGAATTCTAGCTTAAAAAAAACTGTAAACAATTTACAGAGCGAGAGGAAGTAAGGACTTAATAGTGTCCCAGCAGCTCATTTTTTACCCTTGTTTATCCCATGCATCTATAATGATACACTGGGAAGGAATGTAGGCCTACCAAATGAACAAGATTTCTCAGACTGCGTGGTAATATTTGTACTGTATTATCATCCTTGGAAAGTCCTGTACAGTCAAAATGAAACTGAACCTGCATTACAGGTATTACAGTATGGGTAGACACATGAGGATATGGCTGTGTACAACATGTGTCCAACTTTCAAGTGCACACAGGATAAACTGCTATAGTTGGTGAAACAACATCACCAACTATGGCATATCCTTTCAGTCTTACTGGTATTTGGAGCTCTGTATTTCCTTTCCTCTTCTTCCTCTTCTTTTTAATAAACAAGGATGTATCAACAGTTGCATTATAAAAACAAATAAATAAATAAAAACATGGCAAAATGTGTACGGGGTGAAGGGTATTAAGTTGAGTAAAGCCATTAAGTCCACTAAATGAAATTCATCCAGAATGCTGACATCTTTCTTTCTTTCTTTCTTTCTTTCTTTCTTTTTTTGGAGATTGACTTCTGCAATTACAATGTTGAAAGCAGGTTTTAGAGCCAGTTAATTTAGATAAATACTAATTGTAACCTTCATTTATATAGGCTAGCACTTTTCAAAAATAAGTGCTTCACAGACATAAAAACAGAAAAGACACAGTGAAATTATAAATTAGAATAAGTTCAATGCAATCAATGAGCAGGACAATGAATAAAAAATTTAAGAATAGACAGCTAAATTAAAAACGTAAACAAAACAAAACAAAAATACTATACCGTGCAACTTAATTATATTGTGGTACTCAAAGTGGGGTCCGGGGACCTCTAGCGGTCCTTCGGGGGGCTCTGGATGGTCCCCAGCCAAAAGGGGAATAATTTATTTTCACTAAAATTTCATCCGTAAATAAGACAATGACAGAACGTATGACTATTTTGGTCATGGGTTTCATACACTTTCTGTAATAAAACATCTCAAAGCAAAAATCTTATCAAGTAGAGGAACCTGGGACAAAATCTTATCAGATGGGGGTCCGTGGTCTGATTTGTGTCAGTTTAGGGGTCCTTGACGTGAAAAAGTTTGAGAACCACTGGTTTAAACGACCTTCGCCTTCAGCCCATAAACCGCGAGATGAATCAGTGATTATCCCTCCCATTACTCTCAATGGGCTGTCAAAGTGACGTCAGTGGTCTCTGTCGGCAGCAGGTGAGAGCGCAGCGTCGCCTCCTCGCTGCTTTCACAGACGCAGAGCGGCGGAGGAGCGGAGCCATGGGAAAGCTTCAAGAATTTGAGATCACTTTTGCCAACAACAAGGTGGTTTACAGTCCGGGAGAGTCTATACGCGGAAGTGTGAAAATACGAACCGGCAACTCGCTGCAGTACAAAGGTAACCTCCAACATTTCCACACAGAAGGAGAGAAACATGTTTGTGCCAGCGTGTCTTTCAGCTGCTGGTTCAGCGAAGCGCGCGGAGAAGGTCGATGTAAATAAACTTTTCCTCGGTGATGGTAGACATGTAGGAGAATATATGTCGCTGTGGCAGCAAAGTGGTGATTTCTCAGCCGATTGAACGTATCGTTTTGTGACCGTGACCGCCTTAAAAATGTGGTGCGGACATCACGGATTTCGGTGCTGCTGCTGCGCCGAGGAGAGGACGGAGCGTTTCCTCCCGGCAAATGACACCAGCAGCCGCGGAGGATTCTGTTGTTGTGCCATAAAAGCTGGTTGTTACTGCTTCTCGTTAGTCAGGCCGTTTGAAAACCACATCCTGGATCACATCCTGCTTGTTATAACATGTTGCTTCCACATATTGTTTTTTGCGAACCCTAGAAATTGTTTGGAGATATTGTTTGAATGATGAGAAGCTTCCAAAAAAAATCAGGACAACAGGTGTTAAACACTTTATTGCTATTAAAAAATCTTTGTCTGTTCATTTACGGTATGGAAGGATATTAAAAGCTTTTACTGCCAAGCATCACAAACTTGTGGGTACAGTTAATAATGGGAGTAAAGTAGGTTAACAAGGTGGGGAGCAGCTCTTTGGAGTTTCCATGGAAGTACACAAAGAATCCATTGTACGAAAGTGATCCTTGTGGGGATTCTTCTCTAATAATAGAGGGCTGCTAACAACTTTAACTAGCCTAAAGCACTTGTTGTATGGGAGTCTGGCACAGAGGTATGTTAATTGACAGGGACAGTAAATGAGACGGGTTTCTGTGTGTTTGCCGAAGTTGTGAGAACGAAAGATGTAAATGTTTACCTTTTGTCATTGCCATGAAATAACAAGTGCAGAGCTGCACTTGCAACTTTCCCCACATGCATTTTAAATGTGTGCAACATAGCCGGCTGCCAAGTGAACATCCATCCTCTCAAAGGAAACATTCATGAACATCTGCTTCCAACAGAACTAATCTATCAAGATGATTTACTAAAAAGACTATTCATGGCTTGATGTCTTGATGATTTAAAAACCTGATTCACCTCTTGAATTCCATCATATTTTAGAGATTTTGTGTGTTTGTGTGTGCATGTTTGTGTGTGTGTGTGTGAAGTTATGTGGTGTATGTCTGACGTGGTGAAATTAATTTGCCATAATGCACAGGCTGACCTGAAGCAGATGGTGTTACAACAGAGGTCAGAGCTCCTGCTGAGCTCTGTTACACTGTAAGGTCACACGGCTGCAGTTCCCCAGTACCTGACACCGGCTTTATTCCTAAATAGACCCTCTTGTGGTGGCTGCTGTGGCAGAAATCGGCTGTTCTTCTCCAAATTACTGTATGTGAGCAGCTCAATAAAAGTATTTTGCAGTAAGTTGGTGACCAGAACATGTGGAGAGATTCAGATGTTGATTGAGGCTTTGGATCAGCTGCACTGACTTGAAATGTATCTGTTGCAATTACTGGTCTTTGTTTGAAGTCAGATGTCACAAATGCAACGTTCAACCAGACCGCAGTGTGCTTTCAGTTCTCACTGCTGTGACAAACGACACAATTATTAACAACACTGATACAAAAATCATCATTTTTCAAAGCAAAGTAGATCTTAAATCTTTAATTAGATAAATGCAGATCAACTCAGAAAATGCCAAAAAAATGCACTTCAAGAGAAATAAAACCAGGAAAGGAGAATAAAATTTCACGCTGCAATCATCTTGACCAAAATGATTTTGTTACATTGTCATTCAGTTGACTACAGAAATAAAATAACAATCTTCAAACGGTATTAATGACAAAGGACAGTCACATTTATATGACTGTATCTGGATGTTGTGAAGGTTCTGCCAGAGCTGACACACACCTCCACAAACACTTAACTAAACACAATTACTGAAGGTATATTTTTGAACAATGTGACCCAATAGAACAAATTTTTATTCAAGCCTTTCCTGGAATTCGACTATAAACGTTTTTGACAGATGTTCTTTCTTTGAAAAGAACCACAATAACAGAAAAGTTCATATCAATATAACTTTTTATAGTTTTGGCAGACTGTGACAGTTCTACAGAGTGATTTTATCCGGCAGGCTGGACAGTAGGAGGTAAAAAGTTAAAAACATTTTCAACAGATTCTTTTAGTTTTCCAGTGGTATTTTTGTCAAAACTGAAATATATCTCTATATTTGCAACTTTGCTTTGATCGTAGAAAAAGTGCCGTTTTCTCTTTGTCTTTCTATTACAACAAAACAAAATAGCTGTGTCCACCTTCTGCCATGATAAATGTGTATACTGGCATGCTGCTGAGTGCAGACCACGTAGGAGGTGGCATAGGAGAGTCTTCTTGTTGCTTGTAACTGCTGTTTTTCTGTAACAGCACATACTGAACTGAAGCTCACTAAAGCTCAACTGTAAAGTGTGACGGGGAAGTGATATACAAGATAATACTGTTTATGCCAGTCAGAATCCTCCGCTTCCTCCTCCAGGTGAAGGTTCTTCAGCTGAGGAGCTCCATCTCAGGCTCACAGCATGTCCGTTGTACTGTAAATGCCGAGGCTGCATTATGCATCCAGTGATGTCACCCCTCTAAATCACGACTGCTGATGATTCCATCAATCAGACAGCTTGAATCATGCTGAAGCAGGAAAAAACGTCTCCATATCTGCTTTGTTTTGAGCGTGAGAATTTCCTGTTTTTGTGTCTTGAGGAAAGAACAAAGAGGAGTAGGTGGTTTGTTACGGTAAATCTGGAAACTCATTGATGGGGACAGTCGGAATAGGTTCGCCATTTAATCCGTTTAATGATTTTATTTGATTAAGGATGTCTCATTAAGTCAGATGATGAGTCACAATGGTAATAAGTGTGCATGGTCCTAGAGTCTTTTTTTTATTTTTATTTTTTTACCAAAAGAATGAATATCTCTTAATGAAAACAGCAAAAAACACATTTTTAACTGAAGAGAACTAAGCATTTGCCTTGAACATGTGTTGGTCAACAGAAAGTTAATCGTCGACAATTCTTCCGGTTCAGTCAGCTTTCACATTTCTCTTCCATTCCGTGTTCATGAGTCTCTGATAGTCGATTTTAACAGCTGCTGTTTCCCACCAGAAATCTGTGTAGCGCCCATGAAAGGCAGAATCCATCCTCAGATACTTCACCAAAGAGCAGCACTGGTCTTCTTTTTCAGGGCATGATATCAAAGTGGACTGTAAATGTATGTTTTATGTCCTTTGAGAGTGTGTGTGTGTGTGTGTGTGTGTGTGTGTGTGTGTGTGTGTGTGTGTGTGTGTGTGTGTGTGTGTGTGTGTGTGTGTGTGTGTGTGTGTGTGTGTGTGTGTGTGTGTGTGTGTGTGTTTGGTGTGATAAGCAACAGAGGCTATCTGTTACACAGATTGTGGCACCATATGAGCTGTTTAGTATTTTATTTACATTGCAGTGTGTGTCTGGTGTGTACTGTTACCAAGTAACATGATGAAATAAATACAGAGGGATATTATTAACAACATACAGGCTTTCTGAGCTGCTGGATACTGTAGAGGTCCAAATTCTCAGCCTCACTGTATTATTGATGATGGAGACCATTAGACAGCATTTCTATTGATTGGCTTCCTTACAAAGACATTTGTCTTGGAGCTTTCAGTCATTTGAGCAGAGTCGTGAATGCATGAATGAAAGTACACGAATAAGCAACTTATACTATACTGATACAGACAGACTGATAGACATGTCGTTGCTGTCATGTTACTGTCGTTACATTAGAGCAGGTAGCATAATATGAAGAACAGTTGTGGGAAGAAATTGAACAGCATATGTTCAGCAAAGCATTCATCCTTTCTTTTGCAGTGGTTACCAGAGCCATATCTTTGGCTCACTTATGTAATGCGTTTTAGCCCCTCTAGTTTTGATGTTTGAGTGGTCGGGTGGTTGGGATTTTCTGTGGAACTTTTCCGTTTTTGTGGTGTTTCAGGTGGATGGACTAATTTGCAGTGTTTGTTTTGCTCGCAAAGTAACATAGGTGTTTTTGACTGTCATCAGTTTCGGTTTATTTGTTGTTCCTCCCTGTTGCCGGATCAAGTCAAGTCTTGTTTTGTGCTTGTTTTGATGTAATGCGTCTCTGTGCCAATGCAAACACGGCAGAATCGCATAGAGGCCTCAATCAAGATTAAAAATCAAGAAGACTTATTTTAATTAATCATGCAGCTGTAGGTGCATGATTTACATCTAATGCTGACGTTGCAATTGTGCAGGAAGTAGTTAGTCCTTTATGTTGTGAGGCAAAAAGTATGTTTCGGGTGGTGGATTGGCAGTGTAGTGCGTCTGACTTTCATTCTGAAGATTGGAGTTTGCAACCCTTCACAGACAAACGATGTATGGTTTTTTTAAAAAAACCATATCCAAGATCTTTTCCTAATGTTAAGTTTTTAATCTTAACCTTTTCTCATCCATAGTTTATTTGCCATAATCACAATCTTTCCCAAGTCATAACTATACTATAGATTCTTGATTTTTGGTGTTATCATTGTCAACAGAGCACTTTACTATTTGTTTTTGATGTCTTTATTTGTAAGATTTTTTAGTATTTGTTTGACAGTTGCCACAGACGCAGAATGAATTTCCTAAACTAATCATAAAAAGTTGAAATATAAACTACATTTTCTGTTATTGACTCGGGGCAGTGACAGAGAACACACTCAGTGAGCAGCAGGGGATCCCTCTGTGTCACTGATGATGATGAGTTATAGATCTGAGGTAGTGGGCAGAGCCAGCCTGTCTGTTTGGTTTAGCCTCCTCCTGTGTCTTGATCGGCCTCGCGGCTCTCAGCAGCACCTATAGTCACCTGATACAGGAGATGTTGCTGTATTGACTCAGTGTCTCAGCTTGTATGGACATTTTATCTCATGAGGGACATTCCTCTTTATTGACAGTTTACTCCAGCCTTTGCCACTGTATGAAAGTGAGAAGTAAGGTTTTGGAACAACAACTGTAACAGGAAATGAGTCACCTTAAGTAAAAGTCCTCTCGGTCTGATTTCCTGCCTGTTTGTAGTCTTATTTACTTTGTCTTCACTGTATATCTAAGTAGACTCCTATGTAAATCTGTCAGTGTGCAGGTGTGAAACTCCTTTCTCAGATGACAGCAGTAGATCTCAGCTAAGATTTCAACAAAGCAGAAACACAAACACCTACTGTAATATAATCGTCATCTGTGGTAATGCAAACCACCGGCTTTATGTAAACAAGACTATCCTGCCCTCAGGTTCATAGGAAACTGGCCACAAGCACGCATATGCACACATACACACACACATACACACACACATTTTTATCTTGTATATAACCTGTGGTTTGTGAATCACATGGGAAGAGTCACTTGTTTTTACAAACTAGTGACAAATAATTTGGACTTTTTCTGCCTTTGTGAGTAGTCAGTGAATTACTAACTCATCCTGTCTGTGTTTTTGTCTAAATGTCACTGAGCAGTTTTGTGTATTCTCACATGTCTGTTGGTTATACCACCACGCTTGTTTCACAGCCATGTTTATATGACAGAGAAGAAGGTGTGAACCTATCCAGTTGCCTCTCTATTAGCTCTGCTAAATTTATGCAAATGTATGCTCTTTACATTTGTTTTTACAATATCAGTTGTACTTTTTTTTAATAATATTGGACAAAGATAACATATGACTACGAGTCACACATCAAAATAGGGAAATGTTATCATTTCCCTATTTTCACCACTTTGTAAATCCTCCTCCTCCTCGAATCTGCTACCTGGCCGGTTGAGGTTTTCAAGTGTAAAAAATAAGTAAACATCAAGGAAAAGCTGGAGGGGATAAACACCAGCCACGATCCAGAACACATAGACAAGCAAGACCATCTCTGCATCCATGTCAACATCGAAGGAAACACAGAGGTAAACATGGAGGGATTAAACACCGGCTGTAGTGTTTCCCTGATATATTCTGCAGAATCATGAGTGCCACTGCTAAAATTTTACACAATCATTAATATCAATGGGCTACTAATGATTTTCACTCGCACACTGTGCAAGCACAATAATACCCTACATTATTGTGGAATTGTTTTGAATCATCGACTAGTGCCAAGGTCACTACTATGTGGACTGCAATCCGGGTCCGGTATTCTTTGTTTCAACCGTGGTTACTGTCTTCTATCATGTATGTAGTGCATGCTCATCTGAAATACTCACCAGCAACTAGATTAAATAGAAGCCGAAGGACAACAAGAGATGAAAATGTGATTGGAAAAAGACTGGATTATTTAATACTGCAGTTTATTCATCACTGTTTTGACTTTAGCTGATGTCCGTTAGGCAAACACTGTCTGGTAATCCAAAGAAAACTGGGGTCAAATTGCTACAGAATAAATCAATGAATCCAGTGTATAAGTGTCTCTTCATTGTGGCAAGACATATCCCAGCAGGCTGAGGTTTCTGTGTGACTGTCTAGTCTCAGGGCCTGAGTAAATCATGACATCATTGCCCAGAGGGTGACTGATAAGAGATCCGTCTGAACAAGAAAAGAGCTCTGCACTGAGCACTCAAAATAGAGGACATTCTGATGACAGACTTTAGCACATCAGACTTTAAGTAAATCACAGTGAAAAGACTGGAAACTACTACAGAAATCTATTGATTTTTTTTACTACTACTGCGGCTATTACTATTACTACAACTGTGCCTACTACTGCAACTGCTACTACTACTTACTACTGCTACCACTGCAACTGTTACTACAACTGCAACCTCAGCTACTACAGTTGCAATTATTGCAACTTTTATGACTACAACTGCAACAACTGCTACTGCGACTACTGCAACTGCTAATACAATTGTGACTATTTCAACCACAACTACTACAACTCTGACAACTGCAACTTCTACTACTACAACTGCTACCACAACTGAGAGTATTGCAACTTCTAATACTATAACAATGCCCACTGCATCCTCTACTACTGCAGCTGTGACTACTGCAACTGCTACTACAACTGAGAGTATTGCAACTTCTAATACTATAACAATGCCCACTGCATCCTCTACTACTGCAGCTGTGACTACTGCAACTGCTACCACAACTGAGAGTATTGCAACTTCTAATACTATAACAATGCCCACTGCATCCTCTACTACTGCAGCTGTGACTACTGCAACTGCTACTACAACTGCGAGAACTGCAACTTCTATGGCTACAACTGTGACTACTACTAATGTAACTGATACTACTTCTGCTACTGTAACTGTTACGGTGTGTTCATACATACGGATACAAAGTAATTGTCAGTCTCTGGCCTCTTGTGAATCTGTAGTTGTGTGTGTGTGTGTGTGTGTTGAGAACATAATTTTACTTACTCTGCTCCAACTGGACAGTTATTTTCTGATGTAGCCATCGTAATAATGAACCAACAATGTCAGCGATTTGTTTCCACATGTTGTTCTTTTAATTGTCTTGGCAGCTCATTAAATACACGTCGTAGAGAAGCCGGACGCCATGACGATCAGCTTTTCCTCCATTTTGTTGTAAGTTATTTCATGTAGCAGTGTGGAATAGTTAACAACTCTGTGCTTCCGTTTCCACAAGAATCAAAACAAGTTTGTGTGAGTGGCTCTTGCTGGTTGTCGCTCACACTGCATCAGAGGACATTTGCATAAAGTTGAGCCTTTCTCAACTTTCCCCTGCAGTGTCGCTGGGCATTGTCTGAATCTCTCTAGCTCAGCGGGGGACACTATGCTGTAAAGCCAGGTGTCATTCACAATGAATAGTAGCCATCATTGTGCCAGTTTTTGAGTCTGTATGTTTGAAGGCCCGTTACTAGTGGTGCTCCTACAAAGAGTTTCTTTCTTGTTTTAATAGGTTTGGTTTGATAGGTCACCATGACCTCTGATCATACTTCACTTTGTTTTGTGGTTAAATTTTTTAGAGGTGTCTTTTCCAGTTTTCTGTTTGCATTGTCCTTTTATGCTTGTCACGGAAAGACTACACTGTATGATCCTGAACTGAGGAAGAAAGAGCTTTTAATCCCTCTGACTTGTGGTGTCTTTTGTCCTGAAATGAGGAACATGACACATGATTACTCAGTGTGAATAACAGTGACTCAGAGCGACTCCATTCTCTCTGCTGCCCTTCAATGTGTGCGGTTGGCATTGATCCACATTTATATTATCATCTCAGTGTACTGTGCCCATAGAGCCGGTGCCATGAGCTGGAAATCTTGGCACCAGCTGCTCCCTCTCCCCCTGGACTTAGTCATCTTAATAATAACTATCCTTTGACCTCCATAACCAACACCCTGTCTAGCCCCACTGCCAGTTATTTAGGTCTATCATAAGAGGATTCTGTCTCATTCCCCATGATAAGCACAAAACACCCCCCGATCACTCCCCCTCGTCCTCTCTCTAAAACACTGTCCTAGATCCTGTGCTATAAAATGAGAAAAAGGAGCAAAAGCAGTTTTCAGTGAGGATGTCACTCTTCTGTGGAAGTGGAACAAAACGTCAATTATTTCCTGCTAACAATGAAACTAAAGATAGAAAGCATGTAGTCAGCTGGGATATAGGAAGTTGGTTTATGCTTGCTCTAGTTTGTTGTTATCTGTGAAGGCGCACATGGTACAGGGATATTCTCAATCCAATCTTAATGCACTGACCAATGTTTTTATATTAACTATGATTTAAAAAACTGTATGTAATGTGAAAGATGGCATAAACCCAGATAATTACCACCAACTCTGAGGCTTTATGCAGCTTTTTAGCCTCTTTGACCTCCATAGTTTTGATTTTCGTCGACATATTTGCAGTACAGTTCAGCTCTCTGCTCGTATTAGCCTCATTTTCAGCAGCAGCAGACGGCTATTTTCAGCCATCAAGCTCTGATAAACCCACTATGCACCACCTACCCAGGACCAGAGACCAAGTTTATGACTAGCTGGTAAAGAAAAGTGGAACATCTGGGAGCTAAAGAGCTCCTGAGCTTTAACTTTTCATTGAAAAAGCCAGGTTAATTCCGCTGAGATCATTTTTTAAGGAAAACTTTGTAAAGTAAATTTAGTAAAAAGAACTTGGAAAAAGTGCTATAATCTTAAAGACCGTGGAGGAACAGGACATGTGATGTTTGCTAAGAGGGCTGAAGTTTTGCTTGATGTGGAGCGAGAAACCATGTTGAATAACAGGCTGCAGAACACAGAGATTATATCTTTTATATCCCGTATTTAGAGGTGAACCTGTGTGTGTGAGTGTGTGTGTGTGCGTTCGATCCAGCTTTTGAGAGGCCATGAAAGGTTTCAATCATCATTCCATCGTTCCACATTTGCTGCTAATCCTCCATCACCTTCTCCCTTCTCACCCACATTTTTCGACAAAGCTCATCTTTCCCCATTTGACGTAGCTGAAAATTGTTTCATCCCTCATGCCTTTGTCAACCTATGATGGGAACTGCCACCACTTCCTATTGACACTTTGATTTAGAGATTGAATACTTCCAGAAACATTTAAATATTGTTTTCTTTTACTTCTGCTCCTTCCATTTCTCTCAAATGCTGATTTCAGTACCAAACTGGAGTGTTGTGGTCGGGGCAGTGATGCTTCTGTAAACAGCATACGGTTGGTTAGCATGTATACTCGTTCCAGGGTTCTCAGTTGTGGGAAATTGTGTTTGTGGCAGACTAGAATCAGCAATAATGGACAGTCTGAATATAAGTTTGTTTCCTCCATTCTTCCTTCCAGTTTTTTAGCACTGGCTTATTGAAGGGTAGTCTGCTTTCCTGACATGGTTTTTTGGAAGCTCCAGGCCATTGGCAGCTGTTATTGTTGAATCTAGTTCACCTACAAACCAAATGAAAAGTTCTGCATAATTTGTATATAATTTGTCCATAACACACTTTGTTAGGTACCCAGATTCATGTCGGGCTTTTTCAAAACAACTGCAGTGCTCAGAAGTCACCAATAACACAAATAGCACAAGTCTTTGGATGGTACTGATCACTACACGAATGCAGCCCAAACACACCTACATCATAAAATCAGCTGCGATTGAACACTGACAGTTACATTCAGAGGGAGTGAGCAGAGGTCTGAAGGTCGCTGTTGGGCGGCTGTTGATACTAAATGACTAATCACACAATCAAAACCAATGTCTGTAGCTTAGAGCAGAGTAAATATCTCTCCACTATAAGTATGGAAAACACAGAACAGGACAGTTTTAATAGTAAATGTTAGATGCAGCAATGATCCTCATGTAACCACATGATGTAACAGTTGATTAATAGTAATAATGAATAATAAATATGAATGCAAAGAGAGTTGCTGGCTTTCTGACTTGGTCTATCATTATACTATGACTGATTATATGAGTCACATCTGGTGGCCCAACTGAAACTGAAACTTTCCGCCTGTTTTGCTGAATACTTAATCTTGAAATAAGATGTCAAAAGATTCAAGACGACTTCGGAAACCAGCTGCTTTGTGTGAAGCCAGTAAAATGAGACCAGGTCAACTGAGGACATCACTGATTGCTGCAAGCCAATGCTAATGTAGGTCTCTGCTGACACAGATACCATCAAACGTGATCCTAAACTGGCAGTGAAGCAGTGTTTACACATCTTGATTCCTGAGTGAGCCTCATACAAATGGCAAGATAATGAAATATCCAGAGAATGAAATGATTAATTCCCTTGCTTCTTGTCATATGATGAAAACCAGATGATAAGTTAGCTGCTAAATATGTGAGTATCTTTTGATGTTTTTGTTTTCCTGATAAAGTCCATAAAGAATACAGAGGAAATTTGTGTCTCCTCAGATCATGATGTCTGCCTGGATTTGAGCCTAAAGCAGTTAAATGTTGAAATTCGTGCCATGATGGGTAACGTGGGAGCGAGTACAGATTACACGTCTGCTGGGTGTTTTATGATGTAACATCTGCAGAGATAAGCCTCTTATACATGCATGCAAACATACGCAGGGATTTGTGTGTGTACTGTACATGCAGATGTGTATGCACCTCGACTCTAACACGTGCAAACACAAACATCATAAACTGATGAGTGATATTAAAGTGTGCAAAGGTCGTCAGCATCCATAGAGGAGGTGAATATTATGGTGCTTGGGCTGGTCCATGATATCAAACTCTGTTTTAATATCACAGCAAAGAAGTGAACTGCATTGGTTAGAACTAGTTTAACACTGCCAGCATGGATATCTGTTGAATTATATGGATGAACTATGTGCTCTACAAACCAACTTGATAGCATTGCTAGAACAGCAGAACAAATTAATGGTACAACCAACGTTAAATGTGTTAGTAAGGTGTTTTTCCACCACAAGCCTCCAGAACAGTTTCAGTGCTCCTTACCATAGATCCTCTATGTGTCTGAACTCTACTGGAGGGATGAACACTAGTCTTCTAAAGATAATCCCTCATTACGGGTTTTGATGATGGTGATGGAGAGCGCTGTCTGATACATTGCTTCTAAATCCAATTGGTGTTCAGTTGGGTTGAGAGCTGAGGCGATGTATCGAAGTAATTTGATTCACCTCTAAATTTTCAGTTATTACAATATGCACACAACAGTTATTTTTAGTCAAAAAGTAACACAGATGCTATATTAGTCGTTTTGAGTCACAACAGTCCTGTAAACTGTGACGTGATTAGTTGGACTACCTGCACACCTGCTGCGGTTTACAGGACTGTCATGACTCCTGGTGGCTAGCTGTCTCTGGCTGTCTCCTAGTGAATTTAGCCATCACATCTACAAGAAGGACAGACTGAAAATGACTCTGCACACTGGTCTGTGCTCCTGGTTCGCATTTGTTGACGAGGCATCATCTCCGGCTCTGAGAGTGGAAGTGCTGGGAGTCTACTGAACAGTTCCCAGATTCTGCTATGTTCAGTTTGTCCCTACCTGCCAGGTAAATAATGCTAGCTACTAGCAGTCTGCCGATATCAGACTGATGTCTCATAAAGAAACAAACAACAGCACATCAATTAGTGAGCGAACCATTCTGCTCTGTCTGTACTGAAACCCATTATTAAAATGGATGTGCTCTAACTAGTTGGAGCATCTAGTACTGACAGTCAGTAGCTGTATGGGATAACCTGTATTTTATGCAGAAATGATGACAGCCTAGCAGGTGATGCAGGTGTTTTATTATTATTGCTCAACTGTTTTATAAAACTTGAGCTTGAGAAAAATCGGATTATATTTTTTGACATATCGCCTGTATGGAAGCGTCTGCATTCCTTGCATTCATCAGGTTTTTCCTTTAATTTCTCACCTCTCTTTACATTCTCCAGCTTGGAGGTGTGATACAGTGAGTGATGTTAGGTATCTGAGAAGAGTTTTAGGATGCAGAAACAGACATATGGTCCCCTTTTACCGCCTGAACTTTTCCAGGAACCTTCTCAGGAATCCTTGAGTTCGACCAGGGAAACTGAAGTGCATCTCTTTTACTTTTCTACTGGAGAAGAACTTTTGTGAAGGAGAACGCAGTGTTAAGAATAATTGGCAAAGGCTTGTGGTCAAACACTGCTGCAACTTGTACACAGCCTTCATTCAGACTGCAAACAGCTGCAACCTAATATCAGGGATGGGAATATGTATTTAATTTCTACTGGTGTTCAAGGACAGTTGTGTAATGCACTTTCCAAATGGTCAGAAACAGATACGTAACTTAATATGTGCTAAAGCAGAAAAATAACCAGAAAAGTACACTTCCCTGCACTTTAGTCCATCTTGCAAAAAAACTCAATCTCAATTAGATTACTTGATTAAATAAAGGTTATTCATCTGTGCATTTCCTTTTCAAACATCACAGTAAATGACTTCACTCTATCACAGTATATTACAAGAAATAACGAGTATAATAATAATAATAAGATTCTGTGTTAATGTCATGTCAAAAGGTTTTCTCAGTCCATTGTCTGGTGATGTAATTTCCCCAGTTTTCATGGTTTTTGAGAAGTGGTGGAAACACAAACGCAAATGCATTAAGGGAATGTTTGGACTCAGTTTGTAGTTCCTGTGTTTTGTTCATGTGCTTTTCTAGTTCCTGGCAAGTGTTTAGTTGAAAACTGTAACAGAGGGCATGAAGCTGTGTGTTAATTTTGTCTCTCTTTCACTGACACGTTTCTGTCTGTTACTAATCCTACAGTGAGCTAACTCAGGACGTGTCTGAACGAACAGCCCTGGCTCTGTTCTGCTGTGGGATTGTGGGGGATTCCCTTACAGTCCAGAGTAATAGATCATAAGATCAGGTGGCAGTGTTTGTCGGCTCGCACTGAGAGGCATTAGAAAGGAGATGAGGGATGATGTTGGAAAAGTGAGAGGGACTAATTGTTTGCAGCGCTTAAAGATTTAATGAAGGTAGTAAGTGTTGCGTCGGGTTACTCTGCTGTACAGAATGATGGCTGTGACCTCTGAGCTGTGTGGAGGAAACTAGAAATAGTTTTATCAAAAGGTTTTACAAATATTGAGAGAACAGAGGATCAGTGGTGTCTGTTAGTGCATTTTGTTATCTGTTCTTCACTGCTGTTGTTAAAGCTACAAGAAAAATGAATTACCCTAAAACTCCCTCAGATAAAAATATGTGTCTCTGACCTCACTGGTAGAATGACAGTTACAGAGACATGTCAAAACAAAACTGTATTTCCTCTTTGTGCAGTATCAGTACAAGAAACAAATGATGTTTTCTTCATCAAGAAGTTAAATTTCAATTTCTCATACTGTGTGTTAATGAGCTTCTAATGTTTTAAATCTTGACTCCTCAGTTATAACAACTCCATCAGGCTAATTAATCAATTTCTTCATTTCAAAAACCAGTGCAGCAAAGCATTATCACATCAAACTAACCACCAAAGCCAACCAACAACTGAACCACTTAATTATCAAATCTTACTCAGGGTTTCCCCCAGAAAAGTTGTTAGGCCTGGTGGCAAGTATCCTTTTTTTGACGGGGCTGCAGTGCAGGCCAACAACAGACTGATGGCAGCATTAAAGTAGGGCCCTATAGTTTCTGTGATAACAGAATCACAGGTGGAATCGTGGTATTGAGAATTTAAAAAAGCTATAACACAGATTCAGCAGGGCCCTACATTAAGTCACTGCTAAAAGCTGACTGGAGATTTGAAAATATGACTACGTAGTGTGTTATTAATAGTCATTTATTCAGCAAAAACAACAAAAAAAATCAACAACTATTGCAGAGTCTTACACAGAATCTGACAATGTACAGTCTCTGAATGCTGTGTTTTCAACAACAACAAAAGAAATTAAATTAAAATAAATAATATCAAAGTTTTTGCACTCTACAAAAAACTTGAAAAAAGTCCTAATTGGTGACAGATTCTTGCAGCCTTGGAATCCTGGGCACATTTCAACAACAACAAAATAAATTAAAATGAATAATACCAAAGTTTACGCCATAGCTGATTGAAAAGCTCTGAGATACCATTACTGCTCCATGGAATAAATTGCAGCTCATTCATGTCACTACAATCAGCAGAATTAATCTACACAAGATTCAGGAATTCTGCTTTGCTCAAATGACTGCGCATTTATTTTTATTGCAAAATGAGGATCATAATATACACGTACACAGTGTATACTGCTCACCCAGCTCTGCGCTTATCAGCACACCTCTGTCCGCCCTGATACCAGCCACGCCACCGCTCTCTCACTCTCCCTCGCCCACTCACTCACATTGCTAGTTTTCTTTTAGCCGTTCGCCTGCACACCGCAGCTGAAACATGAGTGATGCCTCAAACGGTCAAGACTGCACTTCAACACAACTGCTAGCAAAACTTTCTGTCCTTAACATGCAGGCTACAGTAAGTAGCTTTCCATCCATTATATCTATGTTTCCAACCGAGCCGCCCCACTCAACTGTACTTTAAAAAACATCTTAAAAATACATTTTAAAAAAAATTGCCTGATGCTTAGGCTCAGTGGGGGGTCAACTTAGGCCCAGCGGGTTACTGGGCTTGCAGTACACTGGCGGAAACTCTGAACTTACTGGATCAAAGTTTGAGCTGCCGCTTCTCAAATTGCGGTTTGTAACATTTCCACAGAAGCTTCATTTTAAAACAGTCCGGTCTTATCACGCAGACACTGCTTTGGGAGTTTCCATGCTTCATTATGCTGGAATGTTTATATATGACGTCCGAGGAGCCTTTTGGTGCATTTGAGGAATGTTGGTAAATTCAAGTCATTCAAAAAGCCTCTCTCAGTCCCCCTCACACTCCTGACCCACTTCAAGATGACCTTTTAGTTGTTGAAAAGGCACAGTTCCTCTCTAGTCTGTGTTGTCTGAGAGGTTTGGGGTTTCCTCAGTCTGCTTTGTTCTTATAAAGTCCAGACCTTGAACAAACTCACTGAGGCTCCTTTGTGCTTCAGGCAGTCAGCTGAAACTGGAATGTAATCAGTGTAAATAAGGAACTGTCATTATCAGCCCGGCTTCCCTGCATGCTTCCCCACCAGCCCCCGAGCTGACTTTTCCCATTTACTGATGCAACATGCTGTAAGCTCTGACATAATGGTTTTATCCCACAGACACACTTCTGCTTTTTTCCTGGTATAGTTAAACATTTGTTGCTTAAGTCATTTTTCTCAGTCAACATATTTGTATTGATATGTGGGCCAGTGTGCAAACAAAATTTTTCATAAAGAAACTTCATAAAATAAAGCGGCTCTTTGTTTGGAAAAGCTGATGACAGAGCAAATAACACTATTGCGTAACTGGCACATACTTTCTCAGGGAAGTACGCCCTCAAGGACAAATATCCTGCACTGGGAGAGGGTGGAAGAGAAAAGTATGAGTTGCATCAATGACTTTGCCAGACAAAAAAAGTTATTCTTATAGGTATGTGAAGGATGGCATAGAGGAATCAACAATCAGTTATTTAGCTAACAGTTGTCTGTTCAAATCAAGTAAGAGGATACCTCAAACATGTAGATAACCATAGCAACAGTACTTGCTACATACAGTTGCCACATGCTAAAAGTTAAACTAGCTTTCACTGATGAAACTGACCGAAATGTGGGTTAAACTAACCACAAATACATTTTTAACAAAGGATGATAATTTGAACACACATGCTTTTTTTGCACTTGGTAAGTGGCCATGCTATAAGCAGGGCTGGATATTGAACCTACTGCACTTTTTTGGCGCTGACCTAAATGGGTCCATAGCTCTGAGCATCAAAGCTTAAAAGTACCAAAGTATCTGTCATGAATGTCTGGTCAGATTCTTTATCTTCTTTACTTGTTATTTGATCAGATGGTTCCTGATTTAAATCCACATTTTTCCACTTTTAGACTGTTTTATTTCAACATCATTAAACTAGGGCAGCAATTAACAATTATTTTCATTATTAATTTAATCTGCTGTTTATTTTCTCGATTAATTGATTAATTATTTTGTCTATAAAATGTTAGGAAATAGTGAAAAATGCTTGTCGTGATTTCTTAGAGCCCAAGATGATGTCTTCACATGTCTTGTTTCATCTGACAACAGTCTGAAATCCAAATATTTACTGTCATGTATGACACATAAAAGCTTCACATCTTCACATCTTCACGTCTGGGAGGCTGCAATCAGCAAATGTATCATAAGACTCTAATCATTGCACCTCTACATTCAACATTTGTATGTTGTTTGTTTTTGTTAAGCAAAAAAAAGGTTTAGTAGGAAAAAGTTCATATTTCTTATCATTGTGTTATGTTATTGAGAAAAGTATAGTAAATCAGAGAGAATAGAGGAAATGAAAGAGTGACAGTCTGTTCCTTATCTTACATTTGACTTCTTTTTTTTTTTTTGACTTTGTCATCCCTACGTAGAAGTTCTGCCAGCCAGCTGCAGTAAAACAGAATTTACTTTACAGATGCATAATGGCATAAAGAGATAAGAATCTGACTTAAGGAGTCAACCGCTTACTCAACAGTATTACACCTTCAACTCTCACCTACATCCTCCACGACCCACCAACACCCTGTTCTAACCCACATCAGACAATCCTTGACGCAGTGCAACCAGCAGCCAGATCTAGACACAGTATCGATTCCATCTTCTCAGGCACACAGACAGTAATGGGCCTGGTGGCACTGACCCACCCAGCCAAGTTTGATCAAAATACATGTTGTAACAATGAATATATATATATATATATATAAATAAATATAAACTTGATTCATTGTTGACTTGTGTGCGTTGAATTTGTCTTCTGATTAAAACGGATCTGTTGAAACAAGTTGTAGGAAGTCTCCCAACTGTAATTGAGTAAGAAGACATGCCACTGCCTCTATCAACCAAGTCCACCAGACTCGTCAGCCCGGCCGCTCACTCCCTTGTGGTACAGCGCTTTCTCCCGGTCAGCCTGATGCAGATTCACCTGTAGCTGCTGGAAAGTAGAGATACTGAAGGTGCTGCAGCCTCCAGGTGGCCTATAGGCCAGTGGTGGAAAGTAACCAAGTACATTTACTCAAGTGCTGTACTTAAGTACAGTTTTGAGGGACTTGTACTTTACTTGGGTATTTCCATTCTTTGCAGCTTTATACTTCCACTCCACTACATTTCAGAGAGAAATATTGTACTTTCTACTCCACTACATTTATTTGACAGCTTTAGTTACAATGGATAATATAAGAAGCCTTTAAAATACACATAGTTAAAGATGAAACCAGTGGTTTCCAACCTTTTTGGCTTTTGATGTCTTACAAAAATCAGTGTGTAGTTGAGGTCACATTTCAGATTTTTTCCCTCTAAACTTCTCGCATGGTTTCATTTCAATAAATGTTCAAATGATCCAATATTTCATCAAAAATGAAAGATTAGAGAAAAAGTCCAAAAACTGAAAACAGTTTTGTGTATCAGAACTTTGTTTTTTCTTCTTTCTTCTCCCATTAATCATCTCATGACCCCTGAGATTTATCTGGTGTCCCTTTGGAGGGGCCCAGCCCCTAGGTTGGGAACCACTGGACTAAACTAACTGTAAATAAAGTTGTTGAAACTAGCTCCACCTGCAGTAGTTACAAGAGTAACATGCTGCTTACACACTGATGCTTCAGTATTAATGATGTAATGATGTCATATATAATAATATATTAGTCAAAAACTGTACTTATAAACTTGACAGGACAGAGGAAACTCTCCAGGAAACAGAATTAAACTTTTAGCTTCCGAAATACATTTTTTAGACAGCTCTGATGGAGCTCAGGATTTATCAGGAAGACGGCTGCTTTACTCCAAACAATTTCACTGTATGAACCTGGACTGTGTGTGTGACCTTTTAGATGTGTAGAAGAACACAGAACATTAACATGAGATCCTGACCGATCCTGTAAGCGTGTCTGGAAATTTAAATGCCTCCTGCGTAAATGCGCACAGCGTCTGTCTCAACGGGGAGACGCACTTATCATTTCTGCTGCGATGGGATCGCTGCAAGTATTTAATAAATTGAAACAGTTTTTTGTGAAGGGATGTTTAATCATCAACACCCCCACACCTCCAGCTGGAATCATGTTCTCGTGGCTATGGGTTCACCTGCCAATTCATGTGCTATTTATGAACCACGGCCAAATTTGTATGCATGTCCCTGCACAGTCAAGAATGGAAAATCAAGGTGGTATGGAAAGTTTTCTTGATGTGTCCATATAGTGTTTTTCTCTGGCAGAAAAGTGCTGGCAGGTGCTGGGGAGTGCTGGGATGAAGCGCTTGTGCGACAAGAGAAAAAACGTTGCGTGTGACGGTATTTTAGGCTGGATAGGCAATAAAAAAATGCTTTTTGTCTATACTGTTGTGTACCGCCTTTATCGACTGAGGCTCTATTGGTTGAGCATGTTGGATAGGCAGTGTTTTGCTGTTATTGCCTTTTATGATGCAGAACGTTGCAAAGTAAACTGGTCGCTTGTTTTTCAGTTGGTTCTTTTTTTCTTCTTCTAACTTTTCATAAGTCAGTTATTCTGGGAAAAGATGGCCCACCCACCTTTTGTATTAGCCCAGCTGAAATAAAATTCCTGCCTACGCCACTGCATCCTCTTGGATCTGTTGCCCACTCAGTCTAATTCTTCAAATCTAATGAGTAGTAGCACCAGGATCGTCTACGCCTACGGACACTCTCATTGAACCGTAGAAAGGACCTGGACAGACTCCAGTGTGTTGGCAACAAATCCAGGCAGCTGCTGAGTCAGAGCATGCTCTACTGCAGGCTCCTACTACCGAGTGTCAGTCTCCCTCCAGGCTGTGGTTTATTGTGTGGAGAGGTGGCCCCTGGCATAGATTCCTGTGCTGGCATTTCTAAGGTGTGATCCATAGCTGCTGGTGTGTGGACAAGCTGGAAGTTGTCTGTTTGGCAAAAACCAGATGAAATCTTGTGCGCTCAGTCCTGCTGCAGGATTTTTGTCATGAAACTTCTGAAGTTTGTGAAGAACTACTTAAATTGGCTATCATAGATCACAAATCTAGCATAATTTTGGAACTTTATGGTCTACTTTTTGCCTCAAATTAATTTATAGACCAATTTTAGTGGCACTGTAAACACGTAACCTGAACAGCCAACCTGTATTTTCCTGTTTAAAATCAGAAGCAAAGACAAATTGTAACCCAGTGAGTCAGTTTGTCTAGATCCTCACAAATATTCCCATAGCACTGATTTGTATTTATGTAACATTTGGAGGGATACATCTATTGACAATTAACATTTCAGCCTCTATAATTCTTTGCCTAGAAGAGCAAGAAAGAGACACAGAGACACCAGGCAATCCTAGCAAAAGAAAAAAGTCCTTGGATGCAAAAGACTTCATCAAACTCCAGGTGAAGTTTAAGTTTAGGTCATCATCTTTATGTCTGGAAGCGCGTCCCATTAAACACATCATCACTACTTGTGGTCCATCCGGCTCCATGTGTCTGCGGAGAGGCGGGCCCATCATTTATCCACAGACAGCCAGTCTCTCTGCCAAAGCAGCTTGTCTCTTATGACAGAACTATTCACTATTCAGCTCTGCTGCAGCCGCTCTTCCTGTTGCTGCTGCTACTGGGATATTAACAGATTACCCCTGTGCTGACCTTTCACAGGCTGAACTCTTCACTTTTCCACACCAGACAGCTTTAAACAATATCTCGTAGAAGTCATTGTTTGCCTTTTATCGTCGTGTTTGAGTTCTTTGCACTTCTACCGTTGCTTCTGCGAAGTGTAACGACTCCATAGAGCTCACAGGGTTTCGGTATGTGTGTCTGTGTGTGAATGTGGAGAATAAAGGTATTATTCTCGTACGTGAATGAGGCAGATGGCTGGAGGAGCAGATTGCAGGGTTTAATTAATGACCATAAAAATGGACGTTAGTCTGCGTGGCTGAAGGACACAGCTCTGTTTTGTGCGCTGCAGATTTTGGTTTTCTGTTTTTACCTCCTCCCCCAAACTGTGCCAACAGTCCTGCCGGTGTGGAGAGCGCAGCCATCTGCCACTTTTAGAGAGAGAGTGTGTGTATGTTTGTGTGTGTGTGTGTGTGTGTGTGTGTGTGTGTGTGTGTGTGTGTGTGATCCATGATGCCAGTACAGGATCTTACGTGGGTGTGAGCCAGTGATTGGTCAAACACTGTCTGTAGCATGATATTGTGTTTAGGATTTTTTGGGTTTGCACATGTTTCTTATTAATACCAGAATATTGATCAAATCGTGTTGGTAGCTTTGTGAATCGAAGACATGCAGGGTTTGGCATCATGACAACAACAAGTGGAGAATTTGTCCTATTCTGTATGTTGAGGTGTCCCTAATGTCTCTGCTTGGACAGGAATCCATTATAGCAAATCAAGGAGCAGGTGTGCTTCATGCCAATATCAGATTTTTTATTATGTATGCATCAGTGTGACAAATTACCTTTATTTTATGGCTGAAACTACCAACTTTTTTCATTATCAATCTATTTATTGCATTTTTATTAAGTTAGTCTATAAAATGACAAATGTCCACCACAGGTTCCCCAAGCTCAAGGTGATGTATTCAAATTGCCTGTTTAGTCCGACCCTCAGTCCAAAAACACAAAAATATTCAATTCACAATGATATAAAACAGAGAAAAGCAGCAAATTCTCACATTTGAGAAGCTGGAACCAGTGAATGTGTGACATTTTTGCACAATAAATGATTTAATCCATTAATTGATCCAGAAACTTGTTGGCGATTTAAGTTTCAGACCTGGTTGAGTTGTCAGGTCTTTAATTGACTGAATTGGGCAAAGGGTTATGGTTAGGGTTAGCGTTCTAAGTGGTTCTTGTTTACTTTTCTCTTTTTCCATATTACCAGACTTAAATTAAGTATATTTTGTCATTTAAAAGTACATTGCGGAGGTAACATTGTACAGATGTTTTGGTCAAAGCAAACAAAAGAACTTTAAAAGTTAAGTTTAAAAAAGCGAGTAGCTCGGAAGGAAATAAAGAAATTCATGTGTCACATCAGGACCGATAACATTTATTTAGAACGATACTTAGCCTGATCTATCTGTCTGTCTGTCCGCTTATCAAAATACTGAGATAATACTGAGGCCAGGCCATCTCTGTTTAATCCTCTGGCTTCTGTCACAGTTTGGGTGTTTGTGTTTATTTGTGTGTGTGTGTGTGTGCGTGTGTGTATGTGTGTGTGTGTGTATGTGTGTGTGCATGTGTGTCCGTGTGTGTGTGTATTATCAGAAGATTTTCATTTCCTCACAGACAGATCAACAGGGAGACAACAAGGATAGAGAGAGGAGGGGTGACACAGACAGACAGGCTGTGTTCACGCTGCAGACCTGCAGGGCCGTTCATGTTGCTCACTTCTAACTTTCTTTTGCGCTTGTTGGTGGACTGTTGACGTCTGTCACAAGACACATATAGCGCCATTGTGAATTCAGAGTGGCGTCTTTAGTGCAGAGTATAAATGATCTTATCATCTTGATGTCTGTATCAAGCGTGAGAATGAGATAACACCATTTCCTGCACCTGAAGCAGCAGTACAGGAAAACATGTTGCTTAACCTCACCACTTGTCTTGTGGTTTACTGGCGACAGAAACACTGTCCAAATGGTGAAGAGTATTGGCAACCACTGAAAACATCTGCTGATTCTTAATTGTTGTCACTCTTATTCTTTAACACCTCTTTTTGTCCTTGTTGTTGCTTCTGCTTAGTTACTTTTTTTTTGTTTTTTTCCCAAAACGGCTTTCTCAGCATTTTTTTGAGGCCACCGTACACATCGACAGGCAGGAAAACAATGAAGTCGGGTTCAGTTGACAGAAAACAATGTGTCTCTGTGCGGTTATTTACATTTACATTACATTCATGCATCCTGTTGTAATATCAGTAATCCCGATATGACGTCAGCTTTATCTAATCTGCGTTAAGCATCATCGCCATCGTCATCACAACAAGCTACTGAAGGTGAAGCACAATCAGTGTTATAATCTAAACCAGTCAGACCTGAAGCATCCAGGCCTTTATTCACAGTAACCTCTTTCTTTCAAAACAGCTCCCTGATAAAGTTACTTGTCCTCTTTCCCATCTGTTGACAGAAAGCCCATTCACAGCCTCTCCTGATTATTTACAACTACGGCAGCACGGGCTCCTAATGATTTAGTGAGGCGTCCTTGCTTGTTAATCATTGTCGTGCTGATTTGTGTATATTGTGCCGGAGGTCCGTATTTCTCAGACTGTGGTGCTCAAACTGGCAGCGGTTACATGAGACATTTCTTTCTTTTTCCAAATTAATCAGAGCTTTTTTGGCTCAATAGTCAGAAATAAGAAAGAGGACTTCTGTCAATGTTCTGACTGAAGACTTTACGCAACATTTTTTAAGTCTGATTAAGCTTTTATTGTGATTATTGGTGGAGTAAAAGATTTAGATTCAGTCCCAATTAAATTTCTGTTTTCAGGTAATCAGTCGGCAACTATTTTGATAATCGAATAATTGTTTTAGTCATTTTTTAAGGAAAAGTGCCAATAGTTTGCTGTTTTGTGATTTAATGATTTTCTTTGTCATATGTGAGACATAGGCCATAGGTCAGAAAAAAATTAGACATCTGAAATGGGAAGATATAACCTTAATTTTTCACCATTTTCTGACATTTTATAGACCAATTGATTAGTTAACAGATAATGAAAATGACAGTTAGTTGCAACCCTACTTATTTTTTAATAATAATTTTGGAAATATCTGAAAATACCAGTGAACTTGCACAGGACTGTTTGTTTTCAGACAGCAGACTGACTGTTGTTCTCTCTCCTCTTTCCACAGCCATCAAGGTGAACTGTCAGGGATCATGTGGGATCTCCAACAAAATGAACGACCCCTCGTGGACTCTGGAGGAGCAGTACTTCAACAGCACGTTGTCTGTCGCTGACAAAGGTGATGACAGGAAAACCCTCAAGACTTTATTTGTAGCTTTTCTGTTGATGGCACATTTAGCCCCGATCATTGAACAGGGCACATCAAAACACTGTAAGGGTGCATGAATGGAGACCGTAATATATAGGCTTTACATTTTATTTTAAAGTTAAAGAACCACACCAATATTTTTGTTCATTTGCCCATTTGGTGCATAGACAACTTTCAATAGTATAGACAGGTTTTTGTCAGGTTACATTTTTCCTACTTTCCAGGCGGCTGTAGATCTTTATTCCTATTTGTGCACACTATTAAAAAACGGAACATCAACCCTAAATGATAAACCTCAAATATATGTGACTTGTAGATAGTGGTCTATACATGTAAAAACACTGTTACAGTCATTTAAAAGTACAGCACATAATCATCATGTGCATGTGTCTCTGCTGACATCCTCCATATGAAACAAACCGATTTATTCGTCACCCCGGAGGACATTGAAATGTCAGAAACCCAACCTCCCCGCCATAACAACACTGTGGCGTGACTGAAGGTTCCTGTCTTTCACCTCATTTAGTTTATGGGAAATGTGCAGGAACAGGTTTAATCTCACAATGAATTAGGTGTCAGCAGCAGGTTTTTTCGGCCCAGTAGTGAGGAGTTAAAGTCTCAATCAGTCAGAGTAACAGTCTCCTGCAGAGATGTTCCAGCCTGCCTCACTGCATGACACTTCTCCAAGGTGAGACATGGTCATCAGTGTCCACCAAGTCTCCAAATGAGAATGTTAGATATGCTCCACAGAGGACAGGTTTACACCCCCCTCCCCCCCCCCCTCCTCCAACCACTCCCCCCCAGCGCCTTCCCCTGCAGCACTGAGGCCCAGCTCGCCTGCGGAAACGAGGGCTTACAGGACCTTTTGTTGTGAGCGTGATCTTCCATCTTTTGTATGTGTTGTCGATACTGCCTACAGCCAGAAGGTGAAATGTGCCGTGCATGCATGAAATCTGTTGTAAATGCAAAGTGCACTGTGGGACTTTTAACAGTCATTAGAGCATGTAATCCATGCTGGTTAGAACACCACGAAGCAGTTCAATGTTTAACTCTCATTCACTCTGTCTCAGGACTGTGTCCTTCAACATGTGTTACTCTCTCTATATATATATATTATATATACAACCTCTGTATATACTATATACTGTACTACATTCTGCATGCACCATTACTGAAGAATAGAGGAAATACAAAATAACACTGCACAGGGCCATTATTTATAATGACTCCTTTTACTTTTGATGCTTAAATACAATTTACTGCTAACACTTTTTTTAACTACTGACTTTTACTTGTGTACTATTTTAAATGCATTAATTGTACATAAGTAAAGGATGCTTCTTCCACCACTGACTAGTATAGCATAGAAACCTGTATTACACAGGGAAAAGGTTTTCATTCAAAATACTTTCCACTGAAGAAATATTCTATATGGAAACAGTTGACAGCAACATCTAGATTTCCCTTCCGGTGAGAGAGTAGAAAGGAAAATACAGTGTTTGCATTGGGGACTACTAGGTGTAAATGAGAAAGAAATGTATTTTATAATTTGGGGGACTTGAAGTAAGTGGAAAAAAAATCAAAGATATTGGATTCTTCTGCTTGTTTCCAGTGTGACTCTGGTGTGTGGTGATACCGTGTAGTTATCTTCAAGGAATTCAAAGTAAGTTTAGGCTCTGCTCCATTTCAAGATAAATAAGAGGGGAGTTCACGTGTTGAAACAGAAATAAGATCCTGAGGCTGAAGAAAAGATGAAATGTCTTGTTACGCTGGAGATTTTGTAAAATACTTTGATATATAATTTCTTACAGTATTTCTGTTTCTCTTCCATCAGCTCAAGAGATTAAGACAAATTCAACTACAGGAACTTGAATTATTGTATCATTTAAAGTGATTTCCAGTTGATGTGAGTGAGTGAGTTATGATTCTAGATCAAATGTCAAACAGGATGTAAAAGAGAAGTGAAAATTTGCCCACAAAGCGGGCACAGGTTATTCAAACCGACCCAAAAAAACCAGGCATAAACATGAACACACCCATCTCACACAGGAACATGCAGACCTGTTGCCATACTACTATATTAGCTTAGAATGGTGCATGCATAGAAGTGAAACTTGCAGTGAAGGTAAAACGTTACTTACAGGCTAGTTATCAAACGTCAACATTTTTGGTACTTCCCAAAATGTGTCCACACACCAACTACTGAAAACTCAAGTGATGAAAGTTTGCAGTGAATTTCTGGTCTTTCTTGTCTTTCTTTTCTTTCTTGTTTATTTTTTGATCATAAGTGCCCAATTTAAATTTAAATAAAGCCAGTTTTACACTACTTTATTAAGGCAAAATTCTTGTACAGCTGCTTGTGTTAAGACATTTAATTTTTGGTTAAATGAAAAAAGGTGAATTTACTTTTTTAATTCATATTTCTCAAAGTAAAGTATCAAAAAATGGTATTGTTTCATTAGTAGTCTCAAAAAATTGTGACATGAAAGAATTAAAAAAATCATGCACGCTGTTGAAGTACCTTTCAAGTGATCGACAGAGTGCAGGATATTTTGGTTCTTTCCCAGTAAGAGTTTGTGACTTTCTAGTATGCAAAAACTTTTAAGCGATAGATATGAGAAATAAAAAACACATACCACATCTGCAAAATAATATGGACGAGGAGATCTCTGAAGCAATATTAAAACCCATTCAACACCTCTGTACACATACACACACACCCACAGCATATTGTAAAACACCAGGCGCACTCCAAACGGAGGAGGACATAAATAATTCATTACACACCCTCCCTCTGTGCTCCGCTTTATCTCTGCCATTTTTCCGTATCCCATTCTCTTCCGAAAATGGGCTGCTCTGCCCCCAAGGGCCGAGCAACACAGAGAGAGCGAGACAGGAGGGGTGACAGAAGATCACCACACACACTCACATACACACTCTTGCACAAAACAAGCGACGCTCACTGTGGGTGACTGATAATGTGGTATGCCACGGATGCTTGACGGTTGGAGGAGTAAAGACCAGTGATGTCAGCGTCCGCTCTTCATCCTGTCACTGATCTCGGTTAATGACCTTCAGGAAATAAGGATCTCACTCTCACTGCTGGTGTGTGATTGTGGTTCCACTGAAGGCTTGCTTCATATTTAGACCACGAATAAGGGAGATTTATTGTAGTATTTCCTGTATTTTTTATATTTTACTTCTTAATACTACTACTTCACACATCTCTGCACAGACAGTATTTGTCATCATTTCCAAAAATGATGATCAAGTTCTTGGCATTCAAAGAAGCTCCCGTGGAGTTTTTCCAACGTGGGAACACATAATATGTCATCCTAAATGTTGCTAGACTCATAGGTCAGTCTCTAAACGCTTCGCTCAAAGAGACAGAGGACAATCTCCCAGGTTTGGTTGTTAAAACTGGGTGGAAACAATTAGAGAGTTTTAAAAAATCCTACATCACAGAACAAAACCAAGCCAACATCTTTAGGACAGCCCTTCATACTGGGGCGGTCACATGCAATTCGCTACGGAGGAGAATGTGGGTAGAGCATAATTTCCAGTAGGGTGTGTCCTTGACAAAATGTAAAGGACGAAGGTTTGTTAGCGTCTCTTCTTGCTACCATTCAAGGAGCTACTGAGCATCAAGAAATCCCCAGCTTTCAGTAGGCAGAGATCTCCGATTGTCTGGTATCGCAAGACTAAAATGTTGCTCACTCCCTTATTCTCTTTTAATGTGTAATTTGTCCCAAAATTAATTTAACGTTACAGGACGACAGGAATTCCCAGCAACTCCAAAAATAGAAAATCAATATGTGGCGGGCAATGTTGATGCTGCCACAGATAAATGAATGTATGGGAAACCCTGATGTCTGAACTAGCCTGTGCCACCTGGAGCTAGCCAGCCCAAGGAACTAGTGGCGTTTAACCTCCGAAGGTGCAGGGCTTTTGGGAAACGGTGTGTGATAAAGGCTGATAAAAACTGAGATATCAAATAAACAATACACCACCATAAGTGTTGACCAAGGTTATGTTCCAGGGCTGTATTTTTAGTAATGAGTTTTTCTTACTCTAGAACCTGGACGTTTTACTTCATCTCTTTACAGCCATGCTAGCAATCATGATATCATCAACTGTGTTAGACGAGCGGACATTTTGTCCAACGGTAATGTAAGTGTTGCCAGATTTAAAGTCAGTTGATCATTAAAGTCATCAGGATTCATTAACATCTACACCAAATTACATGTAAAACCATTCTATATTTGTTGAGATAATTTACTTGGAAATAAAGTCAAACTCCAACAGTGTCTAAAAACAACATCACTAGGTCAACACAGGGTCAAGGAGAAATAATTATAGATAAAGAGAGTTATCACTGCCCATTGTCCTAAAGACAAATCCAGTGAACTGAACACATTCACAGACAGTGAAAGCAGTGAGGTTTGGATTAATCACGGTTGGCAGTTGCCCCTCCGACAGATAAGCGTAGCCTGTGTGACTGTGGCAGTTGTTCAGTAAAACGCTAGTGTAAAGCAGTTAAGACACAGACTTTGGAAAAAATAAGATTAATGTACCGCCTCTGTCCAACCTCCATGATGTGGATATCAAAGTGATGCGAAGGAATTAAACCAGCTGGCAGTACACACTATTTTATACCTGTAAATACACAAACTGAACCATGATTTCAACTGACCATTGTAATGAGAAGAAATGCATCATTTAATAAAAATCTGAAACACATGATAGTGTGAAAGTGGAATGTTGGCTTGGAAACACAAGAGAGTATCCAGCTAGCAAGAGATATGTGGATTGGCTGCTCACCATTGGCCCTGTGCAGCACACGGCTTGGGTCAGTCCTTTGCTGGCATACTGCTCAAAATGCTTGTGAAGATTTAAAGTAAAATTTATTTCAAAAATGACAAGCAGTGGATTTGCCTTCTGTTTTTTCCGATTATTGTTGGAGGAACTGATAACAGCACAGAACAGAAAAAAAATCTTAAAAGCTGAGTGAAACTTTGTGAAAGGTTTTCAGATTGTACCTTTAATTTAAATGACATTCAATGTCTATATTTTTAACGTGTAACAGATTCTACAGGATGTCTTAGACAAAAGCAGTTAAAAAGTAAAGTCATTTACATACATTACAGTATACTGGGTTTGAAGGTGCCACCATAGTAATGGCTGCTTGTTTACTTCCGGGGTGGGTGAGGGGTGCTGCAGCCAGGACCTATAACAGTAACCTGGGAACACCCTCAGGTGACTGACTTTACTTTCAAGTGTTCCCAGTTGCGCTAATGACCACCTGTACAGCAGTACAGCAAACAGGCAGGTGAATCACTCAGCAAAACAGACGACACCAGGGGTTGTCACACCTCCTACAACCCACAAGTTGGCTGTGTTGGATATTTAAAAAGTGTGAGATATGGCAGATGTAGTAATGAGAGGGATCATCTCTTAAGGTACAGGAATATGAGCCATGAGTCTATTACAGTATATATAAGTATATTTTTAAGTTTGTTTGGTTGAGTTTTAGCGTTTTTTTTTTTTCAAAACTGGACTGTTCTGTTTTTAACTTTCAGCCAGTAGACTACTGATAGTTTTGCCCTTTCCCTTGAGTGTAATTATATAGTCTTAGCAGTGACTAGTACTGTAAGTATGCAATGGGTTTTAATAGTCTAGGATTGTTATAGGTTCGATGGATATTCAAAGTGAAGGGTTTGTATGCTGAGGGCTTTAATATTTTTCTTTCTATACCTGTAGAGTTTAGCCACTTTAGTTGAGTATCTATAGTAGGTGTTGCACCTGCACAGTGCTGGTTGAAAGCTTGACTGCTTCCTCTAGCAATAAACATGAAAATGTAAATGAACACACAACCAGTCTGTGCACTTCCCCTACTGAATTGAGACCAGTGGAAAAAGTTGTGCTTGTCCCTAATGAGGTGAGACATTTTGCTGTCTGGAAGAATTTAATTGGGCTGTCAGCTCACGTAGAGAATTAATCATCTCATTGGCTCAAGGTGCTCTAAGTCTGACGGAGATGGAAAGGTCTTATTCTCTTGTTATAAATTCAGTTGAGCTTGTGAAGTATACAAGATTGAAAAATTCTCTTCACAATTATGTAATTGAATGAATTGCAATTTTGTTAAAGATTTAGTTTCTTGGCAAACTTGGAGACGTCGAGTTCTGCAGCCAGCTGGTGTCGTATTGATTGCAGCGAACATTGTAATAACCAGGCAATGTCTGAATAACTGAGATAAAAGCTGAGCTCCTATTTTGTGGATACAAATTCTTATTCTGGGTTTGCAGTTTTATTGTTTTCTTCCAAAACACATCTTCATATTTCAAAGCACTTCCTTCCATCCTCAAAATGCCACATGTATTTCTGAAACCCCCCAGTGAATTCTGCTTCAGTTCACTCTGTGTTGTCTGATAACATACAAAGTTTGCAGCCCTCTGCACTGCTGCTTGATAGAACTCCTGTTCATAGCACTTTCTTTCTCGTCTTTCCCTGTATACCTTTTGTTTATGCCAACATCTTTAAAGAATAAGGCTGGAAATATTCTATATGTTTATTATCAACAAATCCCATGAAAAAACAAAACCAACAGTGAACTGATCTACTTACAAGTATTGTCTGTGCATCCAAAGCCTGATATATCTTATTCCTCTGTGCTGTAGAGCTCCATTGTTGTCAAAAAATATTAAAAACACATCAGTGAGCCACACTGTTACACTGGCTGACATATTCCCTCATTAAAATAAACATACACACTGTAGTTTATTTTGTGAATCCCCCACACACACTGTCCTGCTGCTGTAAAAACTCTCTAGAGCAGCAAATATGTATTAATCTGCACCTGAAAATAGTCCCTAACAAGTTTGCTACTGACTTCTATTTGAATAGGTTTACTAAAAACTACAGTGCCCAGCTGCTTGGGGAAATTGCTGAGCCCCTTTTAAAAATGAAAGAATATATTTATCACACATTTCATAAGATTTATATGTCTTCAGTAGGAACCAGAGGAGTTGGGGCTGAGTGCCACAGACAGGGTTGTTGACAATAAAGGAAAATATAGAATAAAGCCAGTCTTATTCTTTAATCTAAAAAGGGCAGACTTGGCACACTGATGCTGACTTGTAGCTGTTGTAACGGTGCAGAAGAGTGCACTCAGAGTCTTGGGTCGATCACTGCTGGTCCCGCTGTGCTTGTAAATCATTGATTAACGTTGCTGAGAAATGCTCCAACTTTGGCAGCTACACATGTAGGCTATTACACTCCCAACAGTTAATCACTTCCTCTGACACTGGATGATTAGTTTCAGTTGCAAGTTCCGTTAACTATAAAAGACATCTTAGCTCAGCTGTCTTTGAACAACAAAGCCTTGTTGTCTCAGTGACTCCCACTGGTAAAGCAGATGAGCCCAACAGTCACGGCATCACCTGGACAACTGTTTACTAAGGAATATGTGAAGCTAGAATAAACACAAACCCTGAGAATTATCACTGTAGCAGAATTTGCATTTTTTTCTTTTCTTTCTGTCTGATGTGTAACTGATAAACCCTCCTCTTTTGCAGGAACTCTGGCAGCTGGCGAACACAATTTCCCTTTCCAGTTTGTCATTCCAGGTGAGTGTGGGATTAACCTCAGTGACCTGTTTCACCACATTCCTCTATGTGAAGGGCACACTCTCAGTATCCATAATTGTTTTCTTATGGACCTGCTTTATCAGAAGTCCAGATGACGTCAGTGTAAGGAGTGTGCAGGTGCGATAAACTCTGATAACCTGGGACTTTCCTCAGCATGTGCACTGACAAAATATTTACACCCTTTGTGTCTGACACAAAGCAGACGCGCAGAGATCTGTGATGCCGATGGTATGTGAAGGCTCATAACGTAGTTAATGTTTAAAAGGTACAGGAGGAGCATGCTAATGTGAAGCCTCGGCATCATAAAGTCTTTACTCCATGTGACACAAGCACATTCTTCAATCACAAAAAAAAGTACATTTTTTTCTGAAGGCTGGCAAAAAATTACTAAACCATGACTATGCAAATAACACAACGATCAGCTGAACATACTTGGCACCTGTGAGGGCACACACCATGCAGTGTCTGTCTGGTATCTTATACTCTCTCAGGCGTGGGCTGGAGCACAGGGAGGCTTTGGGGTTATTTTTAGTTCCCTCTCCTGTTGTGCAGTCACTGTTTAATTGGTCTTCATGCCCCCATGCTTCGCCCTCCCCTCCTTGCGGGCTCTCTGACTTGAGAGCAACAGCACAGGGCATGTTAACAATCAGCTAGAGATAAGTGGATCATTGGAGAATAAGGTGTCTCCTACTGCCTCCTGCTGGCACTTAAAACAGACTGTCATGCTCTTTTGTGTGCTTAAAAGAGCTGAAGCAAAGCAGGTTTTTAGTAAGTTTAAAGGCAAAATGAGCCAACCTGAGTTTTAACACAGGATTTAAAGAGGTGATGGTGATAATTTGTTTTTTATCACCTTTTTTTTAATCCTCTGTTCAGATATGAAAACATACATTCAGTGCTAGAGAACAGCAGGTGTGCCAGAGATCTTAAAGCTTGTTTGTGTGATAGCGTTGGCAACAACAGTTCAATGTTGTTTTTAAGGGAGAAAGAAGAAGAAGAAAGTAGTAAGAGACTTTGATGAAATATGCAGGCTGCAGTGTTTTCTGTAAGTCATAAGTACTGAAGAAAGTATTTCTTGACAAAAGCTGCGTAGAAGCCTTCACATCAATAACATACACCTCGTCACCAATTTACCAGGTACACCTAGCCGAAACTAACATAATGTTAATACAACCACTCAAGCAATAAATCCTACCTTCATGAAGATTATAGTCATTTTTTGTTGAAACAGTTTTCGAGAGATGTTGACTTAACTTTATGGTCATTTCGGTGACTGTAGTTTGTGGTGCTGTTGAATTTTATTGTGTTATAATGAGGGGTGTTTCTAATATTTATTCTACCCTTGTTCATATAGTTAACCGTTAATTCTCTCAACCCATCTACAGCAAAAAATAACCCTCAAGATGGTAGGATTTATTGCAGGTCATTTGTCAAAATAAATAATAAATACATAATTTAAGAATAAGCCACAACAGTCCACAAAGAGTATTAGCAACTAGTTTGGTATCTGTGTATCTTTGATGGTGTCAGTTTGTTTTGTAAGTCAAAGTCAGTTTCAAGGCTTTACCACCTGACACCAGATAGTACAAGTTAGTGCTTTGGAGAAAATTGTCAATAACAGAGCACACAAATACATTTCTGATGACAAGTCCACATTTTTTATTTTATTTGTACATAATGAAATTTTTATGCCTCCCTCCGACACCAGCCGTGGAGGCATCATGTTTGTCGAGTTGTTTGTCCATCAGTCCATCCCATTCTTGTGAACGTGATATTTCGGGAACACCTTGAGTGAATTTCTTCAAATTTGGCAAAAATGTCCACTTAGACTCAATGATGAAATGATTAGATTGCGGTGGTCAAAGGTCAAGGTCACTTTGACCTCAAAAAAACACGTTTTTGGGCATATCTCAAGAATTCATATGCTAATTATGAAATTTCACACAAAAGATTTTGATGGTCAAAGGTCAAGGTCACTGTGACCTCACGTCCTTCCCATTCTCTGACGAATGCGATATCTCAGGAATGCCTTGAGGGAATTTCTTCAAATTTGGCACAAACATCCACTTGGATTCAAAGATGAACTGATTAGATTTTGGTGGTCAAAGGTCAAGGTCACTGACCTCATGTCCGTCCCATTCTCATGAACGTGATATCTCAGGAACGCATAAAGGGAATTTCATCATGTCTGGCACAAACATCCACTTGGACTCAGGGATGAACAGATTAGAATCTGGTGGTCAAAGGTCAAACTTAATACCTTTTTATTAAATTACTTCAAAGTCTTCACTACAAATATTATGAGTATGGACAGACATGGATGTAATCTTCAACTTGACTAGTTGACAGAGGCATACAACCGCGAGGCGGTATTTCTAGTTCAGATATGTACCATCTTGCTGTTACTTTGAAATTTTCTTTGCATTTGTTTATTTAAAGAAAAAGTTATAATGCAAGCAGAAATGATTAATGTGTTATGAAAGTTAGAAGATCAAGGTTGCATGACATCAGTTTTTTTTAGCAAAGCTGTCCTGAAAGGACTAACAGAGCATTTCTTTTAACAAGCCCAGCCCTTTTATCTGAAGTGAAGGCACCAGGTGTTGTTCATTTCTCACTGAGGGAAGAACAAAATTCAAAGAGGAGTGGAAGGTATAGGCTGAGATAAACACAGTACAAGGACACTTAGAGGGATAAATAAGGTTAGATGATATGGTGGATGGCCTCATTCCAAAGGGACATGAGTTACAAGTTCAGGAAGAAAGGAGAGAAGAACAAAATAAATGAAAAGTCATACTATTACCATTAGATTGCCACTGTATAACTTTGTAGATGAGTCCCTGCACAAATAAACCAAATAACCAGTGAGCAGCTAACTCCATAGCTGAAGATCTCCATATATCCTCCTATCTCACTGCTGATCTTCTGCTGAAATTTTACTGTCAACTGTGATAAATTTCAAAACCTCCATACTGAGCTGGAAGGAGGGTTTTGGGGGGCATAATTGGCTGCTACCCAGTGAGTGTACCGTCAGACAGACTATGTGTGAAATGTGTGACGCCTCTCCTGACCAGCCAGACCTTTTTAAAATCAAAAATATTGTTACCTCCAAGCAGGATTTCTACCCACAACTAATTTCCTATGTGTGTGCGTAACGTTCACTTTGTTAGCGCACTGTTAACCTAGATGTCTTCTGACCCGCAGTCAACAAGTGTTTACATACACAAGTCCATGCTGAAGAAGAAATTTTAGGGGTTGCTTGTTGAAATTAAGATATGCCCCTGCCATTTTCAGCAGCCACGAGCAGCTCAGCCTGGTGTGTCTCCAGGGAAAGTCAGCCTAGTGCTTCAGTCTGTTGCCAAGCTGTCTGCTACAAGGCGGCAACAGCGTTCTTCTCCTGGTTAATTCTTATTGACAGCAGCAGCAGACTTGTCCCTGCAGCAGCTGCAGGCTGCACCGACATTACCATCTGAATGAGGATCAGGGAACAAAAGGAACACATTAAAATAGTGAGGGTGAGAGAGTGGCTCGGTTTGTATTTTGACAACACATTAATCACCTTTTTCTACATCCTGTTTGGGAATTTATGTGCAGATTGTTTGTCAGAATATCAGAAAATGTTTAGATTCCAATGTATTTTTTTTCCTCTCCTCTGGCTCTGAACATCTCTCTGCTTTTGTCTGTCTGGCTGCTCTCTCCCCAAAAAGATATTTTTATCTCGCTCTTCTTAAATTTCCTGCCCTCCAGCCGTTTCCCTCCCTGTTTCCTTCACTGTCCTTTTCTCGAGTCACAAAAAACAAGGATGAGACAAGAGGTGCAGGAATCGGTCTGAATGGCTCCTTACATCTTCTGACAGCTCTGATAGAAGGACACAGTTTACACCTCTGGAACTAGGAACTAATATAGAAGAAATTCACATAACATTGCTTTTGCTAGCATCACATCCTTAATTTATTAGGAAAAGAACATGCATTAATTGACCATTCATTCATTGTGGAAATTATTAAATGAATGGGCTTTAGCAGTTAGTATGTAAATCAGTCCACCTGAAATGTCAGCATCTGTCCTCAGTGTCAAACTGATGTGTGTGTTGTCTTCCTGCCTCCTTCCCTCCCCCTCAGTCTCTGTCCCGACTTCATTTGAGGGACCCTTTGGGAAGATTGTTTACCGTGTGAGGGCAGTCATTGACACACCCCGCTTCTCCAAGGACTACAAATCCCAGAAGCCCTTCTACCTACTCAACCTGCTCAACCTCAATGAGGTGCCTGACATTGACGTAAGTTTGATGCACAGATCTGTCTATTTTGTCATAATTTCTCTGCTCATTTTTATCCCTTACAAACTAAAATCTTGCCATTTTGTCTTTTGAAGAGCTGTAATGCATCTCTTTATTTGATCAACCTTTATCTCGGTTTAGGCTTATTTGATTTCATGGAGGAGGATCATATTCGTTTTTTTCTTTACTCCCTTGCATTATTTACTGTTCACTCTCTTCCTGTCATGTCTGAGATCTCTGATACTCTGGAACTGAGCAGGAAAAGATTATCAGCTAATGAGGCAAAGCACAAACAAGCAATTATCCTGTGACTCTGTCTCTGCAGCATTCGAGTTACGCTGTGATCACTAAGAAGTTCAACTACCTCCTGGTGAAGACAGGGACCCTGATGCTGAAAGCTCGCAGTGACCTCAGGGGTTACATCCCCGGTCAGGTGATCAAGTTAGCCACCGAGATCCACAACAAGTCTGGGAAGGACACGGGATATGTACTGGCCAGTCTCATACAGGTAGCTGCTGGATTATTGGATATAATTATGGTTTTGATCACCTTTTCTTTTTCTAAATAAGATAACATATTTCCTACAGTAAGTCATCTTTAGAAATATGATTTTGTCTTTATTGGATTTGCAGGTGTTGAGTACAGAACAGGTGCACTGAAAAATGCATTGAGTTGAAAGAACTAAAGAAAATAGATCATAAAATAAAATATGGAACACAACACTTCTAAACATCATCCCACCTCTTCAACCCACAGATGTGCATCTTCATAGTCTTTGCTGAATCCCAAATACCAGTATGAGCACAGCCAGTGTGAACTGCCCCCTGGAAATTTCCATTTTAGAGGGTATTGACCTTTTAGAGATGTATTATAAATCTCTGCTGGGACTCGGAAGCTTCAAACATAACCATTCATAGAACTAATCCTTTCATGTGGGTGCACATAAAATCTCTATACCCCAAGATAACAGTAATAGAGGTTTCCTTGATCCGTTTCAAAAGAACGTTTTTCCTTGCAATAAGCCAGAGGTGGATGAAGTGGTTGGAAGACACTATCACATCTTTTTATGTCTGGATATGATTTTTTTTTGTGCACACCAGAAAGTGACCTATAAGACCAAGCGGCCTGTGTTTGACCTGCGGACCATTGCGGAGGTGGAGGGAGCTGGAGTGAAAGCAGGAAAACACGCAGAGTGGAGGGAGCAGATCATCGTCCCTCCTCTTCCTCAGTCAGCGCTGGCCTGCTGTGGCCTCATAGATATCGACTATTTCATTCAGGTCAGTGTGTGTGTGTGTGTGTGTGTGTGTGTGTGTGTTTGTTTCAAACACTATATTATAGCTTTATAAGCTGGCACAACTTATATAAGTGTAGACAAAATGATTGAACTTCCCCTCTGACTTCCACAGTTCATGGTATTTTGTTGTATTGTTTTTTTACTTGTGTACTTAAAGGACACAAGTCCCTCTTTGTGAACCAGTGAATTCTTGATGACCCTCACTCATTATAAACTCACTGTAGAGAACTGTGACATAAAGTGATATTATTGAAATATTATAGTGATTATGTACTTGGTGGTTCAGGCTGTTCCTGTTTTCTCTTTTGGATCAACTTTTTTGCAGCTTTGTTTTTTTTCCCTTTTGTCAGCTTTCCAATCACATTTACAAAAGTAAATGTAGAATAACCTAATTATGTTCAGCGTTGTGTAAATGTAAACACAGACAAATAAATGTGCTCTAATTTATTATGCTATAATTTATTTTTTACTTTTAAAAAAAGGCTAAATAATTTCTTTAAACTGGTAAACTGTTTTGCAAATAGTATATATTTTAATAAAAACTAAAAACTAATGGTAATGAGCCATAATCATATTGCAGCATAAATGTAAAATCTAATTGAGGCCTGTGCTTTATTCATAAGTCCGTGTTTGTGTTACAGGTATCACTAAAATCTCCAGACACAGTCGTCACTCTGCCCATCTACATCGGGAACATCGCTGTCAACTTGTCTCCGTCGAGGCCCATTGCCTCTAGTCCGGACTGCTGTGGTGCGGCCAGCATGGCAGGGGTGACACCCAGTGCCCCACCGGTGGAGGAGGACCTAGGGGAGGGGTTGTGCGCAGGTGGTGTGGCCAGTGAGGAGATTCCCACCAAGAGTCACTCTCAGCAGGATCCCTCAGGTCAGCCGGTCACCATGTCCCCGAGCGCCTTCGGTCACGCCCCCGGCGCAGCGCTGCCTCCCGGCCGCAGACGGCCCGACGCGTCAGCTCCCCTGTTCTGCGTGTCCACCGGGGCTACCATACCTTTCTTTACAGAGGGAAACGTCACTCCTGTCCCCACTTCCTGTTCTCTCATTCTCCCTCCAGAGTACAGCAGCTGGGACTACCCTCACGGTTAGATCTTAATATAATCCTGCACACGAACACATACACAGATGCATGCAGGGACATACAGTAGATGATATTGACTAAATATTCATATGAGTTTGTCATCTTTATCAAAGTTGATGCTTTGAATATCCTTTTTGTTTTTTTCACCAGTCAAATCAAGCAACAAGTTCTTTCTAAAACCAGATACACCCTGGCTGATGTTCTGTCAGCAGTGGACTATTGTAATAATTTTGTTATATGTCCTTCCTATTGATAAACCATAATAAGACAAACACAGAAGTAATCTTACAGTCACCTTGCTCAAATCACATATCAGACAATAGTACCACAGAGCTGTGGATGCAACGTTATGTCACTTTTAACACAGACAAAATCTGTATGTGTGCCCACTCACTCTTGAAAATTCCGTAATACAACTTTCTAATCATGGAAAAGTCCTGAAAACGCCAAAATGTCCTGGAAAACAAGCAGGTATCTGTAAATTGTTTCAGGTTACTCTTTGACCTTTCATAAGCACAACATTTATTTATTTATGATGTCCCCAAAATGGCTAGCAGCTGAAATTACAGTTCTGTTGAGGGACGATATGAAACTGAGACTTTGGGGCTCCAGTTTTTTTTTGTAACATTTTAAACACCTTGCTATGGTGAGAGCTGTTAAATGCCCCCCTAGGCTAGTTAGGGAAGACAACTACTTTTAAAATTCAAATGAATGCAAGTGACCAATGACCTGAGGCCACATTTATGAAACAGTGCATAGGATCCATACCAAGAAATGGCATACTCCAAAAAATGAAAATAAGATTTATAAAACAGTGCAAATGCACGTCTGCATGCATTTTCCTTTTTATAAATCACAATCAACTTAGAGTAGTAGAATAGTAGATTTTATTTTATGTTAAAATATGGACAGAAAATGACAGGAACATGCTTCAGATTTTCAGATAGACTGATGAAAGAATGACCTACAGATACTGGTGGAACAGAGGCTAGGAGAAGGCGCAGGACTTCAACTGTATTACTGATTTTACCGTATTTACTTTTTGCCTTTGTGTGTTACAGAGCCCCCGCCCACTTATGAGGAAAGCTGCAGTAGCGCCAACTCCAGTTTCAACAGTAGACAGTAGAGAAGAAGCAGGTGATGAAGCATCATGGCCAAGCCCACCCACACCTGTCTGCACTCGCCTCTGGACAAATCAGGACGGAGAGACGCTGGGTGAAAGAGTGTGGAAGATAACTCAAACCCCAACACTCCAACTCCAACCCAAACACCCCAGAGATTTTTATTTGTCCTCTATGAGTAGAAAAGGGATCATATCTTATATTGAATATAAGAATTTTAATTTCACCTCATGTCCCAGCAGGTAGTGTCAGACAGAACGGGAGAACATCACTGTGCCTAAAAGAAGTATTTTCAATCATCACACAGCATTTAGAATATTCAGTGATTGGTTGGACCTGATTCTTTCTTGGGGCAGGGTAAAATCCTTTTTTTTTTTCAATGAATTGTTGCATCTGTGATGCCTTGAAAATGATTTCGGTCTACTGAGGGTCGTGTTTGACAAGACCAAACTTTGGCCTTTTTTGTAGCGCCGTTCCAAATGTGCACTTGTCATCGTGGTCCTTCGCTGTCTGTTTGTGTCTCAGTGTGTCCTCGTCATCAGCGGGGCAGGGTTGTCTTCATGCTGGATATCAAGAGGAGAACTTACAGCCACAGGTCTGTCTGTAAAACTAGTTAAAACCCCTGTGTGTAGGATTTTTCTGCATCTTTAAAATGATTCTGATGGTTTAAGTCTTGGAAGAAATATGAGGCACTGTGTACTACAGCAGCATGTCTTGCTCTCTGCCTCCGTGTATTTATTCAACATACCACTGAAAATCACCATACTTTTTGAATCCTACACAAAGGGGCTTTAAAGTAGGGCTGCAACTAAAGATTATTTTCATCATCGATTCATCTATCGAAATGTCAGAAAATTGTGAAACTTTTCCGATCATTGCTCTTTAAAGCCCAAGATGCAACCCAAAATGTCTCGTTTTGTCCACAACCCAAATATTTTCAGCTTACTATCATAGAGGACTAAAGCAACCAAAAAATATTCACATTTAAGAAGCCGGAACCAGAAAATTTTGTCATTTTTTGTTAAACGACAAACTATTCACTGATTATTAAAACGGTCACTGATTAATTTTCTGTTGATCGACTTATCGTTGCAGCTCTACTTTCAAGAGTGTGTCTAAAGGAAACCTCTCAGTTGTGTAACTTGAGACACAAGTAGCAGTAAACACAAAATACAAATGAATGCATTCACACGAAAATAGACATATTTTAAAACTTTTCTATTTATTTCTATGTTTTAATTGACATGAATTAACCAATTGGAATATTTACGCTATTTTGTGTGTTTTTATGCAAAATCATTTATGTTGAGTAAATCAAATTCAACACATGGAAGAGCACTTATACTGACACTCTGAAAAAGTAAATTCTATTAAATATATATATATATTTATGCATATATATTTCACCTCTGTACCGCCACTCTGTGTTGGCTCATAAAACTGAGAGGTTTTTCTTTGACACCAGTTTTGTATTCAGGAGACAGTTTATCTGCAGATGAGATTCATTTTTCCTGCAGCTGGACATGTAGACTTCAGTACTGACACGGTCTTTCTCTGCCCTCTAGTGGTCAGTACTGTTACAGACTTTATCTCAACTTAGAACTGGAGCCCGACATTATCACCCATGCAAGCTGAAATGCTAAATTGACTCCTTGATTCAGTGGTGCACGAATTAAGATTGGCTGTGTAGACTTAATCTTATTTTTTTGCGACTGTCTGTTCAGCAGAACCGACAAATTGAGATTCATGTTGTTTCAACATCTTTTCAGTCAGTCTGGATGAGATTGTATTTTGTTTTTTCCTCCTGTTTGTTGCCTTAACTTTCTTTATTGTTACATTAATGAGATGAGAATCTTCTAAAATGTCAGTCGGTGCACATGATAAACACACATGTGCACAGCAACACAGCACTTTTGATCATTTGAGTGCATGGGTTTCTATGAGTGTGCGTGTCTACTGTACATTTTGTGTGTATGAGTGTGTGTCTGTAAAATATAGCTGTCTTTACTTGCTGTTTATTTGGACCAGATGCTAAATTCACCTCAAATCTGTTTTCAGTCAAACAAAACAATTTCCAATTAATTCTAGATTCAAGGTCTCTTATAAATTGTCTGTAAGAAACATTTTTCTTTGCTTGTCTACAAGGGCTGGGTGATCAAACGTTGTATGAGCAAATTGCAATTAAAAAAGTTTTTAAACATCAATTTGGTTATTTTATATATGATTTCACATATATGTATTATATCGTATCATATATTGGTAAAAGACAATGTCCTTATTTATATCATAATAATGATTTTAACCATGTCATCCAGCCCTACTGTGTTGTAAAAGCATCAGCACATATTCATTGTCTGTGGGAATGTCTGTCTAATGCCACTGAGGATGTGCTGTACTTAATGTTTGTGTTGCTATTGATGTTTTTATCTTATTTTACCATTATTTTACCAAGTCCAGTTAACTTTTAATTCTGTGAATTGAGAAAAAAAATCACAGTGCTGGTTTTGGCTTCTTACAAACAATCTTGTTTTGCAGAACTTGTATTCACATCAGCTCTGATATTTCCATCGACAAACTGCTTTTACTGTTAGAACCCTGACAGTCACCCTAACTACAATATTCTGGCTCTACATTATTGTGAATGCATGCCTTAAACAATCTGGATTTCCACCGCCCCCCTACAGGAGCCTGTGATGGACATTTCTTTTTTGTCATGGAGGACATCAGGATGTGCTCATGCAGCTCTTTCTGTTTTGTCTCCCGTGGACTGTGCCAAGTGCACTTGATGTATACAAATGTAGCTTTTAAAGGACACTGGACCCTGGTTAAAATTTGTTTTTATTGTTTTAGAAAATATGTGCAATTCCTCTCATCACCAAGAAGGCTGCAGCAGCAGCAGCAGCTTGGTTCCCTGAAGTCATTTCACGCTGCCTTTATTGTTCCTCATTCTGTTAAGTTCTTCTTCACCAAAAGGTACTATAGCTTTATGAAGCCCCACTTGTTTTGTGCTATTTTTTCATTGTTTCTCCCTCACATATTGATGAGTGGTGTCTGGTTTTGTATTTTTCTACTTGTAAACTGTTTACAGGTGCAGTATGCAGATGCTAATAGTAGCACCTCAATCAGTAAATGTAATATTTCAACCTACAGCGCAGAATCAAAGTTGTACTGTACAGTATAACAATAAAATTATCTGACATGTGTTTTGGTGTCCATGTGCAGTCAGCTTTGTATTTCTGAAATGGGAACATGCCAACAGAATATCATGGCAACCATTTATATTTAGTCTCACAAAATAGATTAAATGGTCTATAATTTCTGGAAAATATGTGTTCAACCAAAGGAATCCTCAAATCAAAAGGCGGAACGGTAAAGATACTGAGAGATTGTACTTTGCATAACGCAGATCAGTGGGAGGAGGCCTTTTTCACAGAAGACATGATGATGTGTCATAGAGGGAAAAGTACAGGTGTAAATAATAACATTAATGATGGCTATATCCTATTTAGCGGCTTCAGTTTCAGGGTCCTGGTATTGTGTATGCTGGTTCACTGTCACACTGTCATGGCTCACTGGGACACTTGACTAAAATGGGGCCATTAATGTTATTAGTTATACCTGCACTTTTCCTACAGTTATGAGTCAAAATGTCTGCTATGAAAAAGGCCTAACATCAATATTTTGCAGTTTAAATCCTGTGTGGGACATAGAGCAAGTTAATAATCCCAGATAACATAATTTGTTAAAACAAACATATATTACACAGTATAACAACATAAACAATATTACATATTGAAATTTCAAAAAAAGTAAATATTGATTGCACCTGGTTCGGCTCATTCAAAGATTTACCGCAATCATTTGTTGTTTGTAGGTTGACAAAAGATTTCTAACAGTACGAGTTACAGCGAAAGAGGCCGAAACTCCACGAATGCCTCCCTCGGCTATCTCCGTCTGTCACATGACCCAAGTCGTAGTAAACAATGCTGTATGTTATGCGCATGCGTGTTGTCTTGAGAGAAAGTAACAGTAGTGGCTACATTCCTCGGCTAAAGTTAGCCAACTATTGAATTTAATGCTAATGTTTGTCAGTTAGACATAGCTACACGGACTCTACTCTTTGTTGACGATGACATTTCGTTTTCTGGACGACTGGAATAGTAATTGAGTCACTATTTCGACTTTATTCGCGGTTGCTGAAAAACTCCACTAACCGTCAGCCCTTTGTGTCGGCGTCATTCCGCTACACTGAGAGTCGCTTGGTCAGCTGCGGGTAATAATGTGGTACAGTTGAGAAATGAGTCGTACTTGAGCGCTCTCTAAAAGCAACTGTATCCCGGCTGTGAGCCGCCCATGATGGGGAAACAGAGCCAGTAACCGCTGAGACTGTCGTGTTTGCCTCCGCGCAGCAAGTTCAACATGATGTCTGTAAGTTATGTGTTTATAGTTTGCCACAGCTCAGTATCATAATGTGTTTCTGGAAGAAGTTGCTTTGCATTTAATATATTGATGCCTGTTCAAGTGTGGCGTTGAGTAACGTTAAATCAGTGTGTGTGGAAAAACAAACGATATGACCCGCATGGAGCAGACCATAATAAGAAGTGAATATCCACAAGTTTTGAGTGAACTGCTGTCAGGTTTTGACCATAGACATTCTACACACGAATATATATATCTCCACAGAATTTAAACTGCAAAAATATTAATGATAGGCCTTTTTCATAGCAGACATTTTGACTTGTCACAGTGGGAAAAGCGCAGCTGTAACCAATAACATTAATGGCTCCATTCTGGTCAAGTGTTATGCATGCACAATACCAGGACCCTGAAACTGAAACAGCTAGATGGGATATAGCCATCATTAATGTTATTATTTATACTTGACGTTAGTGTTCCTCTTATGACACATCATCATGTCTTCTATGAAAAAGACCTACTCTCACTCATCTATTATACAAAGTACAATCTCTTAATATCTTTACCCTCCACGTTTTGATTTGAGGATTCCTTCAGTTGAACACATATTTCCCAGAAATTATAGATCATTTAATCTATTTTGTGAGAATAACTATAAATGGTTGCCATAATAATGAGTGAATATCAACAAGTTTTGAGTGAACAGCTGTTAGGTTTTGACCATAGACATTATGTGTGTGTTAGGCTGGAGAGTTAGTACACCTCTTGACAAATAACATTCTATTTTCAGCTAACATTAATACATAGTTACATTTTATGTCAAACTGAACAAAAAATAAAATAAAAAACATCATTGTGGCATTTGCACCCTATACAGTCAGTACTTGGTAACACTCTCTATGGCAGATATCACAGGTAAAAGTCTTTCAGTTCTTGTATTTGGGCCCATTCTTCCTGTTCTAGTAGTACAATATTCTTGGGCTGTCTTGCATGCACAGCTCTTTTAAGATCTACCCACAGATGTTCAATCATGTTAAAGTCAGGGGACTGTGAGGGACATTCCAAAAGCCTCCACCTGTGCAGTGTTTCCTGTGCCACTGGCTGCAACACAACCCCAAAGTATAATAGATCCACACCCTTGCTTAACAATTGGCAAGGTGTTCTTTTCATGAACTGCTGCTCCTTTTTTTTCCTCCTAACATACTTTTGCTGATTGTGGCTGAAGAGTTCTATTTAACTTGATCAATCCACAGCACTTGTTTCAAAACACATCAGGCTTCTGTAGATGTTCTGTTGCATACTTCTGATGTTGGATTTTATGATGAGGACTCAAATAATGTTTTCTTCTACTGACTCTTCCATGAAGGTCTTGTTTGTGCAAGCATCGCTGCACAGTGGAACGGTGCACCACCACTCCTGAGTCTGCTAAATCTTCCTGCAAGTTTTTTCCAGTCAAACAGGGTTTTTGATTTGCCTTTCTGACCAGCATATAAGCAGCTCTCTCTCATCTCTCATCTCGACCTCCACAGTTGCCCTAAACCGCTATCTCTAAATTACATTTCGCACTGTGGAAACTGCAAGTTGACAACACTTTGCTATCTTCTTGTAGCCTTCCCTTACATTATAGGCATCAATAACTTTCATTTTCAGAGTCTCACACAGCTGCTTAGAGGAACCCATGGTTTCTGAGTGTTCACATAAGGTTTGAAGAATCAGAATATTTATAAAGCTTTGAAATTGGCACCAGCTGACATTTCCTAATGACAATTGTTGACATGCTTCAGGCCTAATAAGCTGATTAAGCTCTGAGACCTTTTTATAAAAAGAATCTAAGGCTTCAGAACTCTTAGGCTGCCCAAACTCTTGCGTACAACAGAACCTCTCACTGCTCGAAAAGATTAACTGTAAAACCTGAAGGCTGTGTTTTAAAGAGCCCATTTAACTAGGCCCTCAAATCACATTTTACACTCATAACAGAATTTAATTAATTTAGCCAGTTATGAATCACAGTTTGCACAGGCCCATTAACTGTGACAACATCATTTTGTAAAAACAATAACGTGATCAAATCATCATGATTTGATTCCATTAAAAGTCCATATACTTAGATATAGAGTGATTGTCCTGCCCTACATGTAACCAATTTATATCACACGTACTTCACATGATTCCCTGGCATTTTTCAAGGTGAATCTTAGCTTCTTATATTTTTTTAATGTGTTATTCCTTTCTGTCAGGCAGCCAGTATAAGAGAGTAAACTTGCATTGAATTGAGAAGCAAAAATCATCAATATTTTTTGGTTGAAATGAGAATTAAGTTAAATTTGCGTAACTCAAGACGCTGCAACATCTTTGCAGGCTGTTGCAAAGATATTAGTCGGCAATGACAAGAACAGCAACCAAAAACGTACAAAGTTATATGCTTGCAAAATGCTTGACTGACGTACGTGTGACCTGAAACATGCAAAAAGACACGCAGTCCTTTGAAAGTGTACTGGGAATGTTTGTAGTAGAAGCAGTGCTGTCACGGTTTGCAGTCTCAACATTCACCTGGCAAACAAGTATCAGGTTTTCACAAGCAGCTTGAAAGATAAGCTCACAACGATCACCCTGCCTGGCCTTGACTCAGATTGTTGACTCAAGTTGTCCATATTTGACTTTCTCTGTGGTGTTTTCCAACCGTGTCAAATACTTCCCTTTTCCTCATCACTTTAACGGGACTTTTTTTGCACTGTCCTTCATCTTTTTTTGCTTTGACCTTTTACTATTTTTCAATGTCGAAGCTGTTCACGAGTCTGTCAGTTAAAGAAGTTTCTACACATTTGACATCAAAAGAATTGGATTTTAATGGAGCGGATAAAAGTGAAAGTGACATTGAGTTAATGAGGTCACTTTTCCGCAGAAGCCGATTTTCCTCTTTTCCAGCTGACACAGATTTTTAAAAGATAACTCGATATACCACAATAGGATCTTGTTTTTGTAGGTCATTTTACTCACCAAGTTAATTGCTGAGATCTGAGAACATGGTGTCATCACTGAAAAGAAACCGAACAGTCAGACGATGAGACAAGTTTCAACCAAACCCCGCTGTTAGATAATCTGTAGGATAAAACAAAGGAAAACTGTGAAATTATTACCCAATGTGATTACTCATGTTTCTCGCCCCATTGTGTGATGTGATGTCACTGTGTTAACTAGGTATGTACCATGTTATCATGACTGATAGAAATGAAGCTAAGAAAATAAAAGCCAAGTTATGGAATTACCCTTTGATATTTCATTTGGTCTTTAATCGGACAGTTGAAAGTGAAGAGGGACCAGAAGAGTGTGAGAAAACCTGGTTTGTGTTCCACCTCAGTAGAGCTGCAACAATTAGCTAGTCAATCAATTAGTCAGTCAGCAGAGAATAAATCACCAACTATTTTAATAATCGTACAATGAAGCTTTGTGTTTTTCTTTGTGTTCCCTGTGATGGGGAAGGACTACATACACATTGTATGCACAGTTGCATCACATAAACTAGAGCTGCAACATAGTTTTTTTTATTAGAAAATGTCAGACAGTTGAGAGAAATGCCTTTGGCTTGCTTCCAAATCCTATATTGATGTCTTCACATTGCTTGTTTTGTCCAGCCAGCAGCTCAAAACACCAAAAAAAATAAAGTAAATCCTCACATTTTAGAAGCTGGAACTGTAATATGTTTGATGTTTTGCTTGCTAAAGGATTCATGATATATTAGAATTGTTCTGGATAAATATTCTGCGATGGACTAATAGTTTGAGTGTTAACATGGACATCGCAGGTTCCATGTACACCTTCTCCAGCGCGCAGCTGGTGAGAGACACTCATGCGCAGACGGGTGGTGAATTAGCAGGGAAGTGGGCTCAGAGAGAGCCTGGCAGGAACCGGGCAGCTGACTTAGGAACACACACACACACACACACACATACACACACAAACAGTACATTCCTCTGTCAGTCACACATCTACAGCAGCAGGACAGAACAGAGTGTGCTTTTGTGGAACAATACATCCTGCAGTCGAGGTCAAGATCAGCTGAACAGATATTTGTTTGGAACGAGGAGAATTAAATTCTTTTCGTTTTTTAAGGAATCCAAAAATTATATGTTGAACAAAGGAGCTTTTGAGAATAAAGAATCCTGCACATAGAGCGAATTTCCTACAATACAATTGAGAAACAGAAGAGGAAGAACATCTCTTCTCCCAGGATTGTTCAGTTTGCCTCAGACAAAAAAAAAACACCACTTCCATAGAGTATTTTATGTCTTTATTTTCCCTTATTCAAACTGCTTATTTTACTGTTCTTTTATGATGCCTTATCAGCCTGTCTGTTATTTTAAAATGTAAACCTTTTTTTGATGAGGAGTGCTTTTTATTATAATGTGAGTCTGGGCGGGTTTGTTAGATGTGTAATCAAAGACGTTTTGAGTCGCTGCCCCAGAAAATGAAGGAGAGGACTGATCAGAGAGCAGTGCAGCAAGTTCACAGGTTTGGATGACTGATCTTAAAGGGAAGGAGGATGATGTCAGTGTTGTTGTAACACCTGGTCCTGCATTAATTATGTCTCTCGGAATTGGAAAGGTGCCTTTAAAGTAAATGACAGTCTACTTGAAGATCAACAGAGGTTTAGAGGTTATAATTTGTCTCTTGTTTTTTCTTCTAGATGACTTTTGGGGTGTCAAGTAGCGTGACGCTGCTGTTTGACTTCTGGGATGTACATGGACCTGCAGGTAAGCTGCCAAGTGAAGAGTAGCACCTTCACTTCAGAGGAAAAATTGACTGCTCACTGTGAGATGTTGACTGGTAGTGGTAACTCCTTAGAACCAGTTCATCTGGTTAAAACATACTGTACACATTTCTCTGTCTTGATGGTTCATGTTACATTTATATAACATTGCATCACACTTAACAAAGATGCAGGTGCATTTTTTAAAGGAGTACTCCACTGAAAGCTTGTATTTTGAGCATCGAATACTCACCTGGAAGCCGGCTCTAAAAGGTTTAAAGCTTGCTCCTCTGTGGAGGACGGCAGCTGTAGTCAGATTGATTCACGACAGTTACAGTGGTTTTAAACACTGGGCCAGTGTAGCAGCGAAAAACATCAAAAAAACCTGTAGCATGATCCACTTGTCTGCTGTCCATCTATCTGCTCAGTATGGGAGCCTGACTGAGATTTTTGAGGCTGAAAATTTACAAGTACTCATATCTTCAACCTAAATGCATAAGAAATACACGTCTTTGACAAGGATCCATTAAACTTGGTTATTAAAGAATTGAATATACAATATGTGTATATGTTGATACATCTTTGTTTATCGCTATTGCTGAGAACTGCAGTGTATTGGTCAGGCTCTGCTCAATATCTTCCAAATACTCATATTTACAGCTAAAACTGTTTCCATCTGTCAGAAAAGGCAGTTGCACCAAAAAAGAAGCTGTGTGTTTAGACATATTTATGTATTTAGACACATGTATTTGGAACATAGGCAACCCAATAAATGGGCAGAGGAAAAGTGGATTAAGCAGCAGGAATGTTTTGAAAATTTGACAATGCATTTTAAAACACTTTTATAATACAGTCATGTGTTGTATCTTGTGCATTAATTGTGTCTCAGGTATGGTGCTGTCGGTGTTCGTGGTGTTGCTGCTGACGGTCTTCTACGAGGTGCTCAAAGTGTGGAGGGTGTGGCTGAGCAGTTGCTCCAAGCTGGCTGAGCCACAGCCTCTGTGCGCCGTCCCTCCGTCCTACCGCACCGATAGCAGTTCCGTGCTGGAAAGCAGCCCCTCTGAATCCTCGCTGACCCCCATGGATTCACCAGCTCCCACTCCAAGCACCAGGAACAGGTCAGGGTCTTTGAAAGCAGATCCTTCAGAAAACCAACCCAAAATCCTAAAAGAGTTGAATTCTTTGTGCTTCTTTGGCCCCTATTAACCACTTTGGTGTTTATTCAAACGAACATGTAGAGTTTGGTGATTTCTCTGAGTGTTGCTGTCATTTCTGAGCTTTATATTAGCTTTTTCTGGTTTTCTTTTTGATGCCCCCCCCCCCCCCGTCGTAATAGTTGTCTTAACACCTTGACAGACTGAATGTGCATTATTTTGATTGATATAATTTATTTGAGGTGATGATTTCTCTGTTTCCTCGTCCTCAGCTGGTTGCTGCATGGTATCCAGACGGTGCTCCACATGCTGCAGGTGTCTCTGGGCTACATGCTGATGCTGTGCGTCATGTCCTACAACACGTGGATCTTCCTCGGGGTCATCGTGGGCTCTGTGCTCGGTTATTTCATCTCTTTCCCTCTGCTGGGTCAGATGTGACGGTATGGACAGAGATCAAAGACGGCTCGTTTTTGGTCTCTTGAGACAGAGGGATCGCGTGTCCTGGAATCTAAATGGAAAACTACTTGAGGGACTAATTTCTGTGTGTTGTTTTGCAGCTCTGAGTAGGCAACAGTTAGCATTTGGGAAAATGATAACACTGTGGGAGCATGAAAAGGCAAACTCCCTCTATGCCACGCTAACGCACAAAACTCATGTGGATGTGGAAGCTGACTATTTGAAAGACAAAATCTTTCTCATCGCCCGTCACCTGTTTCAGTCTTTGATCTCTGATTTCTCGGTTATACATTTCACACACTTTAACTACATGACGCACAAAATTTGAACATTTGACCTCAACCATAGGGATGCATATTATTTCATTATTATTATTATTAGCTGGTTCTTCTGTGTTAAAGGGACATCATGCTCAGTTTCTGAGGCATAGCCTCATTTCTGTAATCAAGAACTCAAGCAAGCGCTTGTAAAAATGCTTGTGAAAAATGTTTATAGTCTACGAGGGGAGGAATGCTTGCTTTCAACTCTTGTCTTTTATTTATCCCAAAACAATCTACATTAAAGAGATGAAATGCATTTGTATCGTCCACAGTAGTAGTAGATACAGTAAGTAGTCATCCATAGCTCTGGGAATTTCCGATTATGATTTTATGTTTTTGTGGTCAACACGGACCGATATTGATAGCTACTACACAGTTCACTGTATTTTAGGAGTAATGACACTACAGGTGATTCAAAGATGAGATCTCTGACAATTTTGATAAAACGCATCCAATTATCTGTGTTTTGCAGTGTTTTGGAGTGAAACCTAAAAGCAGAATAGCACTTTAGAGATTTACTGTCAGAGGTCATAAGACAGTTTGAGGAACTGACTCAATCATATGATTTTGGCTTGTAAACTTCTGTGATGTGTCATCTAACCGACCAGTCATTCTCACATGCCTATCAGGGGAAGGTAAAAGTCGGTCATGTTGTGATGCAACGTTTGAGTGCCTTGCAACTGAAATTTCATGTGTTTTCTGAGTATTTTAAACTCTATTTTTAACTGATTCTGACTATAAAAAAACAATATTCAAATATGTGTTATTTTCTCAGTGATGATTTTCTGTCAAATAATAAAAATCTTGAAAGACTTTGATGACAATAATAAAGAATAGTTGATGAAACAGTTTTATTCATCCATATATTTTTGAAATATATTTCAGGACGACAAAAGACTAAACATACAAATCAAAGAGAGCTGTTGACAACAACCACACAGAGGTTTTATAATAAATAAACAGGAGAAGGTGACAGTGGTCCTCCATTGGAAGTTATGGATATATAGGTCTAAAGGCAGCAAACTTAACAGTTGAGACAAATGTGCCTTGCATACAGTGGCAGTAGGTGATTTCACAACAGGGGAAAATGCAAGGGGATTCTCAGCATTTAAGATAAAATTCTAACTTGTCCTGTTGACTACAGATGATAGAGAAGTGAAAATAATTCACCCTTTTAGAGTATGTGATGCTGACAACAAAAATATAGTAATACTTTATTTTACAAGTTATTAAGTTTCATAGAATTTCTTAGAAAGAAACTGATTTGTAACTAAATTCACAGGAAGGTTCCTGGAAAGGACGTTTGGTACAAATTATAATTGGGAGACATAAAATGATATGCATGTACCTAAAATTGTCATTCTGTCTCTCCATGTTGTAATTGTGCTACAGTTACTTCTGTGTACAACACCTATTATAATTCATGTCTGTCTGTCCTGGAGGAGAGATCCTTTTCAGCCATGCTAGCAGAGTGGCTCTAGGGACAGCAATGCCAGTCAATATGTCCATCAGTCAGTTTGGTCCAGACTGAAATATGTCAACAGTTTTGATGGATTGCTGTGAAATTTGTACAGATATTCATGGTTCCTTAAGGATGAGTCCTAGTGACTTTGTTTACCCTGTGGCCTTTTTAGTGCCACCTGCAGGTCAAAGTTTTCACTTGTTCTCTGAAATATCTCAACATCTTAATGAATTAGCACAAAATTTACAGTTTCCAGATGATAAATCCTACTGGCTTTGGTGATCTACTGACCTTTTCTCTAGCTCCATCAAGAGGTTCACAGTTTTTTGTATTTTTTGTGACATATCTCACACATTCATGTTCCCCTCAGGATGAATTGTAATCACTTCAGTGATCCCTTAACTTTTCATTTACATTTTAGCTTGTCAAATACTTTCATTTAGAACGGAATGGAAACAGACTTTCAAAATCTTTGTGTTTAACACTAATAAGTATATGTTAGCATGCTAACACGCTAAAGTTAGATGGTGAACAAGGTAATTATTATACCTGCTTAGCATCAGCATGTTAGCATTGTCATAGTGAGCATGTTTGCATGCTAACTTCATTTGGTGAAGTCTTGCCTTATCTGAATTGATATAGGATATAGTTTGCTATCTGTTGTGCAGACTGTAAAGCTTTTAGGCAAATTTGTGATTTATGATTTAGGGATATCTAAATAAAACTGACTTGACAAAACAGTGTTCAACTGGTAAACTTATAAATAATTCCAATTAATTGTTAGTGTAACCTACAGTAGAGAGCTTTTAGTTAGTTTGCTGAACATGCAAAAATACAAGATTTGTGAACAGCCAAGCATACAATGTGGAGCATCTCTTTCAAGAAAACAACTGCTGATAAACGCAACACAACTACTGAAAGTCAAATAACTGTGTCAGATCTTTCCTCTTTTCTTTCTTTTTTTTTTCTTTTTTTTTTTGTTTCATTTTCCCTATATTTAGTACCAACTTACATACATGTCGTTCTCTCCTGGAAACTTCCTAGGAAACTATACAGACATGTAGAATAAAGCATTACCAAAAAATGTCCATGTTAATTGTAGGTTTGACAAGCAGTTTGTTATATACTGATGTATTTCAGGAATAAAGTAACATTTCCTGGATGTATCAAACATTTGTGTCCCCTTAATTAGTAAGATGAATATAAACAAATGTCTTCACAAGGATAAGTATCAGAAAATATGTTTAGACTTCCTTGTGATTTAGGTGAATTGACCCTTTAACCCAGATTAGAACATTTAAATAAAATAAAATGTTAAATAGACATTGTCATATCTGTTTAATGTATTTACAATGAAGTTGAAGAAAAAATATCAGTGATATTTGAACATCATCACCAGAAGCCACTATTAAGATTCCCCCAAATAACTATGAAGAGGGCTTCCTCTGATTAAAAGTTTCATCAAAATCCTACAAATTAGAGAACCATTATTTACTGTATCTTGGCCTTCTACACCCACAGGCAAAGACAAGAAATTTAGTTTGTTTTCCTCCACAGAACTTAAAACTAACAATAACATCTTACTTTTTTGTTTTTTCGCAGTTTGAACTGAAACACATTGAAACATTAAGGCCATTTGCTACTATAAGAAATGCTCACAAAGTAAACAAATTGCATATTTAAAAACTTACATTTTACAAAAATAGATACCAGTATTTGAAAAATTTGTAGTTAAAATACACATAAATCCAGACACAACAACTGGAGGCTGATATAGCACCCCCTGCTGTCAAGTAGAGGCTGTGACTTTTAGAGGATCCATTCACCAGCAGTAGAGTTAAAGGCTGCATCTATAGTATATTTGACTATATAAATGTGAGAGATATTGAGAAAAAACATTGGCCTGATTTCCTGTTGTGTTCACAACATTAAATTAACAAATAACTTAAATTTAGTTCCTCTCTTATTGTGTGTGGATTATCGTTTAAGATCCCTTCTGATTCATATAAATGAGATACAGTACCAGTCAAAAGTTGTACTGTATATTGAATTCAGTGTCATACACAAAATATGAAGAAAACTTGCATTGAGTTACATTAAGCTGCATAAAGAAGAACCAATCACCAAAGAAATGTCTCTAGTCTAGGAGAGGATGGAAGAATTGGTTTTATAGTGCTCGATATCAACAACAATAAAGAAAAGGCAACGCTTCAAATGAAACCCTTAAATACAATTCTTATTGTACAATCCTTACTTCTCTCCCATCACATGTGATGCACACTGCTGTTTTCTCTCCAAGTGCATGAGCAGATAATTGTCTTCTTACGCTAAAACCACCTCCACCTCTACAGGGTCAACGATTTTGTCCTCTCCATTCAGACCGTTTGTGACAGGCTGAAGCTTACCTTCTTCCAGTCCCTCATTGGACGGTGACTGGAAGCCGCTGTCATCATGCAGGCGAGAGTCTGTAGCCAATGGTGGCTTTGGTGATGACTCAGAATCTGACTCTGCAGCACAAACCTCAGCAATCCGTTCACTGTCACGTTCTTGTATCTCCATTTCCTGGATGGCATTCTTAATTGCTTCTTCCTCCTGATGCTCCTTATCAGCTTCCTGCTTCTTGCTTCCTACCAGCTGCTGGAGGATTGTCTGCGGGGACGTCTTGTTTTGTGGAGACTTCCTGGGGACGTCCTCCACCAGTGTGGTGACATGTGTCACATCCTCCTGCACCCCATCATCCAGGGTGATGGTGGCAGTGCTCATCTCCATCCCGTTGGTCATGTCGCTCTGGTTCTCCTTTGACACTGGCAGCACCACCTCAACCACCGGATTGATCAGGTCCCTGATTTCATTTACGCTATCAGGAGACTTGGGATCCTCAGGCAGGTCTGAGTCCTCCTCATCGTCCTCTCTGCTGTCACACATCTCGGGATCCTCCTCAGGGATAAGCTCCACACCTGGAACCTCCAGACAGGACTCATAGGGCAGAGGAACCCCTTCCAGCTGGATCATGGACACAACCTGCCTGCGTCTTCTCCCAGAACCCCCTCCTTCAAGACCGCCACCGAACGAATCCTCTGGCTCATTGCCTCCAAATTTGGTGGCCCAGTCCACTGGGGGGGTTTCTCCGAGCAGGTGCAGGTTAGGGTCACTGTTGGTCAGAATGATGCTGTCCCTGTAGAGATTGTGTCGCCTCTGGACAGCTGCCTCCTTCACAGCTGAATACAGAAAAGAACAAGAGAGTCACTGTGTTAGCAAATAAGTTAGATCATGTAATTTGACACGACATTGCTAACTACCACTACTAACGCCATGGGCACAGTCATTTCAACATCTTAATGTTTATTGTCCCTCACCCATCATTATGTCCTTGGTGACAGAGTGCAGCACCACCTCCTCAAACATATTTTCCACCAACAGAAAACGGGAGAAGTCCTCGAAGATTAGCTCTTTAAAGCGAGGCAGCTCCTGGAGGGGAAAGGGACAGAGAAGAGGTTCATAAAGCTTTCAGCATTCAATACTCACATTTCAGTTAACGACTTATTGGATTTAATGTTTCTGATCCCCTCAGTTAGCATTCATCTCTGGCCACACCTGCAAGTGTTTTTAGGGAAAGAAGACAAGGTAGTTGAATCATAGTCATACTCACCCACCGGCCAGTGATGCATGCTGATTGAAGGAATCACAAACATTAAATGTAAATGTTTTTAAATGTCAACTAATATGTAGGCACTGATTCAGATGCAGTAGACAGCAATATTAATGAGAAGTATTACTTCTATTTGTATGTGCATATGTTGCATTGCTAATGTTTTTGTTGCAAAATTGCAAATATTTTGTTGTGGGTCAAAAATTAAAAGAAGGCAAAACCACCAAATCGTTCATATATTCTTTGCAATCAGACTGGTTGCATTTTTCAGCAAACTCAGGAAAGCAGAAAGTATGATCTCATTTTAGGGCCAAAAATGCAGCACAGCATACTAATAATAATCCCCTAAACAAAGTCTGTCAATTAGAAACACAATTGCTGCAAATGAGGGAATTGTCGTTAAATCAGATTTTTCTCTTGCCCTATGTTTCTTGTACTGCTGTTCTTAGTGGTGATACTTTCTCTTGTGAATTTTGACACTTTTTAAATTTTGCTGTTGGAACAACTCAGTGGGTCCTGTTAGCTATAGCAAGCCACTGAGCCATTTTTTTTTTTTTTCCTCACTGAAAGTTAAATTACATTTTACTCATGGCTTTGGTTTCTGGGCTAAAATAGAAAGAAAGAAAGGTGGGACTGAATTTCAGAGTACTGTCACCCTTTCATTGTTGGAAAGAGTCATTAGAATTAGAATATATATAGAAGTATAAGTATAAGGTGTATGTGTATATATACTATAAAGCATTCAATATGAAGAGATTATAAAATGAAAAAGGGGTAAGTAAAGTGAGCTGAGTTTGGTGCCACTCACAGGTGAGCAGGATGGCGAGAGCTGCTGCAGCATGTATGGGATGATGATCTGCAGCAGAGCCTCTCTGAAGAACTTCTTGCGCACTGTACTGCTGTCGTAATCATATTTCTGACAGGGAAAGACCAGAAACACAGACAGTAGAGATTACTTAATCATAAAAGCTCTTCTACTCACTGCACAAACCATATTTACCTTAGCAAAAAACACCTTTTAGCATTTCATTCTGCTTCAGCTGTAACCTCAGGTTCCCTCTGAAGATTAATAAAATATACATCCACATGCTGCCTGTCTAAATGAACCTCAAAAAGACTCCTACTGGTGAGTTTTCTGAGTTACTTTGCCCAGATCAAGTCATATAGAAACATGTCATCAGAACAGGCTCATAAGGGAATATCCACATTTAAAAATTATTTTCAGTGTTGTGAGTACCACAATAAACCTTGAGGCAGAAACCTCACTGGTATACTGCCTCAAAATAAATCAATCTGCACGGCGAGCTATCACCAAGGGTAGGTGAAAAATATGTTTTCTGTAAATTAGGTGACCTGTTTTATAGTATTATTGTGATTAATGTGCTGTGACTAAAATAGTGAAAACATTTGTATCAAGTTACACTCTTTACAGTCATCCTTTATCCACCTATCTACTACATTACTTCTCTGTCTTTAATTTCTCTGATTTACCTTGAGAACCCTGTCCTGGCATCGCTGGATGGCCTTGCACATATCGTCTTCTCCCTGGGCATCCAAAGACTGGTGGAGCAGCTGCTCAAATGTGTACACTGCATTGTCCATTTGCTGCCAAAATGAAAACAAATTATAAAGTAGCACAAAGACACAGATCAATGCAGACAGTGATGATAAACCACAGCTCTGCTTTAGCTCACGGTATTTCTTTACAAAATGTCATTCTCTATTTGTCCAGCAGATGGAAGTAGAGACTTCACCACAGACGAGACAGGTTGCTGGGATGAGCTGTCTTACTAGGAATCAGCAAGTCTGTTTTTAAGCCATTTAGACAGAGAAAGGCTGTGACAACTCACCTCCCTCATGAGGATCTGAGCCCTGCTGACGAACACTGAGGGGCTGGAGACGTCGAACCTCTGCTGCAGCCCCTCCAGATTGAGCTGCTCCACCTTCTCGTAGCAGCTCTGCATTTTCACAGGGTGGAATGCGAGCATGGACAGCCTCTCCATGTGCTGAGAGGGAAGACGCATAGAGGAGGGCAACAGTGAGCAAAATGGTAGGGCAGCTGAGGACACTCCCTGACTTTTAATTAAAGACCAGCACTAATGTGACCGAGGCGTCCACTAACACACAGTTTCTTTGCATGCTCTCTAATTCTCCTTTTATTGTAACCAAAAGTCAGACAATACTCTTAACATTCACAAATTATCAGCTTAACCATATTCTCCTGCTAAATTAAGTCTTAACTGGAGTGCCTAACATCCACTTAGAGCTGTCTAACTCATGCAAAGGGATTTTGTTTAAGAAAAGCAGCATATCTAACAGATGTGGGGAAAAAATGGCTTTTCTTGGGTCACACCAAAATGGGTTTCTTGTTACAACTGATGCCACAACTAATACCCATTTAAGCTGCATTAATCAATATTTTTATGATAACACAAAATCAAATTTTAATAACACAAAATGAAATGATTGTGTAATGTGACAGGGGATCACAGTGATGAACCCACAGAAAATTCCCACCAACTCTGCAGCTCTAGGAAGCTTTTTAGCCTCTTTTAGCTCTTTGTTTTGATTTTATAGCAGATATGCTGTATGGTACAGTCTCAGCAGTCAGAAGTAGCAGGCAGCTGTTTTCAGCAAACAAGCTCTGATAAACCTACTGTGCACTACCTGCCCAGCACCAGATGACAGACAGGAACATTCAGCTAAAAAGTTTTTCTCTTAGGATTTGGTGGAGACCAAACAAGCTATAAGGAGAGTGAATATTGGACTTATGTTCATCAGGAGGACACATTCATGAGTCCAAATGAATGATAATGTTGCTTTGTGTCTGCTTAATGCCCTAAGAACTTGATAAGGTAACAATATATCAGAGTTACTCTGTCCCCTAGTGGACAAAAACTGATTAACGCAGCTATAAGATGCTCAACATCCTCAATACTTGCCCGTTTTCTTTCTATATTACCTCGTTTATCAAACAGCTGACAGAGAAGTCAGATTCCTGTGAACCATGTTAACACCTAAATCAAACTGTTACATGACTTCATGTACAGAATGAAAGAGTGAACGTAAAACATGACTCACCTCTCCCAGTCTTTCTTTGCTTCCTCCGTTGAGTGAGTTCTTGCTGATCTCCACCATCTCTCTGAAGAAGACGTCCCTGACCTCAGAGAAACCGCGGCTGGCGGGATCCATCAGGGCCTCCAGGATGGAGCTGATGTAGGGCTGGACGCTGGTCCGCAGGAGCTGCTCCGCCTTGGGCAACACCAGAGCTGCACGCCAGCAGCATCACATAGAGAAAAGAAGAAAAACATATTCATGGTTTGTTAATTGTTAAGTTGCTGCAGCTTGTAAACAATTAACACTCTGCAGATGATGATAAAGAGTCAGTCAAAGCATCAAGAAAAATAAAGGCATAGCTCTGACTGAGAGGAACTGTGCCAAAAGGTTCTTACAATGTACACTGTATTGTTTAATGCCAGGATGAAATAGTAGGTATGCATGTGTTGACTTTAAACAAACGCACTTGGGCAAAAGTGAAAGCCGCAGGGCTTCCATGGAAACAGTGCAACTCGGATTCACTCACATTCTAGCAATTCAACCTCTGTGCCAAAAGAGATCAACAAAATTAACGACTAGGGTTACAACTCTCAAACTTCTGCCCTACCCTCATGTAAGGTGAACCTGCATCATTTGTTCTTCTGACTGTTGTTTCAAGCCTTATCTGTGGGATAAAGTCGGAAACGGCCCATACAGTGCAGGTGATGGAATGCAGTTCTTCCACTTTAGTTCAATGGAAAACCATACACATGAAAAAAAAAAAGAGCAGCCAGTGCTAAGTTGAACTTTTGAATAGAAAGATGACATGCTGACAGACTGATCAAAGAGTGGATGCTTTGGTGCTGTAGAGGTAATCAAACGAGTCTTGAGGAGAAAGTACATAAAGTAAATGAGAGATGGAAAATTAATTACAGAGGGAAGGCCCTTATAGTGCCAAATGTCCAAACAAACTCATTGGAAACTTGAGCCATGTGGCGTTATTCAGTGACCAGACTGATCGCTTCACTGTGCCAATAATCCCTGAACCAGAGAAACCACAGCCACATGTCACTGAGGCAAACAGTAGGAGAACAATGAAGCATGGCTGGAGGTTGGGAAGATCATGTTCCATGGAAAAGTGAGCACCAAGTGAAGCAAATCACTTTGCATAGCATGTTGTTTAGACATGTGTAGCTGAACACTACTCAGGTAGTATTCTGTTAAAATATGCCTGTCTGCATCTGTTTCTGTCTTTCTTTATTCCTTCCCTCCTTCCTTTCTATCCATTGCTCCACATTACTCTGGTTCTTACAGCCTCACTTACTCACTACAGCTATCTACAGCTGTTCTATTATAAATAAGTGATTGCCTCTTCAGAGTCAGTTTTCACAAGTACAGACTTCCCAGTCAGTATGGTTTTTGCAATTTACAGGTGAAACCACATCTAGGTGTAAAGGGTAAAAACTGTGATTTGGTTCACAGCACAAACTCTCAGTGAACAATCTTCTTTACTCATGAGGTTCTTTCAGAGTATACAGATGTTCCTCTCTGGCATCTTCTGTGTTGCGTCCTGTAAGCAGTGGAAGTGGTGCACAGACACCACTGGACCCAACTGGTCCTGACAATGATCAGTAAACAATCACATTCTTTGTACTTGATGAATAGTCAACCACCATCTTAAATTCATGCAGGCCGTTAGCAGATGTTGAGTAGTCAACTAGACTGCAATGAATTTGCTTGATGCAACACATTGCCAACTGGTGGACTGAATATCTACTTCAACAAAGGGGACATTCTGCAAAAGACCCAAACAAAAGATCCTACATGGTGGGCATGTCTATACAAATTTTGAATCTGGATAAAGTCTAAAAAGTGATACAGTATGGAATCACAACCCAACTTCAAAGCACTTCCCTTTGTTTTGTTCAAAGAAAAAGCTGAAGTATATCTCTTACTGAGGTTTTCAAATCACACAGATGCAGGGGTCGATAAAACTACCCCAAAAACAAGCACTTACTGCATTGAGAACCAAAAGTGAAAGATTTGTTAAACATCTGCAGTAGGTTTCATGTAACTCTTCTTTCAACAGCATTTCAGTGACTATACTCCATTGTGTAGTTAGCACCTGCTTTACGTTTAAACAGTAATATAAATGCTGTTGAAACAGTTTTCTGAAGTGCTGGAATATGCAGAATGTGCCTTACCATCATTTACCGCAGTGTGGCCACAATATTTAAACATATAGATGTAAATGCGTCTGTTTGCCTTCTGTAAACACCCTATAATTGTATTTTTAGGAAGCACCATGAGACATTCTCTGTTAATTTATCATATTTAACCTATTAAGACAAACTCAAAACAGGAAGATTAGTTTTCCAAAAGCCATGAAGAAGACTTGGTTGCATGTTGATATTCAGTCACCTCGTATCTTGCCGCTGACGTGTTCTTTAGATGTGATGATCTGATCCATGTCAGTTCTCAGTCTGGCGTCCAGTGGACCTCTCTGAGCCTCACAGGCTTCCACCAGTGCCTCATACTGACCGGTAGTCTGGGACAACACCTGCTTGTACACCGCATCAGAGATCTGGAGGAGAGAGTCGTTCAAGAACATGACTGGTTTGGACTGGTGTTGATTCTCTCCTGTGCTTTTACAGGAGAGAATCTGCTGCACGCTGTACGGTATGACAGGAACTCACCAACATCCAATTTCTCTGTCTCTGTTGCATCTTCCCTTTCAGGCGAGGGCCAATCACATTTCTCAGCTCTGGTTGGAGGGTCTCCATCACCAGATTAGCCAGAATCTGCAGCCACACACACACACACATACACAACACATCTATTTACTTAAACACGTTCATGTTGTTTTATATTTTGTGCATTTTTATGTGCAAGTAAAATAAACAAAAAAGAAAAGAAAGAGATCCTGTCTGGCTAACCTTGCATAAGTTTATAATAATTATGACTATGCAATATATATATATATATACAGTACATATATATACTATGAGCAGTGAGGTCAGCCCTCATCAGTTATAGTATGTTATTGTTTCTACGTCAATGTGCCAACTGGGTTTTTTTTTTTGGGGGGGGGGTTTGACTAGAGGTGTAGTCAAAAAAAATAAACAACTAATATCCTCCACCCAAAGAAAAACAAAAATAAGCCTTAAAAAAGTGCAGCCTGTCTTTCCTGTGTGGATACAGTGGAGCGATTGAGATGATACACAGCTGGATACAGAGAGACAGGAAGGCTGGTTTTAGTGGTACTGCCCTCACAACTCACACATATAAATTTAAGCACTCCTTTATTTAGACCTCCTGTGCACCTCCATGAGGTTTTAACTAAGCTAAAGTAAATATTTGGGGAAACATGTTGCCGGGTAATGAATGACTGTAACAAAAGCATCATTTATTTTTCCACATGGACAAACAGAAGGGCCTGGCAAACAACTGTTAGTTGTTTAAGGACACAAAACTTCATGGAAGTAGCGCCACGTAGTGAAACAATGCTTTCTCTGTGTTACCTTGCACTGTGGACCAGGTTTTCTTTTTTTGTAAAATATCATATTATATATATTAGCAAATTTATAAACCAAACTCCATATATTTGTGCCACTTTTAACATCCAAATAAGCCAAAATTTTTTCTGAAAATTGTAGGACTTTTTTTTAGAACTTTTTTAATATCTTGAGCACCACTTTTATTCAGAATATTATCATTTTTCTTGTGTTTTATCAATATTTGCATGTGTTAATATCATGTATTCTCTGAGTAGCTGCTGTATATTCTGTTTACTGAAACAGCACGCTGAAATTTCTTTAACTTTTTCCACACACCATACTAATATGCTTCAAGTATTGTATATTTAACGCACCTTACGTTAAAAGGCGGTCTATTTAAACCGTTGGTCATCGCTCACAGCTTTGTTACTCTGCTCATTTAAAAACTGCTGTGTTTCTGCTGTAAACACTTTATGAAACTGACTGTTTCTAATATAGCATTTTTTAGTCAAGATCGCTTGTCAAACAGTCTGACCATGTTGCTCCAGGACTGTTTTGTGGAAGAAATGATTTGTTTTGATCCTTCCTCCTGTCCTTCTGTGAATGTTCCCTGGTTGTTGGTTGTATCACCTGTAACCTTCAACAAGTAGTCAAGTGAGGATTTATATGATGGGTGCAGTTAACTGGTCACCCAAAGTCACATTTGATTCAATGAATTTTTGGTACACAGTATGTATAAGTTCAAAATGAGTCATCAACCATATGAAAATGTTTTACAGTAAGAGGAAAGAGAGATTTTGATTAGAAATGCACGATGTTGGATTTTTTTGCCGATATCCGATATGCCGATATTTCCAACTCACTATGGCCGATTGCCGATATCAATATATGCACATATTTTTTTCCAGATGGCTGAGGAGACTATTATGCATGCAATAGATTGTACTAAGTATGATCAAGAAAGACAACGTATGAAGGAAGAATTTAGGAAGCCTTAAAACTTTAATGAATCTGCCAAGTGGTAGAGTTTTAGAGTAGAGTACAGTAGAGTTTTCATTGAGTTCATTAGACAGACAGGATTAATGTGTAGGATTTAATCTCTGGTCTACACTCCGGAGCAGAAGGTGGCAGTAAGGCACCTAATATGCTGGTTGCCAACTGCCCTTATAAACCAAAAAGTTTTTTTTTCCAAACAGAGTGGTACATCCTGTCAGCTGAGGTGTTTCCTATCTGTGCGGCCGAACTTTGCAGCTCCTCAACTGACTGTTTCTCCCTGACGGTCCCGTTGCTTCCTCCTCACACAGCTAGCTAGCCTCTGCTAGCTAGCTGCTAACGTTAGCCCCGGTTCTGTATGTGGATCCAACCAGACCACCGAGCCCCGGTTTGTTATTCAAGTTAAAGTGGGAAGAAGCAGCGGGTCTGACGGGCAGCTTAAGTGAAGTGGAGCCTGCAGAGGAAACACCGGGACCGTTGGGGTGAAACAGTCCATGTAGGGACGCACAGTAAGGCGGTGGAGGAGATCATAATCGGCAGAAATGGCCGATGCCGATATTTCATTTTAGAGCTTTTATCGGCTGATACCAATGACGTGCTGACAGTATCGTGCATCCCTAATTTTGATATAAAAATTTACATATATTTGGCATATAACAAGGGACAACTGATCAATTAACACAAGGACCCATAATAAGAACTGTGAAAATGTATTTTTTTATTTCATTATGTCTAAAGCCAGCAGCTAGCAAGCTAAGCTAGTTGAAGTCTTCCTGCCCTGCCGTCACCTACTTGGTACTGTGAGGTCTATACCCGCTTCTCTTCACTGAGGTAAGCATTTGCTGCTTGTGTCATTATAAAATGCCAGACTACTGTGTGCCTTGGCTGTGGCCTTGGCTTAAATTGCTGTTTGTGTGTGTGTAATGTGAGTAAACTATGAGGTTAAAATGCCTTTTCCACAGCAGACATTTTTATTTGTCTTAGTAGGAAAGCACAGGTGTTTCTAATTAACGACGGCATCTTCAAGCTAAAACTGAAGCAGCTAAATGGAATTCAGCAGTCATTAATTTGATCACTCACATCTGTGATTTTCCTGTCAAGATGTCAAAAAAACCTATTTGCTTATGTTCCATGTCTTGTTTACTGGCTGTTAATTTCTGCTTGTATGCTGCTGCCAATGTTCTGTTTTTCCATTGATACTTATTGTGCACTGGTTACTTCTTGTGGCGTCACAGCTCTTTTGCATTTGGTTATTGTTTGGTAGGTGCATTACGGTGCTGTCATGCAGTTAACAGTGGTGAAATATAAAGACTCATGTTTGATGATGGATGTTGTGGGCTGATTTGGTCTTGCTGGTTTTTGTTTTGCAGCATCTCTTCTTGGCTCATTGCAAACTCTGAATATAAGCAGAAGGTAATATTGTAAACTAGCTAAATCTTAACTGCTAATCTCTTATTCCATGTTAAGTGCTGTTTTTACTTTCCGCTTTGCTCATTAAGGTTATATCCATGTACTAATGGTCAACTGCTGCTTTCAGTATGTTTCTCTTCTACAATCACACGATAAATAAAAAACCCACAGGAATGTCTAAAAGGGAGAGGCCTCTATATTCTCCCAAAAGTACTAACAGCACTTTCATCTGCTCCAGCTAACTTTATTCTTTATTACATTAGGAAAAGCACACTGGAGACCAAATTATCTCTTTGCCAGGTACAGATTATGATTCCTCTGTACTACCCTTTATAGTTTACCTGTACTTGTCAATCTGGGCTGGAAACATTGTACCATTCTTAATGTAACAGGAGCAGATGACAGAGAGAAACTGGGATATAGACAGGAAGCATAGGCATCAAGTAAGGAAAAGGTGACCAACATAAACACACAGAATGATTCTGAAGCTCTAGCAGGAGTCTGAAAGGAACCTATTCAGAGGAAAGACTCCAATCAACAGTGTTTGTGTATGCTGGTATGTTGAGGGGTGGGGTTGTGTTGCTGACAGTCTCTTTTAAGGTTGTATGTCAATGCATTCTTGTTCTTTAGTGGGAGGAGAGGGTGTGTGTTCATGATGCATGATTGTTTGAGCTAAATTCCCTTAGAAAAAGTTTGTCTCTGGGAAGCAGCCCTGCCTCTTCCAGTGTGTGTCATCCATCATTTTGGCCTCACAAGAGGTTGAACTAAGGCACTGATCTGAACTTTGGACAATCATTCACAAGGACTGTTATGATATTGTTCCTGAAAATCTCTTTTAAATTGTCACCTGCGGCAAACATGCAGTTTGAGTCACAATATCCTCATTGTTAGTCTACCTCCCAGGAGAGAAACATAAACTATATCAGGGGCTTGATCTTCTGAAGGATGTGGCCCATGAAGGTGGGTCCCCCTGAGAACCTGCAGGCAGGGCTGAACCTGAACTACTAATGGTGCATTCAGGTACTCCTCAACAACTTGTAATGTCAAACATTTCCAAGTGTCATCAGGACTTTGCCATCAAACAACAACCAGCAATGTGTTAATACTTGATTTTCATTATATTCATCCTGCCTGAGTCACAAAAGGCCTTTTCAAAGCAAACATTTTGACTTGTCAGGAAAAGCACAGCTGTTACTAATAACATTAATGATGGTTCTCTTATATTCAAGCCATGACAGTGTGACACTGAGCCAACATGCATCATACCAGGAAGGAATACATGCATCTATTGTTATATGTTACGCTATATGTTAATCTATTAGTTACACCTCTCTTTCTCCTACTGTGACATTTCAAAATGTCTTCTGAGAAAAAAGCAACTGATCATTGCACAATAGATTGACCATTCATGTCTTTCAACTTAGGGCTGGTGGTGTGACAATATAAATGTGTCAACCATCAGATTCTCTAGTGATTTTCCATAAACCTCACTGATATCAATATCACAATATAACATTATATGACATCGGCTTTGTCAACCTGTGATGACATATTTGGTCAGAGAATTGCAAACCATCTATACTGTGATTAAACAAAGACCCTGACTGTGTCCCACCTGTGGGGGCGCTCCGCACATCATCTCCCAGGTCCCATAGTGTCCCTTGGCTTGTCTGTGAAGTCTCACGGCATCCGTGAAGGCTGGCGTCTGAACAGTGCACTTCTCTGACAGACCTGTGTGGTGCAGGAGAGAGTAGAGCAGATGATTGATAACGTTCTTCAAGAGAGGATGATGTGGGCTGAAATCTTAGTAGCAGGATGGTGGGATGCATATTTTTGGTATTTGATGATTTCTATGTATTTAAGTAAGGTGTCAGAATACTTTGCAGTAATAATAGATGTTATCTTGGTATAAATTGCAAACAGCCGTTGCTGAAGCTGTTTCCATAACATCTGAGTTGTCAGTTATGGAAACATCGGACATTGGACAGTCAGGCGGTATGAATTTGGCAAGTGGTAGGCTATATTCAGTAGCAGTTGCTGGAGTGTTGGACAACAAATGCAAACCATGTCATCCCCCAAAACAGGAAGATGTCGTCTTGTTGGTGGACAGATGTCATGTGGTCGCTATGGTTACTGCCCCTCCCAGTTGACAGGACAATAGAAAACCACTCTGGAACAAGCGTGTGTTTTTAGGAAGTTGGTTCTTATCACGTAGTCATGTGGCTATGTTTATATGATGAAAATACATCAATAGCTGAAGTCAAGAGCTGCCTCTCTCAAGGCCACGGCACATGGGACACCAAGTGCTGAAAGTCATACATCCCTAACAAAAGAGTATAAACAGGTGTATGGAATAAAGCATCCCTATAATTAGCAGTTTGCCCTTCAGAGCAGTCCTGTCCTTAAATAAAAATGGCTAATGCATTGGTTGTGTTTTCTCCTCTAACAACAAAAAAAAAGGCAAACCTTCTGACGCACAAATTTGTAATTAAAGGATATGTTTGCTGTTTTTCAACCCAGCCCTTATTGAAATACCATCATTCCTTCATCACAACTTCAACTACAGCCGCAATGACTTCTTTAAAAAGTTTACTCCTCTGCTGCCGCTTTTTACTGCACTTTACTTTAAGTTATTAAGTTAAGTATTTCCATTTTGCCATGGTGGAAGAAATATTTAGACTTAAGTAAAAGTGGATATACTGTACTAGTATAATACAGATTACTGTACTACAATAATACATATTTTTCTACTGGAATGACCAGCCCAGATACAACTCACGTTTATTTAAAATTTAAGACATCACAGTAAGAACAGGCTATGTTGTCATCATGATGTCATTACAGGCATTACAACCACTGACATCTCAAACATGTGATGCTTATAACATGCTGAAAGGCAGCTGAAAATATACCCAAAAAGTGAGAAGGAAGTCACATGTCTGCACTTTTTTTAATGTGGAATTGTGTGGCTGTAATTTTTTATATTGTCAAGACTCTGTAGCCCCACCTGTGGGCCAAGCAGGCTTTCAGACAAAAAAAAAAAAACAACAAAGAAAAAGGAAAATTGAAAAATAGGCAGTGTAAGAAAAAAACAAACAAGGCTGTTGTGGACACTGCAGCATCTGTTCTTGCTTTTTTTTTTTTTTTTTTTTGTGGCTGATTCCTCCAGAGATGTCAAGAGATGAAATGATAGAAGTATGAAAGTTTCCAGTGTAGCAAATAAAAGGTGAATGGATGGTTTATCCACAGCACGCCAAAGTGATAATCTGTTCTCTGTGAGCTTTGTCATACAAGGGCATCAATGTGTATTTGCGTGTCTTTGGTCTGAGTGTCTTTCAAGTTGTTTTGTCTGTGTCTGTAAATCTGTGACTCAGAGGAGGCTGACAAAGACAGGAAGTGACCAAGGAGTGAGGCCAGACAGGAAGCCGTCTCTGCTTTCGGCTCACTAACTCTGCGTTGACAGGCGGAGGGTCGGGAGTTAGCTTGTCTTGGCACAAGTTTCCATGAGAATTCACTGGACACTAAAGTTAGAGGCGCAGTGGGAAAATAACCACACAGACTTCAGCCATGTTGGCAGGTGACCAGCCATCATTTGGAGGTCAAATGTAGGGAAAAGTGTCTGAAGGTGGCAACAGGCCGATTGATGGTTTACCAAAAAGTTCACAGATGAAAACATGCATGTCAACACCAACCACAGAGCCTTGTCCAACCCTGCTACTGGTCCACGGTCCAGCAGCTGCCACCACTGGGATACAACATTCAGCCTTGCTGTTTGCCGCTTGGTCTTGACCCTTTACAATCCAAATCTCTGTCTGATTCATTGAATGTTGGAAAATAGATTCACACAATGTCAATCTAAAACTTCAATTATTAGACAGAAAGTGTTTCCAAGAGCAAATCTTTTAGGATATAAACTAGAGTTAGGGACAGATCACCAGGGTGAAATGGCTGACATACATTCTCAGCTTGTTGAAATTTCCTCTTGGTACCAGCAGAAAAAGGAAAATATTTTTTGACGACCTGCCAGGCCTGTAAACCACTACACATTCTCCATGTGTCTGAACCAAGCTAGATCAAGGAACAGATTACATTTTCTCTGTGCTGTGTGTGTGTGTGTGTGTTTGTGTGTGTGTGTATGTGTGTGTACTATGTATAAATAGAACATGTGGCAGCACTTATCACGGTCTCTTTATTTGAGGCATTTCCCTCCCTGCCTTGCTCACCACACTCTGGTTGGTGGGATTTTAGCAGCAGCCGAGGACAAGTTCCCAGGCCTTCAAATCTACAAATGTTTGTCTGAGTTGAATACATTTGACATTTTAAAAACCTATTAAGCTTTTTGGATGTCAAATATGGTCTGATGGGACTTAAGCTGCAGGCCACCTGCCTTCACGTTAAGATTTGAAAAAATTTCGTTCAAACACTGCTGCTGCTCCCATTGACACGCATGAGTAGGGTTTCACCATATGGTGCAGCCCTACGGAACCAGCCAAACCCACAGTCCAATAAACACACATGGACACATACCATCAGCCGCAGACATCACAAACACATGAATGAATAAGTCTTAACATGCGATTTTAGCAGATGCCTGCCTCCAGTAGCAGCGGATAAGCTAATGCTGGACGCCCTGTATTTGTTTATATATTGTATTGTATTGGTATATACACACTCTCTGTCAACACTACTGTATAGAGAACATAAACGTCAGCATTTTGAATCATGTAGCTGAGAAGCACACTGCTCTGCTACCGACGAGCCATAAACCTGCATTGAAATGTTCTTTTATCGTCCTTTGAATGTGCACATCGCAGGTCTCCTCTTGCTGAGTGGAATTAGTCTGAGGTCTGTGGATCAGAGCAGAGGGTTGGTGGCTGGGTTTAAAGGCTGTGGGGGTGGAGAGTCGGCCATGATTGATGGCTCTCCAGTGGCCTGGCGGCAGCTCAGTGCAGGGTCTGACTACTAATGTGATGCCCTGCAGCATCAGACTGCTGCCTGCTGGCCTGATAGCAACAACTGGAGCCATCATTAAAGTTGCAACTGATGATTGTTTTCATTGTCGATTAATTTATCCTATCTATTGAGAATTCATTGATTAAAGTAACATCTGAAAATTGCTTGTTTTGTCCGTCCAAGAATCCAAAATCCAAATATATTCAATTTATAATCATAGAAAACAGAGAAAAGCAGCAAATCCCCACATTTGAGAAGCTGGTATTTTTGCTTGATAAATGATGAATTAAATGATAAATCAGTAATCAAAGTTGTTGTCTAACATTGATTCATCATTGTCACATCATTCTACCTTTACAACAGACTCCATTATTGTAGCTCAAGCATCCAGAGCAGTCAGACAGATTTAACTTAGGCCTAAATAAATCCCAAGTTAAATTATGCTACCTAAACCATTTATTTTGAAGTATAAATGAAGATGAACAGTAAAGTTATTACCAAACTGTATGTTGAAAAGCTCAAAGCTCCATTGTAAAGCTGAATTTATACCAATCTTTCAGTGACAATATTGGAGTGTAAAATGTTTAACGCTCTCCCTGTGAATCCACTAAGAGACGGGCTTTTAGTCTTTTTATACGCACACTTCTATCTCTAGCCTTGTTGGGTTGTACACATGTAATTCAGCCTCTGACGGTCCCTTTCAGCAGCATAATGGCCGCTGGCTTTTAATTCTGTGGTGGTGTGCATTCAGACTGAAAGGTGGACCAGTCAGATGGGTTGCGGCTTCTTGTGCGATGAGGTCACCTGTAACTGAGCTGATACACAGAGCGCTTTGCAAATCATCCTGTTGAGGCGATGCAAAGCAGCTACTGATCGTTTTATTGGTCAGCTATTATGGATAAAACAATAGGCACTTTAGTACATTCAAATAGATTAAACTTATCAAAGCCAGCTGAACAGTGGCTGTGTTCAGTTGAGAAACTGCTTTGCATGAAGTTTCTGTGCTGCAAACGGTTTATTCTTTATTGGCATTGCAACTTTCTTTAAAGCGCCGAATTCACTGGTCAATTTCTGTATTTTTTGATGGCCTGTACACCCTGACAACATTTCTATTAACAATTTAATATCTAAAAAGTGTTCATTCTGACATACTTGACCAGGAACTCTTTCAAATCTGCCCTATTGGAAATGGTGGCATGTACACTAAGTGTAAATGTGTTTCCAGTGAGTTAAAGGAACTGCAGAGAGGACAGGGGTCAGGCTGTTATCACCCCCAGGAAAAGTCTTTTACCGGTTCTGGTTTTCTTCAAAATATCGACATGACAGAGGCGAGACTGGGCGTGTCAACACAGGCCAAAAGCATGAATGCCAATCCACACAGAGAGCAACGTAGTTAACCTTTACTTACAACATCTTCCTGGAGGCCAGCCTGCCACAGCTGGAATGTACGGAGGCTTTTACTGAGCATGCCCAAACAGGTGGAGTTGGGAAGTAATGCATGAGCTCAGCTGGATACAGACAGAGGCTGATCTTGTTTTACAGTCAACAAATGTGTGCACTAAAGTTGGTATTTGGTTTTTAATTAATTTTAATCTGCACCCAGGTTGGTTTTGGCTAAGACTTAAACCTAAAATGAAGAAATGAAGCCTCTGTTTTTTTTGGCTCCTCTGACTTCTGGGCTCGTACTGAATGTTTTCAAACCAATACTGATGATAGATAGCTGCTAGCTTTGTCATGTGTGGTTAATCAGAACACTTTGAATTCATGCAACACAGTTGGTTGGCGTAATAGTTGACTAAGTGCTAAACAAGACTAAATCAGGTTGGACAACTTTTTCAGCCTGGTGATAAGCTTCCAGTCAATGTATTGTTTCATTTGATACATGGCATGAAGTTTTGCTGTATTGGTCATGATTTAGGATTTTCTAGGATTTAACTTGGTGGCTTTAGACAAACTTTAGTGCGCGGGTGCCCTCATCTTTCTGTAGTGATTTGATGCAGCTGACTTGATGTTCTATGACTCCTTTTGCATGATGACCCATCCTAACAATCTCTTAAAGCACAGTTACAGATACTTAAGCCCTAAATTAGCTGTCTTGTGAGGAAAGCTGTTGAAATATAATAGCACTAACAATACAAACAGAATTATAATTATGTGCGTGTTAATGCCCACAGGCATGTAAATCCACATGCTTCTGTATGTACTGTGCATGACTGAAAACTAGGGTCAGCTAAAGTAAAGCCTTATCTTTGTTTTATTTCCCTAAAATTAAATAAAACCATATGTGTGAGTGCTTTTTGGCTAAAATAATTTATAGACAAGATGTGCTTAATATCTTTTGAAGTCATAATAGTTATATAATGATTAATAATAATGTAGAGAAGGTATATTAGGTAACATGTGGTTAGTGTTGTCTGTACAGTAGCAAAGTAAAAATGTGGATTTATTTAAAACGATGTGTAATTATATGGATTTTAAATTAAAACATATCTGTAATAGAAAAAATGAATATAGCCAGTAAAGGTCCACATTACCTGAAAGTTTATTGTAAATTAAAACTTTACGGTGGACCTTAATAAATAATCTGTTCTTGATCTACAATTTAACATAAACACCACCTGCCTTTGCAGCCCGAAGGATCCAAACAAGCCTGATCACGTTCCCTGCAGCAGCCTTTTTTCTATGACTGAATCTCTAAAGCTTTGTATTTTTATCTCATCTACCCCAAGTTTCCCATTCATTGTGATTCTCTTTGTCACGTCTAAATAAAGCGCACACTAAATGTGAGCTCACATCCACGTGTACGCGCGCACATAACCACAAAAATGTAACTTGACTCTCTTCCAGTGAAGGCAGCATGTGGACTCCCTGCGTTGCACTGCTAAATGTAAATTTAAATATACCCGCCAATTAAAAGAGTATAATTTGAAGTCAACACGCCATGTGGCAAACAAAGTCTGGAAGCAGGCCGATCACTTAAACCAATTCGGATTCTTGCGGTATGACAACATGACAAAAAAATGGATGACATTATGTTTTTCACATCCTCTGGCATGACTCTGTCTTTTGTCTCTAAACACAAAGACACGAGTCATGTCCTCAAAAGAAACCTCGATAGCAGATCAAGAGTAGTTCGCCACCCTCATAAAACAAACATCTACTAATGTGCAACCAAATGCAAAATGCAGTATCGTCCAAAATACCATCAATTCACAAATACAGGCCAGAACTTAAATCACTGTGGCATATACAAACAAATAAAGGCGGGAAAAGTCTAGAAAAAAATCGAATAAAAGTGAAAAGCAGCAACTTGTTACCAGTTCACTATTAAAGCTTTTGATAAACGCGTCATGTTGAAATGTGATAAGCTTGACTTTTTAGGATTGTTTTATATACTGGGACTCTGGATTTGCTTCTTTTCTCCTTTCAATGTATTTTTTAAATTTTTATAGTTCCTGTCATCAAGTACTTGTATCCTGGAAGAAAACCTCTTGTGCTGTCACATCACTATACTAATGACCTGTATTATAATGCTTCAATGTCCAAAAATTATACTCTATTTGCAATGATTAAAAACAGCAAAAATCAGCAAAACATCACATTTGAGAAACTGTGACCAGAGAATATTTGACATCTGAATGACTAATTGATTAATAATTAATTTTGTGTTGATTGACAAATCAATAAACTGGCTGATGGTTTCAGTACTAGAAGAGGTTACACTCTGAACTGCTGGAAGGTTTTTATTGTGAAACAGAAACAGAAAGAGTTGTGTTTGCACAGCAAACATCAAATTAGAAAATGGTAAGCTTTTCACTAAATACAGTCAAATATATAACAGGAAAATAGAAGAAAAGCCAGTCTTGCCTGTCTAAAATGAAAGTCTGCTTCTATTTTCAGTTGAGTAAATAACGTCCCCACCCGCTATCAGTGTGAGCGTTGCAGATTCTCTGTCTGGGCTGTACAATATGTAACATTTATAGCTTTGATCAAATGACAACACGTCACACTGTAACCAAGCAAATACAAATAAAGAAACAAATAGACATTATTCCTGCAGTGTCTCACCTTCACAGACTAACCAGCTCACTCAGATGGCATGTAAAGGTTTCATTCACGCCCTTGCCTGAGACACCGACAAAGGTGAAGAGACAGACAGAGAGTCTGCTGTATGTACTGTAGTTTCTACTCTACTCACCGTTTTCAATAAATAATCTGAATCCCATTAATTGAAGATCTTTTCTAGTGCTCTTACTGCTTCCTTTCTACTTTGGTAAAACATTTGTGTACTTCACTGTGTGCTTGTGTGTATTGTTACCATTGTTACTGTGTCTGACGCAGTCCTGCAGCACAGCGTGCCACTTCTTCTGCTCCTTCTCTGTCAACACACAGAAGTAGTGGTGGCGGGCGTATGGGTGCCACAGGATGAGGGGAAACTGAGTCGCACACTTGATGAATGGATGACTGCCCACTTTGGCCTTGATACCTACAATAAGTCACATGACAGGAGGAGAATGAGAAACTCTTTTCCCTCTTTGTTTAATAAGATTTAGAAAGTGCTTCACAGATGATAACGACAAAGAGAATATATATTAAATATCAGTTGATTTAAAAAAGTTAAATTAAACAATGACAGATTTTGCCCATTTTCTGTCTTGATTTGATTTTGCACATCATGGCCAAATTGATTGATTGATCAATTGATTTTGTTTCAGATGAATACATTTGGGGGAGAGCGAGAGATGTACTGAGATATAAAGAATAGAGAAAAAGAAAAAAGCAAGAAAAGTACAAAAGAATAAATACACAGAAAGTTATTTAGTGGGTATCCATCCATTTCATCCAACAAAACTCAACTGATTTATGAGTAAAACTATTGCAGACTGATGATATTACATCAGTTATACAGTATTTTTAGTCATATATACAGTACATAGTCATTATTTCTCTCTTACTGTCCTACCTGGCAGGCTGGTGTTAATCAGCTCCATGTACTCCTCCATGGAGGTCAGGGCCTTGTACCCAGCACAGTTGATGGTTACTTTTGGGTGCAGGTGTCGTTCATGTGCCTGTTAGACAGACAGAAAAACACACCAAACAGTTTTAACACAAGTGTCCAAATCAGCAAACTAAACAGCAGTTCAGCAGAACCGTACTCACTGCTTTGCTCTCATAGAGGCTGATGGTGTAGCTGTTTGGCACGTGCACAAAGCGATTCCTCCACTTCCGATTCTCCTCCAGGTATTGAAACAGACTCCCTGAGAAGATTGAATGGCCTGCCAGGGGGTCCTGAAAAATCACACATTAGCCATTTTTAGTATGAAATTACTGTGAGATATCAAGCGCAATAGGTGCAGACATTAATGAGATAAAGTTAAGTTTCATTAGTCTCACAAATTATTATTTTTTCTTCATTTTTTCCATTTCCTCTTCAACTGTTCCAAAGTCTTGAAGCTTACTTTGTGTTTTCAAATGTGCAGAGGTGGAGATTTTTACCCGAAAACACAAGTGTTTACACAAGGAAATACACCACCCGCTTTGTTTTCAGATTTCCTGTTTTATATCTAATAATCCTGTAACTCAGACCGCTCAGAGAGGAAGGAAGGAACGAGCGCAGAGGCGAGCAGCAGGGCTGAAACATAAAGAGGTGCTTGTGTGTTTGAAGTCCGGCTGGCTGCTGTTTGTTTGCCTGAAAATGTTAAATTGTGGATTTTGTGTCCATGAGTGACAGGGTCAGTGGGTCCTCTTGCAATGCACACAGCTCATAAATGTTTCCAGTAAAGAAGTCAAAATAAAAATAGGGAGAAAATGCAAATGAGGTGCTGATTATGCATCCATCTACTGTAAGTAAACAAACAAGTGGTTAAAATGCAGTGTTTGTCCTGAAAACGGTGTTTTTATGATACAAATGTCAGACAGATTTTTGTGCTATTATATATTATTGTATATTTCTACTCCAATATTTTTAAATCATCAAAGTAAACACGGATGAATTTGCAAATTGTTTCTGTGTGTTTGCACAGGGTTGGTTCACATGTGCAGTTTGTTTTGTACGTTTGTGTCACAATCACACACAAGCAGCTGTCCTCCACATAGAGAAGAGAGGAGATGAACTGCCATAACAGGATTCCAAACAGCATCTCTGTTCATGTGTGAAATGTGCTCCACTTTCCCTTTTCGCTGATTGAAAACGTAGACAAAAGTGAGACCTTCAGTGCATTCAGTGACCAAAAAGATGAGAGGAATACAAAAACTACAGAGTGGTAACGCAGAGGGCTTGCTCTTTAGGTAACGCACTGGTACACAGACCCCCATGAATGAGCTCATTCATGCATTGTATATAACAGCATGTTCTGTTGGCCTGACAAAGCCCATACTGATGCAAATCTGTTGTGCACAAATCATTTAGCTACAAACACCGGTGTAAATTTGTTCATATTAAATACAAAAACATCCTGTTAAGATGGCAGAAAGGAAGCTGGAAATAGTCAAATTAGTCAAGTTAGGGATGTGTGGTGGCCTGGAGGTTACAGAGCTGACCATGAACTTCAACGTTCCTGGTTCAAATCCAGCTGGAGACCTTTTGAAGTATGTTGTTCCTCACCTCTCTCTACCCCGGCTTCCTGTCATCTCTCTAGTGTAATCTCCCTAATAAAGGCATAAAAATGCCAAAAGCTAGTTAGAATGATAAATAACAAAGTTTGATAATTAGACCAAATAAACCATAATAATTCTAATATAACAAACCACTCTGGATATAATTCTTCAGTTAACAAATAACATCAGGGAAAAAACACACAATTCTTGGATGACAGGAAGTTTTATCCCCAACAGCAAGATGCATCCACATAGATGGGAATCTTGTGAACTGGTTTATTACAAATTCATCATTACTATAGATAATAGTAAAACTGTACTCACCTAGTTACGATTAGACAGATTAGCCCTCAACTTAGCCAAACTTACTGAGACAAACTGTAAAAATATTACCTCAACTGTTTGTTGCATCACAACAAACATCTATCTGGTTCAACTGTCACCTGCCATACATGTCATAGTGTGTTTTCTTGTACAGTGAGGAATTATTATCAACATTGTGAGTGTGCTCACTTTCACGGTAATATTGAAAGTAGTAAAACTTTCAGTTTAATCTGGATACACTGTTGTTTCGTTTACAGCCTGTCTTGTGCTTGTGTTTGTTGCCCTGTTAAGATTTTGTTGTAGCGACTTCCTGTTTTTCCAGGTCTCAGTAATTACTTGTGGTGAAGTGGTGAATGCAGTGTTATCATAATTGAAATCAATGAACTTACAAAAATAAGAACCAAGTTGTAATAAAGTGGAATTATCCTTCAATATCCAGTTCCATGTGGCATTAAAGACACCACAACTAATATGTTTACACAAATTACAAAGATCTTGTTCGATGGGGAAGAAACATCCTTTCTTTCTTTGTAGTTTTGTTTATGTCTTTTATCGTTCTATCCACTGAGCACGTTTGAACCTCTCTTGTGAAGCAGAGATATTGAACTTGCCTTTCTGTGAAGCAGCTGTGACTGCGTCCCTCCTCCTCCTTCTATCTCAAAGCGGACGCTGTTAAAGAGCGCGACCGCATACTGCTGCTCGTACACATTACTGAAGTCCTTCATCACATCTCTGGTCCGAGCTGCAGGAGGAGACAGACAGACACACAACATCAGCAAACATCCAAACTACACTAATGATATATTTCTATAGCACTTTTACTGAAGATACAGTAGAGTGAAAAGTCAGTCTTATTACAAGGGATAACATTTGTGTTGAAAGGTACACACTGTAACATATTTGAGGTAAAACATCAACTCAGTCCTGCAGTGTACACTAATGAAGAAATCTTCAATGACATAGTAAAAGTTGATATTGGTTCAAACAACACAAGTCACAAAAGAACAAATCAAGCAGTTCAATTAATCCCCAACAAGGTAGTTTTGTTGCAGAGTGACTGATTTCCACCAACTTTTCAAAACGTATCAGTATTGCAATTTAAGTTTCTTTGTTAAATATTAGCTAAGTGTTGAAGGGGAGCAGACATTCTCCTGTGAAGATAAATTGTTGCAGTTGAGGCCACAAACCTTCACTGCTGCTATCAGCTCTTTATGAAAAGTGCCATACAATAAAATGTAAAATGGATCTTTTGAAAATGGAAGATAGTGACTCAGGTGCAGCATTCAACAGAGATGTCTACCATGTATTATCAGTATAATTCACACTCTCCTGTATGTCACGGCTGTCTGGTACAGCTCAGTCACAGGAAAATGTTTGGATGGAAAGCTTTTGCATAGCTGAAGTATAACCACAGTCATAAGACATTTGAATGAATGGAAGACGTTTGAACATTCTCTAGCTTAAAATGTTATTTCTCAGCTACTTCTAAGGCTGGGCATTGAACCTTTGTGCTTTTTTGGTACAGGTCAAAATATGTCTGCGGCACAGATCGACAACAGTCAACCACTGAATGCCCGCATTGAATTTCTGGTCAGATTTGTAATCTCGTTTACTTATTCTTTAAATCTAATTATCTTATCAGCATTAGATTCGAAACATTTCAACTGTGCACTACGAAATCAGATCTGGCTGACAATTTTTTCACTCCCTAAATTATAATGCTACTAAAATCAGTGACATAATTTAGGGGAGATGGTCCTTAACTGTCCTTAGCCAATTAAAATCCAGGTTTCTCCTTTTTAATTACCCTCAAGGTCACTGACAGTATCATATGTATTCTGTATCATCTTGTTCCAGCTCTTTATTGAATGCATCATATTTACACTGAACTCAAACCCAAGACGCCATGTTTTTACAGCTGTACTATTCAATTAAATTGTTGCTCATCGTGTAATTCACCTTTCCTGGACAAATTTCAAGACAAATTTGAAGATGTCACCCTGCACTCTAGGAAATCATGAAAGGTATTTTTCACTATGATTAGATATTTTAAAGACTAACGATTAATCAATTAACTGAAAAGTGAAAATAAAAAGCAGCGTCTTCCTTTGGGGTTCAATAAAGTTGGATCATTGTTTTCCTTATCACAGATCCTCTCCACTGCTTGACTCATCATTTCTTTTCCACTGCTGTTTGCAACCAGTTTCCAATAAATAGTCCAAGACCCTGATGGATGGGACGCAGGTTTTCCCACGTTCCGATACTGGAGAAAGAGTCTGTTAGCGAGCCAATCAGAGTGTTTGGCTCTGTCAGCGGCAGACAGCGTTGACTATGATCTGTTTATGGAAGGTACAACACAGGAAGGAGGGAGCCAGCCTGCAGAGGGAGAGCAGGAAGGAAAGAGCTGACAGGACAGGATAGACAGGGAGAGAATGTGGAGGAGGTGGGACAGGGACACATGGACTAATTAAAAACATCATCTGTTTCATACCAGGATGGGACAGATGACTGATGAGACTCAGACTCTTTTTCCTCCTGTAAATCCACTGTTTAGTAGGGCTGCGTATCAAACCTCAATATTTTTCTGGTACTGACCAGAATGTGTCTGAGTATTGAGTAATGTGTATTTTAAATTGTCAGGTACAAAATGTTTCAACCATTTTGCCTTTTTTTATGTGTTTATCTGATTCTGGATAGAAACTTTTTTCTGTTCTGTGTAAATTTCCACCAAATATGTGTTGGTTAATGAGGCCTCCATTCCAAACGTGCAGGGAGTCAGTCGGTACTTTCCGTTGGTTGTCTTGCTGTGCCAAAGTCAGCAGACTGAAAAACTGGAGTTTGGGAACAAAGACCTCTCCTTAAATACATACTCCACTATTTAGGCCTGCCAATATTAATCTTTCTTTCCTGTTTCTCTCAGTTTGCATATTCCTCCATTCACTCCAAGACCTGTTTTCTATATCCTTTTGCTCTCTTGTCCAGTGCAGGAACCAGAAAGAAAACTGACATAGTCATCCTGTAGTCCATCAATGAGATGTGCCTCCAACCCTTAACCACCTGAAATCACTGAGCTAATACACTCGCTCTTTACTTGACCCCAAATATGTATAGATGTTGATACCAGAACACAATCACACCTGCACTCACACATGGGAGAACATACCCAGAGGCAGTTATTTTATTGGTTTGAAGACCTTTTCACATGTTATTACAAACTAACTATAAATTACGTAAGATTGCACCTCGAATCTAAATGTGCTGATTATGGAAAAATACTATGATGAAAGAAGGGCTAGACTGGCCAAGGGATTAAGGCACCAACCATGAACCTTAACGGCTCTGTTTTGCGTCAAGCAGCAGACTTTTGCATGCCATTCTCCATTTCTCGCTCCCTCCATTACTGACTAACAATAAAGGCATACAATTTGACTGAAATTGACTGAGGATATTCACTTCTTAAAAAATTTAAATATCAAGTGGTTGGCAGATAATACAAGCGTCTGTTGTTTCAGCTTTGCTGACCAGGGGCTCGTTTCACCAAAAGTACAACATGCACACAACATGACTTGCAAGATGAGATCATTTCTTTCTCCCCTTTCGGCATGTTTCTCAGATCAAAACAAATGTCATACCTGCAGATTTAACAGCAATTTGCTAGTGTCAGTCATGTGTGAAACAAGACAATATTATATTGATTTATTGCCCAGCTTTGTCTTTGTCTTGTTTTATCTTAGCTAAAATGACCAGAAGTTTGAATTCTACTATGGAGCACAATAGTAGATACTCATTTATCTTCTAATATGTACAGAAAACCTCAGGATCATGTTCCAGCTTTTCAGAAAGCCTGATGAAACAAACACTCAATGAGAAAATCTACAGAGTTACAGATGATAGTGGGAGAGATGCTAGCTAGCAGAGGGGGCGGATAATAGCTCGTTTTAGGGTTTAGATGGTTTCACTCAAATGTTGTTTATCCCTGTATTCTAGTGAGCAGGGTCTCAGTTACACAAACTGCACCACATCTGACAAGAAAACTGGGAAAACTGCATAGCAGCAACTCTGAGGAGTATTTCCCACAGACAGGCTCATGTTGTATGCGTCATTCAGTCTCTGCTATTTCTGTCAATGCATTGTAATGTGTGTTTGTACGTGATCATCTTGTGAGAATGTGCTAAGGCAGCGAGGATGAAGAAATCACCTTGCTGGGAGGTACGTACAACAAATAAGACTCCCAGAGCAAGAACGCTGAGTAGAAAAGAAGAGCAGCAGAGGATCCACAGAGAGAGGTGGTGGGGGTGGAGACAATAGAGGCAGCGGGCGTGTGAGACTTAGCAGTTTCAGCTACAGTATTAATCCTGTGACATGTTTCTACTTGCTTTACTTCTGCAGCTTCGCACACTATCTTCTGTATCTTTCTCTCAACCAGACTCCTGCAGAAAAAAGCACTACACGATTTAAGTTAATCTAGCTAAAACCCTAAAATGACATGAAGTTAATGTTGCTGTCCACAGTAACAATACAGTTTAAACCTCCCTGTGCATTCCTGCATTCTAGCAGATTGACAGCAACATAAATACATTTCCCAAATAGGCCGACTGTTCTGATGAGACAACACCTTTTGTCAACACTTGAGTCAAGTGATGACACTTGAGCCAGCTCCACTCACAGATGAGGATTGTGAAATGCAGTTGAAAGCTGAGAAAAAGCTAGTAAGAGGACCTTTGGGATGAGAGTACGATGTTACACATAGTGTGAACTTCCGTACTCGACACGTTTCATGTTTGTTTACAGATTCTTTTCAGCTCACCCTGAATCTGAAAGGTTGTTGTATAGCTTGATTGAAAGTTGTGATAAATGGTAAAATGACAATCACAGTTTCCTAGAAAAGTGAGTCATGTCCTCAAATTTGTTGTTTTTTTCCAACCGACATTCCAAAACTCAACAATTCAATTTACAATTATAGAAAACAGAGAGAAGACGTCCAGCAAATCGTCACATTAGAGAAGCTGGAACCAGAGAATGTTTGGCATTTGTCTTTGATAAGTGACGTAAATGGCTAGTTCTTTATCAAAAATGTTGTTGATATATTTTGCGTTGATCAAATAATCAGTTGATTGACCGAATCTCTTTAAATACACAGTAATAAACACAGCTGGTGTAAAGAGGCAGCTGCAAACAGGGTCATACGTCTGACTTTCTGAGACTATTTCTCTTTCTGGTTCACAAACAGCAGCAACAACAAACAAACTGATTGTCTGGCCAACAAAAAATCATATTTGGTTGTGTGTGTGTTTGTGTGTGGTGTGCTGTGGTTTGGTTTGATTTCCACTTGCAATTACGCCTGCCAGCATATACACACAAACACAATTACAATAGTGAAAGAATATCCTAACCCAGCCTTAAACGATTCTGTGACAGGTTTCTGGAAAGCACAAGTCTAAAGGATCTAACCACCAGCACAAACATAACAACAAGCAAGTCTCATTCTTCCTGAGTTATTTCTGATCCTCTAACTACTTCTAGCAAAGAGAATCTGATCATTTTTAGGGAAGCATCCACTGATCCAAGTATTTCACTCCACTCCCACGCCCGCTGAAATAATCACACAGACCTGCACAGTTCACTTTGGGGAGGCTGGAGCAATCTGAGACTTAAATAGCAGTGAGTCCCAAACTTATACAAACATGCTCCCCTTTGGGAAACCTACTTATTATCTCTGAGAAATAGGCCTGCAGCAGACGTGGGATTGAGGGGAACTCTTCAAGTAGAGCAGAGCAACAATCCCCTGATATAAATAAATTTTTTATAAAAATGAAACCCGGGAAGGGAACGCTTGCTGTGAAGTAAACCAGGAGTTAATGTCTTTTGTAGATTCTTTGGTTAAATCATGCAGGAAGGTTTCAGTGGATTTCTCTGTGTGGGTCAGCATGATGACAGCTCAGTATAAAAGCAGTTTGGTTTATCTGAAGTAGAGCTTTCTCCAACAGATAAACATGGGTTTTATGCTGTAGGCTATTAATCTTTTGACTTTGAAAGACAAAATTGCCCAAATTGCAATGAAGCCCAACTGGAATTTAAAAGAATTTTCTAGCTTTTAAAACCCTGGTATTTGGAAAAGTGAATTAAAGACATTTCAAGACTCGCAGACATGCTGAACGAATGCTTTTACTCTGGATGAGTTTATAAAACCAGAAAAGTAGTTTCACATAATGGAAATTCACTGAATGATGAGTAATGAGGAGATAATAGAGCAAGCCATGAATTATGTAATAGCAGTATGTTGATAACCCTACACGAGGATATAAAAACTGAACACACTTGTTACAAACTTTGATGAAAGCTCCACTGCTGCTTTAGATTTAAACAAAATGACTTGGTGCAGGAACTCTTCTCTCACCTGTAATCATCTCCCGTCTGCTCTCATCCAGGTGAGAGGAAACCACGTCCCCCATGGTTACAGGAAAGCCTCACAGATCCTGTAAGTATCCGAGCTGGTTACAAACTGTACAGATTTCCAGGTGAAGTTGGTGATATCTGCAAATATCCGAGCTGAGCCGCTGGGGGTTAAAAAAGCTTTACTTTCCCTCCTGAGAGACGCACTGCTCCTGACTACTCTCCTGCTTACCCCAATGAGGAGGAAGACTGAGGCGAGGTGTCAACTCCCGGGCGGTGAGGAGGAGGAGGAGGAGACTGAGGAGGTGAACACTGGTCTGGTTCACGGTGGCAGGACACACCCTCTGGGAGTCATCACTGGTCCAACGTGTTCAGTCGGCGCTGCCAAGGGTGTGGCCTGCGTAGAGTAAGACCATGTTCAATATCTACTGTGTATCTCAGTGCTATTTTTTGGGTGCTGTCCTTATTTGGTGTTAAACTTATGACTTGTTGATATGAAATTGTAAGACACCAACTCCCATTTATTCAGATATCACCACTAACCAATGAGGCTTTTTGCAGTTTATTTCAAAACTGATTTAAAAAAAAAAAAAATTCTTACAACACTATAAAACCAAAATAAGCAGACTTCAATTGAATTAGAAGTTCTGCATTGGAGTGAAACCGTTTTCCATGATGCCCAGTGCAGGTCCTGCAGAAAGACACATGCTGCCCCCTTGTGGACACTTTCTGTCCCGGCTGTTTTATATTTAAACTGGCCTGTATCTACCTCACACATCCTCCATCACAGCAAACCTGTGATATAAATTCAATTACTCACTTTTTTTTAATTGCCGTGCTTAAAATAGGCCTATGAGTGTAATTTAACCTTTAATGGAAAACCATGTACAATATTCTCACTGACTGATGTCTTATAAACTGTTGACAACTGTCGAGTTCTGAGTTAATCATTTATTAGATTAGTTGTTACTTCTCTTTCTGGGGTCCATATGAATACAGGAACAGCAATAATCTCCACTAGTGCTGAAAGTACAAATGTATCAGCTGATCAACAGAAAATATTACACAACAACGTCAGTGATCTATTAATCGTTAGTGTCATTTTTTCAAGCAAATTTACACAAATTTACTCAATTGTGTGTTTGAGCCTCGTTCATATTTGTGAATGAACTTTTTTTATTATTTTGGACAGTTTTCAGGTAAAATAAGGAACTTCAACATCATCTTGGGCTCTGGGAACTTTGACATTTGTAGACTATGATTAATGAAAAGAATCATCAGACCTACTTGCCTTCACCAATTAAAAACTACTAATCGATTAACTAATTACTACTAATCACCATTTACACCAAACGCAATAAAATAGCATCAAAACCAAACATATGACATAGCCTGTAGAGAGGTTATAGAGTGGGGTCATCCTCTGCTGTAGGCTGTACATACTATACATACTATAGGCTACAGACACTAACTGCATGTGGCATGTTTCTGGATACACAAGCTCTAAAATATCATTATTTTATAAGGAATGTATCTGTAAGGGTTTATGAGGGGCTACAGAACAAGCTGTTAATGAAGCTTGTCATTATACGGCTAATCAAGGAATTGTTTTAGGCTAATAAGACGCAGTTGTATCCAATTGTGCAACACCACCTATGATCGGATGATGCGGAAGGATACGTGGTGACGTTTCCCACTGGAGGCTCCTCCGCAGCGATGTGAGGTGAACACAGAGAGGAGAGAGAGAGAGAGGGAGGAAGCAGAGGGTGAACACTCGGTCCAACACTCAGCAGCATCATGGCACCTATCGGATTAAAGGCGGTGGTCGGCGAAAGTAAGATTTTCACTATTATTATTTTTGCTCAGAATTTGTGGAGATGTTCCGCTGCGGCTCTGCGCTGTGCGCGCAAATGTGTTTGTGTTTTAACAGGATGCGGATGGCTGGATGGCAGTGATGATGATGGTGATGAAGGTAGTGCTGTTGGTGCCCCATTGTATCCCATTGTAAACCACAGCCGTGTGGTGAGGGAGCTGTAGATAACCTGCAGAGGCTGGTTTGTCTCACTGGGCTCCTGCGGCGCGGATGCGCAATAGTATTTAAAGCGGCCGAGACCTGAAAATGGCTCTAACAAGCAGCGATTAGCCCACTGATGAAAATGTAGGCATCCTTGTCCAGCATGATGCAGAAAGCCTGGAGGCAAATGTAGCCCACATACGCCCTTTTAGCCTCAATTTATTTCAGGAATAATCCGCGCTGCATTGGAGCTGCATCACAACTGTAGTTTTGACTGACTATTGTGCAAGAGGATGCTGCAGACACTGGCTTCTCACGCCTTGGTTAGCTAATTATAGTCTGTAATCTACTGTAATGCTATTGATTGTAAAGTGATTGGACATTAACACTCTCTCTCTGTGGGATTCCCTGATTTCAGCAGTGCCTCACCCCTCTGATGGATCATGAATCGGTTGCGTAAAACACCCTTTCTAACCCGGTGCGGTCGAAAGCTGAAACAAGCTGCTGTCAGCTCTGTTTCACATTAATGGCGGATTGTATTCAAGGCGAGAAAGTTCCCTTGCGAGAAATTCCGCATTATCTGTGTACAAGCTACCGTCTAGTGAATGCCCTTTCATCATCATCTGCCCTTTCCTGGCAGTGCGCCACCGATCAAACCCGGTCTGTGTAACCCTGCATCGTTCAGACGCTCTAGACTCGACTCTCCACTGTCTGATTTTGTCCATTTAGACTCATTTCATTCGGCCGATGCTTCAGCAGTGTCGGTGTGTGGTGCTGATGCAGGCCTGAACATGGAGGCGCAGCTCGATTCTCCTCAGCAGGGTCAACTGGGTGCAAGTGTTGGTGGTCGTGATGATGTGAGACAGGCCTGCATAGTAAAGACTCACACAGAGCACTCAGATAATGTGAAGCCAGCTATTCTAATTTATAATTATTGTTTGCCATCGTTTCTTCAGCTGCACGTTCCCATCATTAACGTGCCCTGCCCATGGTGCAGGATTTGCCTCATTTAATATCTGTTGTTCAGCTTATTGATTCGGTTTCACATCTCATCTCTTACAAAAATCTACACTCGCTCTGTAGTAACGCCTCACTTTCTGGCAGTAAGATTGCTGAATCTTTAAATTCCTTAAATTGTATCAAGCTCAGTGGTGTATCATATTACTCATGGGTTCTGCTGCAAATTTTTGGGCCCCCACCCCCACCCCCACCTCATCACACACACACACACACACATACACATCCACCTCCCCAGTCATACACACTTCCTCTGCTATGATATGATGGAGGGTGAAAATGCCTCTACAGACCTCCCACATGGAGCACACAAGAGCTGATCCTGAACTACTAATGATTACACATCCAAAAATGTAAATTCACTCTGAAGCCAACAATATAATATTATATAATAAATATAATAACATTTTTTTTTTGATTAATGGTAGCCTATATAAACTGACTGTAGTATAGGGCTGGAGGATATGGCTGCATACTTTAACAACTGACTTTGTCCATTTGTAATTACAGTTAGCTTCTGTCCATTTTTAATTACAATATAATCATGTAAAACAATGATATGATATGATTATATTGTCATGATAAGATTCCAATGCTCATACTGACTTTATAGCCCAGCCCTACTGTGTAGTTGGAGCAGATTTTTGGATACTTGAGTAGGAAACGTTGTTTGGCCCAGGTGCCATATTGTGGGTGAGGTGAGAATAAGTATTAGTGGGAGCCCAGACCTGCAGTTTCACGCCCTGCATCACTGCTAGCTGTGCTAGTGAGGAGATTGTCATGGCATGGTAAAATTTTTTGATTTAAGGCCCTCAGACTGAAATTTGATGGGAATGAAATCCTCTGCGCACCTACACCATTACAACTCCACGCTTTACATGCCAGATATTCTTGCATGTTCTGTCTTCTTTAATCATGTAGGCCTTGTAACTGTCAATTACATAATCCCGTTGGTTAAAGTAAAGGCAAGCACATGCAAGCTCGAGTGTCGAATGAATCGTCTTTTACAGAACAATGTAAACACTTGTGCGTGTTTCCCAGTAGGTGAAGGCAGGGACGCTGCAGGCAACACCTGCGCTCTGTTTGGCTTAGGTGAAGCCGGGATGGGATTGGTGGAGGTGGAGGGGGCAGAGAGGGAGGGGGGGGCGACACCATCATGGGTCCTCTCTGCAGCAGTGGATGTAGCAGCCAGGATGGAGGAGAGGGGGGGATGGGCAGCGAGCAATGCTTCACCCTCCCTTTTCATGACTGTATGTGAGCATCATTCCCAGAGAGCAACAGAAGCTGAATGAGGATCTCATCAGTCAGCAAAAGCCTGAGCTGATGGGTATTTATTTAAAAACGGTGTTGCTTCTCAGGTGAACAGATTTGATGAAACTCAGTGATCATTACGTTTTGCAAATTACAACCCAGAGATTAAAAAGAAATATTCTGTATTTGACACTCAAGACGTGAACACTTTACAATATGATGCATGCAGAGTTGGTGGACTGGATATTATCATAGTGTGCAGGTGTTTATTCTGCCCACTCCTTGTATTTCTCAAGAAATACAACAGGACAGTTATGATTTATTTTATGTCAACCTAGATAAGGAATCACCTACTTTCAGTCATTCATTCATTTATTTAAATGTGGGTTATATGGATAAAATTGTGTATTACAGTATATGTAATTTTATATTGTGATATAGTAACATTTCTGGAAATTAAGTTGAGAAACAGTTAGTAGATGAAATAGAAGAATAGAAATGCCTTTTTTGACTGTTCAAGAGAGATACTTAATTACCTCTCCGCCAAAATCCTATAAATCCAATAATACCATATAACAGTCCCGATCTGCAACATTGTCTACAATGACCCAACACAAGATATAAAACGGAGAGCTACCTCAATAGAAATGTAGAAAATCTCTGACATATTATAGACGTTATTGTCTACCTGCTTATTGTTGTGCAGGGTCATGAGGTTCATACTGCACATGCAGTGCTGTTAAACTGACACCTAGCACTCAGCATGAATATAATCACCATCCTGTGATTGCATAACAGGTAAAAGTAATGTGATTGTCCACTTCAGAGACCATATATGCCCGATGAGCAGATTGAGTTAAAGGTTTAGATCATGAAAATTGCATTCAGTAACTTCAGTGTAACCTTACTATTGTTTAAATGGCATTCTGTTAATACAGGAGCTTTTCATTTTGGCTTTTGCCTTCATCTGATGTTACACAGTTGAGATCTGTCAGGAAATGCAGGTAGAGAGAGGGGGTTTGACGTCCGCCTGACTTGAACCACGGACATTGTGATCACATGGTCACAGTCTTAGATCCCCTGGTCAACGTGATACTCGTCAGTAGCTGTGGACTGAATTTGGGTTCTGCTCTGAATGTACATTTTCTCATTTTCTCCTTGTGGCATTTTGATGACTTTATTCATCAGTCAACTGGTCAGAACACTGAAATTAGCTTGTCGTAATCCAAACATTGAATAGTTGTACCATACCCACAATGCTAAAAATTCAATTTTTGCTGTCCTCATGTGTCACTGATAGGGCTGTGAATGAAGTCATTTTGTCCTGATTCTATATTATATACTGTTACTAAATGCTATACATTATTCTTCACTGTATAATATTTTGGAAATTAGGATACAATAAATTTGTACTGTAAGATATTGTAACAACAGCAAATGATGCAAGGCTTGTGCTGAAAGATGTCACTGGAGTTGTATAAAGGACTGGGGTTTTTGAGTATTTATGCCCGTTTCTTTCAGTCTTTTCTCTTGTTGCAACATTTTAAAAACATTAATGTACTAGTTGAGCTAGTTGAGTTAGGATACGATGTGATTAGCCTAGCTTAGCATAAAGACTGGAAGTAGGAGGAAACAGCTAGCCTGGCCCAGTCCAAAGTTTTAGTTTATTGGGGACCAACAGCCAGCGACAGTGACTGTGCAGCTTCCCCAAGTCTTGTCATCGTAGGGAGGTTGCCAGGTTTGTTTCCATCCTGCTTGTGCCAAGACCAAAATCAAAACTTGTGCTCGCCAATTGTATCCCGGAACCCGCGCTATCGCAAGAAATGCTGCACAGAAGCACTGATCAGGTAGATAAACTGGATATCTGAAACCACAAACTTCCTTTTTTGCATTTCTCTTTAGGTACTGATAAAAGAAATGAGATAAACGGTATTTAATGATGAGCTTTAAAAGTCTTGGTTGGCATATTTTGTTTAATTTTTGTCTAGGGCCAGGGTAGCTGCTAGTGTTCAGTCTTTATGCTAAGCTAGGCTAAGCATACCTTGACTCCAGCTCCATATATTGATATTGAGATTGATATTGATCTCCTCATCTCACTCTCAGAATAAGGAAGCAAATAAGAAAATTTCCCAAAATGTTGAACTATTCCTTTAAATATCTTATTGGTTGTGATGAGTAAGTTCAGTCTTCCTTGTATGAAGCAGCCGGATGTGTATTTACTCCTCTCAGTGTCAGACTGTGTAGAGGAGAAGAAAGGAAGAAGGTGAAACAGAGAAGGACACATGCATGCACTTAGTTGCACGCACACACACATACACGCACACACACACACACACACAGTCTAAAGCTTTCAACTGACCTTGGAAGCATCGCTGAACCAGAGCATCACGCACATCGTCTGGGCTCAGTGTCTGACGCAGTGCCTGCAGCCCCTGGGCCTCCGTAGAACACACACACACACACACACACACACACACACACAACAAACACACATGCAGGCTACACACATACAAGCACATGTTCCCAAATAAATCCATGCCGAAATGTCATGTCGCTGTGGCTACAGAGCATGAAGGGCTGGCAGAAATAGAGCTCTCTAATGCAGGGTTACAGTGGCTCGTAATTGTAATGAATTCCCCTTCTCTTTCACTGAGGAAGAGTGCTGTGTCAGAGCTGGCAGACATCCTCTTCCTCCCACTCCTCTCAGCAGCACGTGACCGCTCTCGCCATCCTCCTCTCGCATACATACAGTACGCACACACATACAGTGGAGACATATTTAACACAGTGTTACCGAAATATATTCTTATAGAAGATCGGTACGGTAAGAGAGCCAAGTAGCGACAGCCAAGATGCTCTTGTCCTCCAGCGACAGCAACAAAAACGCAGATTAAGGAGAAAGAGAGAGGGATAGTGTGACATGATGGTGACGTGTCAGGTTGTTATGTTAACTGTAAGAGGATTTTATATGCAAAATGATACTGATTTGAGGTTTTATGCTGTACATTAACCAGTGAAACTGAGCCGGAGGAGACTGCAGAGCATTCAGAGCTCCAGCCAGGTTGTTGCAGCCTGCGGCATCACAATGCATCACTTGCTTTCCTACAGTCTATTATATACTTCCTGTCATTTTCAGTGCTCTGGGCTCCTGTGAGTTGTTTTCTAGCTTCATCTAAATCTTTCTTTGGTTACTTGCTGTAGAGAACAACTTGTACACCTCTTGAATTTATGCTTTGATTTTTAATACATACTGATATCAGCGTTATATTTTTGTAAAAGAACTGAAAACAATCAGCTGATTAATCAGTCTAAAGAAATGATTAGTGATCAAGTTTAAAATATTAAGTCTGACTGAAACGGCATTTAGGGCATGGTAAGCATCTGTAACATGATGGGCTTCTAACTGACATAATATGTGGGGTATAATGATGATGGGGATTTGATCAAATCGTTCAGGGATTTCATTTGATCACAATGAGTGTGACTTAGTGAGTATACAGCGTCTCTGGAGATTCACAGCGATTTGGAGCTGTAGAGGACTGTTGGCCTTCACCCACACCTTCCTCAACCCACTTTGTTAGAAGGGAAAAATGAATAAATTAGACTGCAACCCACACTCTATTGGAATGTTAACAAAATTCTTGCCAACCGATAATCCAAACACATAAAATCTCTCTGCTAAACTAAAGTACGACCCACGAGCACAGATGCCCACAAGCTCACAAAGTGAAGTGAGGTTTGTATAATGGGAAGGGTTAGTCCCAGGTCTAACTCCAAATTACATATGATAGGATCCTTTTATGTTTACACCCCTGAGTTTAAAATGAGTCATCAAAAAGGTTAAGTAAGAGAAAAGAGATTTGGATATAGAATAACTCAAAAAATATTTTTCGTAACATATATTTGACAAATACCAAGAGATTAAGAGAAAAAATAACAGTAGTTTCATATTATAACCATAACCATAAAAACAAAGAGCCTCTCGTCTTACCACTCTGAGAAAAAAGGACTTAAGTAGGTCATCACTCTCTGAGTGAAATGTGTTGAAAAGACAAGACAAGATGTGTTCTTATAACACACAGAACAGTTTAGTCATACTTGCTAAAATTATTCTACCTGTGGGTGTTCAGTAGGAGTTTAAGACACCCAAGTGTTGCATCTGTTAGTTAACTGGTTGTCATCGACCTAATTATGTAAGAAAACAAACAGTGTTATCATGTGCAACATTTCAAAACATTTTAACATTAAAGAAAAGAAAAATTGAATGTAATTTCTTAAGAGGTAAAACAGGAAATATATACATACATACAGTATTTTTAATCAACTGTGAGAGTGGAGCAATAATACAAAGCTGTATGTGTACAGTACATGCACACAGCATGTGTACACAGTATATGTATGCTGTAAATGTGTTTACTGGATAAAATCATACAGACTGTGAGTAGCACTAGCTGACCACTATGGACAGCATCTACTGGTAGTAATAGTCAACTAGTCTGCAAACCCTTTCATGTGAGAGGTGAAATACACAATGAAGGCCACACATAGCCTGATGCATTCATGTGTGAAATTAACAATAAATCATGTTGTTGTTGCCGCATTACTGACTTCTGTGGATTGATAAGACCACCCATTCATCTGAATGTCCCCTCAGAGAAGCTCCTTGCTGTCAGATGAACAGAGGTGGCCGATAGCTCCACGTGTGTTGCGATTGAATTGCAAGCACAGAAGACTTTCTTCTTGTCTCAAGATGTTAAAAATGTATGAATATGTTGATTCTTGCTGAGTAATCACACCAGTGTTGACTGATGCATCCACACCGTTGGCTGGCACTGCTAGGCCTGCTCCCTTTGGAAATATAAAGGGCTCCCGCACGCCTACCTGCTGTCATATGTGGTCATAAGTCTTTATATGTCTTCTGCATCTGCTCAGATTTCAGCTTAATGAGCTACGTTTACTGTATGTAAACTACAGGAGAAATACTGCCCACACAGTCACCAGAGATCAGTCCACTACCATTAATATACTGTATTTCTGGCAGGAAGATTTCTCAGTGGATGCGCTGTCAGAGCATCTCTGCTCTCAGGTCTCGTGTTTTTGCCTTTTCTCTGCTCCTGTACATCATCTCCCCATCGACGCAGGTCATGGGAAAGGGTCCTCACGTCCTCCCATTTACTGGTGACCTGCACTTCTCATCAGCCTGCATGACCTCTGAGTGGATGGATGTTGGAGGCCACAAAGTCATGATCCTCTTCTGCTTTTTCTTATATCTCACTTGTGCTGGTTGGGGCTGGTTAGTGGTGTTATGTAACTGCAGGCCAGCTGCAGACTAACAGTGGGCTGAGAATAAATGACTGCTGGGTTTCAGCTTTGATACTCACATACAATTTTTTATGATTGGTTTCATTTTTTGGATGTAATTTAATGCGATATCAGGATATACTGAACTGCAGGAAATCATAGCAACTGTGATGTTTCATGCTACGTTACCAGTTAACCCTCACTGTTAAAATAAACTCAATGTTAGTTAAACTGACTACAAACACTTGAACAAATGGATCACCATTTAAACAAGGGATGCAAATAACTATTATTTTGATTATGAGGTAATCTGTTGATAATTTTCATTAACTGAGTGATTCTTTGGATTAAAAATTTAAAAAATACTGATATATGCCCACTGAAAGTTAATTTATGTCTTAAAACTGCAGTGCAAATCCTGATTTAAATCAGTTATCAATGACATAAAACAGAGAAAAGCAGATAGTTTTCACATTTGAGGAACTTTAATTGTTAGGTACTTGATAAATAACTATTGCAGTTAATCAATTATCAAAGCAAATTAGTCAATAAGCTATTGACTAATGATTTCAGCTCTGTTTTACACACACTATCAACTCAACATAAACCCCAGAAACCATGAAACCCTGGCTTCATGTTTCCTTTTTCAATATGGCCACTCTTAAGTTGAGACCCTAGAAATTGAAGCTTTAAGTGATTTTTTTTTTTAAAAAAAGCTGAACTGTGGTGATGGCCTTCTGAATTGTCTGCCTGTCTCTTTAAGATCAGACGTGTCAGATTCTCTCGGGAACGATGCCGCTGTGAAGCCGAGACCCAGAGAAAAAAAAATGGGTCATGTACTCATAGGTGAAAGTCCCTGAAGGGGGGAGAACCACAAGGCAAAGGGAAAAACTGTCGGCTACACTGTTGTAATATATGTGGAGTGGAGGCTGGGTGGAGGAGTGTACATCGACTCTATCAGCAGTATCATGTACAGTAACACATCACACTGCCTCTTAGGGTGTTATAATAGGGTGAAATAGGGTGAAATGTCAATATGTCTGATTCTGTCAAACAAAATTCTGCAATGTAATGTGTTTAGCAGTTGAGTTTTTTAAAATTTCATTAGCATTTTTCATAATTTAGTGTATTTTCTCTGTAAAAATCTTGTCGTGTCTTCTGCCCGTCTCCATTGTCGTACCCTGTTTTACCTTAAGGACGTGCATCCTGTTGAACTGGATGTGAGAGAGATTATGGGGATTTTGAGGAGTGTGTTTGTGCCACTCTGTCCGTTTGGTTGACACAGCTGTTGCACTGTGTTTGTTCAGGTCCTTTTCCTTCTGTCTGACCGATGCGTTCCTGTATTGTTGTACCACTATCAGGACGTCAGAGAGGAAAAATCCACAGCGCTGTCTCCTTCTGACGTGGTTTTGAATCTCATTCTTAACACGTCACTTACGAGAGTGTGCAGCGGCTACTTCACTAGCTTATCGTCTCATTATTCCCATGATTCCAACGAAGGCCAACACGCAGGAGACGAAAGAGAGGAAGAGTGAGTCGTTTCTAAAGACAATACAAAACTGATTTAACTGTAAGATTTCACACAGTTCCTGATGTCGCACACTATTTAGCCAGTCCACATCTAACAAATAAAACACACATTATCAAAAATAGGAAAAATACGTCATGATGTACAATTCAGTCCTTTATTTTTTTCTTGCAGGATGCTGGAAATTACACAAGGTCACTAAACTTCATGCGCCAATTGAATTGATAAAGGTGTTAGTTGTCTCATCCAAACAGATGCAATAAAACTAACAGGAGAGCGAGGGAGATGTCAGTCAACAAAACACAGTGTGTACATGCCCACACAGTCCTGAGAACAGAGACAAGTAGATTTAGTTCAAACACTTGTGTGGGTGAACCGTGACTGTTAAAGAGCTTTGAAATTGTGCTTAATTTTTGGCCACTTGGAGTCATTGGAACAATCTGGAAACAACATTGTCATAACCTTATATGTTATATGTTAGCAAACCGTTACACAGCATTTACACATCAAGGAGTAATATTATCATTCATTTGGACTTGTGTTTGTGTCCACATGATGAATGTAAGTCCAATATTCACTCTCCTTATAGCTCTGTTTTGTCTCAACTAACTCTTAAGGGAAATATTTGGTTCTTTTTCTGCTAAATGCTCTAATTTCTTCTCCAGCTAGTTGCTAGCTTTGTCTATCTGCCTTTGGTGCTGGGCCAGTGGTGTACAGTGGATTTATAAAAGCTTATTTGTTTAAAACAGCTGCCCGCTGCCGCTGCTGGAAACAAGGTTGATGAGGGCAGAGTTTGCAGGCCAGAAAACCAAAACAATGAGCTAAAAGGTGCTAAAACTCTCTGTAGAGCAGAGGGGAACTGCAGAGTCAGGTGATAATTCTCTGTGGGTTCGTCACTACAAGCAACACCTCTGGATCAATAGATCCATTGTTTATATAAAAATACTTTATAGTGCAGCTTTAGCATTGATTACACAACCTGATATCTCACAATCTTTTCATACATATTTCCCCAAACTGAGTATCAATGACTTATCAATAAACAATGAGGATTTTTTCTCAACTCTGAGCCTTCACAGACGAACATAAATGATAAAAGTTGCTGTCATTCAATTCCCATTTAGAGGCACAGTTAAAAACAGGAATCAGTGTGAAAGTAACTCTTTGCTTTTATTTTAATGCAATTTCTGTGTAGGACAAAATCACCATTTTTAAAAAATAAATGAATACAAGTTTACACCAGTATACCAGTTCAGTGACTGGAGATTTCCATTCTTGGAGCTTTTATCAGAAAACCTTTATCAGAAAAATGCTGCAGCAGACAACAAAAGGAAACACATCAGCTGCAGCAGAGGAAAAGGGAAAACGAGTGACGGATATCCCACTGCGTCTTTGTTTGTCTGTGTCTCATCCTGTGGCCCGGAGCCGCTGCTGAATGAAAAACAAGTCAACTTTTTAGGAATGAAAGTGAACCTGCTTGAATGCTGCAACTGTTACTTTGAGCATTTAGCATAGATTTGTCAAACTCCACAGTGAAAGCACACACCCCTTAATACATTAAAAGCCCATGTGTGTCAGTTTTTGGTTTTGTCACTTGAGTTGATATTCTCTCTGCTATTGTGCTGACGCAGCGGCTTACAGAACAGGATACAGAAGATGCTGGAAATAGACTGAAGGAAGCTGAGTTGGGGAATCTCTCATTTAGTGAGAATAAGATTTGCACTATTCCAAGATCATCTGTCCCACAGGAGGTCAGATACAGTTCCTCTGACTCACAGGAGGTGGAGGCCGGAGACTGACGCTGTTTCTGGATGAACTCGGTCACATTTCATTCACTTTCAGTATGTCAGCTGCTCTTAAAGGCCCATTCTGTGTTTTTTTTTTTCATTTTTTTTTTTTTTTTTTTTTTGACAACATAAATTTGATTTATAATCCTGCATGTAACTGAACGCTTTTCTTTGCTTCCTTCTTTACATCCATCCTATCTACATATCCTTCCTTCCATCATATCTATCTGTCCTATTGGTAGCCCTTAGCTCCTCCTTCTGTCTGTCAAAAGAGCCAATCAGAAGCTGTTATCTTCATCACCTGGAAGAATTTATCAGACGTTGTAGTGGAGGCAGAAAACAAAAGCGCTGACTGAAACGAACACACCCCTGATCTTTATTCGATGTGTGTTCTGTAATCTTTTGTACGAATCCTTTTTAATCTGTCGTAATCCATCAGTATCTGTGTGGCTTCAGGTTTTAGTCGGGGACGAAGGGCTTAGCGGTTTATATTTGCAGTGATCCAGCATGATGTTTAACAGTAATTCACCCTAAATGGATTTATCCTAATACGGCTGGCAGATGGTTGGCAAAGTGATCGGGCCAATATCAGTATCGTGGCATGAACACGGCCGTTGTGTTATAACCCCACAGTGGATTGGATTATTTCTCCTCTGTGGATTTTACTGGAGGTCCTGAGAAACAAAGCAGAACCATTTACCAGCAGTCTCTGTGTTTTTATTCACTCCGCACCGACAGTGTACATCTGTGGTTATTAACCTTGTTGCAGGCCATATCTGACTGTTGCATGTTGATATCCTCCAGTGCAGGAATTGCATTATGGGATTTTTAAATCTATATCAGTATGGTGGAACAGTTTAGTTTAAGTTGTTAGTTGAGTTTCGTTGAACTAATACTCAAACGTGTTCTTAAATCTATTCTCTACTCTATACTACAACTACAAAGTACATTTTTGTAGCAGCACATATATTACTGTTGTAGTATAGGTTATTTTTAGAGGATGCTCTTTTAGCAGTTTTGGCAGAAATCAGTGAATTTTTACACTTTGAAAAGAGTAAGACATATTCCTTAAAATATTTTTTTATCATCAAATTGTGGAACATTATTCTGAACTGAACTGCACTTTATTTGTTTCTGACATTCCTAAATACAATAATTGTATTTTACTTAAAAGATGATTGGGATTATCAGTATATGCGGTTGGGACGGAGGGATTTGCCGTCATTGCTGGTTGCTTGTTCTTTTGTAATTGTTAATTGAAATGAATGGCAGAAACAGTTGTCAAGATCTTTCACTGCTCAGTTGAGATCACAGTGAAAATCTAATTATGATTGTAATAATAAGATATTTAACATTTCTGGCAAAAAAAAAAAAAAGGAAATCTCTTTATGGACACAACAAATCACATGAAGTCAGCTGTCAGTGTTGTAGAACTGGATACTCAAATTAATGGAGCACATACTGTGCTGTAAGACAGAGCCATATGTGAACCCTCCACACACACACACGCACACACACACACACACACACAGGCAAAATTATCCAGTCAGAGAGGACATATTCAGGCCTGCAGGGTGCAGCGACACCGAAACAGCCAAACAAAGGTTGTTACATACCGTATATTCTCCTGAAATTTAGAAATTATTTATTTATGTTGACATCATGTGAAGGCCTTTATGTCTGAGGGTTGATATTAACTTACTGTGTAGACATAGCACTATCAGTGTGTGTGTGTGTGTGTGTGTGTGTGTGTGTGTGTGTGTGTGTGTGTGCCTTTTCATGAGTATTCCCTGTTTACTAAATGGAATATTTTTGCTCATCAGATCACCACGCACCCCTGAGATTCCTGATGTTTTGTTGTTTTTTTTACAGAGATTATGAATGATGTAATCAAGAAGATAAAGAAGAAGGGAGAATGGAAGGTAAGAAGAGACTCCCACACATGAAGAGACACATACAGTACATACATTTGTAGGCATTTGTTAGAAAAAAGTTACAAAAAAATACCCTGAAATTACAAACTGTGGGTCTAATTGAGGGGGGTGTTGATGTGGAGGACTGAGCCTCAAACCAAACAGTACATCATCATATTTCAATTACCGACATGTCTCGACTCCCACACAAAGTGATCAGTGAAGTCAACTGTTGTAGAGCTTGATTCAAATCAAATTTGGTTTGTTCCACATGTTGAACACATATATTTGATAATGTGCATTCTTGGAAGGAAAATCTGCCGTTCACTATTCACAACTGCTTTACAACTGGGCTGATATAGAATAGTCCTCCCTGTTCAGTGTTTGATTAGTGTTATAGCTGCCAGTAAAGACATAATGAAGTTTTCAGCAAAGTAGCCTCACTCTTCAATCTGCATCTTGTGTGAATGAGATAAAACAACTAGATTTCTTATTTCCAGGGCTTGAGTAGGAATTGGAAAAAAAAAAGATAGTCTAAACCAGCAGCCTGCTTACAGTAACATGCACACGCAGCATTTGGGAGCACGAGTCTTGTGTAGGCATTATTAATTCATTTAAGGACACAAATCACTCATGTGTAAAAAGAAACACTGATAGTTATTCATACACATGAATTATAAAAAACTTCTCCCTGATACCTGCTGGGTTCTGTATCTTTTATGGACAGAGGATTTTGGAGGCGTAAGCAGAAATCTAAGTTCTCATCCTGCAGGTCTCTGACTCAACTAAATGTTGGACGTCACACAGCAGCTGCACATTTTTACTTCTTTGCAGATTGTTTGAGCAGGAAACTGGGCTGATTTTGGTCGACGCTGATATTAGCTACATCACATATACCTATATTTACTGGAAAATGGCAATATTGAATAGTAATGGTATGTATGTAGTGCTCATTTCTAGTGAGTGATGTAAAATGTAACCAAATAATATATTAATCAAATAGTACTATAGATCCTGGAATAAGTCTTGAATAATGATGTCAGGGCTGTGCAGCTCTCCTGCACGAGCAAACAACCACAAAATTTAGTTAAATTTCATTTTCAGTACTAAGAAATGTCTTTACACAAATTACAACAACAGGAAAAAAAATAATTCTGAAGATAAAGCAAAGAGAAGTACATAAAAGATACAAACAATGTATGAAACACACACACATCAAATATAGAAGACACATAAAAACATTTAGAAGTGGCATAGAATGAAAAATAAATGAAAAGAAACTTCATATTTCAATAAGTCAAGTCAAGTTAAATCAATTTTATTAATATAGCCCAAAATCCTAAAGGTCAAATTTGCCTCAAGGGGTCTTTACGATCTGTGCAGCATATAATATCCTCTACCCTCAGACCCTCCACTCAGATAAGGAAAAACTCTTTTACTTCAGGAGGAGCAACAGAGGAAGGATCTCACTTCCAGGACAGATAGACGTGCAACAGTGTGTAATAAGTCCTCATATCATAATGGTCCACATTAGACAAGTCAGAATAACTAAAGCCATAGTCACATGAAAAGAGTTGAAGCCTGCATTTAAAGGAGGTGACTGAATAAGCCTGAGTCACTAACCAATGCAGGAAGAGCAGAGAGCTCCAATCAATTTGTTTTCATAGTTTTGACATTAAAATAAAACCGACCACTGACACACATTAGCTTCAGATATTTACTTAGACAATTCCTGGCAGTGAACATCAGAAAATTCCCAAGAATTTCTGTATAACTTTATTTGAATGAGACAGTTTTATTGTCAGCAAGCTGTAATATGAGTAATAAACTGTGTTTGTATAGTTACTGTCTTCTCTCCTGTTGCCAGGCGCTGATTGTAGACCAGCTGAGCATGAGGATGTTGTCATCCTGCTGCAAGATGACAGACATCATGACAGAGGGCATCACCAGTAAGAGACGATGGTCACGTCTACCGTTTCTCTGTGACACTTCCTTTAGTTTGTTTGTGTAACCGTGTGCCTGCATACGTCTGTTTCTCCTTTTCCTCTAGTCGTGGAGGACATCAACAAGCGGCGAGAGCCTCTTCCCAGCCTGGAGGCCATTTACCTGATTACACCCACAGAGAAGGTGAGCATGCTCTCTCTCTCCCTCTCTCTCTCTCTCATTCATAGTGTATATTCAGAGGTGTGTCAATGGCGGCAGGTCTGTGTTTTCAGCAGAGAGAACAGAGAAAGCCGCTGTATGTCAAACACATGGCTGTTGACTTACCCGAGGCAGATCACGCATACACACTTATTGGTTTCCATGGTCTCTGAATTCATTATTGGCGACACCATAATTAAGTTCAGTGTTGTCAAAGCAGGCTGTATAATGTTTTCAGTGTACCGTGAAGTGTATTATGTACTGTATGAAGGAGCACAGAACAGTTTCATATGCTGTTGTTGTTGCTCTGACATGTTCTGACATATTTTTTTTGCTTCTTTGACATAGTGTCACATTTTTCCTTAGTAAATATTTAACTTTGTTTTTGTTGGTTGGTTTAGACTGTTTAGTCTCTTTGGTCAATTGATTTAAGCTTCATTGGCATGTATTGTGTAGTGTTAAAAAGACTAAAAAAAAAAAAGTTTTTCATGTGCTCATTGTATTTATTCATTTAGTTCTGCTTATGTAAAAGCTTTGGCAACATCCTTCTGATCAGAATGCCAGAAAAGCTTCAATGAACTGGATCGTACACACTCAACACACTTACCTGAACGCTACTATTCTCTCTCCTCAGTCTGTCCACACCCTCATTGGAGACTTCAAAGATCCTCATTCAGCTAAATACAAAGCAGCCCATGTTTTCTTCACTGATTGTGAGTAGATGCACGTTATGTAGCTTTGTGTTCTGTGCTTTTTGCTCTTTCATATTTTCTTCCGGTCATCAGTTACACTCTTTGTTCAATGTATTATTGTATTCTTTTTCTTCTCTACTGCTGTTTTCTAAGCTCCTTGTAATAATTGATCTAATAGATGAGCTACCGTTGTCCCTTTTTGTTTTCCTCTCATTTCTTTCTTATTTTGTGCTTCATTTAATTGAATTGGATGGAGTTACTATAATGCTACAATGAGCTCTGAGTTCGAAATGTCTCTGTTATATAAGTTGCTGTTCTCCTGAGAATCTGCAGCTACTGTACATCCTGTCAACTGATGAGTGAGATGGTTGGACACAGTGCTCAGACTCGTCTCAGATGCAAATAACTACCGTTCACACAATGAATTGTTGCACGTCATTTGCAAACATAAGCATAACAGTACATCATTTGCATACACGCTGCAGTCAAACAGACATAAATGTGAAGGATGCACTGATATGAAAATTCTTGATACCAATAACAGATTGTTTACAAAAATATCTGCAGATGCCAACACTGTTAGTTTGTCATTTATGCCTGTTTATGTCCATTTGTCTTTCAGCTGCTTAAACACAGCTCACCAAGGAACACAGTTTCACCACTACTACACACTAACCTCCCACTACTGCTGCATTTATATAGTTTCTATTGTTTGCACCTCCACAGTAATCAAACTTTAAGCCAATTTGATATTTTGAAAATCAGCTAATTTGAAAAGATGATGACAATGTAGCCTAAAGCTTTTGTTGGCTATGGTGAAATAAATATTTTAGGGCTCTGCTATTACTTAATGTTATGATGATCTAATAACAATAAAGGCTGAATATGAACATGGCTGTTGAAACTGTAGAAGTAATTGTACTTAATTTACAATGGGGAAATTTTCCTAGAATAGGCAAAGTTATAGACTACAGTGCCAAGACGCTGCTGCCTCTTGCTGTTAGACTGGAGTACGACACGTGCACAACTGAACTCACAGGCATCAACAGCTTTTTGCGTAGTTTAGAGTGACAAATTGTAAGAGCATACTTTGAGGTCAAATTACGCACCTGTTATGCAAAATGCGTAAAAAATATCAATCAACAAAATCTGCCAAAAAGGTTACTAGATGAATGTCTGAGGGTGAACCTGATCTCCTAACAAATACCAACATCCCTTCAGAATTCCTCTATGGATAAAGATGCATAATTCAGGTTTTCTCAATTCCACCTCATTAAGATTCATAAGTTTTCAAAGGTGATGAGAGCAAATAATCAACTAGAAGCTATATTATTATATATTATTATCATTACTTCTTGTTTCTGTCCCTTCCAGCCTGCCCTGATCCTCTGTTCAACGAGCTGGTGAAGAGCCGTGCTTCCAAAACCATCAAGACTCTGACGGAGATCAACATCGCCTTCTTGCCCTACGAGTCTCAGGTAAACATCCTGCCACATGTAATGAAGGTGGCCCTGGCGCTGTGAGAGAGCGCTGTCCGTGTGACACAACGTTGATATGCAAACAGGGGATTAAGGGTGTGTCACAATGATTGAGATAAATAAAACACAACCATGCAGACAAATGGCAATGTAAATCTTATGAAAAGAGTGCGTATGCATAGACTTTTATGCATCTGGATTGTTTTTTCTCTTGCATTATTCACCTCTCCTTTCTCCTCAAAACAGGCCATGAATGAAAGCTGGTTGACTTTTATTGTTTGTTAGTGACTGTGAGTAAAAAGCAGAGAGAGAGAGAGAAAGATGCAGAGATAGAGAGCGAGAGCGAGAGCAGCGAGAGATCGATTAAGACAGATGGGAGGAGAGAGATGCTGTAAAGGACACGGACAAGAATAGTAACCGTGAGGTTATTGGTTGTTAGATTCAGGGTTGGATAACAAAGAGACAAAGAGAGGAGAGAGAAACACAAACACACACTCAGGTGGCCACTTGGCAGAATGCTGCTGACTCACCAGTCGCTCTGTTTACTGCCAGACTGTTCGAGAAAGACTCACATTTGTCACATCGCCTTCCTTCCCTCCCACTTGCTTCTCCACCCTTTGCTAAATTTCCAAATTCCTGCCTCCATCATGTTCTTTCTTCCTCCCTCCCTCTTTCCCTCCTTCTGTTTTCTGTTTTTTTTTTAATCCCGCCATTCCTCCCAACCTGCCTTTGCACGTCGCTTCTTGCTTTTTTTTTTTCATTATGTATGTTTATTATTTCCCTTCCTCCAACAGCATTTTGCTAATTTACCCCTCCCTCCCTCTCTATCTCCCACATCTCTCCTTCTGTCCATCCTTCAATCTCTCCCTATCTGAAGATGCGGCTCGGCCCACAATGCTTTGCTGCCCTCCTGTCTACTATGATTAATTCAGAGTCAGTGGTTTTCTGCTCTAGGCAAAGTGCTGCCTCATAGACCCGCCCACAAGACGACACTCTGGTCCCATTGGATGAGTCAGGATCCACACAGCAGGCGGTAGCCAATCATAGTCGAGCTAAGGCAGGGACCCTTCTGCAGAGCAGGAGTGTGGTCATGTGACTGTGGACAGATGGGTTGGGAGGAGGGAGTGGTAGTGAATGATGCAGGAGAGGAGAAGGATGTCTCATTTCTCTAAAAACATGTTTCCTCATTTCCCCTCTCTGTGCATCTTCTCCTTGCATCTCTCCTTGAATCTTTAGTGGGAGGGACTAAGATGCCAGTGAGGGAAACGTGGATGCAATTAAGGGAATTGAAATGGAGAAGGAGGAGGAGAAGGAGGGGAGACAAGAGGAACATGGAAATGAAAGAAGAGAGGAGAGGAGAAAAGATAGGAGGAGATTCAACAAGGAAAAAAGGACATAGAGGAGGAGAGATGAGATGAGATGAGAGAGAAAAGGAGAATGAGCGTGAAGACCTGAGAGAGGAGAGTACACAGACAAAGAGTGGAGAGTAGATTAAAGAAGAGTGGATAGAGAAAGACAAAGAGGGGAGATGAGAGGAGATAAGGGAAGAGGAGAGAGTGTATAAATCAGATATGTTTGATATTATCACAACACTTCCAGCTTGTTTTTTGCAGTAAGATAACATGCTGTCTGTTGACGGTGACCTTCTGTATTTTACACAGAGCAATTCATACTCTTCATGATACTGCAAATCTCAATCACCCTCTACATTCATTATCAGCCATCACATCCTGGAACACATCCTCTGTTCCTGACTGCACGCGACAAAGTGTCTCAGTCAGCAGCTACACGTCACAACTAAGCTAATTGTGCACATTACATAAGAAAAGAAGGAAGGTGGAAAAGCTCAAATCAACAAACGTAGGAAGGCAAGAAATGGTTTGCTGTTTCGTTAAAGCAGAGTTTAAGTTGTGTGTTTGCGTGTGCAGGTGTACTCTCTGGACAATCCAGATGCCTTCCACAGTTTCTACAGCCCTCATAAGACCCAGCTGAAGAACCCGGTGATGGAGAGGCTGGCTGAGCAGCTGGCCACGCTCTGCGCCACACTGAAGGAGTATCCTGCCGTCAGATATCGAGGGTGAGCAGTGGGAGTCGCTGCTCAGGTGCAGCCGTGGGTACAAGCCGGATTCTCAAATAAAAGGCTTCTTAACTTCAAAGAAGTAGCTTATTTGGACAGATATGGTCTAAAAGTTGACTTCAGGCGCTGCAGTTTGGAAGGATATTGGCCTGTATTTATCAAATTTTGCAAGCTAGTGAGAAATGAAATTAAAAAAACCCTATTCATTCCAAAATACATTTAATTTAAAGTTGGCTGTGATGAGTTTTCTAGATGGCTGATTCATTTTCCAGCACTCAAAACCTACAGCTCCTATGAATGACAACACAGATGAGTTGTTATTAGTAATATTATTAATGATGTATTTTGCATAATGACACATCTCTTTTGGATGCTGTTTTTGTTTTTGCTGCACTGACTTGTGTGAGAGGAGAAAACTGATGATGCTGCAGATGTTACTGTAGATCATTTAATGTCATTTTTAAAAAATTAATCAAATATAATTCTTGCAGTACTGATTCAGCATATTTGCCTAAATTAATTTCCCCCCCTTAACAGCAGTGTTCTCTGGAAGCTGCAGCGTAGACAGAGCGTTTACACACCTGTCTGTCAGACTGATGCTGTCAGAATGTATTTTTCCCGTAGAATTTTTATCAAAATGTTTTCTGCTTTTTGTTGGTTTTGTGTCACCTGCTGGCTTGAATGTCTGTCTGTCCTCCTCCTTCCTCTCCTTCACATTTAACCGTCTTTCTGACTTTCTGTGTCTCACTTCCACATGCTTCCATTTATCTGACCATCTGTCTGTCTGTCAGGGAGTACAAGGACAACGCCACCCTGGCTCAGCTGGTTCAGGACAAATTGGACGCCTACAAGGCTGATGACCCCACCATGGGAGAGGTGAGCTCAGGAGATTTTTTAATTTAATTTTTTTGTCTAATTGTCCCCTGTTGTCTTGTATTCTCATCGTGCTTTTGTGTGCCTACTTTCATTCCTTTCGAGATAGTGTTTTCGTAAGAACATTTTGTAAAGTGTATTATCTGCTCAGTCTAAATATTTTCTCTTGTCCTTTTTTATCTTATCGCTCCTTTCACTCCTGTCTTTCTTCCTGTTTGTCTCTCTGTCTCTCTCTCGCTCTCTGTAGGGTCCAGATAAGGCTCGCTCACAGCTGATCATCCTGGACAGGGCGTTTGACCCCGTCTCACCTGTCCTGCACGAGCTCACCTTCCAGGCCATGGGTTACGACCTGCTGCCCATCGAAAACGACGTCTACAAGTAGGAAGAAACACAAATGCTGCACTGGACAGACTTTTTAATAAAAATATTCCTATCAGGTCCAATCACAGAAAATGATTGTTTCCGTTCTTCAGATATGACACCAGTGGCATCGGAGACTCTCGTGAGAAGGAGGTTCTGTTGCATGAAGACGATGACCTGTGGGTGAGCCTGAGACACAAACACATAGCTGAGGTGTCCCAGTGAGTACTTGTCTTTATAATGTACTTTATAGATCAATTCACTCAGTCTTTTGATACTGAATCAAATAATATAACAACCTTTCTCTCATGCGTCACTTCTCCTCCTCTGCTGTTTGTGTGTTGTCATCAGGGAAGTGACACGTCAGCTGAAGGAATTTTCTTCCAGCAAGAGGATGAACACTGGAGAGAAGGTAAAGAGGAAGCTGCTTAAAGGAGATGTTGATAAGCTGACGTATACAGTCTGAACACACAGTAATGGCAAGATATTGGTACTATAGTGTTACTAAACATGGAGGATAACTTCTTTAATTCTTCATTGCTTGTTATTCGTTTAAATGCTAAATTTCCTTAGTAATTTAGGTAAATAGGCTTTTCTAGTCCTCCAACCACTCAAAGCACTTTTACACTGCATGCCAACATTCACCCATTCACACACTGATGGCACAGCCTTCAGGAACAATTTCGGGTTCAGTATGTGGCCCAAGGACACTTCCACATGCAGACTGGAGGAGCCGGGGATCGAACCACCAATCTTCCAATTAGTGGAAGACCTGCTCTGCCTCTGAGCCACAGCCGCTGCAAATAGCAATAAAAGCTCTAAATACAATCTCAAGTTCTGGTGTATAAACTGATCACTCTGAATTGCCACTTAAGGTGAAGAGATCTACTGCATATTTTAAATTAATTTAATAACTTAGAACATAATTTTAGTTTTTATTTGGTCAGCGTCACTTGGCAGAGGAAACTGAATGAACCGTGATGTTTCTCTTTTTCTTTTCCATTTGACATTTGTAGCAAGAACTTAAAGGACCAGTGTGTAGGATTTAGTTTATCTTGCATTTATATTAATATATCACACTTTTATTATCATGTAATTTCATGTTGCTTTTGTGTCAACAGACCACAATGAGGGATCTATCCCAAATGCTGAAGAAGATGCCTCAGTATCAGAAGGAGCTCAGCAAGGTATGTGTGTGTTCATATGAGTGCGTGTGTGTGTGTGTGTGAGTGTGTACAGTACTTTGACTCTGTATATTTTGTGTTTTTCAGTACTCCACTCACCTGCAGCTGGCTGAGGACTGTATGAAGCATTACCAGGGAACGGTGGACAAGCTGTGCCGTGTGGAACAGGTGAGAGCGCAGTGGAGGAAGAAGAGGAAACAATGAGACAAGAGAGTAGATCTAAAGGAGGATTATCACAGTTTTTATGCAGTGTACTTGAATTCCACAATGTAATCCTTGGAATAGTTTATTTGAAGGTTTGAGGGAGTACATGTTGTTATGAGACCATTTTAGATGTCAAACATTATATGAGACCTGGGCTCTCTGTTGCAGGATTTGGCTATGGGCACAGACGCTGAGGGAGAGAAGATCAAAGACCCCATGAGGGCTATCGTGCCCATCCTGCTGGATGCCAACGTCAGCACATATGACAAGATCCGCATCATCCTGCTCTACATCTTTCTCAAGAACGGTAAGAAGGAGACTACAGGCGACAGAAAGGACTCAAAGCTAAAGTTTGTACAACTCTGTGCTGCTATCTGTCCCTGTAAACTTGTTTCATTTTATTGTGCTATTGTCCAATCATCTTTTTAAATATTAACACAGAATTGTGAGTATTAGGATTTCCGTACTACACATAGAACTGTTTAAATGCACAGAAATGCTCAGAGTGCAGGAACATTAACCTGGTAATTAACCACACAGTCAGTTGGGATCTGAGACTCATGGGCAACGTCTGTCTGCTGAACATTCTTCTAGATTTATCTGTCACCGCTCTTTTTTAGAAATTATAATAGAAATGAGGGGCTACTGCACTGCTGGTGCCACTGTAGTCCTTCACTAATTAATATCTGCTTTGTACAAAAGAGAGAAATGAACCACTGCAGCCCGACTCAAGCTTCAACCAGTCAGCTTTTCAGAAAATGTGAAATGTAAAAATACAGGATACAGATACAGAGAAAGACAGAAATTTACCGCTGCAAAAATCCAAAATTCAAATTCTGTGTAGCGAAAGTTTGATACATCCTGATAATGAAAGGATATATCAGTGACTCATCATCTTCAGATGGAAACAACAAGAAATATAAATATAGAATAAATTTTGTAAATAGAATACACTTATCTGTGAAGGAAGTGCAGTGACATCAAACTAAACACATTTTGAGTTTGAATGAAATAATTTTATTTTTGTGCTCCAGTAACAAGATATTAATTCCCCTTCATCGCATTTCAGGCTGAACATATTAAATGTAAACAAATACGCTTAGAGGTTATAAGACATGACCTGTGTGTGTGTGTGTGTGTGTGTGTGTGTGTGTGTGTATTCAGGCATAACGGAGGAGAACCTGAACAAGCTGATCCAGCACGCTCAGATCCCCCCTGAGGACAGTGAGATCATCACCAACATGGCTCACCTCGGAGTCCCCATCATCACAGATGTAAGACCCTCACTGATCAGCTGATCAACTTCTTTCACTATCAGACACCAGAGATACTGTTCCCTCAGTGTATGGACCAAACAAGTTGACACAAAATCTTTGAGACATACAGGTTATTCTGATCACTGTTTCCTTTGTCCTTCTTACTTTCTCTTTCTTTCACCTCCTCCTCTTCTGTCCTTCATCAGTCCACCCTCCGCCGAGGAAAGAAGCTGGACAGGAAGGAGCGTGTGAGCGAACAGACCTATCAGCTGTCCCGCTGGACACCACTGGTCAAGGACATCATGGAGGTGTGTTTGCAGGGCTTGAATCTCTGTTGGAATGACCATATATTCATTTATTTGTGTGTTTTTCGAGCCAAAAATAGCTTAATTTTAACCCGGTTCTCCACTTTTCATTTTCAAAAACATTTCCACTGTTTTTTATTTCCTCAAGCAAACAAAAATTGGGAATGTAAAAAGCAACAAACTAATTCATCTGAGCAGATTTTTTTTTGACTCAGCAAAACATCTGTTTTTCCAGCCTTGTTGTCATTGACTATATTTAGCCTCTTATTTGTGCAAAGCCAATTCTCCAATGGACCTCCATGATGGAGCCACACATGGTTGCTAAGAGACATGACGCAACTGTGAAGCCCCTATTCAAGTGTGTGTGTGTGTGTGTGTGTGTGTGTGTGTGTGTGTGTGTGTGTGTGTGTGTGTGTACAGAAGGCAGACAGTATTGCTGACAAAGATCTGTTTTGTCTTTTTGTCCCCCTGCAGGATGCAATTGACGATAAGCTGGACACCAAGCACTACCCCTACATCTCCACCCGCTCCTCTGCCTCCTTCAGCACCACTGCAGTCAGGTACACACACACACACACACACACACTGCATCTTATTGCATGGTTTGCCCTTTTTAAATGACAAAGACAGAAATGGTGCTATTAGATCAATAGTAATTTGGGAAGGGAGATGAGTCTGGAAGATCAATACTTGAAAAACTGAGAGCAGGGAAGTGCTTGATGACTGGCAGGTTAGTGAGCCGTATACAGATGCCAGTGCAGTGATAGGAGGCACCAGAGCTCAGACATTCACCAACTCTTATATATATTCTAGCAAGACCGATAAACACCAGGCAGAAGCTTCCAAAAACGTAACATTTTTAGAAATCAACCATAGAAGTTTCCACATTTTAAACTAATTACCTTGCATCTTTTGAAATATTTTATTGGATTCATTATATTATCTACGTTCATAGAGGATGATGCAGTAATTTCAATAAAAGAGGGCAACATTTGCAAAGATTTTTGTGTTTTCAAATGACGTGAAAACTGAGTAAAAAACGTTGCAAAGACAGTCTTTTCTGAAATGATTCATGTCTTCCACAAAAAAACATTATCAGTTAAAATATCACCCCTGGCAACAATATTTAAGCAAGCTGACCTGAAAACAAATCAGCAATATTTCCAACTCCTTTTGCATGTGTGTATGTGTGTTTTTCTATGAGAGGATGACGCCACATTGAACCTTTCTAATCCTTACACTCCAGTGTGTGTGGAAGCTGCTGGTGTGTATTGATTCAGCATCCAATTCTGTCTTGTTACAAACTGCTGTGTCTCACTAGCTGTCCATCCCCCACAGCTACAGATACCCAGCGCTGAGGATCATGTTAGGATACATGTAGGTTACTGAGACACATACAGATAAAACCTCTAATGGACTGATCAAACTTTAGCTTCAACTCACTTTATTTGGTTTCAGTTTCCCAATTTAAAGCAGCTATAATCAATATTTTTATCATAATAATAGATTAAAAATGAGAAATGCTGCATTGATTTCTGCACTGCAGTACTGAACACCACATTTTGTTTGTTTGTTGGCTGGACCGCAGGGACCAGCCTTATAAACACTAAATGTCTGTCCGTCACTGACTCACTCACTGACTCAGTGACAGAGTGATGAAGACAAAGCTCGGGACAGCCAAGTATCCCAGAATGCATTTCGCACCAACTGGCAGCGATGGCAGAGATTTTGAGCCACACTAAAAGCCGTCATAATTTTTCGCTGTAGGACAGTAATTTTTATTAAGTTTTAATATTTTTCAGGCAAGAAAATAACCATTTAGATTCCCAATATTTCGTCAGTTTATCCAAATAACACCTGTTTGTAATGTGCTCCAACGTTTCCGGGCATGTAACCGTGTGAGACCAGCCAGTCATCTAAGCCGCTAGCAGCCCGACTTACTGAGATAATCAGCCAGTCAACATGTCGACATCCCAGAGAGAAAATGATCTGATGAACTGATCTGTGCAGCTCTTTGGAGATTTACCACTGGCTCTAATGTCTTAATGCATTTTGTTGTATGATATAATTCCTTTTGGAAGATAAATGTTGGTCTCACAGATGAAATCTAACAATTGTAGCTGCCACATTAGTTTGTCTGAATGTTAAGTGAAGCTTCATGTTTTTACTGTACAGAACAACAGCGCTGCCTCTGGGGCTTTTTATGTACAGATATCACCACATTTACATAAATATAAATGTATTCAAATGAACAGATCAGTTCATTTTAAATTTAGTTTTATTTTATTAAGCTACGTAACAGTTTAGATTTTGTTATAGCTACATTACAGACTGAATAACAAAATTTACTGCATCTCTCTATCAATGAGGTTATGTTTTTGTGAGAAGACTGTTAGTGGAGCTTTGAGTTGAGATTATTTTGTCACAGTACAGTCAGGTAGGTGTGTTGAAGCTGAGCTGCTTCTGTCAGCAGGCAGAATGATCGTACTGCGTCCTCCTGTCCTCAGAAGTTTGTACTCCTGAGTCCAACTTGCCAAGTCTGAACCAGCAAGTACACAAGTCTGAACTCGGCGTACTTGGTATCAAGGTCAAATTGGCTTCAGTCAAGGCCCGGCACACTTCCTGGCGGTTTGGTCGCCATGTGTCACCACTTCCTGTATCCATCATTTCAAATGAAAAGCCCTCCAGTGTTTCATACACAGTCCAGCCATATACCAGGTTTTGATTTAGTCTTGATCATTTTTAAATAAAACCAAACAAAAAAGTAAAACCACTAAGTATTTTCTATCAGATACCTGCTTGCAAATTTTTTTGAAAGCACTGCTTTAGCTTTTAGTAATGATCAGTTGTAGCATATTTATAGACATTTTTCCAGAAATACATCTTGATATGTCACAGTAGGAAAAGCACAGGTGTAAATAATTAACTAATGATGGCTGAATTCCATGTAGCTGCTTCAGTTTCAAAGACTGGTATTGTTCATGCTGGCTCACCATCTCTCTGTAATGACTGACTGGGACACTTGAATAGAACAGAGCCATCGTTAATGTTATTAGTAACAGCTGTGATTGTCATACTATGACAAATCAAAGGCTGTGTCTGAAATCACTCCCTCGTTCACTCATTCACTACTCCCTTTACTGTAATAGACACTCAATAATGTACTCAGTAGTGAGCAGCAAATTGAGATTTTGGACGTTTGCTAATCATCGTCATTTTGCATCAGCACTGTCAGCTGTAGTGTCAGTAATTTTTGCATCTATAAAAAGCAGCATGTTGCATTGTTTGATTGTTAGCACAAAGTACTTTTTTGTTTTGTCGTGAAATTCTTGAGGGAAGTATATAGTGGATAAATTTACACATTCAGAATTCAGACATTCAGATGGAACGGCAGAGGTTATAGTAAATAGGGAGTGATTTCAGACATAGCCAAAATGTCTGTTGTGAAAAGGCCTTTTGCAATAACACACTGTCGCCTTTGAATCATGATCTGCCAAAATGATTTGTTTTTTTCCTTGAGAAGTTTGTGCAGGCTGCAGAGCTTCCTGCCAGAGTGTATGCAGCTTTCAACAAGCTCCACTAATCTGATGCAGGAGCCTGTATGTAGCCTGAGCGGAAACGCTGCCTGGCAGGCAAAATTCAGGGCAAAATAGTTTTCCCAAAGCCTTTTTTTTTTTTTTTGCATTTTCCTCTACTTAAATTATCATTATTTTGAGATCTAATCTCACTTTTACAGCTGGACGATAAGAGGACACTGTTAAATGCAATTTTAGCATTTCAACTCAAATGCCAGCTGGAAATGTGGGAAGTGACAAAAATAACTCTCTCAAGTCTCTAAAAATTATAAGGGAGACATAATCCTAAATTTGGAAATCTTTCTCATTTCACTAAATCTTTTTGACTCAGTTGTGACAGCCAAGCTAACAAAAACATGACATACTTTAGGAAACTGTAATAACATGAATCCTGTTTTCCTGTCTGGCAGTGCTCGGTACGGCCACTGGCACAAGAATAAAACACCTGGAGAGTACCGCACCGGTCCACGTGTCATGGTCTTCATCATCGGGGGCGTGTCCTTCAGCGAGATGCGCTGCGCTTATGAGGTCACACAGGCCAATGGGAAGTGGGAAGCCATCATTGGTGAGTAGTGCAACAGGGGGGCACCACTGAGTGCAGACTGAGAGCAAGAAGAAGCGTTCATGTGTAGGCTGTGGACATGGCTACTCAAAAACACACCCGCCGCAACATTAAACACAGAGCAGGTGTGTCTCTGAGTGGACACGTTTTGAAGAAAGTGTGGTAGCTTATAAAAGCTGCGTCCTAATTCAGGGGCCACATCCTTTGAAGGATTTAAGAGGACTGTGTGAGGTTGAACCAGCAGGTGCGGGTTCAGTCTGGCCTTCAGGTCCGCAGAAGGACACAGCTTCTGAACCGGGACGCAGCAAAAAATATCAGGATGGAGGGAAGGGGAAACACGGAGTGAGTCAGCCACAGGAAGTGAGCTGATGGGCAGTCTGACCTGAGGTGGAAGTACAGCGCATAAAAAGAAAGATTTACTGCTTTATGACATATTAAACCTTATATCAGAACCTGTTTTTAAGTTTTCAAGTATTACTTCTAGGAATTAAGTTGCATTTTGTTGAAGTAGGCGGAAAGATAGTTTCTTTTCTTTTACAAAATCATGGAAAAAAGTTGACAATCACTCACAAAAACAGTGAAATCTCACACCAAGGCCAAACTAGACTCAACAGATATAAATAAAATATTAAACATGGTTTGATATTTCATTGATTTTTGCATCAACTATACAACTGAGAGGTAGATTTATATACGGACTTATTGTTAAACACCTTTTTTTTTCACCTTTTTCATACAAAACGACAAATTAGGAATTGACATCTCATGTTTTGCAAACAGAACCCATTTCAACACAACATAAATGTCATGCACCCAGATCCTGAATCACATACATCACTACCACCTCAATCACACGGACACACTTTAGATGTAATCTTGTGTAAAGTATTAGGAGGGTCTAGCTGCAGATTGTTACAACCTGCCTACTGTGTGTAAAGCCTTAATGTTAAAATAGTCCTTTATGTCATGCCCCTCTGTACTGTTTATTTAATGTCTTAAAGCTTCGCCAGTCAGTCTGTGTTAGTGTCTTGTTAGTTTCTGTTGTGCTCTGCTTCAGCTGTTGTCTTTAAAAACAATTGTTGTCTTTAAATTGCAGCCACGCCTTGTCTTTTTCTGTGTCCCGGTTTTTTTGTGTTTGTGCAACATGGCAAGTCTGTGTGTGTGTGTGTGTGTGTGTGTATGTGTGTGTGTGTGAACTGTGAGTGGATGAGTGTGTCTCTGTGTGTGTGTGTGTGTACGACAGGTTGCTTGTTTTAACCCTTTGTGTTTCTGGAGAGAGCGGGGGAGGGGGCGTGGCATGTGCTGAGAGACGAGTGGTGAAGCCGCCTCTGTTCCTCCACAGGTTCCACCAACATGCTCACTCCCACCAAATTCTTATCGGACCTGCAGCACCCCGACTTCCGAGAGTCCACTAGGGTGTCCTTTGAGGACGCAGACCCCTCAGCCGAGTGAGGCAGAGACAGATTGGGAGGGAGGGAGAGAGAAATCACACTGAAAAAAGTAAAGGCAGCCGCACAAAGAAGCCCTTTCTGATCTTTCACAGCACAAGGGCTTCATCCTTGTTCCTTCTTCTTCTTTGATCACTCAGTACCGTTTTATGTACCTCCACCCTCCTCCTCCTCGTGTCCCTCAGGGATGGGCAACCCCCGACCTTTACTCACTGCATGGACCGCTCCATCAGGCTCCACTCCCTATAGGCTGAGAGTTAGCCTAGAGAGTTAGTCCTGCTATTCATCAGGTGTTATCTGTCTGCTGCCCCTACAGGAAGGCTGAATCAAAATGTCACAACTTTACCGAATATCAGGCATGTTCCTGAGAAGTCCATGAGTGCCTAGGACTACCCAAGTCCACAATTCATCATCATCATAAGTCCACAAGGGGGCACATGTGGACTTTCTACAGACTACTAGAGAGTTCACGTAGGGTTTAGACTTTGTTGATTGAACCCACAGCTCGTTGCAAAACGAATGTGATGCTGTCATTTTTAAATCAGACTCAATGCATTAAAAAAAACATTTTTTTAAAAAGTGATCAGCTGTGAAGTCTTACTGTGTATGTATGTGACATGAGCTGCGACAGCCCAGTCTGTAAGTCTGGGTGGACATTTGGATTCGGCCCAAGTAAAGTCTGTGCTGAAGAGCGGCCATGCCTGAGGGGGTCGTGACCCCATCCCTGCTGCCTCCTCCCATCATCTCAGCTGGGTGGATTAAATCACCTCTCGACAGCCACCCAAAGGCCTTTTGAGCCTGTTGAACACTCACTCCAGATTTAATCTACCCCGAGATCCATCTTTATTAGTTTTTACTTTCTGATTATTTTTAGAATTAAACCTTCGCAAAGACAATCACCTTGATTTATTACCAGTTTCTTTCAGGACAAGGTCCTTAAATTGATGTTGGATGAAGGATTCTCTCCTTTTTTCCTTTTGCTTTTTTTTTTTTTTTTTTAATTTTGACTCCCAGTCCTCAGCCCACCATCACATGCTCACATGGCTCACGGCTCGTCTGCAGAGGGTGCTGGATATTAGTAACAGAACATCTTTATCATGATAATACCTACATAGTGCTGTCACACAGGGCAATTTTGGGGGCAGCAAAATGAAAAAAACAGTCAGGCAAGAAAAACTATTTCAGAAGAATTCAGTTCAGACACCTAAAAAGTTGCCCTGTGGATCAGTGCCACTATGAAGCCTCTCTGCTGACTCAGTCGGGGAATGTAGCAATGTTCCACCTGATATGCTTTAGCAACCTAACAAAAAATAAAGATGCCACACATGTCAAACAGCTGCCACTAATCCCCCCTCCCTTAATGTAGGAGAAGATTCATTTCCTCCAAAACTAATCCTTTATACCAGCCACTAGCAGATTGATAGTTTCCAGTATGTTGATGCAAGAACTAAAAAGACAATACATCCAAAAGCACCTGTCGTGTTCTGTTCTGATTGTTGCTGTTGTGCCACGTATTGGTGAAATGCCATCAGATTTCACAGGATTGCTCAACGCTGACATGTGCATGTGTTGAACAGATGTGTTGACAACAGCACAATGCATTTAAGAGTTACTGTAGTTTATTTAAAATAAGCCACACCTGCGAGAATTTGGTCATTTAAAGGAAAACTGTGTATAATGTGAAAAAATCAATACATTTTGATTGAGTCACCCATTATTGTTATGTAACAATTTTGGTTTCGTTTGGATTACAGGTGTAGCATCGAGAAACGACTGTTGAAAACATTTAAATTCAAATTAATTCATGTAAATACATAAAAGAGGGAAAATAAAGGTTTTTCTTTTAAGCCTCAGCTCAGAAGTTGTAACAACATTCAAAACATAACCTCCTTGGCAGAGGTAATAAATAATACAGACTAAAAAATAATACCTATCTGCATTAATATCCATGACCACCTCATTGCCCGTCTCTGTAATGCATCAGCAAGGCCACTTTTACACACACATTTCCATTAAAAGCTGGATTTTCACCCACTAAAGACAGAATACTCTTTCCCCGGGCATCCATCTCATTCCTGACTAATCTGCTAAAGCGATATCGTTTACAAACCAACTTTTGGTTTTATGGTTTCCTCAGTAAGCAGCTCTCACCATAAGCAGTATGGCTGCTCCGACGCATACTGCCGCATTCAACACTTCCTGAGCAAAATGGCCATCACTTACTAAAACAAGTCTTTGTTTTTGTTATGCTGTTTTGGTCTAAATCTGGTCATATACAAGAGTTTAGTGGTGTTGGAAATCAACATCACGGTGTTGTGTTTCTGGGGCAAAAAGGCCCACGAAGCTGTGTGTTTTGGGGAACAGCAGAGAAGCAGGCGAAGCCAGTCCGACGTTGACCTCTGTTACCCCCACTAAACCCCACTCACGATCCCTGACACTTACGACCCCTGCATCACCATAACGACCCAACTCGAGATGGGCTTGCCTCTTTCTCTCCTGTTTTTACCTTCAACTACTTCCACTTCTTGTTTTGACCCCTCATAGGATCAAGTTTAGTTTTACTGTAGGCGAATGTCTTTGAGCCAAAGAAGCAAATCAAACCAAAGTGGAAGAAACATGCAGCTTTGCAACAGAAACAAACCAATGTAGGCCAAATACTGTTGATAATGTTGAACAGGTGTGAGGAGTAAATCAAATCGTCTGTTTGCCTTCTTTATGGTCAAGGATTAAGATGGTTATCCATCTGTCAATCTGGTAATGAAGCGACAAAAATATTTGGCAAAATGATTGCTTTACTCCAGTCGAGCACCTTTCAAGTTTTACAATGTTCGAAATGTGTCTTCAGCTGTCACAAGAGTTCATCCCTGTGTCATTAGAGCTACTGAGTTTCACATTTTCATTCATATTTACAGTAGACGATAGACGTAACTCTGTGGTTTTTGATCCCATGACATGTAGAGATCCGCTTTTGTCTTTTTTTTTTTTTTTTGCTTTTTCTAGCAGTATTTTCAGCTGTGTGCATGCTTTAATGACTGTACTATACCACTCTCTACTGTATGTGGTTGTGTGCACATTTTTCTAACACCTGATTGGCTGTGCTGTGTAGACAGGTTTGATGTCAGAGGATTTCTACTAGCCCGCCTGCAGCTTGCAGCTCACATGACAGTTGTGTGGTGCCATCACTGATCTGTGTGCTTCCATAATGTTCAACTGCATGTGATTAAGTTTGTGTCAGGCTGTATGTTTGTAATGTGACGGACTCAGAGTATTAGTGAGAGGTGGAAGAGGTTAACATGGTACTTCACCTGGGTAAAAGATGAAAACATTTCATGTCTGAAGTGATGGATTGATAGCTGGAGATATAAAATGAAATGAAAATGAAAAAAAAAAAAAAAAGAAAATCTTTAAATTTGGACCTGTGAGGATTTCCAACCTGTCTAGTTAATCTTGCATAAGTCATATGGGGATTTTCCTACTTTCAGACTAGTTAAAATAGTACATGATTCTCTACAAGCTGACAAAATTCTCTAAATTAATGTTTAAAATCACGTCCAAAACTCAGTCATCACACTGACTTTTGAAAATACTGATATTTTGGAGACTGGAAAACGTTTATCAGACAACACTGATGAGCTGTTTGATGACCTCTTCTGTTTAATGCAAAATCTGAATATGCAGAGTAAGAAGTAACTGCAGCTGTAACATAAATGTAGTAAAGAAAAGAGGACAAGTACAAGTGAAAGAAAGTAGAAAGACACTCAAATGAAATACTCAAAGCACTTAAACTTGTAAGTACAGTGAAAGTTTGGTCCCACCTTAAGTATTTTTTTCTCTTTAATACATGAACCATTTTTAACTTACAGACTAACTGATTATGATTTCTTAACTTTGGGTTGCTCAGTGTTTCTATCTTTACTTTCATTATGTGAGACTGCCCTCATCCAGCTACTGTAGGCATTCATAGCAAGAGCTGAAAACACATTTTCCCCTCTGTGTCTTTTCAAACGCGCAGATCTAACACTCTCTCTTTGTGTGCGTGTGTGTGTGTGTTTGTGTGTGTTTTCTGCGTGTCTTCAGGATCGACCCACATCTTTACCCCCACCAGCCTGCTGGAGCAGCTCAAGGCCATGAACAAACCAGACGAGGAAGTGACAAGCTAAAATCCTCCCATCACATCTCCCTCCTCTTAACCTGAACCTGGCCCCCCTCTACCCATCTTACCTCCTTCCTTTCCCCACAAGAATCCTACATTTATTGTGTATGCATCTTGCTTGAGAAGAAAAAAAAAGACATCTTAGATGACAAAAAAATATATGTTATATCAAAGAATAAAATCGTTGTAAGTATTCTCATGTTTTACAATGGATGCAACTAAATAAACTTATTTAAAAAGGTTTAAATATCAGAACAGAAGGCCATTTAAAACTGAAAGTACCAAAATGTAATATTGTATGCTATGAATCCTGCTAGAATGTGTAAAAGGTAGATATTTTCTCTCGTTTGTTCCTTTGGGTTACCTCCTTTGTGTGAGTTTTATTGGAAGCGGGTGGAGGAGGGATGTGCAGTTTGAGAGGTTGATGTTGTAAAATATATCATATCAGTCAACATGCAATATATATATAAATATATTTCATCAGAGAGGAGTCGCCCCTGCCCATTTGAGATGTTCGTATTCAGTAGCATGCTTGGACTTGTGTGGACTGTTACTGTGTTTGTATCCAGTGTGGATGTTCTGGGAGCCACAGAGTTAGCATTTAGCTTTTTCCTAAGATGTTGTGCTTGAATACTCCACTGATAACTTTACTTTTCAGTATCAAACAAGTATCAAAATGTGCTCAAAAACACTTTCAAACCACTCTTACTCAAAGGTCTGTCTATTAACTCAGTTGCCAGTGTTTTAGGGACACCTAGCGTTAGCTAACACTAAGCTAACTAATTAAACTAATGCATTATACTCAGAGGAGTTTCTAATATTTAGTCTTCTATCATTGATATAAATAGGGTGTACAGAATATTAAAGGCACCTCTCAGTATAGTGCAATACAATTCAACTGTATCACAAACTGTAGCTTCCAAAAAGACCTTAAAGTGGTCACTGCTGTCATTTTGTTGAGATAATTCATATTTTTAAAACTCTCAAATTTAGGTAATGTTTAAGAAATGTTGATTCAGTTTGTTTGTTGCACATGTGCGCACTAGCAAGAAAGGAAAGCTGTCTTATTTAACAGAGATGTAACTTTTGACTAGACTGAGCACATGGTTGAGCAGCTGATAACTGGACTATGCTACAGGAGTGGTTTTATAAGTGTCTATGAACATTTTGATACATTTTTTCACGGTGTAGCCATTTTGTATCTAAGTTAACCTCGGCTGCTGCCCTCTGCAACTTTCCATCGTACCACGTTGCAGCCGGTGAATGTTTGATACTCAAAATGAAAATTTTCAGTTTAGTAGAAACTCTTGGTTGAGAGGGTTTTGAGAAGAGAAAAAGCTCTGTTAAAGCCAGAATCAACCCTGCTGAGACTGTAAAGTATTCACTCGCCACAAACTTTTCCTTTCTCCGGAGAAACTTCACGTTTTAATGTCGAAACGGCCGTTGCTTGCTGATATTTAATGAATAATCTTTAAAAGGGCCAGTTGTATTTCAGTATTGTATCCTGTCAGATTAAGTCTTATCATTGGTTAGTAATGATGTTTAATTGGGCCATGCACTGAGTAGTGTTGTGTATATGCCATATGTTGCTGTTTTAGCGTCTCACTGTTGACTGGTGATATTTCTGACTGTGAAGTAGTGATACTTTTCCTTTAAAAAATGCCAATGTGAAGCCACCGTGTTTGTGATGTTTTAGCTGTAGCTGTTAGTGGTCAACTGGAAAAAAGAACTAATATCTATATTTTCTTTGTCTGTTTCCTCCTCTGGTGCAATGTAAACCCTCCAATGGTGAATGGCTTTGCAAAAGAAAAAAAGACTTCAATCCAATTCTTTATTTTATTTCCTCCCTCCCTTCCTTATTCCCTGGCCAAACAAGTTGTATATTGCACTATAATGCGTTTTCTGTGATGCAAACGCTTGACTTTGTGTTTATTTTTTTCTATTATAATTTGCTGTTGTATAGGGTTTACTCTGTCAAATCAATTGATTTATATCAAATTTATTTATCAGAGAAAAAATATTATTGAAACATTAGTCTGTCCTAAAACTGTTTAACTTATTGGGATTGTATGTTTGCGAGTGTCGAAGCACAAACAATACTTCCATGTGTACCTAATATGTACTAAGGCTGTCTAATAAATTGGCTTCCATTACATTTAAGACTCAACTCTTCTTGAGTAATATCTTTACTTTTTAGTAGGTTCTTTTATAATATTAAATCAAAAATACACGTGAGACAAAATGTTCACTTTCACCTTTATTTGGCTCCTTCGGGACAACTGAGAAGATTCCCTGCAAAATATTAAAAAATACAGTTTGAGAAATAATGGTACAAAAGTAAAAAAGGATTAGAACAAAAACAGAATTCACTTAAAATCCACAGTTCTTCAGTATGTAACGTATAATCTGATCTGTAGAAACTGTCCTGTGTGTTTGCAGTCCCACCTGTAGAGATGGATACATCAGCCTTGATGTTTAAAGGCATTCCTGACTGCAGTGCTGAGATGTGTGAATGCTTGATCCACATAAAGCTGTTCAGTTACTGTAAACATCTGGTTCACACACGTGCAAGCTTATGAAAAAATACTGTACTAAATTACATTCATAACTTCCATAATCTGTAAAATATGTAGAATAAAACAGACATGAACTAATTTTGAAGTCCGAGTCCATCACAACAGGTAGAATGAGCGAGTGCGTTTCATTTACAGCACGATGTGTTACTGTATCAACGAGGTGAAAAAAAAGTTGCAACTAAAATAACACTGAAATGCTGAACTTATTATTAGATTTATATAAACTAGAAAAGATTTAAAAACATTCACATGATCAATAAGCACAGTCACATAATCAGTACCTCAAAATAATTGAGTATTAACTCAGGACCACTGCCACATCCAGACAGCTGAAACTCTGTCATATGATGTAAAGAAACTCATTTCTTTACTTCTTGGGTTTGAAAATCAATATGATCAACAGCATTTCCAATCAAACTGATCTACAGTACTACATCATATTAGGAAGTTAGTTCATCTTTTCAACGTATGCCAGCACATCTTTTGAAATAAATATTATGCCTGCTAAAGAAACACACACTGTTTGGACACCTGAGACATACAGTAATGATGTCATTAAATTAAAAGCAAAAGAAGCGTCAGTTTTTCTCCAAACGTAGGAGCCAAAGAGAAGCTACAAAGAGAAGGATTTCAGATTTTTATTCTTTGTTCTTGCACTTAGTCCTGTTGGCAGCCGGTGATCCTGACAGCCTCACTCTGCAGCTGAACTGAGGGTGATATATAGTTGAGTGAGTTCAGACTAGTAGCTGCAGGACTGAGACAGCAGCTCCTGGTAGTGCAGTCCTGCAGCCAGAGAGCGGGCCATGTGTCTGGAGGTGTGTTTCATGTGCTGAGCTGCTCTGATGGCTCTGTTTAAAGAACTGTCCATGGAGCGCTGGGTATCGACGGACAGGGAGCGTCTCGTCCTCCCCCTCACCTCCTTGCGACCTCTGATCCCTGAGGATGTGCCTGTGCTGTTGCTAGGAGACACGTAGAGGGGCGGTTGGTAGGAGTTCATCACAGGACCGGAGTACAACCTAAAGAGAAGGTAGGGATGATGACAAAGAAATGAAGTATACAAAGGAGTGAGATCTGCACACTGTTAAGCTCCCAATAAATAATTTTACTCTCTTTTTTGAGGCATCGTTTCGATCTGTAAGATCTTCTGCAGGCAAATGTAAAAGAGAAAGATGTCTTTCATGTGGAGACAGCAATCAAATCTAATCATTATCACCTGCTGGTCAGCAAGCAGCAGGGAGAACAGACACCACAAGATGGCGTCACAATAATGTATATAATGAGTACTCCAGAAAATAGAACCACCTGAAATTCCCCCAATTTTTTTTTAAAATACAATGCTGATATGACAGCCTTAAAAACCATATGGTGGTCATTTGGTAAAACAAAATTGACAACGTTCTAATTATCAATTAATTTACAGATGTGCCACAGAGGCTTCTTCTGCACAGGCGTGGCTCATTTCAAACGAGTCAAATTTATGTTCATTTCTTGTATATTAACTGCAGAAGCGATATACTTCAACAGTTAGTGTGTAGTATATACTGTATACCGTATAGAACTAGTATGTAATGTGGAATTGTTTGCTGAGTGGAGTGAATGAGCCAATGTGAGAAATTTCATTGGCTCATTCACTCATTTCATTTCACCATTAGTGGATGAAATCATCCTAATGGTCGTACTCCATCATATGTCTGGTGTGTGTGTGTGTAGGTGACTTACAGCAGTGGTGGTGGGCACACTGGTGTGCACTGCAGCAGCGCAGGAGGAGCTGCAGCTGCAAAGTATCTGCACCTCGCTGCTCTGTCCAGGGACTTGGCTGGTTTGCGGTTGGTGCGTGTGGGGGAGTCTGAGTCTCTGCGACAGTCTGTGAATCACAGCAGGTCAAAAGCTGCACTTCAGATAATTAAGCTCATTTCATTCACTGTAGACTGAACTGATTTATGTGCCGAGTACAGTGAGTGTAGAGAAATTTGTGCTGCTGATACTGAACAACAAACTCTCAAATTTTGACTAGTCATAGATTAATGACATCATCAACCACATACAGAGCAAAGATTTAGCGATACAAAAAACTGCACACACCTCACAATAAGCATTTAAAATTCAAAAAAAGTGAGCAGAATCTTTGAGAAAGTATCTGAGTCTCAAAAAGTCTTAAAAGATTTGAATTCAGTTCGCTCAAAATAAGAGTCTTAAATTTCATTTACAAAGATCTTGAATATTTTTTCTTGTCTGCTGTGGACAGTAACATTAGTGCTAACATGTAGGCTGTCAGTAGACGTTACACATCTATAACCTACAAGTGAGAATGGTGCAACACTGGATTGTTTTGCACAAGCCGTTTAACCTCTCCTCAGAGTTTAATTCATCCATCAGTTTTCTGCCACTTATCTGGGTCCAGGTCACGTCAGTTGATTAATTGTCTCGTCTCACCTGGTTCAGTGCTTCTGTACGGTTCAAGGCGTCCACAGAGAGGACAGTGACGTAAGCGAGAGGGTGAGTGGGTCGACTCTTTGTTGCCACCAACTGGCTCTGATAATAAAAGACAGATAGAAAGAGGATTGAATGAGGCCAATCAACAACTCAAGCAGGACAATCAATGATGACAAAGCTGCAACACTGGTTTCAAATGAATTCAATACAAGAGAGTGGATTTTATCCTCTTTGCCTGAACGCAAACACAGAGTTCCTGCTCAGATTGAAAAGAGGCTCCTTACTTTCAGATCGCCCTCGGTGACATGACAAACACTGAGGACAAAGAGGAGCTCGACCTCTTCTGCTGTCAGGTTCATCTGCTGCTTCAGACACTTGTACAGACACACCAGGATCCTGCCCTGCAACACAAACACACACACACACACACACACACACACACACACACACACACAGGTGAGGCCTAAGAAAAAAATACACTCCTCTTCTGGCAGATTCTCTTCTAAAATACATGAGGGTAATCTTGATACTTCATTTAACACATGCATGCACAAATTTTGAACTGGTTTGGTTGTTAGTTGGCATGATCAATGTAGAAATTCATAAGTAGTCATATTGTGTGTACTGTATCTATAGAAATATAACACTGTCACACATTATTTGGAAGCTGGTGAGGTTAAGAGAGACTGAAGGAAGCATTAACAGTGTTGTATATGATCAATGACAGAAGCACAGTTCATACAGTATGTTGAATCAAATGTCTGTGGTGGAAGGATGGATATTCTTACTGGGGTGTGTTCTGCTGCTGCGTGAACAGCGGCTGTCTGGTGCTGCTTCAGATGTTTGAGTACATCTGGACACCTGAGGCTGAGGCCGGGGTGTGGAGGGCTCCAGCTGTGAACCTGTCACTAAAAACAAAAACATTACATGCGTTAAATGATATACGTGTTAAAGTCACATGCTTTTTATGAGTGCGCTAGCATATGTGTCTATATATAATCTATGTACAGGTAAAAGTGTTTAACATACACAACATTTAGTCACGGTCTTATGTGTTATTCTCATTGGACTAAATACCGTGGATGAAAACATATAATGCATTATCATTAGGGGGCTAAATGATAATGAGGAATTAGGTTTATTCACCTCATCCTTAATTGAAGGATATATACATACTACATGCTACTGTAGTAGTAAAATTTGGATTAAACACCATCTTTCAGGCAAACTCATGAATTAAGGGTCAAGAGTTAATTCAGATGTACTTACAGATGTCAGCTGGTGGTTTTTGTCTGTGTGCAGGAGCTGATTTCTTCCTGGCTGTTCGTCTCAGCGTGGACTCCTCAGCCTCATCAACCGTCCATCTCTCCCTTCCTCCTCCACTAACGTCACGCTGACACTCCCCAGACCTGAGCAATGAGAGAAGACCAAACTAAGAACAAGCTGATGTACAAAAAAAAGCAGATAACTAGTCAAGTACAGTATATATGTATAGGGCAGTGTTTAGGTTGCATAGACAAAAGGTAACCATGATAGGAGGCAGGCTGCAGGCGTCCAAGCTCCATGCAGATGCTTCAGTCTGAAGATAAACTGATTCTATGTGCTTATGTGGCTGTAAAATCAAACACAAGCCTGCAGTGGCCTGTGCAATGCTGCAGTGGGACATATGGACTGTGTAATTACATCTGGAAGATACAAACCAACCTGATGTGAGGTGTAGAGGTGTTTTGGTGAGTGCAGCTGTCTTGAGCTGCTCTCACAGAGCTGACAGGTTTCTTATTTTTCAGACAGCTTTCTATTTGGTCCTTGAGTCTGGTCACCTCGGCCTGCAGGGTCTGGATTGCATCACTAAGAAACACACACAGAATCACACCACAGATGTTTAAAATCACATGAAACAATCTAGTTGGGGGTGGTTTTTGTATTTAGTACATATGTTTTTGTTTTCAGTACCACACTTATCCAAAGTCAAACACCAGGAAATGTGACCGCTGACCTACTGCACTGTGGAACTATTCAAGTCAACGATGGACCAGACAGGTGAATTCAAATAGAAATGCAGGTGACAGGTGTCAATCCAAACGCATATACACACACACTCTTTGCAAAGAGTCATGCAACACCACGCCATGCAGGAAACAAGACAGAGTACCTCCTAATACGCAACCACATTCACTAGCAGCCGATTCTGTAATAAAATACATAAAAGAATATGATGATATAAACATTAAGGATGGTTCCGCATTTCATGAGCTGTGAAGCATGATGTTGTAGTGTAAACTTCCAGGAGTTAACTGGTCAATTTCAGAGAACATCATCTGAAAATATTATTCTCACCCATTAGAAATGATGTGTCTGATTAAATCAAAGCTGCTGCCAGAATCAACAGAGAGCAGGTACAGGAAGACACCTGAGCTCTTAGCTCTAGCAGTGTTTTTCTATAACATTCTGCCTTCATACTTTGTGGCAACACAGCTTGTTCACTTTGAGTCCCATGTAGGAGTCTCTGCAGGGAGACATAAATCTGGCCTTGTTTGCACAGCTATCGCTAAGGCAGCTGCTGCTACATACTCACTTGCGATTCGCCACCTGACTGGAGCTCAGTGCTGTAAGAGAATCACCATGGTGACACCGTGCAGCGGGGGAGGAGCTCGGGGAGGAGCTGTGAAAGGAATCGATGGACTCGGTGTACTGGTCACTCTGTCCCTCTTCAGACACAGTGTGAACTGCAGTCAGAGCAGGTTAAATACACAATGAAAGAAAGAACTAGTCAGTCATGAGTGAGGGAAATTCAAGGTGACAGTGAAAACAACAAGACAACAGGCCTTAGTATTGATTTCATAGATAAAAAAACAACATTTTGTTATTGTTATTTTGTAAGTGTTTCAAATGATTGAGCATCTATTAAATCTAAAAACAACAATCTCTGTTGATAGATAGAACTTGGAGACTCACTGCAGTCACTCTCCAGCCCAAACTCACTGGTTCCACTGTCAGCCCTGGTTTGGTCTGTCTGACTGACCCAGCGCTGGGGAGAGCAGGAGAAGGTGCGTCTCCTCTCCACATGTCTGGTTCTCCGCCGGGAGCCTCTGCTGGGTTCCAAAGCCGTGCGTCTGTGTGACGGTGAGGAAGCACGAGATGGTGCTGATACTGGGCCTGTCTGAGGCTTCCCTGAGTTCACCTCCTGAGGGACTGAAACACTGGTGCACCATGGAGGAAAATTCAAACATACAAAGACAGAAAACACACAAGACCTGATCAGAAATGGACTGAAAGACAAAGGTTTTGATGAAAACAGTTAAAACAGGAATGTCAGTGGATTTAGGGGAGTTGTAGGATCAGATATCTGAATGCTTTCTGTGTGTGTGTGTGTGTGTGTGTGTGTGTGTGTGTGTGTGTGTGTGTGTGTGTGTGTGCGTGTGTGTTACAGAGGTGGGGGAAGGCACATGAGGTGAGATTTATGGTGCAATAAATACTGTATGTGTGATGTAAACAAGCAGTGTTCACCTCTCTGAAGCCCTCTGGTGGAGAGGACTGGGAGCTGCTGCAGGAGTCGGATGGCTGCTCTCTGAGCCGACAAACCCGCTGTCGGTCTCCGGAGAGATGATCCCATCCTGGTGAACACAAGACAGAACATTACACACCATCCAACACAACAGTGTTTTTTCATACTACATATTTATTTGTGGAATCAACAAACCACATCTGTTTATGCAAAAATCTCATTAAATAGGTTGTGTAACCAGATTTTCCATCCTCCTCTTAATTCATCTAAAAAATATCGGGGGAGGGGAGGGGCAGGGTAATGTGGTTTCAATGTTCTTTTGCAGAAGTGAAGACAGGATCAACATTTTTAATTTCATTTTCCATAGAGGTCAAAGGTCTCTTAGTTCAAAACATATATACACAAACAGACTTTTTAGGTTTAGAAGTTCATGTAGCTACAGTCATAATCAATATGATTTTGTTAAATAAACAGATTTCAGTATTTCAGGAACAAACTTGTTTTAAACTTATTTTAACGAGATGTTACACAATATCTTGACTGCAGAAAAAACAGAATAAAATGCTTAAACTTCTGAAAGCTAAGAATCCTATGATGAATTACCACAGAAAGCATTGTTTTAGTTTCCGAGTATTATATTCTGCACACAAGCAAATACATCATGTCACATTTTTTGAATGAAATCCATGTAGAATCAGTGAAAGTCTTTTGTTCATCCAGACAGTTTACAATATAACTGACCTGAGAAAGCACTCTTCTGGTCCCAGTTTGTAGTTTGGAGCTCCTTCTATCTGATGCAGTGATCTCTCCCAGACTGCTCAGACTGCTACTGTGGGACTTTCCCATCTCTAATCTCCTATTGCTACTGGGTGGATGAACGGGGAGCGTGGTGGACTGACTGGAGGCCCTGCATGATGGAAGATTAGATTTGCTGGTCCGTTGTTTGCTAGAAGGAACAGGAGGAGAGTCCTGGTGGTCTGATTCAGCTTGCCTGTCAGAGACAATCAGAGAACTTAGTGCTGTGAAGCTACTGAAATTAGCTTAAACAAAATCAGGACCAGCCAAGTTTAGAACAAAGCAAAGATCTTAAGAGTAATTTCCAGCATTTACTATGCAGTTGATGAAACTAACCTTTGAGGAAGACTTCTCTGGACTTCCATATTTCCAGTTCCTTGAACCTGTCCCTCTTTGCCCTTTTCTCCAGGCTGCAGGTCAGTTCTTGAAGCAGCAGAGAGGGGAGCTCCTTCTCTCAGGCCACGGTCAAGGAGTCTGGGAAGTTCTTTGAAGCTTTGGTAGCTAAACAACAGAAAAAACATTCAGAGTGAAAAAATGAAGCTCCAGGTTGTATGCTGAGCTCAATATTTTCCAAATATCCTTCTGACAGTGCACAAAATAATCAAAAGCATTTGGGTCTCATGTCATGACTTAAATAAAAATCTTTCCACAGCCAGAGAAACTGACTGAAGATCTTTTATTGATTGAGTGAACTTTTTTTCAAAATGAAAAAACAATTTAAAACACAAACATCACCACTTACTGATCTATTAGTGTGGTGAATTCTTGGTCAACACCTCTGTGTTTTCCATTCAGGGGTTTGAGGAAGACAGAATTTAGAGTTTCCTCATCCTCCTCTTCTTCTTCGCTGACTGAGCTCACCTCCGCCACTGCCGCCTCTCCTGGATCAACCAGCAAAGGCACAGCTGGGCTCTAAAAGAAGTTACAAACCTTGATTAGTATGACATAATAACAGTCATTATAGAAACAGTGTGTCTGACCATCAAAAGTAGAGTCACGATATAAAATATGATGTGACTGCGATTCTTCTTGCAGTGAAATAGTTCTGACTGATCATACAACAAAGAAAACTACATTATAATTTTCAATTCAACAAAACTTCAAGACTTCAACATGAATGAACATATAATTTTATATAATTTTTCAACATCAGTAACAACAGCATCTGTCTCTACTAAGTACTTGTAAGAGGTAGACAAGACTGGACTGGAAAAAATGTCAAAAATATCCTCAATATCTTACACAATGATTCCTAATAGGAATACAAAACAGTTTTTCTATAGGCATTCTATATATAACATTTACAAATAAATATTTTATATATTTCTATTCAGAATCACATTAGTAATCCAGTACAATAAATACACAGATCGTGTCTTTGTGGCACTGACACAGAGACATGATAGCAAGCTTCTTGAACAGGTGCACAACATAGTCGTCTGTGCATTAACACCATAATCACTATGTAGCTGTGTACATGTAGACAGAGTGCAGTAGTTTTGGTGGTACCTGTGGGTGAGACAGGGGTTCTCTCCCCTCAGAGGGTACAGATGAAGTGGCAGGTTGAAGAGGTGGAGAGGGAGGAGGCTCACAGATGGGCTGCTCCTGTCGCATCTGTTCCACCTGCTCCTTAAGCTCATCCATACGCAGGCCACACTGGAAGATGAGCCCATCCAGCTCCCTGATACATACACATACATACATGTATATACAGAACATAAAGACAAACATAATCAAAACAGGTAAAAGATAGTGTGCATTTAAGTACATAATATAAAATGTAATCACTCTCACCGTTCAGGGTCAAAGTGGCTGATTTCTGTCCCTCGCTGCTGCAGGAGTTTGTGCTCATCCCTCGCTAACAGGTAGCCCCTTTCTAAAGAGTCCAGCCCCTGAACAAGCTGTGAGAGACCCTGAAAGAGAGCATCGGTTCATTAGTGCAAATATGAGGTGGCCAGTGAGATTACAGACTTCAACTCTTTGTTGTTCTTACCTTCATCTGTTCAAAAGGTTTGAGTTTTTCACTGTTAAGAAGGTCCTCAAAAGTCTGCAGCTAAATGAAAAACACACACAAATTCTCTGGTTACTTTGATGAAATCATGTCATCAAGTAAATCATTGAGGATTTTCAGCACATCTGATAATAGTTCAGCTACCTGCTGGAGGAACTTGTCAGCCTGATTGTAGAGAATCTTGGTCAGCTGCTGCCCCACCTGAGGGCCTGGACTTCTTGTGGAAGAGATGGAGGCAGATGATGAAGGACGGGCAGCAGAACTTCCTGTTTATTTGACAGACGTGCAGAGGAAAGAACAATTATATGATGGGAGTTGTAAGCAGCAGCTGAACGATAGATGAAAGCCAGTTGATTTATTTGTGTATATATATTTAACTGTACAGTGAATCAGCCTTCAGAAGACCAGTGTGACCCAGATGGGTGAGGGAAAGCTGATTCACTGATTGATAAAATAAAATAAAAATAAAAATTAAATGATGAATTTGACAGCAAAGACATTGAAGAGGATGTATGTACTCTGGTGAGGGCTGTGTCTATCCGGATGAAGAGAAGCTGAGTTGGTGTCCGCTCTCTGAGCCTGAGGAAAATCCAGGGTCATGAACTTTGAAGCCTCCTTGTTCAGTCCTGACTGCACGGAGTGACCGGGCTTTGGAGGGTCAGAGTACAAGTTCACCTGGTGTAAATGTGTAAAAGTAAATGTGATATGGTCATCCATATCATGATCTATGTCATCCATTATAATTATCCCCCCAATCACATTTTAACCTCTAAATACATGGTCATATCTTGGAACAACTTTTTCCCTTCTGCAAGAACAGTGATATGAGTGACTCCAACTACTGTCACATATCAAGACTTAATTTTACTGGGTATCTTATTTTAGAAATGAGACTTTAGGTGAGGCTGAGGTACAGCCTGAACATTTGGTACTGATGACTAGAATACTTTATATAACATGTTAGAATTTTATTCAATAGAACAGGTTTCTCTTTCTGAATATTTATGCAGAAAAAAAATCTAATCATACCACTTGAGAAAAACAGAAAATTAGAGATGATCAGTTTCAGTTGGATTAACTAAACTACATGAGAAATGTTTCATATTCCCTGAGACAAGTAACCGCGACATTCAGACCCAGCAGAGAAAGCAGACCAGTGAATCCCCATCTATTTATTGTCCTATGTTTCCACTTTCTGTTTTCTTGGCTTCATTAAACAACAAGTCATATCAACACACCAGGAGGTCATTGAGGTCGTCTTAAGTGCAGAAAAGACACTAAATGAATTTGGACTGGACTGTGTGATAAAAGGGTAAAATGCACAGCGGTTGCCCTCCCTCCCCTCCCACACGCACAAAATGAATGAAAATGAGAATGATAAGCCCTCTGAGCAGTAAATCATAATGACCCTAAACTGACCTCAACAGTTCCCATAAAACACACACACACACATAAAATACATAAAACCTTATGAGCTGTATTTCACCCAGCCACTTAACTTGCTCTTGTCTTTTTCCCCTGCTATTACTTGCAGATTGTTTCCCATTTATCACAGTTAAGATGCAAGACACTGATAAAAATGGGTCAGAAAGATAGAATGGTCTAAGTTTAGAGCATAAATCATAATGTAACTCGTCATGTCTGGGGTTTGCGCCAGAAAAGTTGTTAGGACTGGCGGGGGTTGGAGAGCAAAATTCACTAAAATGAACTTGGCTTGAGTCTTGAGGAGTTGTAGCGTGTCTTACACAATACAATACATTACAGTGTAATTCCACTTTAAAGTTGGGTCTAACCCCCACTGCCCTCCTCTCACTCTGCCTGTGTGACTCTATGTGCAGGAGAGGGAGACAGATGGTGGTTCAGCGTTATGGTGAAGGAGATGGAGGAGAGGCGGAGGAGCTCGATAAGCTGATTTTAATTGGTGCTGATTGTGGCACACTGCTGCTCCGACATAAATTGGCCAATAATGTTTTAAAGGAGCTACTTCAGAACACTTGAACACTCCTCCTTCATTTCTTTCACATCCCGCTTTTCTGAGATTTCTAATCACTTGTTCTGACATGCTGCTCTGTCACTGATGTGCTGAGACTGTCTGGATCTGGAAATAAAAACACAACAGGCTCATTTATATTTGAATATAGATCTGAAACAAAGAGTTATTATTCTATTAGAAATTTTGTGTCTATATTTTATAAATCTTAATGTTTAATGTGTTTTTATTAGAATCTTCTATGCACTATTTTTTTTATTGATGCACATTTGATCTTATTTTGGCTTCCGTTGTGCAGCATGAATTGTTTCATAGTACTCAACAGTGAATGATAATTTAATATAAATGCCTGTATTTGAAGAAAAATTAACTGTCCTTCTTTTTGAAGCTTTCTAATAACTTGGAGGTGTTATATTGACTTAAAATTGAGTGCAAAAATACATTTCGCAAGTTTTTTAAAACCCCAAACTACTGCAAACTGTTAGATAGTGACAAATTAAAGCCTGATTTCTAGATTACCTACCTTGGCTTCCAGGCGCAGACGATCAATGGTGTTCTCTGCCTCAGCGTATTTAGTCAGCAGTCTGTTGTAGTCCTCCTGCAGTGAGGAAAGGAAATAAGAAAGTAAGGTAAGGGAAGAGAAGAGAAGAAAAAGAAAGTGCACAAGAGGCATGTGAAGAGGAAGAATTAAAAAGAAAGGGAAAAGTTTGGCAAAAAAAAAGAGAGGCAAGGAATGAGAGGACAAAGAAAATGGAGCAGACTTTAGGCACTATTAGGTCCAATTTATAAGTAGACCCAAACATAGTGGATCAAAAGTATGTGGATACCCTGAATGGGAACAAATCAGGTCAGTGACCATATACTTTTGGCTATGTAGTGTACATGGTGGCCAGCTCTTTAAGACACTGGTCCATTCAAAAGATTCCAGTAGAGATGTTATAATTACACTGATGTAACGCAGGTAACAACGAAAATCATTCTCAGCATTTAAATGCTGACTAAATGTAATGACACTCTATCATCATCATCATAACACTAATGTTCATACAGCATGGGACTTGTGCAGTGGCCAAACTTAAATCATAGACCAATCAGACCAGTAGTGGACTGTACATTTACAAAAAATATCACCCTGAGAAGCAAAGTTAATCCGTCCTGGAAGAGTCACTCATACATTATTACTATATTACACTATAAGTGAGAATTTATTACTAATATTATCTCAAGGTCAGTGATCTGCAGACCTTATTCCACTTTCCGCTTTAAATCAAAATCACTGTAGTATGAACTTAAGTCTCACTTCAAAGTTTTGTAACAGCCTTGGTGCAGTAGACTGATTAAGAATAAAGCATGAAGGATGGAATACTGGAATATAGGCCAAAACACACAAGGGAGTGGTTATATTGATAATCTTGTGGGGGGAAAAAATCTTTACAGCATCCAAGACTTCAACAGAAAGGAAATTCACTGGAATCTGGTTATTGTAGTTACACTTTCTGGTTGAAATCACCCCTTAAAAAATGTCTTTGAAAAAAACAGGCACCAGAATGAACAAAGACTAATCTTCATTCTTCTTTTTGGTACCACAGTTATTTAAATCTATCCAGCATATTCAATATAAAACAAACATTAGTGTGCCTTCCCTGCTCAGTACTTCATGTTTAGTTGTTTGACTTAAGGGTTGCTACAGAAACAGGGAGGATGTAAAGTGGGACAGCTGGAATACTGCTGCCTCTGGGAACGAGCATGAAAGCCTGTGAAGTGTTGCAAGCTGCGTGAGGCACCTTGTTTTGAATATTAAGGCTAAATTTGAAACTTCTAAAGTAAAAGAGAAAGGGGACGTTCCTTTCAGAAGATTTCCCTTTAGATATTTCTAGGAATTCCCTTCAGGTTTTTTAGGGATCCTGTTTCACTTAGACAGTGTTTGTAAACAGTGCTTTATCAAAATCATGTACTAACTCTGGGTCCTGTACAATCACATGTTCAGAAGACCTGCATTGGGCCAAAGTGACAACAAAAATTACTACAATTTACTACAAGAGCCTATAAATGCCAATCCTGACAGTGTATCATAATCTTCTTAATTTACCTATGTTAATCTTCTTCCTCCTCTTCAAATTTATGCACAGCTTGTGAAAATGTTGGCATTGTAGCATCCTGCGAGACATTGTCAACTTTTGAAACTAAAACCTAAACCATATGCCCTAATTTATCTGAAAACATTGTGCATCCATACTAGAGTTTTCAGGCTGTTTTTGTAAAAATCTCTTCCATACTGAAACACCTAAAGGAAATCGGCCAAATCTCTTCACCCTCCTCATTTGGCTGACAAATGACAAAACTGTGCATCACAGCCAACACTTGTAAGGAGTGGTACAGAACATCTGGCTCCTCTGCTGACTTTACACTGGTTAAACCTCTGTTCTGTGCCCTCCTGCTCTGCATGATCACCTGCACTGTGTTTCAATACAGCCAAACTTCTGATTTAGTTGTTCTGCTTGACATTTCTGTCTGTTCCTGTTGTCAGACAACTGAACAAGCATAAAAAAATTATTTGATTATGATTTAACTTCCTGTTAACCAGGCCAACAGTAACTCCTGCACTGTTGCTCTGCGATGTCGACCAGACTACTGTCAATCACAATCTTCATTCATCTTTCAATCATCATTCCATCTTCCATCACTGTTTTCTAAAAGCTCCTCATCAACACAAAAACATGAGGCTGGTATTTTAAGAGTTACCCTCTCTGTTCATTGTATTCAAATAAGCTCAGTGTCTGGGTGACAATAAGTAAGCAGGCCCAAATGGTTTTTCAGCTTAGTGTGGATGTACTGTCAGTCTCTACCAGTACCTGTAGCTGTTCGAGCAGTGTGGTGGCTTGCTGGCGGCATCTGAAGTCCTGAGGCACAGTAGAGTTGGGGGCACTGGCTGGTGGTCTGTTACAGTCTGATGGGGCAGGAGGTCCATCAGTGGTGTTCAGTAGGACTTCTTTCACAATGTCAGCAGGAGATTTAAAAACTAAGGGGGGCTGAGGTGACAAAGACTCCATCTTGGAAGAGCGCTTGCTCTTGGGGGGCTTGTAACCACCTTTGGGGAAACGGACCCTGGGCTCCACCTTGGAGAAGTCTGGTGTCCGGTGACTCAGAGCCCCTGATCTGGAAACATAATTCAATTCATGCTAAATGCTTTTTTTAAATCAGCTACAAACAATGTGTGGTTTTAGGATGAGGAGGTAACATGGGGATTGGTGAAGATACATGGGTAAGGGAGAGTCCCTTACCTGGATTCATTCAGTGGATCAGCATTGGTCCTGACTCTGGGTGTATTTAGCTCTCCATTTGGACTGGATTTTGAGCAGTCTGCCCTGAGAGGGCTAAGGGCGTGAGTCCTTGAATATGTAGCTTCAGGAGAGTGTTGCCTCATCTTCCTCGGTGAGGGAGTGGGCTGTTTATGATGCTTATCTGACTTTAAAGGCCCGTTACTGGCTCCACTGTACTGATTTGGTTCAGTAAAGACAGCTGCTGGTTGAAGCCCCTTCAGCTCCCCCCTTTCAGATTTTCGTGGACAGCGAGGACTGGACTTGAGACTCATGCAGCTGCTGTGTGATTCTGGAAGACTTTCTGTGAAGCCCATATCTGGCAACGTTTCAGCTTCAATCCCCAGAGCGGAAGCTATTTCCTCAGCAGTAAAGTGGAGGAGGTGGGGGAGGGTGGAGGATGTGAGAGGTGAGGTAGACTGGTATACTGGACAGTGATGGTTGGAGACCGCAGGTTCTACAGCTGGCAGGTGAGCACTGCAAGACTGTGTCCAGCTGATCTTCTCATTCTCTCTTTTGTTAATGTAGCTTCCAGCCAAGCCAGTTGTAGCTCTAACCTCTCCTGATGTGCTAACGTGTTCAATTTTCTTTTTATTTCTATAACCTCTCTTTACCTCTTCTTCTCCATCTTTCTCTTCCTCTGTCATGTCCAGGTATTCGTCCCTCTCAAGGAGGTACTGCTGTTCCTTCCTCTGCCTCACCTCCTCATCCTCAGTGCGTGCTCTCAAGATACCCACAGTGTCATCACCTACTGGGATGGGGAAATGGGAAAACAATGCTTTCAACACAGTGTAGGCATAAATTGTCTCCCCCAAAAGCGGTAGCCTTGTCTAGCTTTAAAGGAATAGTTTGACGTTTTGAGAAATACACTTATTTGCTTTCTGGACAGAACTTATATGAGAAGATCTTTCCCAATGTCATAATGTATCTGTATAATAAATATGAAGACCAGCAGCCCATTAGCTTAGCACAAAGACTGGAAACAGTCCATGATAACAAAATCCACCCACCAGCTCGCTAATTAACACATTATAGCTCATTTGTTTAATCTGTAAATGACATTTTCATAAAGACATTAGATGATGCATAATCAAAGACTCACATGGTGACAGTACTTGTACATCCTCTCCTGGTGATTCAGTGTGGGACAGATGTTCACTCAGGTTGTAACTCAGCTCCTCAGGCGGTGTATCCATCTCACGCCCACTAGGGTCTGCCTCCTCTGGGGTGAGGGCTCTAAGATACCACGCTGGATTACATTCTGCGTCTAAATCACAAGTTTCCTCCAGTCTCACGTCCTCCAGTGCCTCTGCCAGTCCAATGATGCCATTCTCATCCATCTGGCTAACAAAGTCATCCGCTTTCTCTGCCTGTTCGTCATCCTCATCCTCCCACACGTCCTCAGATACTACAGAGCTGGTGGGTGAGGTGCGGACTGGGGCAGGGGTCCAGAACATAACCCCTGCTGTGGTGCTCTTTTTTATCTCCATTAAGCCTTCAGCCAAATGTTACCTCCCTCCAGTCTCAGCTCTGACCTCAGTTACTGTCTCAGCCAGGCACGGGAACCTTCCGCATGTTTTCTTGTTGCTCTGACTCTGCCGTGAGGTCTGCTTTTAAAGCCATGGCTACAGAAGCTCAGAGCTTACAGATCATGTCATTTAGCTGGTAACAGTCCAGAGGTACAGCTGAGGAGGACTCATCAGCGAGTCTTCAGTCTTGGGCAAGAGGAAGTCTTTGGCTGCAGTTCCTGAAACACAAGATAACCCCTGAAATAAGACCAGATGTTTGATATCAATAACAGTTTAAAGCATTAAACTGTCAGACAGAAGAAACCAATTAAAGAAATAAGGATAAGTCAATAAAAAGAATATACTGGTACTCAGTGTGCATCATAACATGCACCTTCATTCAATAGACTATCAGAACATTGTGATTTTCAGCACTCTATTTTCTGACATCTTACAGACCAAACAATGTTTCCATTAATCACCAAAGTAATTGAAAATGAAAATATCCGTTTGTTGCAGCCCTACAACAGACAAAGTAAATTTGCTGCAGAACAGCAGCCAGAAAATGACAACATGATTCCTAATTCCTATAACTCAAAAATCACAATCTTTGAGACTTGAGACACTCCATACAATCAGTTAACTGTAGTATCTGCATCTGTATCTGCATCTCTCAATAAATACTGTGTGCATCATCCTCTAACAGCAGGAAAGAGCTGCTGTGTAAAGTCCTAGGGGGGCAATAACTAGAATGAAAATATCCAATAAGCAAAGGCAATAATTTCAAACAAAAAGTCAATATCATGCATGGCAATCAAAGCATAAATTATAAATGTTGGCATCTTGTACAAAAACAAAAAATGATTCTTCAAGACAGGTTGAAAGCAGGCCTACAGTGATTTTCATTTACAATCATTAAGGTCAGCTGTACCCTTCAAGCATTCATTTGGCTTCCATCATGTGTTGTTGTAGGTGCATCTGGACAACTTTTGAAGACCTTTACAAACTTTATTAGATGATGACACACTCTACTGTAAGCACTGCACGCTCATGTATTTCATCCATTTAATTGAAATAAATGAGCATTTGGTATTGTCACAAATGAACGTATCAGGTTAAGACAAAGCTGTGGAAGTGGATCGAGCAGACTGAGTGATTATGTCCTGATGCATACTGTAAACACAGCATCAGCACACATCCCTTTCAGAACATTTAAACTTGACAAACTGTTTTACCAGTGTAGTTGAATCATTTATTATAGATGACAGAATGATGTTGCAAACAACAAAATGTGAGTTAGAGGTTGTTCTAAAAAAAAACAAAAAAAAAACAAAAACAAAAGCATGGGGTTACTGATTCATAGAAGCTTGTAGATGCAGTAGTGTTTATGTGATAGTGTCTGTGTGTCATTGTTGAAATCAAAAGTCACTTGTTAAGCTGATCAGTGTGGGTTTTTGATTTCATATCAAAAGTTCAAAACAGAATAATCCTCACATTATTGGACAATTAATTGATTTGTTAATCGTCCAATAATTCCAAATACTTGCATGTTCCAGCTAATTAAATGCTGAGTATTTGCTGCTTCTCTCCTTGTTTTATTATTAATTTTTATTTTATTGTTTTATTATTGTTATTTTACTCATCTTGCACTTGGACAGTGCACTTGTGGTGGGAGCTGTCTTGTGTGAGCACTAACAGACTTGTTTCCACGGTGACATGACCTCTGTGTCAGTCTACACCACAGATGAGCATTCATTTTATTGCCTACCACTCAAATCCTCTGTTATCAGGTCCCACCATTCAGTTTTTACCAACACAAATCAGCCAAAACCATGTAATTCACCTAACATATCCTGCCCATACTTACACATTACAGATAAGAACATCACACATGTAACAGATGAGATTAGACTACTAGTTCACAATGTGCCATCAAGTCCCCAAAGTATCTGCCTGGAGCTGCAACGCTCACTATGGCTCACTATGGCAACTCCACAACATGAACCAGACCTGAACTTTCAGCGTCTGCAATAAAACATCTCTGACAAGTCTTAATGTACTGTGTAACAGCTATTCTGCCTCACCCATTTCATCTATTAACTTATACATGCTCATGTACTTACAAGCCACATAACCAAATTCTCAAACGTCATTAAAAGACATCCATCTATATATTAACTTTGATTGAGGAATTGCTGTGGTTGCTTGTGCACCAATGTCACATAGTGTAATCATCATTTTATAGTTTTAATTACAGTATATTCCCCTGACACTTGTACACACACACTTTTTTGATGCAACATTACTTTGATGGTAGTTGACAAACTGGCTGTGGTACGGATCATGCATTAATTACAGTTATTTAACAAGGAATGCATTTAAAGTCATCATCAGAGAAGCATAAAAGTACAAGACATGCGGTACAGATTCTCATTACGAAAAGTAGTCACCTTGTGTTTTAGCTTCTTTCATCAATATCCCAGATTACCGCAAGTAGATTATTAGTCTGGTGCTTCTTACAGTGTCTGACACACAATCGCATGCACACACACACACACACATCAGGAGAGTATGTTTTGTTTTTTTGCAGAGAAATTAAGACACTCGTGCATCCACAGACACTTGTTTTGATTGTGCTGGAAACAAACAAAAGGCTCACGTCGTGCTCTCTCTACAATCCTTTCATACACAAATCCGCAGCGTGTCTGCATCCCGGCCAACATGGCAAGCTCACCATGCATTTAAAGTAGACCACAAGGAATGAGAGCACACAGCTTCGCAAATGAACAAGTTGAGAGGAAGATTTAGACAAACAATAACTTCAGAATAGAAAGAGTTTGAGCTCACACTATGACACGCACAAGATTTTCAAAAGACTACAGATAGAGAATAAACTCCTGCCAGGAGGAAGAAGACAAATAGACAGATTCATTATGAGCTGCTGTCTGTGTAAACAACGGTGAGAAGTAACTGGATACATTTACTCATGTACTTGAGTACAATTTTGAGATACATTTATGAACACCATGTAAATCACCTCACCTATCCTGCCCAGGATTTTACGTACAATATATATGACGAGCTTATAGAATATAATGCATTGTTAGCACCAGCTACAACATCAATATTGTTACTGTATATATAATATGACTGGGTGCTTTTCTGGTCCCCAACCAAAATATGTCTAGAACACTTAATATTGAAAACTGTACCAAAGTATCACCTATTGAAATTATATGACACTCTAAAAGGAGGCGTTTTGCATAATTTTTTTCTAATAAAACTTTTACTGCAGTAACATTTGAACAAAGAACTTTTGAATATTTTTGTATTGTGGTATTTCCTCATCTACTTAAGTACAGGGTACTTCTTCCATCTCTGCTGCACCAGCAGTGCCAGCTTGGCCACCTTTTACAAATCTTTTTTAGTTGTGGTTGGTGGTGTGTTCCTGCTCCACACACAGAGCTATGTTAGGCATGTGTAGTACGTTCGTCCAACAGCAACTATATCCAGAGCAAATCCAGAAGAGTCTCAGGCAGCAACAAACTTCTAGTGAAACCAAAACCATTTCCAAATTCAACACGTTTCTAGCTTTTCCATAACTGTTGGAATTTAGTGCTTCTCTTTGATAAGAATAAAGCAAAGAAACAACTCACCTGTTGCTCTGCCTATGCTCCCGTTTCCTTCCCAGGGGAACTGAGGATTTATCTCAGCTGCCAGATGGGGGGAATTAAGCTGCTCTAAACCCCTTACAGGGGGCTTCACATATTGTAAACAGACAATGATCAACAGTGTACATCTAAGACAGAAAGCTAGTTCAGCTCCTCATGGACAGACAGTGAGACAACAGCAGGGCTTTAATCACGTGACTGTCAGGTGGAAATGAGGGATAGAGAGAGAGAGAGAGAAAGCAACAGAGAAAATGACTGACAGACTGAGAGAAAGGGAAAAGAGCAAGCTCTATCATCTTCCCAGGCCCAGCAAAGCTGTCACAAAACCAATCAGCCCAGCCAACAGGGACACCACATGATTTTTCACAGGGTGACACCGGCTGAATTTTGAGCAAAGTCAACATAAGCGTACCTGGAGCTGCCCCAGAGGCTGGCAGAGCTACAGTGAGCTGTTTAGGATGGACTAGTGACTAAGAAATGACAGCTAATCTTCTTAGGAGGCACAGGGAGAGCTGAGTACACACCATACACAGTGCAGAGGAGAGTGATGAGAAGAATCATTAAGTAAAATTGTCCAGTTATACTAAAATGATTTGTTGATTAATTCATGAGCTGATGTCATTGTAAATCAAATAACAAAGCACTTAGGAGATGTCAGCTGAGCTCTGGAAAATTGATGTGGGTGTTTAAAAAAAAACAAAGAACAAAAAAAAAACTACTTTCTGATATTTTTGAGCCTAAACAATTAATTGATCAATCATAAAACAATCCACACATTAACCAATAATGAAAAATTGTTAGCTGCAGCCCTGATTTAACTTAAATTAAAAATCTTAATATTTTGGCACTGATTACACAAGGCTGTAATTAATTTTCGTGTGATGTCTCATTGACTTGAACATGTACACTTCATTGGCACTAACAAAAACAATTTCATGTGTGTTACAAATAATAGTTTCTTCTGTACTTCTGTTCTTCTTACTATTGCAAGAAAAATCAAATCACAGTGTCAACATATTGCAGCTCAAGATGTACAATTTTTTCAACAAGTTGTAAAGCCTCTGACTGGAAACAACTTTACTATACTTGCAGTTGCAATCATAGAGAACTGATTAATATATAGGGCATGGGTATTTAACTTCAATACTTTTTGGCACCAACTGAAATGTGTCCTTAACACAAAGTTGCAAAAAAAAAAGAAGTGTTTAATTGTGTTCTTACAAGCTGCTTTGTGAAGTTTTGCTTATTTTGTTAAATGGAAAAAAAAATGAATTTGTTGAAAAACTTATAATCCTAATATAATTTTGTATTGGTACCAAAAATTAGGTATTTGCAGTGGTATTGAAAAACTGAAAATGACACCCAGCCCTACTGAATATAACCAAAATAGGCAAAATATCACTGAATTGCCGGGAATACTCAGGGGAATTCTGCCCTGGTACTCCACAAAGTGTTGTTAAATTTTGGCTACAGACAGCATGTTATCTAAAGGTACTTTGCTGATTATCAATCTGATATTACACATAAATCAGAGGTCATATGGTATTCTAAAAATCTGTGTGGCTGGCCATGCTGGTGTTTTACACAAAATTGTTTCCTGCACAGACTATGAGAAAGCAGATAAGAGCCTAATAAGAAAACAGTCTGTAGACCTAAAACAGCAGTCTCTTTCCAATCCAGTTTCAGGAAATCAGGGATTAGAGGAGAAGACACAGCAACTATGCACTTTTTCTTTTAATTACTGTGACTAACTATGCTGTTACTAGACAAACACATGTCACTTGCAACAACAAGTTCCAGTACTGTAAACTCAAGAAAGACTTGCTCAACACCATCAACTGCTAACCAAGTCCAACCAGTCAGGCTGGTGGGCTAAAGAAAAAAATCCAATATGTTTGCGTTTCTGAGGACAATACACACATACAAATTCAAATACCATAAGTTTGGTACGAATTATAAACAGCATCACGTTGCACACTTACCTTATGGCATAAATAAGGGTTTCGTTTATTTCGTCGATACAGCTAGCACGATTTTCAGGACACTGTAGAGATTTCACTGGCAGACTTCACAGCAGCAGGGGTCGGTTGCCTTGAAAACCGCAAAACTAAAAAGAGAAAAGACCCACCCCTGTATCACCATGGCACACACACACCACAACAAACCACCGCCGACAGGTTTCCTCTAACACTTTCAAGCCTACATATTCGTTTAACCACTGACTTAAAGTCTGTGTTATAACGTCAACGTATGTACTTTTTTTGTCATGATAAACTGCGGAGTACATTACCGTTAGAGAAAACGGTTGGTAACTGTAAGCTAGCTAACAGTCAGTGCCAGTTTCAAAAGTTGGGTTTACGTTACACGTTACCATCACTTTACTCCTAACGTGGACATCAAAACAAACGCAAATAAGCCACATTAACACGACTTTCAAATACGTAATGTTGGCACTTTACTTTTGAAGGTGTTACACGGGTATATTCCTCCCAAGAAAGCCGGGGTTTGTGATATTTAAGAGGCTAATTATCAGTCTAGAGGAGTGTGGCACTGATTTAGCTGGCACTGCATGATAGACAAAGTTATGTCCTGAGTTTAGTCTATCAGGCTTTTTTTTTCACCTGCTTAAAAGACCTCGTACAAATCACACCCTTTCCCAAGCAGTGTCCACGACTCTAACGTTAAACTTTTATGACCTTAATGTAGATATAAACATTTCATTTGTGGAGTTTGATGGGGATGCTGTCGCCTGCCAGGCAAAATTTAGGGCAAAAAACTTTACACTTCTACAGAAAGCTTGGAGCCCAAACTGAGTGGTGATTGGTTAAAAGGCTGCTCAGGGGCGGGACTTTGCATCGATTGATATTGGGAATACAACACTGGGGGGCTGCGGTTCATAGATGTGCCCACAAGAGGGCACCGTTTGCTACCTTTTCTATGTCATCCAGTCATCTTTCTCGATGTCTAACACAGCTGTTCCTAGACATAACACACATGTAAAACAGAAAGAAATCAAAAAATATGTATGAAATACGAATCGATTTAGAGACATTACGCAGGGGATTATATATAAAAAAACAAGATCTCTGTAGTTTAAACATCATGTTGAAGCTTTTTTAAATCAACAATGTTATTGATGGAAAGACAGTGTAGACAAGAACAATTGACTCGATGAGAACATTCTTAACCCCAGCACAAGAGTAAAAGAACAAGAGATAACAAAACCAAACCCCAAACTGCCCTTTACTCCCACAATAATGGCTCATATCTACCCACCCCAACCAATCTCCCCTACAGACTTTCCCCTTGTGAAAACACATACTTAAAGTTCTTGCACACACAGACCTATTGATACATGTTCAAAAAGAAAACAGACAAAAAAATAAACAAACACCAGAAAGGAACTGTGGCTCAGATATGTGTGTTTGTGAACCAGTGCTTTACATTCTTCAGACCTTGAAAGAAGAGGCTGGGAGGCAGTTTAGTGCAAATATATTAAATACATAAAAACATGAGAAATGGCAGCGGGCAGCATGTTGAAGCTTTGTAGTGGCTCATTTCAGTGGACTCATGTGAGTGCAATATTAAGATGTGTAGGATGATGTTATACATGTGCAGATTTCATTACAACTGGTTGAAACTGAGAGAAACAGAAAGACAGACAGATGACCACGAAGCTGACAGCCTTCTCATTTACCCAGACATTCCTACAACTATCTGTGTCATTCAAACTTTACCTGAACAAAAAGACTGGGTAGGATGCAACAAGAAACACTAAGGTAGATGTGGCATTTATAAAGAGTACACAATGGCAGAGTATTATGTCCCTGCCACAGACAAATTCATCAAAAAGTCAGTGCCCTATTATCATCTCTTGAAAGACAAGCTGGTGACATGATGACTTCTAATCATAATATTTTTCAGAACCAGGTGGCACAAAGTTGTGGTCTAACCACATACAGGTTAGATGAAAACATCATTTATTTGATAAAAGATCAGAAAAAGTGAAAAATGTCCATCACAATTTCCTTTTAGCCCAAGGGGATGTCATCTTGATATAGTTTGTTTCAACATAAAAATGTAGAGAGAAAAGAGAAAATCAGCAAGTCCGAACATGAGAAGAGCTAGAACCAGGGGACATTTGGCATTTTTGCTCAATAAATTGTTTAAGTGGAGTCAATTTTATTTATAAAGTACATTTATCATTAAAAAAAGGAAATATATGACGGTATTATTCAGTAAAGTACAGTGTGTTGCACTGCTTTGGCAATGGTAAACAATTTAAAAACAGCAATAACAGAGAATTCTGAGCTGAAATGAATCATCAAAGAGCCTGAAAGAGCGAGAGACAAGTTTACAAATGAACAGAATCAGAATAATGTACCAGGATATGCAGGAAGCTTGTGTATGCAATATGCAGGGTCATCTACCACAGGAGACTGAACAAAATATGTGGATACCTGAACACCCATGTCTGATTGTTGAACATCTCGTTCCAAAACCATGAACGTTAATCTGCTGCCATAACTGCCTCCACTCTACTAGGAAGGCTTTCCAAGAGATTTTGGAACCAGACTGCAGGGATTTGTTCCCATTCAGCCACAAGAGCATTAGTGAGGTCAGACACTGGTGTTGGCTGATAAAGTCTGGATCACAGACTACACAACAGTTCATATTAAAGGTGCAGTGTGCAGAATTTAGTTGCATCTAGTGGAACGGACTTGGCAGAAATGGAATATAATATTCATAAATATGTTTTAATTAGTGTATAAATTACCTGAAAACAAAAATTGTTGTGTTTTCGTTACCTTAGAATGAGCCCTTTATATCTACAGAGGGAGCGGGTCCTCTTCCACGGAGCCCGCCATGTTTCTACAGTAGCCCAGATGGGACAAACCAAACACTTGCTCTAGAGAGGGCCTGTCGTGAGTTTCACAGCCACCATAAGTTCTCCTACACACTTTTGGGAAAGGGGGTACTCAGTTTATTGCAATCTGTAACCTCACCACTAGATGCTACTAAATCCTACACACTGCACCTTTAAAGGTGTAGAATGGGGTTGAAGTCAGAGCTCTGTGCATGCAAGTCAAGTTCTTCCACACCAAACTGGGAAAACCATTTATGTATGGAGCTGGCTTTATGTTGAAAAAGGAAAGTGCTTTCACACGATTGCTCACTGTTGCATTAAGATTTGCCTTCATTGGAACTAAGGAGCTTTGCCCAAACTGTGAAAAACAACTCCAGACCGAAGGGCTAAATCAGTGACCACCCCTCTACATTGCTATGTTTCTAACTTTCAAATAAAAGCAGACAGCTTGCTATTTTTATGCAGTTATCTTTATTGAAAAATTAAACACACTTTCTGTATAAATAGCATGTCATTGTACAACACTCCTCGTTAAAATGTGCAGGAAGCAGACAAAAAAGAAGGATGGACTGACTGACAGGAAAACAAAAGCAAAAGTAGATTGCTGAAGAGCACCGCAGGGTGGAAAATGAACACCAACAAAATCAACTTGTGCAGCTAATAAAGCAGGAGGCACAGTCAGTGAAACAAATAAACATTATTGATAGAGTCAACAGGTTGTGTTGGTTGGTTTATGAGTCTGACTTTTGCAGGGAAGCTGTGGTTCAGGGGTGGAGGGGTGGGGGCAAACCATCACACCTTGCACCAATGCCGGCAACATGCCTGAGCCGTCATGTCTCCTGTCAGAGCCAAGGCCAGCACCCCTCTGTCTTGGCGTTTGATTAATGAGACTGTCAGCGGCTGCCATCACTTCCCTCCATCATCCCTCCATCCTGGACGGCCCTTTAATATCAGGTCAAACAGAAGGCCGAGCCGTTATCGGCACTTGTCTACAAGACAGGGTCATCATGGACTTCAGTCATGAAACGTTTCTTTAAGCACTCCTGCAGTTAAAATATGGTTAATTAATGTCTAAATAAATAAATATAGGGTTAACACAATAATGGCTGCTTCTTTTCCCGCAGAGCTTCATTCATCAATTTTTTACATTTGACTTTCTCTGAGACATATTTGCATTTATCTACATTTCACCTGAGCAGGGTAAAGCCAGCAGCAGACAGGGGGTTCAGTGTCTTGCTCAAGGGACCTTTGGCATTGATGAACACATGTAGCTGTTGCAGAGATTGAACCAGTGACTCTCAGGTCACTGAAACGTTTACCTCATTTGCTGTGATGTCAATAAAGTGATAAAATAAGTGAGAAAGTTGCAACTGTCTTGTCCTCTGTAATTGTTGCATTTTGTTGCAGTCCTGTGAAAACCAACAATCTCCAAAATGTCAAGAAATCAGCCTTGTTTTAAAGAGCTGAGTATCAAACCTTAATAACTTTTAGGTGCCGATTATAAAAAACGGTTCAGATTTATATTCTTCACTTATTCTTTGATCAGAGTTTCAAATTTAAATCATAATTTTACTAATTTTAAACTGTATTTAGGCAAAGTTCTTACATGATGGTGCAGGTTTAGACAACATTTAGCATTTAAGAATTTGGCTTCTCTTATTAAGTGATAAGTCTGGTGTTATTCTATATTTTTATTATTGTCAACAAATTCCATGAAAAGACCAGAACCAACAATCCTATTATCAAGTATTGTCTGTGTAGCCAAAGCCTGATCTATCTTATTCCTCTGTGTCATAAAGCTCCATTGTTGTCCAAAACCTAAACACAACAGTGAGTCACACTGTTGCCCTGGCTGACATACTTTTTCACGCCCATGAAAATGCACATTGCAGTTTATATTGAGTCACAGTGTGTGTGCGTCTGCTGCAGTAAATACTCGCTAGAGCGCCAAATGTGAATGAACCCAACATTGAAAATAGTCCCTGACAAGTGTGCTCCTGTTTGAGTAAAGTTTGCTAAAAACTCCAGATGTCTTAGGAAATTAAATTAGAGTACTGTGACCCATTTTTAAAGATTTACATCTTCGGTAGGAGCTTGAGGAGCAGTGAGCTTGGAGTTGAGAGCCACAGACAGAGTGGAGATGTTTGACAGTAATGAGAGACAGACTAATGCACTGTTGGTTTTGGTCTTTTCGTGGGATTTGTTTGAGAACAACATCAGCTTTATCCTTTAAAGGGCTTTGCAGAAAAACAATATTGGTACTGAAACCAAAGTATGCTATCAGCAGGAAAATGTTCAAATGGTACCCAGCTATAATGTGACACAGCATGTTTTAAATGAATCCAAAATGGTTTTATTAGCATTAAAACCAGGAGAAGTCCCTCAACCCATTGGAAAATTGAATCGATCTCAGAAGTTAATTAGAAGTTTTATTTCAAAAGTTTATTTGAAAGACATTAAAAAGCAAATCTAGATTAAATCAAATTTGGAGATATATAGTACGTGGTTTTCCCAGGACAGATTTACCCTTTTATCATATTCCATCAAAAGGCTGTCCATTGTAATGTTTGACAATGAACACTCTTTCCTTGTCTCCTCTCTGTCTGAAGGGAGGTGTCATGTGATGTTTAAACGCTCAAGTTAGAAAAACAAAAGCTTTCATCTGGCTGTGATTCCTTCCACATTAGATTGTTTAACGGAGAGTAATTCCACTGAGAAGACGCACTCCAGCTCTCATCTGTCTTACTGTCTCTCTATCTCGCTCTTGTCTTCCCATCTAAGCTCTCGTTCTCACACGGATACACACACACACACACACACACACACACACACACACACACGCTGATGCATCCTGAATTTTAAGTGTTTTGAGTGGTGGGAGTGATTACGCTCTTTTCCAAATATTGCTTGCATCATGCACTGAATATGTAAACAGTTAATTTCTCCAAATCAGATTAATGGATGCACTCAAAAGCCAGACACTTGTAAATATTAATCAAAACTTTTATGCGTTTAAACGGGTGCTGCAGTTTAATACAGTTGCTGACTGTTTTCATCAAGGCTGTTGACTTATTAATACACAACATCACCTACAAAATGGTTATATGAATCCTGCGACAGGAGTTACTGTTACCGTTAAAGCTTTAATTGTTGTAATATTATTATGATTTACAGGTCCAGGTCGTCCTTTACAAGCCTACAAAACACAGAAACACAAAACAGAGGATTTATCTCAACTGGATCACTTCTTCAGTTGTATCATATCGCTACTTTTATGTCGACTGGCTCTTAAATCTGTGAGGCACAGGGACATTTTCACTGAATTCTGTCTGGTTTTGAAGGCAGCCAGCGAGTTTTGTCTTGCGTTGTTGTGTATGTTGTCCTTCAGTATTCAGTACATACACACAGTATTGTACAGCATGTTTCCTGATCCTGAGCCCTAGAAAACACATTTGAAACAACAAGTGACTTACAACAAAAGTCACATTCAGCAAAATGTTTCTGAATGTGGAAAGTCAGTGTTGAGTTGGAGAAAACCTAAATTTGCCCAATTTTACATAAATGGAGGAATTCTGTGGTCATCTGAGGTGAGGGACGTTTTAAACAATATTTGTTAGGAATTCACTGAGAGTGTATGTTGGCAAGGAGCAAGAAGCAATATTTTTTAACTTAACACTGTGTAATGCGAAAGAAAAACCCACAGAATTATCACAAACTCAGCAGCTCTATGGAGATTTTTAGCCTCTTTTAGCTTGCTGTTTTGGTTTTACAGTATATTTATTGTCTGGTTCTTCCAGCAAAAGCTGTTTTCAGCAAACAAGCTCAGATAAATCCACTATGCGCTGCCTACCCACTAAACAACAGACGGGCAAAGTTAGCGACTAGCTGGTGAAGAAAGCAGAACGTCTAGCAGCTAAAGAACCAGATATTTTTGATGGGAGACCAAAGCAGAGCTACAAGAAGAGTTAATATTGACATTCATCAGGTGGACAGAAATGTGACTCAAAATGAATCAAAGAATGGAACTTAATCAGGTGATAATATCTCACAGCTCTGTGTTTGTTGGCTTGTTTTTGAATCAATTCATGCAGCTAGAAAAGTTGAGTTGTTTTGGTCAGTGTTTACTTGTCAATTGTCCAATTAGCAACAGAACTAAACACTGTAATTTGACAAATGAATAGTTTAATCTGATTTTCATGTTAAAAAATGATAGATTCTTTAAAAAATATATATTTCAGTATAATTGGTCACTACAGGTACAAACATTTCGTATATGGGTACGACCTTTAAAAAAAACCCTACCAGTGCATCCCTAACATTTGCTTTTACTCCATTAAAGCATGACATTTTAAAGATTGACAGCAGGGATATGTTGGAAAAACAAATCATGAATATGGTGTTCTCTTCTTCCAGTTGTCACCCGAATGATACAGCCGTGTTTGATGGCAATTTCTCACAATGTAGCACTGTTGATATTCTTCAAATAGCCCAGACTCCTGCTTCTCTTCCTTGTGTGTCACATGCAGCAGCTACCTTGATGACATTTACATTTGTCTTTTTTGCGGTCCCCTTGTTTTGAGCACTTTTTTTTTGCGTTACATCCATTAACCGGCAGACAGACACACACACACACACACACACATCACTCACATTAAACACATACATAAACCATATCCACACACACACACACATAAAACCTAAAGTAATTCCTCTAATTACTTCATATTTCTACCTGCAGCATAATGAGTTGCTCTAGTGATACATCCTCTTCACGCTCGCACTCTTCCTGAGGAAGCAAATCATCTCCACAACAACAATCACGTCTTATTTGTCACTTTAGACGCTTTCTCATTCTCTCTTCCTCTCTCTCTCTCTCTCGCTCCATCACTCACTCTACCTGATTGCTTATCTCCTAATTGCTTTTCTATAAATGGATGAAATGTGTGTGTGTGTGTGCACGCTTGTTCCATGTGTGAACATGTGTGGAGGAGTGTTTCTAAAATCTTTGGTAGTGTCGTCCTCTAAATGTCTCATTACTCCCCTCTCGGGTGTAATTGCTGCACCAAGCATGGCTTCAGCAAGCTCCCCAGGGAGAATATAATTAAAACTATGAAATTACAAAATAAAATCATCAATTGTTATTCAGCAGGGGGAGCAGCAGAAGAAAAGCTGAGCAGTCTGAGCGAGGAGCTGAGGGATTTTATCCCCACTGAGAGCACATCCACACTAAGTGGGCCAAATCTGAAAACTTATCTTTGCCTTTTTTTTTTTAAATATCTCTTTTCAAATCACTGCACAGAGTGGATGAATCTGAATACACCAGCTTCATGTTTTAGTGTTGATGATGAAACTTGACTGCAGAACAGCTGTTGTTATTAACCGACGTTTATGTTGTCAGATGACTTTGTGATCATAAAATAATGATTTTATTGATGCCTCAGAGAGGCAGCTCAGGAAATATTGTTCATCTGATTAACAGTTAGCATTTGTCACCCTTGATCAAATCACTATTTTATGCCTGCACCGTTGTCTGACAACAGAAACAGAAAGATATGTCAAGGAGAACTTAATTGTGAGTTTGGCTGTATTGATTTTATGAATTCTATTGTTTGTACTGTATTGCATTTTTTAAAATTAGCTGGCTTAGTGTGGATGTAGTCTGAAACACACATACAGATAACAAACAGGGAAGTGGGAGGGAAACAGGAATTATGCTTATGAGTGTGGTGACCAAAAAGACTGCCATCATTCACATGTACAGTATTTTATCAAACAAAATATGAGCATGTTGTGAGTTTTCACGTTAGCCTAACCTTCCTTTTTAATGAAAGGGTGGTAATATGCAAACAGGCCGGTAGCATCAAATGGTTAGAGTCCTGCATCGCTAAGCTTGACTGAATTATCATCATCTTCGAAATATATTACTATATGTTGATGATGCAAAAGAGGTTACGGGTTTTATAATTCATATAGGAGTATCTTTATGTGTACAGTATATATGCATCTGTATCTACATTTGTTCATTTTTACATATACAAATCCAAGCTTGTAAAGTCGAGCGTGAATCAGTCTTAGATGTGCGGTTGTCTCTCAGATAGAAGCAAAAAAATTGATCAAATAAACTGACCAGGGGAAGGTGAGAGTGCTAAGAGGAGTTCCAGTGATTTCAAACGGTGGCAATTCCACAAGTTTTAACACTGAGAGAACAAACAAAAGATATAGGTTTCACTATTTTCCATTGTAGTGCATAAAGTCTCACAGTGGGGAGGTAACACGTTGAAGAAAATCCTGAACAAAGTCCACAGCGGAAGTAATGCCTGGTAAGTGTGAGTATCATGTGTCCAGATTCAGGGGTGGATTCATGGGAAAGGAGAAGAGCTGAGAGATCTGGTGGTGGTTTGTTTATGTCTGTCTAAAAGAGTTGTGCCATTTAAATCAATAGACGCTTGAACATCTGCCCTTCATTGTTGTTGCTGCCCTCGTCATCGTCCTCCTCTCCTCCTCTACTAAGCTATAGTGCTACATTGAACTCAGTCACCAGGAAGTCCACGTAGTCCCTCTCTTTGGTCTTGAAGGCCTCGGCGATGAGGCGTGCGGCGTCCTTGTGCTCACGGCCCCTCAGGGAAACGCCGTTCACCTCCAGGATCACCTGACCCACCTTCAGCTGGCCGCAGTTATGAGCTGAACCTCCCCTCTGAGAGAGAGAAAGACAGATAGAAAAAGGCAAGGTGAATTTTAAGAGAACTTAATTGTTTTAATTTTAAGAACAGATTAAAAAAAACAATAAATGGGCCTCGTGTAATTTTCTCAAAATTAGAAATTTCTCTTTGGCATGGACAAAATTAATGGAAGGTTCAGGCCTGTACAAGTACAACAATATACAGATAGTGTATCTTTCTCCAAAGTGGGAAAAAAATTATAGTGCTAGAGTTCTACATCTTACTCTTGGGTGACATTTTTGTGAGTAAAACTTGCCCACAAACAGGTAACTTTATGAGGCAATTAGGTGATGTCGACTATAAAAATAATTGGATCTCACAAACCTACTTATAAACAGAGGAGAGTCATCAAGTTGAAATGAGACATTTGCTAACATTCTGCTGACTTGGTGGACTTGTACAAGCCAAGTCTTACAGAAAAAAAGTTAAGGTTAAGGATAAGAAAATAAAAACGTTCTTGCATGAGGCTCATTAAATCTACTGTCATGACTAGCTATTCCAAATAAATACACAAAACTTTTCCCATTTCATGTATGAGGAATGACAAAAAACAAAAAACACAACCATCTCCATTTTGTACAGGAAAATATTAAAAAATAAAATGAGAGTCATATAGATTGAATCACTTGATAAAAGTTTCTGTTTTAATGCTGTGTCATAAAACTGAGCAAGGACATATTGTACGTACTATACATCATTTCTGGCTGCCATCTTTGTTTGGTTGAAGGCATGTGGTTACAGGTTATGAGAAGAGAATCGACTTTACTTTGCAGTTGAAAAATATTTTTGCTACCAGCAGGATAGAAGAGTCTTGGATGGGTTTGGAAATGGCATCAAAAAAACTGATAAGTGCTGTCAAACAACCTGCAGGATTTTCTTCTGTCTGTCTCAAAGGTAAAAGCGGTCATCAAATAAAAGAACCGGGACTAACTGCAGCTCAGTTCCAAGGCTAGCAAGCCAATAAAGACTTGTTCTCTCTGTAGCTCAGGGGCCCTGCAAAGAGTTTTTATGACAGTTTGAGATCCTTACTTTTGTTCTATTACAACCAAGTAAATGAGGTCTTCTCAGTGCCTCACCTAAAATTTAAACATTGCACTACAAATGTGACAGGTACCTCATCAGCATACAGAAATAGAGACATCTTGTCACAGAAGAACACATTCGCAGACACACAGATACTTAAATATACACACACTCACCCCTGCAGTCTGGCACTCAAAGCACACAGTGACAACTCAGCAGGAAATATATGCAACCTCACGTCTTCTATAAGAAGTGTGTGATCACCAAAATGAAATGCTTTCCTCCACACCGGCAACACTACCCTCTCACAGTTACATCCTCGCACATTCCAACACATCTGTGATCAGAAAAACGTTTTCTGTTATTGACACCCTGAGGCATTCATGCACAGGACACTGTGAGCTGTCTATTCACAAACCACAGAAGGACTCTGGTCTAATTTCTTGAGTAAGTCTCAGCTTAGTTCCTTGGTGGGGGATGGAGGTGGGGGGGCATTTTTCACCTCTATTTGACAGTCAAAAGTGTAGTGAGACAGGAAACATGGGTAGAGAGAAGGGTATAACATGCACAGGGACCTAATTGGGTTCAGACCCTAAAACGGGTAACACACAGTTGCCATTGTGCTGTTCAGTAGTATTCAGAGTTGGCAAAGTCCAATATAATACTCTGTGTGAAAACACAGTCAGATACCAAAGCACTGAGAAGTTTGTTGCAGTGTAGAGTTCTAAGTTCTGACTCCATTCTTTCTGACAGTCATCACCGGGCACCGGTCGATGTTGCAAAGCCACTTCAGCCGCAGCACCTCTCTTTCAGCTGCAGCTGTTAACGTAACTACAGTGGTCACTTCCACCTCCATACTTTGTTGTGTCTGATTCCACGGCATGATAACAGTAGCTCCACATCTCTGATTCCAACATGGAGGGACATCATGAAACTAGTTTTCTTCCAAATATACTGCTATTTTAGTGTCTGCTTTTATCTATCACTAGCAAGAAAGCAATATGGCAAACAGATTGTTTTGGTCCCTGAGTTTGGAGACCCCCCTTTGGCAGTGCTTGAAGGCACCACTATAAAAAATGAGTGTAGTTTTAGTCCAAGACAGATCTCCAGAGGACTTTTGCAGCTGGATGAAGAGGGATATTTTAATACAGGGAAGACAGAGGAAAGTTTAATGATATTCAAATATAGGTACTTCCTGTATTAGAACCATAGGAATCAACTTGAGAATTAGTGAAGTTGCTTCTTCAATTTTGGATGACTGTAGTGCATGAATTATGTCCATTGCCAACATTCAGCACCAGCCATGACCTCTGCATGCCTCTTTCTTACTCTTTTTACAACTTTTTACACACTCATCCATATGCCACTGCAAGCCTCTGCAATAATGTCATAGCAGCTTGGGTGAGGATCTGGCTCCTTGTTGATGCCTGGCTTGAGATTGGCTGTGCTACCCCCCCCACCCCCCCGAGTAAATCACTTCTTCCTCTGCCTATTTCCAAAACACACCAGCACCAAAGGAAGCCACCATATGTTCGAGACAAAAGGAATGAAGATGGTTTTGCCTCCTTCCCAGTGGACCTTCTGGTGTGCTAGCAGTAGATTTGTCCACAGTGCCCAATACAGTATCAAGATTGCAGTGGCACCTCTTGCGCAGCAGTCAGTACACATCAATGGTCGCATACGGTGTGTACATGGCCACAGAAGAGATGAAGTATGGATGGGCACAAAAGGCATGCTGAGACCTTAAGGCCACGGAGGTCACTATGGCACAAGTGATTTTCATGCTAGAAACCGGAGTTCACATCCTGTCTCAGACTAGCAATTAGTGCTGGTTTTTGAACTATGAATATGATCTTTCTCTGGCCTTAACCAAGCAGTTTCAGTGTCCTTACCTCTGCCTAACCTGAAACATACTGTATCTGATAAATACACTGTATGCTACCTGCAGCAACAAAGTCTCATCCAACAAAGTTAGCTGCTAGCCAGAGAAAAAAGTGGAACAGCTAGAAGCTAAAGAGCCAGACATTTTTCTCATGACTTGACCAAATCAGGACTACAGTAAAAGGAGAGTGAATATTGGATTACATCAATCAGATGGACACAAACACTTTTCGAAATTAATTATTTTGGATGTGTAAATATGCTGCGTTTTGCTAAGACATTAGCCATATCAACTTTGTCAGGCAATAAATTGTTATAGCTGTGTGACTGTCAGCAACTTTTAACTTAATTTAAACCCCCAAATCTACCAGCCTAGCTATACAGGCTCCATTTTCTTGTGGTCTTAATAACACATCAAGTAAGATATAACATCATGTTTTTCTTTTTTGCCAGTTTCATCCTCCTCCTCCTCAGGACAGCTGACCTCATTATGTGCCACTATGATGGCTATAGAAACACCAGCAGTGCCTTCCCCTTTAGGACTGCATTATCTTATTTACTGAGTCTAGAACAATTACCCTGAGCTACAGGAACAGTCAGTCGTCACGATGGGAAGATGGCAGTGATAACAGGCTGTCGCTTCAGGAGGGGGTGATGGGGACTGATAACGTCCGGCCAGCAGGCAGCTGCTTACTCATCTGTACTTCATCCTTAGCAGCTGTGATCGAGGTGACTTGAGGCGAGAGCCCTTGTGTCCAGACAGATAGGAAAATCAGACACCAGAGGTTTGCTGTATCTCAACTCCACTGTGCTTACTTCCAATGATGCAGAGAGACAGTATAATACAGGGCACTGGCTTTGATGTGATGCCATCATCTGTCCCCTGAATAGAACCCATGCCCCTTGGAAAGCCAAATTAACCTTTTTTACCTCCTTTTTTTTCCTCAAGGCAAATGTATCATTCTGATGCGTGGTCCTGACTGGGAGAAGTACTGAGGTTGTGTACCTTGCTTGAGGGCCTAATAACATTGAGTTAGCTTTCCCCAGGTAACAGGGCAAAGTTTTCAGAGCTCACTTTTCCACCTTGAAAACGGAAAATGCAGAAAGTCTCCCGCTTTTTCCGTAACAAGTGACCTCGAGGCTGCCATGTTATTAATGTCTCTAAATAACTGTGAAGCGCTACAGTGTTATTGTTCGGGGATGTAGCAGCGGTGTCATGTAACTGTGGCCTCCTCTCGTTTGTAATCAATAAAGTTTGCACCTCGGCAAACCAAAGTTTGTATTGGTGTATGCTATTACAAAAATGTGAAGCAGTAATTAGAGACCCATAAATAACTTCAACTTGATTAAAATTTCAATCTTCTTGCCTGAATGGTTTAAATTAACTCTGTTAAACTAAGCTTCTGAAATGTGTTTTAAACTTGTTTCAGGCAGCTGCACTGGACCTTCTCATGTCCTAAAAAATCCATGCGACAGTGAGAAAGCAAAAGTTTCCTCTGCTATTATCCATTGCAATCAGCTGCCTTTTTATTTTTAGACTTTCAGTGAAGTGTCTGTGAGGTTTAAAGGGATTGGTTAGAAGTCAGTGGCCTCATCTCTTGAGCGTAACTTTCTTTTCTCTCTCTGTGCTCATAAAACATTTGATGTCACAGACAATCCTGGGCTGAAGTGAGGATTTGTTACTTGCATATCGGTATGGTAATTGAATGAAGACACAGCTGCAGTGCTGGCCTTCTTGAAAAGTGACAAGTTAATGTTTGCCCCTTTCTTTCAATAGTTTGTTGGCTTGGCAACATTTTTGTGATAAACGTAAAAAAAATATACTATACCGTTTGGTGGAAGATCAGATGCTAGTGCCTGATACTACCACTTCTTCTTCTGACAGATGCTTTGATCATATGTCTTCTGTCTAATTGTTATGTCTCTGATTTTTTTTCTGACTGGTGAGTGAATGAAGCTAAGATGAGGTTCATACAATGATGTAGCAAAGAGACACCAGTGATATAAAATTAGCCAAGCTGAGTTCTCACAAAACCAGAAACACATGCATAAGATAAAAAAGTTTAAAAGAACCTGATATTCCATCTTCTTGCATTTGTCTTGGGATTTGTTTACTTGGTCCCACTGCAACCCTAGCCTATAAAAACCTTCCTCCCACCTACTCAGCCGCCAAACACCCAAATACTGCACCCACCCACAACACCAGACCTCTGCATAAATCCTCATCCCTCCTCTCCCTATTAACACCGTTCTCACTTCTTTTGCATCCTTCACTCACTCTTGCCGTCTTTTCTTCCAGTGCACTCTTTGATTTTGAATGTGCTGATTTCCAATCCTTTTATCCCTCCTCTCGCAATCAGCAAGCCTTTTTTATTTCAATCACCACCTCTTTGGAGTGGGAGGCTGAGAGACAGCTTTGAGTGGGGTGTGGACTGTCGTCTGTAGCTGCTCACTGCACTGATCTTAAAATTGTAACTCCCTGGTTCTCTGAGGTTAGAAAATGATTAGTTCTACAGATAGTCCTGAGCTAAGGCTTTGATGTCTCGCAAATTGCCATGCCAGACAGATATACGCACACCCAGTCACCGTAATAGCTTTCTTTAAAGGTGACTAACCTGTCATTTCTAGCTAAGCTTTCAATATTTGGATATCACTCTGTGTAGCTGGGGGATCTAAATTTTCCAACATTTTTCAGTATAAACATGCTTTAAATGTAAGATCTCTGCTAAAAATGTAAGAAATTCAAGTTACAATCTATTCAGCCTCATCATTAAAGCTGGAGTGTGGGACTTTTGTCTCCTCCTTCTGGCATAGAGAGTAAAGGGGGGCGCTTGGCTGTGATTGCCTGAGTACAAAGATGTTACTAGGACGAGGGGAGAACATTTCTCTTCGTCTGATAACGTTAAAAGCAAAGTTAGATTTTTCAGTCGGCTTCCTGACTCATTTTAAGAAAGATGAGAGAAAAAGAGAGAGAGAGCTGAGAGCACCAGCGAGCGAGAGAGAGAGAGAGCAGCTGTGGTTGAGTGAGCTAGAGAGTGAATGAAGAGAGGGAGCAGTGGTAACGAGAAAGCTGGTGAATCAGATCAATGAAATGTTATTTACTGATTGTTTCACAGCAGTTACGTTCTAGAGCGCAAACACGCCCACTTACTCCACTCAACCCTGCAGCGGTGCACTGCAACACCTGGTTTGGTCTGAATACGCCTGACATGTGCGCACCCCGAATGACAGGCACACAGAGAGAGCCGGTGAAAACAGATATATTCATTTATTATTACATACATGTATTATGGATTTTTTGACAGCCCACCAGGATTTGTCCCAGTAGCTCGATGGCCAGTAAATACTGGCTGTAACCTTCTGATGCGACTGTAAAACAGTGGATAAACTGTTAGCATCACACAACCCCCACAAAATGACTTTTTTTTTTTTTTTTCCATTATCAGAATTTGACCCATTTGGTCCGATAACATTTGTAAAGTCTAGAAGAGCTGCATGATTAATGGCCAAACAGCCAGCACGGGAATATTGCACCTGAGATTTAAAAACTCTGTATACTGTGAAATACGGAGAGATTTATCTGGTGGTGATAGGCTTAATCAGCACTGTGTGAACTCGTTTGGCAAGGGTTTGAATGTAACGGACATTCATTTATATGTAAAAGTTCTGCACTGCAGGTTTAAATGAAAAATGTACACATCTGAACTGAGCCTAACTCTTAGCTTTTATTTAAAAGGTGCTTGATCATCTCCTTTAGGTGCTGCTGATGACTCTACCTTCTGCCTTTATCCTTAAATAGCAACATCATGTTACACAGACTGCCTTCTCTGAAAAACTAATTGCCAAAAAATCTACAGGAAGTCAAGCCTTCTCATGGAGGCCAATAATGTTGAAATCATCTTTGTAAGAGCCCCAATGAGGATGAAATTAGCAGGATTCTCAGTGTGAGTTCAGCTGCAGTCTGAATCCATATAAAGCCTTGAAGGACATCAAATCCCACCTGGAAGGTTGGCACATGGTATCATCGTTGAGAATCAAAAAAGCACAATAAACACAGCCGACAATACGAGGAGAGTATTCAACAAATTGTAGACAACTGCATGTTAAGAATACTGGGTTAAAAAGACATTAGAAACAACCTTATGGTGATATTATTTGAATTAGTAAGATGTTCCTATTATTTTTCTTGTCTTATCTTCCTCATTTACCTGTATTGTGACAATTCTTGGCAGTGGCTGTCGAGTATTGGCTCCACCTTCAATGGCAATACCCAGGGTGCTGGCACTCTTTGCCACCCTCACTAGTGTAGATGTGGGCTCCAACAGCCCTGGCTAAAGGGAGGGAGAGAGAGAATGGTACAAATCATAACATAAGAACATCATTTATACATGTTTTAAAAAACCTGAATATATTCATAACATTACACAACCTCCCATTGTCTGCTTTCACTTTGTGCCACTATGCATACATACATTTTCCTGCCTTTATTTATTCCAAGAAGCACTTAATGCTCAAGAGTCTTTTCAATAATTTACACTTTCATAAAGGTCCTGACTATATGTAATACACGTACATATTCGGTCCTGGTAATATATTCATGAATGAGCAATCATGTTAAACAGCTTCACAAATCAAAGGACAAAAGAAATATTTTTTTAACCACTTCACTCATTTTTAACAACATCTAAGTTGTAATTGTTTTCTCTTTAGTCAGTTTTATGTCAGCTCTTGTAAAGCTTCTGTTCCACTAGCTTCTGTACCTCAGTGGAGCTTTTGTCTCTATGAATTTAACAAAGTTGAATTTAAAAAGTTGAACTGAATTTAAATGACTATTTAAAAGCATCTTGGTGGTGTAGTGAATAGGACACATGCCATATAACTGCAGCGTCCCAGTTGCATCATTTCTGCACCATTAAGTTAATGTCCTGTAAAAATCAAAAAAGCAGTATGGCTAAAAATCTCCGTTTCCTTTCACGTTACTGAGTCATTTGATAATTTTCAACCTGGAAAACCCCATGATGAGAAAACTCAACTACAGGCTGCAGAAGCTAGTAGAACAGAAGTTAGTTAACAGATGAGGCTCACAAACCAGTTAGCTTACTGTCACTTCAGCCTTCTCCAAAACATGTTAAGTGACATGCAAAATTTTCTTCAGTGACTCTGGACCAAATTTACATATTTGCCCGCAACCCACAATTTGGCACCAGCTAGGTGTATGTTCTGAGTGACATAAGGATGACTAGAGTATAAAAAAGACACAACTGTCTTCTTTAAGTTCATCAGAGTTTCTATGAGCATATCATTTTGCTCTTTCCAGCACACTCTTGTTTGACAGTCATACAGGAACAGAATTTAAATCCCCTGCTCCATGGCAATAAAATGCATTTCCATTATCCATTTAGCCTCCACTTTTCCAGCCTAATAACTCTCATCTAAAACAGACATTGACCCTCACAGCCCTCTCATCATAAACAATCAGGCTATTCCATCCTTACTTGTTACTCCTTCCATCAATCAATAAGAACCAGAGAGCGATTTCAGAGTTTCATTACGCTACACTGCAGTGGGTGATGAAATAAATGATGGAACATTTGGCTGAATGAATGACATGACTGAGAAATAAACAAATGAGTGAAACAAAGACAACAGTCTGTGAGAAAACAGAGGGAGGAGAGAAGAGATCACTATTAGGATTGAGAACAGATTCTGGAGGAGGATTAGCAATAAAGCAATAAAGTCCATCAACTCTCTGCTATTTCAGCTGATGCACACATTTGTACTTCTATACTTATGAGGACCCAATGACAATTATGTATTCTCTACCTCCCGAATCCATAAACCTGATTCTAACCTTAGCCCTAAAATAAAGTCTTAGCCCTCAGAAACCCTTTAGAGGAAGTGAGGTCTGGATAAAATGTACTAATTCTTAAAACAGGCTCACTTTCCTAAATTGTCCTCACTTTGCAAAAATCTCTATTTTACCAAAATATTCCCCACTTTCTTAAAATGTCCTAACCTCCTAAAAATGTCCTCACTTACCACTTATGTTACTTTCCAAAAAGGTCTTCAATTTTCAAAAAAATGTCCTTACTTTCTCTCAGGGTCTAAAACTCAAATTGGTCCTCACAAAGACAGAAATACAACAGCACACACACCTTAATTAATTAAATACATTTCATATTCCCCACAGTTTAACAATTAATCCACTCATCCATCCATGTTTGGCTCACAGCTGTTCCAAATCACTCCCTCACCGGTTTGGAGGGGTTGTCCCCCCCGCCCCCCTGGGTGTCTTGGGGGTGGCGTGTGCGTGTGGAATGGGAGCTGCTGTCTTTGCTGAAATGTCCTGACTCAGCTATGTCCACCCCGCTGTCCTCGCTGAGAGTCTGGCCGCTGTCTGACAGCTGAGACAGGGCGCCACCTGAGGGAGAGCAGGCAGACTGGATATCAGCGGTTTATTCTCCCGCTGTAAATAACCTGCAAACATTGTTCCTTTATAATGTCAATGAACACATTGTTTGGTCTTTAAATCTTAATGTGTGAAAGTACTCAAACACTTCTATATCTGTTGGTTTTACTCTTTTACTTCAACTCTTATCAAGATGTGAAACTACACAGAAATAAAAAAAACCCTTTCTCAATCAGCACTGGAAGATTTTTACATTTGTTCTGAAGAAAATATGATTTTAAGACTTAATACAAGATTAAAAGCTTATTAAGATTAGTGATGTTTTTGCACGCAGTCGCGATCGCACAGAGTGTTCTGGGTAATTGCTCATTTAAGCACATTACGCCCAAGTAAACATGTACTTGGAGAGATTATACACTTGACATTTATATGCAACTTCAGACAGAGACAATCATCAAGCCTCAGCATCTGGCCAGTGTTAGGAAATGAATCCAAACTGCAGTATCTGATCTGAATGTTTCACAATCAAGAAAGATACAGCAAATACTCCTGAAGATGTCAGGTGTAAAATCTTTGAAAAGGTTTGTGTACCAATTAATAATTCATAACTTTGGATCATTATGTGCACAAATACAGTTTTTTTTTTGTCCTGAGATATGTACAATATGTGTATTTCAGGTTTTGGCTGTTGAATGTACCTTTGTGATATCTTTGACATCCTTTAAATATATTTTATGAAACTTTTTTTTGTTCAGTTCATTTGTATGCACAAGCCACTAATTAAATAGGACACAAATAATCAAAATCTTTATATGTTAACTTAATACATGTTGGGTCTGTACATTTTACCTCCTGTGCCCTACTTTCCTCACCTCGAGCTTGGGGCAGGGGCCGCACCTCATTGACGTCGGGCTCTGCGTTGGGCCTGTGAACCTCCACTGTAACAAACTGTTGTTTAGTGCCAGGAGAGGAGGCGGCAGAGGCTTTGGACATAGACACTGGCTTAAGGGGCAGAGCAGGAGGCGGAGGAGGAGCAGGGAGTGGAGGCGGAGGCGGAGGTGAGGGGGACGGGGCTGCAGGTTTGGTGCCTCTGCCGGGGGACTGGACCCTGGGGAAAGGGCCGATGTTGTGCTGGGAGACCATGGACAACTGAGCGGCGGTTATTTGTTCTTTCTTGGAAGGTGCTGAGGTTTCTCTCTTTCGGATGGGGGCGTAGTCCCGAGAAGGGTCCCTGGGATGCTCTCGTTTGTGGTGTAGCGAGGGTGAAGCGGAGGGGTGTCCTGGGTCTTTGCTGTGGTTGTGGGAGGTCGGGGCTGTGAAGTACAAGCCTGAGTGGGAAGATTCGGACGAGGGGCATTTGTTGTGCTGGTCTTGTCTACTTGGGCGCCTCTGCCCCCCTGGTGGGGGCGGAGGCTTGAAGGAGGGGGGAGATTCAGCTGTGGTGGACTGTACATCATCCTGAAGTGAGAGGATATTTTCATCATCATTGATTAGGGGTGTAACAATGTACTGTGGCAGAATGTACCACGATAAAAAATGTGACCATTTGCATCACGGAGCTGAAAAACTGAAAGCAGTATTAACTAAATCTGATCAGTTCTGACTCTTAGAAGGTGCTCGTTATTTTGTCTGCATAAATTAAATGCCGGGTGCAATTGCATTTCACCCATTAACACTGTAAGTGTCAGAGGTTTCAACTCAAAATGTTCACAAGCGTTAAGTCTTAAAAAAAAAGGTCCTATAAAATCAGCTTGTGTAAAGATGTGTGAACATCTTGTGAATGTTACTCAAGCCAAGACATTTACTCTTTATCTGCATGAGGACTTCAAGGCATTGTATAATCTTCATTTTAATTCTATGTAGATAAAAATGTGCTGAGGTGGTTCAATCATGTTACACCCCCCCCCCCCCCCCCCCCCATCTTTTCTCACTTACCACTAGTTGTATGTAGTTTGGGTTTTATCTATACATATGCATATATCTGAGATTTCTGCTGCCACACCAATACAGTGGAGGTGAATGGAGTTTAATTTGTGGTGGTCACAGCATTTTGGAAAGACATGTTGATACTGAATGTTTTAAATGTCTTTTTTTCATTAGAGGTAAATAAGAAAATATACTTTTGGTAATTTGGAGGAAATTACCCTTTGAGACATTCTATTATTTACATTTTTCACTAAAACCTGGAAGAAAAAACTTGAAACTAAGAAAGGTAAAAATGTGCAGACTTTGTACATTCAGTTTGTTTAAATTCCAACTTTGTTAAAAATATCAAGAGTGAATAAAACCGTGAAGCGTGTATTGCACCAAAAAATTAGCTGACTGTATTGTTACACCCCTAAGAGAGGATGTATATTAAAAAACAAAGTTTAAAGCCGGTGTTTGTATTGTTTCTTCATGATTATCACCAATTCCCACTCATTCTCTCACTCACACAACTGTATTAGACACCTGTTTAACCATGCCACCAGTTTAAGTGACAATAATAGTTGACCTGAAGATGTTCAACACATCCAAACCTGGTTATACGTGTTGGTTCTTGCCAATTAGATTCCGCTGGTATCCTGCGTTTCTAGGTAAGAGTGCTTGAACACAAATTGAACAGTGGAATGAACAACACTGAGACATGAATGGCTCGCCAGTGTATGGAGTAAGACATAAAATGAGCATAAAAGAAAGTTTACAAAAGAAAAGTAAGGTATGATTTGAGTGGCACTCAGCCTTGGGCGATGGCAAACTAAAACTTTTCTCCTTGACCTCTTTATTTTCACCCGCTGTTCAGAATAACAGATGAGACCTCTTGATATCTCTTGTTGCTTTGGAAATTGTGCAGTCTTTTTTAAACCCCATCACGCAGAGATGGAGAGGTAGGAAGAGGCCTGAACAGGCCGGGGGGCATATAGTGCTCAGCGTCTACTCTCCTCTTCCCATACAACAAAAAAGAAGAAAGACTACACCAGCACTTACGCTGACAAACCTCAACTTCTCTTTCTTTCTCTGGTTCTTATTTGGTGTAAACATTTGTTCCACTCCACCTTAGTCTACAATATAAAGCCTGCGGGTCAGCTTGTCTCAAGTACCTCAATCCTTCCCTACCTCGTCTCCCCTCCTCTTTTTTTTCTATTTTCTTCCCACCCCTCCTCACTTCTCCCCTGTGCCGTATCCATCTTTATCAGGCCAGAGCCGGGCTGTGCCTGCCTTTCTGCCTGCCAGGCTCACCAGAGAGATGTCGGTCAGAAGCGTGTTCAGGCTCTCCGGAGGATCCTCCTGATTACTCTCCACCACGCTGTCGTTCTGAGAGATGGAGGAAAGAAACAGAGGAAGAGGGACACCAGGTGCAAAAGTAAAAGAGAAAGAGGGGGGAGAGATGAGAAGACAGCAAAGACAGAAAAACAGGGAGGGAGGAGGAAGAAGAGAGGGATTTAAAGTGAGAGGGAGAAATCTTTGGAGCAGATGTTAAACAAAGATGTGAGTTTATCCCAAAACAAATGCCAAATTAGATTTGGTGGATGTTCCACCTCTCCTAGAAAAAAGGACAGACGTAAATATCTGTTTGGATTTGCTTGCCAATCTCAAAGTCTATAAGGAAGGCAAGCAAATAAGACATGCTCACACACGCACCTATCATGTGTTCTTCCACAAGCAAAACACACATGCTGTGTAATCGATAAAGAACCATCAGCTCAGTTCAAAGCAGGATTTGGCAGCTCAATTCCACCGGCATGGTGGAGAGAAGGTAATTTGCGGCAGATCTGTGAGTGATTTCAGAGCAGAGGAGCTGAGTTCAGAGAAACGTTGCCCTTCATTTAACTCTGCCACTAAACCAAAACAAAAGCCCCATCAATTCAGCTTAATTACCCGTCGTTGCTGCACAGGGAGCACTTACAGACAATTTATTTATCACAAGAGTCAATCGACTTTCTACATGCGGAGACGCAGCTCTGCAGTGTAAGCAGTCAGACCACGCTGTGTTTGTGTATGTATGATCGTCTTCATCCACATTTACAATCCGAAGACTGTGTGTGTGTGTGTGTGTGTATGTGTGGAAGCATGTGTGTCTCAGCCTACTCAGGAATCATATTATGCAATTAAGCAGAACAAGGCTCACAACCAATGCCAACATCCAGTGTAAATACAGGAGGTAGTGTCATGTTTACATAGTGGTAGTGAAAAATAACAGTATAGATATGGATGGGCATGTTGCACTGCTGAGATCAGACAGCACAATATCAGCTCAATTCATCAATGTGATGAATTGGAAGGTAACTTTTGGGTTTGGGGTACAAAAACGTGTGGGAATGATTTTCCTCTTCATGCTTTGCATAGACATTGTCGAACTTGAGACACCATGGTTGTTGATATTCCTGATTCTGGAGGTCTGCCCCTGGGCCTGTATCACAAAGCCACATTAGCAGGTTAGCCAGGTATCTTCGGGCTTAACTCAAGTTCTCTGGTATCACAAAGTTGGCTCACTTTTACTTGGGATAAATGGGGATAAATCACCATGGTAACTTATGCTGAGCAGCTAACCTGCTCTGGAGCAGGTTAACATCAGAGGATCGGATCACAACACCCCGAACACTGACCATTCAGATTACTGGATAAAAGGAGTCTTTATTCCTACAGAATCCTGAAATAGACAAAAGTCCTGAGTTTACAATAAAGTGACAAGTAAAAAAGAGGAATATATATATTTATATGTCAGTAGAAACATTTTATCGTTCCAGGCTTTCTATTTTATTTAAAACAGAGCTTCTAACAAACAGAGAGATCGTTTACGACACTAAACACATAATGATAATTTTCACTGCATTTTAATTGTGCAAAGTAGATTTTATCCCCAGAGTAGCAGCTGACAGTGTGGATGATTTTACACTCTGATTCCATCACTGCAGCTCAGAATAACATGAGACAACTGTGTGATGATAACTGGAAATAATCCACACACTGTTAATTGGCTCCCATGATTATAAATACAACATTTGGGTCAGATAGACCTCATCAGTCATTAATTACTTCTCCACTCTTTGCTTTGGAAGCAGAAACAGTCTGGCAGTTTTTTATGTGACATATTCAGAATGGTTTCTTCATCATCCAACTAAATAGCAAAAAATACTCACTCTATACTTAAATCATATATAATAATACATACATATTTTTTAAGCCTTAGCCTACTTTTAAAATTTGGAAATTATTTCTAGTGTTTCTACATCTTCTTATTCTGTTATTCTGTTTGACAGGCTGTTGTTTACATTTCACTTGGTTGATTATGACTTTTTGCTATCCCTAAAACAGAATTTTTCCGTAGGTAGCCTACTTGGTTTCAATGTTTCATCTCATGTCATATGAAGTACTTTATTCATGGTTCTAATGATGTTGCTCGTAATTAACAACCCCGCTTCTTTCACATGAACGTGCTTGTAGCTGGAGAAGAAAACCGAGAGTTGACTGAGCTAGTTGATAGCCAGCTTGTGCTACTGGTTTTCCAGGATGGCCAATGTAAAGCTCAGTGAAGCCAGCTCACCCAAAGACAGCCTCAAAGAAGCCTCTTGTTTGCCCTTATTGACAGACTACAAGCTATAATTGGTCATACATACAGTCTGACACGTCTCTCGGCTTTGTCACGGCAGGAAGGAGCGCCATGATCACCTGAACTCACATGGTGAGCATTTTTAAAGAGAAAATTGTGCAGTCTAAACTGGTGCGGCTTGACCGAACATGGCGAGTTAGACTGACCTTGTAACTCTGATTCATTTTGCATGAGAAGCAGTGAATGACTCAATATTACCATGACGGGATCATAGCTTATTAATTTACTGCTCGAATAAAACACATGACCCTACACTGCAACAATAGGAAGCAATTGTGATAACAAACATTATTGATCTGCCCGCAGAAGGTGTTTATGGCACTTGATGGCCTTATAGTGATTAGTCAAGGCAACATTTAGATTTTAAATAGAGCCCTGTTAAAAATATGTAAGATGCAATGTGATCCAGGAAGTAGAGTTTGGATAGTAGATCCATGAGGATGTATTTGATCTGATTTGTTTTTTCTGACCCGTCTCCACATGACAGTATGAATAATCTATTTTTAAATTGACATGGAATGTTAAAAAACAGCTGTTTAATATTCTTCAAGCTGCAACTATGTTTGTGTCTATCTCCATAATATGTGTGTGTGTGTGTGTGTGCATGTGTGTGCGTTTGTTTGCATTGGTATGCAGTTGACAATATACCTGGCTTTGAGTGTGGTTCAGAAATCCAGTGTTTTCATCCTCCCAAACCCACCCAGCTCTCTAATCTGCTTTGCACAGCAGTGGTAGCAGTCACCCATGGGTCCAAAACAACACAAATAGACACACACAGACACACGGGAAGAATACAGACCACACAAACACACACACACACACACACTCTCACACATGTAAATGCCGCTTCTCGGTGGGGAGAGCAGAAAGGCAGAGAAAACCCATGTGAGGCATCTGAATGAGAAGGACTATTTGTGGAAAAATCTGCAGACGGTCAACAGCTTATCTCCACTGTCAGCTTAGACACTGTGTGTACGCGTGTGGGGGTTTTTGTATGTGTAATCAGTCGTCACTTGGATACTGACACATTTAATACATACTGGCACATTTGTGTTCAAGCTTTTGGGACATGCTGTATGTACACCGAACTGAACTACCGATGTGAGTAGAAAAATTAAAACAAAAGAAAACACATCACACGAATAAACATTTAAAAAGTGAGAGTTGGCTGTGCTTCATTGTATTTCTCTGAAGGGCCTTAAATGCATGGCTGGAACAAAAGTTTAAGTAAAAGGATAAGCTACAGCATGTCTCACAGTATATTAGGCTCATTAAGTCTGTAAAAAGTATCTGCCAAAAGACTGTTATATAATGTGTCCATTCACCTGTTTTTATGCATATTTTCAGTGTGCACATTAAAAAAACAGAGTGAAAACGCTGCAGCCACAGGGCCTTATTGCATGTCAACTTCTCCTTCATCACTGTAGTGGCTGATAAAAAAAGAAAATCATAGCATACACACAAAAAACAATACATAAATCCATCTCGGGTAAGAATAGCATTAAGATGTATCAGAGTTGGAGATTGTATGAATTTTATTAAGTAGGGAAAATGGAGGGTTGGAAAAGGGAGAGGATTATGTATTTTTTTGTTTTTACTGAAGGGAGGGAAGTCAAACAATTTTGGGGAGAGTGTGGGAGGGTTTTAACCTTCTCTTGTCCCAGATTTATATTGAGATTTCATCCGTCCATTGTGAGATGTATTGTAAAAAGATCAAGTGGTTTGTGTATATCAAAAAACTGGCTCTTTTGTGCATCTTGGGTCACAAAGGTGCACTTGGCCATATGCAAAGGACGAGAAACTTGCCTCTGTATCAGGGCTTTATTTTCCACATCAAAATCAGATAGAAGGATTAATGTGTCAGGATTTGGATCTTTGTAGTTGTTAGTGATTGAACTGTGTCCCCATTTTCACGAGCCTACAGCGGCTCCCGTCTTCACCGCTGCATCACAGCAGAAAACAGAACTACAGTCAAGTAAAATGCATCATAAAAAGTTCCAGGTCAGCATCACACGCTGCCAACTTGTCCTACTAATGGGTGAATTTAGATGAAACATGCTGATCATTGCTGTTTACAGTGTGGAACGTTAATATCATCGGTTAATTAACGCATGTTTTCTTCAGTCTACGGTGATGTGAACACACACACTTTATTATCTGTTCTTCAGCAGCTAACTGAACTGTTGCCTTCGATTACACACATCACCTGGTGCCTGAAATCAAATCGACGCACGCAGCTGTCTCTCTCTCTCTCTCTCTCTCTCCCCCGCACATCAGTGAGCGGTGGACTTTAAACATTTACCAACCTTGGTTAACAGATTTAAAGGTGTACTGTTTGGCACACCATATAATCCTGCACACAGCTTTCTGTCTCTCCTCTGCACGTCTGCGAGCCTTGGACTAATTCCCAGCCGCTAATGCTTCTAATTATCACGGACGATCAGACATCTCATCTCAAACATATCAAACACAGCCATGATATCAGATCCAAATCATATTCATTTTTTATCATTTGGAATCTAGGTGAAGAGAAAATATCTTGGTGCTCAGGTCCATCAGCAGCCACTGGTGCTGATTAAGTCTTAATTATATCTTGTTACATCCCCTTGAATATAGTATATTTGCATATAAGGGAGTGATTGGGACACAGATTGATTCACGTTCCACTAAAAAAAACCCCAGATTTTCAGTTCAAAATAAGTTTATACCAATGTTCGTGGATTTCATGTCCACAAAAACCCAAACTCTGTTGTGTTTTCGTCTGCAAGAGGACACTGATCATCACTACAGTTTACAGGGATCTCTTTTGACGAGCATAGCTCAGAAAAGCTTTTGGTAATAGAAGGAATTTTTTTTATTCCATCTTTTTCTTTATAAAACTCTCAAGGAGAGTTATTTTTGTGACCTTTTCTTCCTGTTTTCATGGCTGCAACCCTGATCTCCTCCACCGAAACAGCCAGACATCTCCTGTACAGCAATCATTACAACATAGACTATTGACAATTAATAGGACTGTAAAGAGACACGTCACTTCTTTATAAGAACTATACTTTTTGCTGCAACTATAGTATCTGTGGAGCAACACTTACTATAGTGTTGCTCAATCAAGGTAGAGGAAGAAAAAACAAGAAAGAAGAAAAACACTGCAAACAAATTCACTGCAAAACCACAAACCGGGGTGAGATTTGGAGTGTATGTTTGAGTGCCTGGTACACATCAGCCCACAGGGAACATAACATCTCCTTGTTCTAATGTCCTCTATGTATGAGTTTGTACTTAAAGGCATTCATCACTCCTACCTCCATCATATCTATCAGCCAGAGCAGCCTTTCCTGCACAGAGGGGGGGAAAGGGAAGGTTTTAGGGATGAGGTGGAGGTGAGGGGGTTATTGCGATGGAAGAAAAACACAGCCTATCAAATATCAACGGAAAGGCAGTGAAACATGTCATTGTTCAGCCCGACAAAGTCCGTGCCAGAACGGGATCTTTTCTACAGCAGAATCTGTTATAATCCATGGAAATGTATCACACAACCCCCCCTCTCTCTCTCTCACACACACACACAGCCAAACAGAGAAGGAAACAATCACAAAAACTCTGCCCATCTCAGCTAACTCAAGTGCACACTAAATCAAGAAGAGCCAGATTATTTTCCAACTAGTAAACCTGGCGTACCCGTGCAGAGCTGAGGGTGGTGTTGGTCATGAAGCTGGCTGAAGACGAGGTCAGGGTGTCTGGGTACGACACCATGGACAGGGAGTCCGGTTGGAGCGCTGTGGCTCCAGCTGTGCCCTGCCGCGCCTTTAGTGCCTGGATTTCACGTCGCAGCACCAGCCCGTCGAAACGCTCCAGATCCTGCGGGGTGACCAGGCCTCGCACCTCCGACAACAGAGAGAACTGAGGGAGGAAGGTACAGTGGAGGGAGAAACAAGAGGGCACACGTATGATGAGATAGTCTGACTGAGACTCGAGTTCCCAGGCATGTTCATCAGTGGAAACTTCATTTAGTAACTTTTCTCTTCTTACAACATATCTGTATTTGGTTGTGTTGTCTGTGTGTCTATATGTTGCATGTTTGTTGTCAGATTGGTGAAGATATTTCCTTCATTTGATTGTCTTTTGCCTATATGCATGTGTTTGAGCTCTGAGGGCCACCATATTTAAAGCTTCTTTCAAACTTAACTTTTAAACCTTATCTTAAATGTTGGTGTAATCATCTGTAAACCAGATTAAAATCAACTGTGTTGCTCCCAACTTTCACCTCAATTTAAAGTCTGATCAACAGTAAACAGACAACTGCTGTAATTGGTTTAACTTCTAAGGCGTCTGGGTTTTTTAGATGAATTGAGCAAAATCAAAGCGATGACCAATGAGGAAAATGATCCTGAATGTTAATGTAACCAGTTAATACTCAAAAGCAAACTTTCTGGTGCAAATAACATTTGTCTGATCAAAAATCTGTATTTATGTAGGATTTCAACTAAGTTTCACTGAACCATGATTAACCCTTTTCTAAGTTCAGATTCATTCTGGTTGTACTTTTGTACAATTCAAAAAAACTAAACCAAGAACAACTCATGTATTACAGAAATTGTATAGTAGCTCTAAATATAGTACAAGGCAACTGCAAAAGCTTTCAGCAGTGTACTTGGGAAATTGGAAATAAAATGCCTTTGATTTATTGTGTTTTTTTATAAGGTGAACTACTGCAGACTGTGAGTAGATCAAGAGACTTTTAATAGCCGAGGAGAAAAGAAAAACTAAACAGAAGTGTAAGCATCGGCAAAAAGCCTGGGAATTAATCTCCAATGGGCTGAAAAAACTTCAATTCAAACCTCACAGCAATCATACACACATATTGTACAATAGTACAGATTCCTGCACAAAGAAAATATAGTTTCTTTTGATTTTGTTCTTTCATTTCTCAAACTGACAAAAGCCTCCTCGTCCCTCACCTTTGCGTGCGTGTTGAGCAGCTCGAACAGCGCCATGACCAGCTGCTCCACACCGATGTGTCCGTCCCGGTACTCCTCCACGTAGTAGCCCATAGTCTGCCGCTCCGACTCTGTCAGCAAGTGGCGTGCTTGCTCCTCCAGCATGGCCCGGGACTGGTTCACCAGGCTGGACAGGGTCACCTGTGAGCCCGCCACGCCCTTATAAAACCCAGGCTGGTGTAGATGGAGAAAGATGTTGAAATAAAAAAGAGAAGAAATGGAGAAATTTGTTATTTTCATTGATTTATTTCTAAAATTGATTTGTATTTTTTTGTTAATTATGTTATTTATGTTTTAGGGTGATGGAGTGAGAAGGAAAGTTGAGACGAAGAAGTCAAGAACAGGTCATGGAGAGGAGTGGTGGCGGTGGTAGTGAAATGATGTTAAGGATGAGGAAGAAATGAAAGAAGAAGAGGATGATAGCAGATTAGAAAAGAATGAGGAGAAAAACATAAAGAGGAGGTTTGGAGTGAGGAGAACGAGGGATTTTGGAGTAGGAGGGTGAGGAAGAATGGGAGAAATATGGGAGGAAATAAAGAGGGATGTGAGTAATGGCGGCAGACAGAAATGAGTAAAATAGAAAGGAGTCGGATGGAAGAGATGAGAGGAGGGGGTTTGGGAAGATGGCAGGGAGATGTTAATCATGGCAGGAGGTGAAAATCGGAAGGAGGATGATGGTGGATGAAGGAGGAAGAGGTGATGGATAGCGATGAGTGAGAGGCCTAGAAAAACCCAGAGGTGAAGGTGGAGCAGGAGAGGGGTTGAAGTGGAGACAAAGGCGTGAGACCAATCGGGGCAAGAATATAAATTACACCCACATACAATGAACCAGCCATCAGTCTTTTCATCCCAGATGTATAAATTATCATCCTACTTCCTACTTCCTGCTGTCCTACCATCATCCATTATCATTAATGCATTGTGGTGCTAACACCACAACTTGCTGCAGGACAGAAACTGTGCCGTTCACACATGTGGGTGACAGGTTTTTTTTTTTTGTTTTGTTTGCAGCTTTCAAATCTGTCCCCAATGTGCCAGCTGGCTTCCCTGCCAATCAGAAGGACGGCACTTCAAAAACTGATGAGCTGCCAATATCATTTCTCCGCTCCATATCTGCCTTGCTTTTCCCACTGCCTTATTCTTCGCTTTTTCTCAGTTATCTGTTCACTAGCATGCGGCTTTTCTTTAATTAACTCCTTAATCAAAGACACCACTTCAAAGTCACAGCTTCAGGGTCTGTGCCTTGCCTGCATTTGTATGAGACGGAAACAGGAGAAACAGGCCCGATGCTGTCCTCCCCCTCCTCCTCCTCCTCCTCCTCCTCCTCTTCTCTCTGCCTTCACCTCATCCTAAAGTCTCGCCTGCACCGGTCCGTCTGTATTATCAGCAGTTGTTGTTCCAGTGTCCCGGTCTGAGCAGAGCCAACAACTGTTTAGTGCCCAAGGTGAACTCTGGCTCTACCCTGCCTGAATCTTAATCACTGCAATGCTTACCACCAGAATTTCTCTAAAGCATCAGTGTCCCGGTTACTCAACTCAAGAGTACCGTGGAGTGAACCAACAGAACCACACAAGGTATCTGAACAGTCAGTATGTCTCTCGCTGTCATTTTAGAGGGCAAATTGGCACTTGAGAGAGCTAATGAAATCAGTCGTCACTCAACTGGAGTGGAACACCTGCAGTCTCCTGCTAATGAGGTCTGCTTAAGAAGGCGGTGCAGGAGGACAGAGAGGGGGCGATTTTACTGTAAGACCACGATTTTACAGGTAATGGACATCCGGTAACACTGGTCTGTTTGTTGGACACGTTCCATCTCTGAGGTCATTGTCTAGCTGGGTTTGTCAAATGCCAGATAAACTGACTGACCCTGTTATCACAGTGACCAGCAACAACAACTACTGCTGTCGGCATCCAATCAATAGAGAACAAATCAGATAAAGCTGGATCAAAAACTGGCCAAGTACAGAAGAGAAGCGCATCACAAGAGAAGAGCAGTCTTATCTCTGCTATAGCTTGACTTTATTTAACAATAGAAAGAGTAGAAAAAAGTGAGATAAAAGGAAAAAAAGAGAATTCTCAATAGATATGAGACTATTCTCCTCTCAAAACTATGTTTTGTTGTATCATACCTCCATTGATTTTAACATTAACTTATGGGAGACAAAACCCTGTGCACTTTAAAGCACTTCCACTGCACCATATTTAGCCTGTAAACATCGCTGACAATATCTCATCTAAGGGCTTTAATGCAAAGGCTCCCAGAAAAACCAAGCAAATGGCTGGCGGAAGAGGCCCAAATGGTAGTTAGAGACCTCCTTGTACTAACAACCAAAAAGCTAATGGGATGACTAACCCTGCTGGGTTCAAGCAGGTTTCCAAAACAAACTTCCAGAATTGAAGGAGGAGAGTGACTCATAACATGCCATTAAAATCTAATTACTTTTGGGTTTTGGGACTGTTGATCCATAAGCAGTTTTAAGACACTTACACAAGCATCTAATTTTATACACATCACAACCCTCAAGAGACTAAACCTTAAAAAGAAAATACATAAGCAGTATTTAATGAAAATAAAATAAAAATAACAATGAAAAATAATTAAAACTAACCTGAATAAAAACAAGAGTCATATAGCTAGAAGCTCTGGGAGGCAAAGGCACAGTGGTGCTTTGAGCTAAATGCCAACTTGCTGAATGATGACCATGTTCACCTACTTAGTTTAGTGTGTTAGCTTGCTAACATTTGCTAATTAACGCTAAGCACAAAGTCCTGCTGAGGCTGATGGTAATATCACCAGTTTTGGTTGCAGTGGACAAAGTGAAATTTTGACCTGACGATGTGTAAAAGTGCATTCTTGACTTCAGAAATTGTTCTGATTAAATCAATGAATAATCTTAACTCAAAATCCACTCATTTGTTTTTTGTTGTTTTTTTTCCCCCAGAGCTTTCAACCGCATCTCAGTCTTTGTCAGCAGATGGCTCATTTGTCACGGAGACGGCTCAGTTGACAGAAAGATGAAGGAGGTTATTAACACCTGACACCAAAGACCATCTTTGAATGGAGACAGAGGTTGCAACTTTTGTTTGTTAAAATGTCAAGGTAAGTTAAAAGATATGCTTCATTAAACTAGCCTCAGTTTAATGAAGCAAACCATGACTGAACTGGTGAAGGCAGTCAGACAGGAATTAATTTCACTTCTTCAACTTTTAATCATTATGTAGACTTAGAAAAGTCAAACCAAAGACAATACACTGCCAGTTTAGAGTTTGTGTGTGCGTGTTTTCCGTCTCGTTTCCTATAACAACTATCTGAAAACTAGATCCTGCAAGGGCGACACACTTTTGCTTAAGTGAAACTTCCTTTGATTTCTCACATCCTTCTCTGTGAGAAATCAAACCTCTTTGCACTCGGTCTATGTTTGCAAACAAAATTAGGACATTATTTTTCTCATGGGGAGTTTAAGCCCTTTTCTCTGAAAATGAAAAAGGACAAGGAAGACCCTAGGAAAGAGAGGAGAGGAAAGATTGCCATGCCAACACTATAAAAATTGATTGCATATGATGGTGGCACAGATTGGGTCTGACCTCCCAGGGCAGATTCTGGTATTTAAACCTGAGGCCTACAGAGAGAACAAGTGTACCTCTGCCATGTTGCAATGTAACCACCTTAGAAACACCCAATAAATTAGCTTCTTGATCCCATCAGGAAGTTATAACAACAGACACATTTACTACATCATGAGCACTATGCACTTTGAAGATGACAGATATCTTTATTCCCCAGGGTGACTGTTTTGATTTAATCACATTACGAGATTATATATTATTATACTATAACGCTCCTCCATCAGATGGAGGCATGAGAGTGCATTATTGATACAGTCAACAGTATAAGATGTTTGAGCAATGCAGTCAGATCTTGTCCGATGCTCGATGCTGAGGCTCAAATCAGCTTCAGTCTCATTCTGCACACTCCACCAAGAAGTGAAATCGACCCTGCTCTTATCGCAGCTTAGGTCTGTTAATAATCTTGATCAAGTGGATAGATAGTGGTCGCTTATTGCAGTTTCTCTCTCCCTCTCTGCTCTCACATCTTTCATGCATCAGAAGATAAATTATTAGCGACAGAATCAATACATGTGACCAGATCAGAAATTAATGTTTTGGGCAATTAACCTGACTCTCTTGGAGGGCTGACTGATTTACAGTGTGTAGCCAGAATATAGATGAACTTTTGGTTATAAGACAGTATTTCGAACCACAGTTCATCTCCGCTGCCCGTGATTGGTGATATTAATTACACATTTGACTAATAAACAAAGATGAAGATAATTTGTATACGATTGAAATGAGCAGTAACAGATGTGATCTGGCATTTACATTCAGCTTTTTTCCCCACAGTCTGAGGCATCTCATATTGAGTATGTGCCACTACTAAAGATTGATCACTTGTTTTGATTTTGTTGAAAAATACAGCTACAGACTGCACATTTCAAGTACCTCACAATTAGTTAAAGCAGACTAATTTAGGTAAGATATGCTGCATATTTTTTTTATGAACGCCTGTTTGGTCATCATAAAAAATAGCCTGTGTTTTAGCTTTCCTTTGATACAGTAGTGTTAATTTATTATAAAGATATTAATTTATAATACCTTAGTAAAGAGGCTATCAAGTATCATAAATAGCTCTTACAAATACAAAGATGCTGACCAAATAGATACAACACCCATAGGGGTAACATCAGCGATCATCAATGCATCTGCAATAAATTCAGGTTTAATCATCCTCTTTTTCCTTCATATTTTCTGCCTCTGTCTTTGCCTCAGTGACTTGTGTGAGCTCTCTTATGTCTGCTAGCGTTTTAACGGAGAGAACAATGTGAAGTTTATGACATGCATATGTCAGCTGATGGAGCTGATGGTTAAACAAAGACAATAGTTAGACTAAAATACGCTGTGATCATGCAAATCAGCTCCCTACATTCCAAACATGATTCAAAAGGAAACATACACGCACAAACTACAAATACAAGTGGCAATCTACAGTATCAATACCAGCTTGAATATAGAATAGATGGTTTACCAATGTCACCATCTTAGTTTAGTTTATTTGAATTCTAACATTTACTAATTAGTGCTTAACACAAAGTACAGTTTGTTAGTAGTGCAAGTATTGGTCATTAACCAAAGTACTGGAAAACTTGAAATGTTGACCTGATGGTAGCACTAGAGGAAAAGTCAGGTGATCACCAAAGTTATTTCAGTTGATCCTGAGAGGGACATGAATATCTGTACCAAATTTCATGGTGATGAGATATTTCATGCAAAACTATAAATGTTAACCTCATGGTGGGGGTAAAGGAAAAGTCTTAGAATCATTAAAGTAATGATTGTCGTCTGTACAAAACTTCATGAAAATCCAGCCGATAGTTCACACAAACACTTCACTAAAAACCACAAATGTCAACCTTGTGGTCAGAAGATCATCAAAAGTCTGTTGGATTCATCCTCTGGGGACAATGAACGTCTGTATCAACCTTCATTGCAATCCATACAATAGTTGTTGAGATATTTCACTCAGGACTCAAGTGGTGGACCGACTGACCAACACTGCCATCACTAGAGCCATAGTGCTAGGGTGGCGAAAAACTGGACTACATGTATAACATGACTTGATACCATGTTAAGGACATTTACAGGACTGCCATAAACTTGTACTGAACGTCGTAATCTCACTGAGACAATACCACACACATACAAGCAGTAGATGGGAAAACTAGTAATTTAACAGTGTTGAAACAATCTACCAGTTTTCCAAAATATGAAATGAACATGTACATCAGAGCTCAGATTCAGACGACTCCCACTGAAAAAGATTTACTTGCTTTGTTATAGTCACAAAGCTGCTGCTTGGGGACGTTACCAAGATGGTGCCAAAGTGAACCAATAGAGATTTTACTTTTACAAGCTCTATAAATCCTCATCAGACTCACTGTCAAAGTATTTATAAAGTATTTATATTGCACCTAAGCTCTCTTCAACAGCTGATGTGCTTTCTGCTCTTCGGTTCAGTCCGTGATAAGCTGTCTGCAGACAGATTTCAGCAGCAGGCTTTGGATTGTTGCTTCAGTCGTCTTGGACAAATCAATGTGCATCAGTGCAGAAGAAGTGTGACTGTCTGACAGGCAAGATCTATTGGTTTTGATTATACTGAGACAGGAATTACATCACTACAATACTACAAGCTTATAGTTGGCACAGCTGAAATCTGGATATCTATAATCTTGATGTTATATAAAGTAAAGTGAAGAAATACATCAAACATGCTGCCAGATATCTTTGTGCTTTCTTAAGCCACATTGATTTCCATTAGCAGTCTGTCAACAGAAAAGCTGCCCAAACATTTCTGCAGCATGTCATAGTTGCTGTGTTGCCAAAGGTATGGCAGGTTTGTTTTTTTCAGTTCAAGAGAGTGACATATACAACAATCCTGAAAATCTCAAAATATCAACTTTGTCTTTGTGTTCGGTATGTGTCTCGACTTGGCTTTAAGCAACACTGAACTGCCAAACTCTAAAAAGAATTGCTGTCTACATGGGTAATGGTCAGCTTTCCACACTACAATCAGACATGTTTGTCAGAAGACTTAATTGGCCTATTTCCCATATTTATTATTATTATTGTTTATTATTTTTAGTATCATGCCTCTATACAAACCTTTCTGATTAGTAAAATTTACTCACGTCACAATAAACATCCTTTTCTCATACAAATATAATCATAAATATGATTGAATGTTTCGACCAATGAGGAAACTCCAATACTGGGCTGGCCAACCAATGGTGTAACTTAATCACTCAGTGAGTCAGTCAGTCGGTGACAGACAGGTATTCAGGGTTATAGGGCTGGTCCATAGCCGGTCCAGCCAAAAAGAATGCCAACACTTCATAGGCTGCTTTTTATTTTGTGAATTTCAAAAAACCCCAAACAAAACAAAACAAAACAAAACAAAACAAACAAAAAAACTGTGATAGCCTCGGTGTGAAGTTTAACCCTTTACCACCGTATTTAATCCTGACTCGCACATTCATTTGCAATAACTACAAACCTGTGTGATGCACTATGTCCTGTCCTCTTATTTTTCAAACCTGAATGAAATTCTTTGAAACCTCACGGTAAATACTAATTTCGTGTGCTGGAGTTGGGTTTGCACAATTTACACCCCATGTGAGTGCATTTATCATTCCATTCAAGCCAGTCGATGTTATTTAACCATTATTCACAAAATGCCTGCATCCTTTAATTCAGTCTCAGCCTTTCATTTCTTTTAAAGTGGTGGGAATCCAACGTAAGTACTCAATTTTTATTGTTTATTGCCCCATGCGGTTTTGTAAAACTCTTAAAACCTCTGGAAAATACAATGAATCCATCATGAATTCTGGATGCTTGCAGTGACACTTCATTTGGAGTGGCTAAAATTACCTTTTTGCTGCAAAACAAGAGAGATCTGAGAATTACAACTGTCTTGTTTGCCAGACAGCTTTGGGAACCATCAGTTTTCAAAGTTAGACTTATCTTGATGATAAAGCAGAATATCTTCAGATTCAACTCATTAGCTTTCAGTTTTGTATACCAGCAGTTTTTGAATTTAAGGAGTTTATCTTTAAATGCCTTGAGGTTTGAGCATTTTCAAGTGGTTCAGTTTTAGCTGTGTTTGCTTGTATGTGCACTCCTGCTAACAAAACTAACAAACATGATGTTGTTTTCACTGTCATAATATCCATGCTCAGTTTACTGACCGCTGGGCATCTCAGCCTATTAAAAATCCTGCTGTGCCTTTAAATTTACGTGATCTCTGCAAATTAGGTTTGACTGACACATGCGTTATTTGCTGTAATACATTTTGTTGTATCTCAAACAACATTCATTTGCTCTAGATCAGGGCCCAAATGGGGTCAGAACAGAATTAATGATTGAGAATTGCTGTGTGACCTATCCTTAATTAATTAGCTTATCGGTCTGCTTTGGCCTTTGGGCTGCAATTACAGGATAGAGGGAGAGAGGAAAGCCAAAGGGAGGAGAGTGCGTGTGTGTGTGTAAGGGCAGGGGATGTGACCACTGAGATGCGCTGAATCTAAAGGCACCAGCTGGGGGAGAGATAACACAAGGAGGAAGAAAATAATAAGATGAACACAAATCTGTTTGCTTGTTTAAACAGGACAATCACTGGCAGATCATTCTCAGAGAGATGAATATTTATGTAGAGGACATGTTGACATAGTGTGAGGCAGTGGGGGTCTCTAGACTCTAACAGAGGCTGCCTGGCTCACATGGAGGAGCTGCAGAGCTGTGAATTATCACTTCCCTCCCTATAGCCGAGCCCTAAAGCCCCGCTGCTACATATCTTTCCCTCTTAATGCCTCTTCTTTCCCTCTCTTTCTCTTGGTGTGTCACTCTCACACACAATCATACTAGTTCACACACAGAGAGTTGCAGGCTATCCACCTGCATGCACTTAAGTAGTCTTGGCTTACTCTGAGCTTGTATACGCTGACTTCCATAATCACAACAGTGGTTTCATTTCTGACATTTCCTCCACATTTATCCCTTAAAAGAGCATGTGGTGTTCTTACTTATGTATTCAAGCTTCTTAGTGATTTCTAGAGGTGCTGTAGCTATAAGACAATGGTTATTGAAAAGCAGGGCTTGGTGCTTTTTTTCACTAAAGCACATGAAAACTTAGTTTTAAATGTTATGTACACTACATGGCCAAACATATGTGGACACCCAAACAAAGTATGTGAACACCCGAACATCAAATCCGAATGTGACTGTTGAACATCTCGTTCCATAAACATGGGCAGCGGGAAGAAGCAAATGGCTGCAGCCAGCGTTTGTTGTTGGCGTTCCAGTTTATCTCATAGATTTTGAGGATGGGGTTGAGGTCAAGCCTCTGTGCAGGCCAGTCAAGTTCTTCCACACCAAACTGGATTTCTTTCTTTGCTTTTCTTTTTGAACATATCGGTAACGGTGGCCAGGGCCTTTATTTACCTCAACTGCAGAGGGTACCAGTCCTTTATTGGAAGCAGGCTTATATTAGAGAGAGGGAGGTCTTTATTTCTAATTCCCTCTGTTTGATAAGTATATTTGCTCATAATTTAGCATGAAGCCTCCTTGTTTTCTTATCTGCTTCCATTTGCTCTGTAAAATTTTTGTTACTGCATTACCTGTAATCTACTTACTCCGACATGCGGAACAATAATTCTAGTGCTTGAGTTCCAGCCGGAATGTTTTGGCAGTGCACCACATAGCTGTAGCATTCACTCTATCTACAGGGCCCAAATCACGAAAAACAGCCCAGACACTAAAGTATACAAAGTACACACTCCTTGTGATGATGTCAGCCACAGACAGCTGTCCCTTCCATAGTCTTTGTTGCTAAGGTTGTTGCCAAGGTTCTTCCATGAGTTGTTTGCATTGGCTACTTGCATAACTCGGATTTGGGCTCAAATAAGTACAGATCTTTTTGAGAAGTTTATATTTTGAGTAAAGAACAAAAAAAGAAGTGAAATCCTACTACTACTGTCTGTTTACGTAGCCTCCCGAGCCCGTGGAAGTCTGCTGAGGGGCAGCTGCTGGAAGCTAGCCAATCAGAACAGAGTGGGCTCATCGGGAAGGAGGCCTTAAAAAGCACAGGAGCTAAAACAGTCTGTTTCATGCAGGCTGAACTGAGGTGCTGCATAAAGGACCAGTATAAGTATAAATAAGGGATTTGAACTGTAAATCATTGATTTACCAGAGCCCCGCAATATAAATATAGACCTAGAAATTTGTATGATACATCCCCTTTAATTATACATTACCTAAAATAAGAAAACTCAGGTAATGTTTGTCATCAGGATTGTGAGGTTTTGGTTTGATTAGATTTAATGTAAAGTGGCACCTCCTTGGCAACACAAGCAAATAATCCGACAAATTACATCATGTTATGATTCTTAGTAAAACTACCTTTCCAACACAGTCTAAGGCACAAAAAGTTATAAAATACATACATTTATCATGTGAAATAACCAGTATGGTTTCAAGAACTTACACATACATAAAAAGCATAATACACACAGCCACTTAGATGCAAACACATGCAAACATACAGTATACACGTACACATTAAGATGCACACATAAACACACACACACACTGATTCTGCCCTCTAAGGATTGTTTCATCTTCAACATCAAAAGGCACCACTTTCATCAAACAACACGTATTTGATCAAGGTCAGCCTATAGGACGAGGCTTTGAAATGAATGCACAGCATGGTTGACACAGCATGACACTAGAGCACCAATATCATATTGTTGACACTTTAATGACAGTCTGTATCAAATTCACTTCAGTGACTATGAGGAATGCATGGAGGGGGATTGCACAGGACAGTGGAGCAGGTTAAAGCTGCTGGTTTACGGATATTGACACTGCCACACATGGAGAGAGAAGGACAGAAGCCTGCCATGCTGACTGTGTTGACAGTCACTGGCAAACTATCTACTGTACAAATCAGTGTATTCTGTCTTTTTTATGTATGAGAAAAAATATCAGAAATACCACTGTTCCACTGTTGTTTCAGTCACTAGAGAATTCAATGTAGCAATAAACCAATGATATGCTGTTTTTAATACTGGAAGACAAAGGTGTCCTCAAACCAATATTTTAAGGACCTGCTGTAGGGCATTACAACCTTTATAGTGGGAGTAAAAATGTCTCTAAAAAGTTAAAATGCTGATATGTTGCTATTTGTGAGGTCCAAAGGCTCATCATAATGAAGGTATTTAGTATTGTGAACTATACATGTATAGCTCACAATACTAAATACCTTCCTGTTTTATTAAGTGTACCAACTGAGCCGCTCTGCTGTGAATAAGAAAGATAAGGGCTGGATAGCAGAGTGAAATTAATAAATGTAAAAGTCTGTATTTTCATGTTGCTTCTTTGATGGCTGCACTGCAGAAGAGAGAGAAAAATTAGCTTTGACCCTCATGATTGAATTAATCTCAGGATTAGCTTATTCTTTGTTCTCTGCTCATTCAGATATTTCTAAATGAACCATCGGTGTAATGTCTCACATCTGATGAAACTTTTATGTCAGGGTTTGGTTTCAAACCTGAGAGGATTGCATGATGTTTGATAAAGCTTATTTATCCTCTACAGCACCTTAATGAGGACAGACTCAAATCTCATCTGCATGCATGTTTTTTTTTTAATTATACAAAATGTGGGATGGATGGAATATTCTGCAGTATCACAAATCAGAGATGTCAGGGTGCTGTATGTTTGCGAGTTTGGGAATCTTTTAATCATGTCTTTGTATCAAATTCCTACCTCTCGTTATATCTGTGTGGCAGTGATGCACAGACACTGAGGGGGCATGTGTGAAAACTTGTAAGAGCACATTTCCCAGGTGTTCTGCCAGTTTCATATGCAGACATCAGTTATATAAATGCAGCATCAAAGGCTTACATCCAGCCTGGGACCTTTGTCATGTCACCTTGATTTCACTGTGAACTGTGGAAAAAAGCAGAAATGCCAAACAATCTAAACAGCATTTCCATAGGAACGCTACAGGTCCCACGCATGATGCTCTCCAGAAGAACAAACTTTGCTGAATTTTTTACTAGGATAACGTCTCATGGGGAAAATTTAACTTGGAAAAATGTATTTTTGACTTTGCAATACAGACTTGTGTTGTGTACTCTATCTATCTATCCATCTATTTATCTATTCAGTGTCTTTAACACTGCCAAATCTTGTACAGTCCACCTAAACAGTTGCAGTGTGGTACCTCACAGTTCTGGCAGTTATTCATTGGAGGGAATTGGACTTATTGCTCTGCACATACTGGATAAGGAACTGGATGAGAAGCCAAGTGTCCTGTAAATTCTTGGAAAGGATGAAGGCAACCAAGTGGTCATAAATTCACCATGCTGACTAGTGGAGGCTGCTGAAATGCTTTTCACACATGACTACCACACAGTTTGTAAAGCTGCAGGCATTCACAAATAAAATTATATATGTATGTATATATTTATATATATATATATATACACACACATAAATATATATGGGGGGGTATGACATGCAACACGGATCCCCCAGCCAGGAATCAAACTGTGGACAGTGCGGTTATGTGTTATGTGCGGTTATGCACCTTAACCATTAAGCCACCAAGGCAACCTCAGTGTTGGATTCTTTGGAACACAAACACAATATTTAGTTAACCTTAACCAAATACTTTTAGTAGTCTTAATTTAACCAGGTCTTGACTCACAATTCATTTCATAGTTTAGGTACATGAAGATTTGTCTGTTTGGTGAGTTGATGGATTTGCCAGCTTGCATATATAGTGGAGAAACTGCAACATTTATGAAATGTCCTGCAAATTCTTTACACCTTTTATTTCATAGCTCCTGATCACTTCGCAGTGCCCCCAGTATAATTCATCTTAGCTGTTCTGTCTGAAAAGAGCACTTTTGACAAAAAGGGCACTCCACTACTGTGCACACCAGCGGAGTGCTGTTCAGCAAATGGTTTAAAACAAAGTCTATAAATTACTTTTAAACCATCTTTAGACACAAGTGTGCAGGAAATGTATGTCTTCCGCTCAAAATATCCCCTGCCTCCATCTTCACTCTCTGTTCTCTCTCACAGTGTTGCTACACTGTCTCCCTCCTCTGTCAGGAGAAGACTGTCCATCAGGGCTTTCATAATGAAAAGTGAGCTCTCCCTCTCACCTTCCTCCCCTCTTTCTTGTCCCCTCTCTTTCTCCACCGTCAGCTGCTGTCTCTTCCAACTTTCCTCCAACACACCCTCTCTTACTTAGCAAAGTCAGAGTCAAAGTCAACAGTGAAGACAGTGGGAGTAGGCTGTATGGTGAGTGAATTGAGGACAGCTTTATAATATAAGGTAATAACACAAGACTGTTTTTGCTGATGGGGTGTATCTGATAGCTTTAGTTGCATTAACTGTACTACAGTAAGCATACCAAGCTGAATGAAGAGCCAAAACATGACATCCAATGAATACAATCCATATATAAAACTCCAAGTGCGTGCAGAAAACCTGCAATGGACCAAAACTCTATCAAACAATGGAAATGACTGCAGTAGTGCTTCCTCTCCTGCAGGCCAGAGCCATCACTATCTCTGAAATATGACAGTCGTATTAGGAACAAAGCCAATGAAGCACGACACCAGTTCTGCTTGCTCATCTGCATTTATCACTGAAGTAGGATTACAGCGCTTTAGGACCCACACTAATGATTATTTTCATTATTAATCATTCATTTTTTGATTATTTTTACATTGTTCATGGTCTATAAAATATTTTAAATAGTGGGAAATGCCTATCATAGGATCTTGGTGGCTAAGGTCATGTCTTCAAATTGCTTGTTCATATCGACCAACAGTCCAAAACAGACAGATTTTGAATTTGCAATGATTTAAAACAGAGAAAAGGTGAAACAAGCAAATGGTTGTCCTTTTTGCTTGATAAATTACTTAAAACTTGACTATAAAAATCTATTGAAAATCAAAATTGTGGTCAATTCATTTTCAGTGCTGCAAAAATGTCCTTCTGTCCCGTTTCTTTGTTTTTGTGAAATGTTGTTGAGACTGTTATTTATTTATTGGTATATTGATTAACTGAAATTTGTGATTACACATTAATAAAAGTAGAAAGAAATGCTCATGTTATGTGGTTATGTGCAATCTGTGAGATTTTCTAAGGCGAGACATTAAAATGTGTGTTTGACAAGTAAAACATGAGACTGGACAGGTACAGCTCCTTCATTCCCAATCAATGACAAAAGACTTGACACAAGAGCAGATGGTGGTGATAACACACGACTGGACAGATGGATGGACCAACAGATAGATAGATAATTATGCCTAAAGAGAGAAACTCTGGTACACACACACACACACACACACAATCTATATTTACTCTGCACAGACACACACACATACACACACACAGACGCACACACACACACACAAAGACAAATAGCTTGTTGTGAATCTCACCTTTCCTGCTGCAGAGGCTCCTTGATCCATAGAGAAGCTGCAGAAAAAAGGTGAAGAGGACAAATTAGCCACTGGGGGACAAGAGTCCTCAAACACACACACACACACACACACACACACACACACACACACACACACACGTCTCTCTTTAGTGGTTCAAGAAAGAAATTATCAAAAGAAATGATAAGAAAAGAAATGATCTTACTGCTGACCATTTTATTACAAATTTTATCCTGGTCTTCTTTTTCTTTTCTTTTTAAATACTTATTATTCCCCTAGTGTCTGGGTAATTTTAATACAATGTGAAGTTTGAAACTAGTTGGACATCCACTAAAGTTGAGCCTTTATACTTTGTTACAAAAACACAAGATCAAATCATGTTTGAAGAGACTGTTCCCTTCTGAAGTGGCCTGTTAAATAGCCCCTCTACAGTCTGAAAACCTCCCTGGGACTTTAAGCCATCCAAACAATAGAAGAGTGTGAATAAACAACATGTTTGAGTGGGTTGTTAAAATCCCTGCTCCAGCCTGCAGGGGCGCTGCTGAGTATGAGCTTTAAAACTCACACACTTGCCGGTCCCCTCTTGGCCAAAATTAAAATAATTTCACCAGAGGGCTTTAAACATGATTTTATCATTATTAAAGCATGACCAACAGGGAACCAGCAAAATGTTCCCTGTTGCCTTGGTGTAACCTGATGCGCCGCATGGTTTCTTACACAGAACCATCTGAGAAGTCGTCCTTGGAAACTGTTTGAAAAAGGGCAGGCACTTTCAGAAAATACTTGGCAGGTGATTGGATGAACCATCTGTCCATCACTGTCTTATCTTGCGAGGCGGCTGGATTGGCGACACTGATTGTTCGGACACTGATTGTTCAGACACTTGAAGCCTGACAAGATGGATTCTTGCGTGATCTTGTGATATCTTGATCTTGCGAATCCAGCTGCCTTGCAAGGTGAGACTTGGTGGTCCCCTGTTAGTGAATGTGTAATGATACCACGGTCCACTTTTTGTAAATCAATATTCAGATTAATTAAGGTGTAACTTCTTGTTATCTCTTCACAGTCTGGACCATGAGACACACATATTTCTGTATATCAGTATAATAATACAATATATGTATGGAGAATTACCTGATGTGATTATTTAGGGTTGGATATGTATTCTCAAGGATGTTTTTTAAGGTCCCCCTTTCCTCTAGCTTAAAATTATTTATTGATATATATATATATATATATATATGATATTTTGATGTATTGTTGATATGCTGATGTATTATCTTTTTTGAGATGTCCCTTTTTTGAATTTTTGAATAATTGTTGATTGATTTGAGATGTTGGGGAGGTTGGATGATTACCTACACCTGCCACCATAGAGCCTGTGGGATTCATTCTTTAAAACTTTTTGACCTGATCCAACTTGGATTGAAACATGGTTAAAATTGTGGCTTTAGAGTAAGCATACAGGCCTTACTCTCTTCCAATTGGTGGAGTTTTTTAAAAGCCCTGCACCTATGTGATGTGCATATAATTGCGTCCTTACATCTGACCCGTGACATATTTTCTTAGTGCTGGGTGACAGGTAATTTTGTCATATTGAAGGTACCTTTAGACTGCACTTCAAAACACTCATACACACACACACAATGTTCAAAGCTATAAAAATAGGCAAACTGATGCGTATATACATTAAGTGCATACACAGGAGTCCCTCATGATGAGCTTTTAATGCAGTCAAAGAGCAAACTTTAAGAGTGCATTAATACCAACAAGTCCTCCAAATTAAATGACCATATAGGTCGTTTGATCATGCACTGCAGAATGACATTGGCTCTTATCGGAAGTAATCTGCAGGACATCATTTGTCTGTGCTTTTCAAAACCATTACAAATTACTGCTAAAAAATCATGATATTTTATGGTGTGACAACGCTGTGGTTAAGGTCTGGTTAGGTTTAAGCACAAAAACCACTTGTTTAGGTTTAGGGAAAGATCATGGTTTGGGTTCAAATGATCACTTTGTTAAGACTTGAGAAACATTTGGTGTTAGGCCACCTTCGTCATCATGGCTACAATAATAACCACGGGGTTAAGGTTGGGGGACGATCATAGTTACATTTTTTAAAAACTTGTGTGTGACCTGTGGCAAAGTCTACTGTTGGGTTATACCATCCATCCACCCAACCCACCACCTCCATATGAGGAACCAGACGTCATCTGAAATGTGCCACCGCTCTGGTTCATAATTACTTCACCCGCCAGATGACATCTGTCACTCAAACATAACTACTGTATATGTCGTTTTTGGGCGACTGACCTATTGTGTCGTTTTTCTTTGGAGGACAGGCTCATTTATACTGTAGTGAACATTTTATTTCACCAATTTTCTCACTAAATCACATTCATCTCTCTCTCACACACAGATTTCAGTCACTCTATGTTCTGCAGTAATATCACTAATCATTAATCAGCATTTTTGCTACCACAGAAGCAGTTTTCACACACACACAAACACACAAACACACACACACACACACACACACACACACACACACACACACACACACGAGCGATGAATGGAAAAGAGGATTTGAAACATCTTGACTGACAGCTTTTGATCTTTTTGAATATATTTCTCATTTATCGCAGGCTAATAAAATGCACAGTATCACAGATTCATCACGGCTTTCATGTTTCTTAGTGACATGGCACAAACCGCTCTGCACAGAAAAGCATTTTTACAGGAAAACGTGAGGTGTGCATGTCTCTCAGTCTGGCTTTTCAATAAATTGAAAGCACACATATCAAAATGCATGTTACAAACACACACAGCAACACTCTCTCTGAATCCATAAAAGGGAGTGCTTTGAAACATCTGTCATTTTTTTTTTCACACCCATATTCATGCCAGAACGAAATGAGTCGAGCGGATGTCTTTACATCCTCAAGTGCTCACCAAGTAATAGCCTTTAAATCCAGGAGTAAACATGACAACTCAAAGCGCTGCCTTCTGTGCTACAAATGGCAGGAAAAAAATTAAACCAGAGTCCGAAAAACACTGCAGTCTCACCTGCAATGGCACATTAAACTCAGAGTGGAGATCTGTTTTGCGATTCAAATTGAATTAGCCCTTTTGACTTGGAAGACCAACTCAGCCGTTTATTCTCTCTTCTTACTGCTTTTTTAAATGTCTCCTCCCTGGCTGTTCTCTCTGTACTCACAGATAATTGATAGTCTTTAAAGGACAAGATGAACAAGACTAAATGAAATACTATTGCAACGTCCCTCAGTAAGAAGATGAAGAGACATGCTTTAGCTTATGAATGTGTCAACAAATGTGTGCTGTAATATAATATAAAACATGCACCATGGTAAGAACACAAGCAACTGTGCAACTGTGTGTATACAAATTGATTGATAACCATTGTTTTATGGCAGCACAGCACACATTTCAACCCTTAAACTCTTTAACCGGTTTGAAATGGTGCATATTCCATTTGTTTCACATTTATACTGGGAGTAAAAAAATAGGAATTTATGTAAATTCATTATTGGAATTTATGTAAATTTATGCATCCAACATGCTAAAGACACAAGCAAAGAGAAACAAGAAAACATTATTTCAAGCACCCAGCATTTCAAGTCTTAACTTTTTTTTACCTGCCTCCTGGTGCACCTTCCAAATCTTTCCTTTTTAGATTATTAAAAATGTGAAATTAAAATTCAAGACTGGGGAAATTATGTAAATATATGTACGGGATTTATGTAAATGTATTTAAATGAAGAAGGGCATTTTAACTCCTGTATGTCTTTATGTTCTAGCACTGAAACACCACAGTGAAACAAATGAATACACACAGAGAACAGCCATCTGTCTCTTATAATGTTCAGCTGTGTTGCCTCTGCAAGAAACAATAAAATAACCATGATATACATCTGAGAGGAGATTCGACCAGAAATTCACTGTGGATGTAAATATTAAATACCTTTATGGCCGTGTTTGTTTGAAGAATCAGCAAGGAATTACAAGCTCTGAGTTGTTGCTTTGGCTGGTTGTGTGTTATTGACTTAGTCTGGCATTTATATCAGACTTTAATTTGGTTGTTGGGGATCACATTTATTCCAGGGACTTGTACTACGAAGCAGGATTTGGGGTTAGTGAGGTAACTTCAGGTTAAACTCTGGGTTTTCAGGGTTATGAAGATGGTTCACTTCTTACCGGGTACATCACCATGGTAACGTAGCCTGAACAGCTAACCTTCTCCAGAGCAGGTTAACGTCAAAGGATCGGATCACAACCTGTCAACACCCTGACCACTGACCAATCAGATTACTGGAAATAAAGAGTCATTGTTCCTACAGGATCCCGACATGGACAAAAGCCCTGAGTTTACAATAAAGTGACAAGTAAAAAAGAGCAATATATACTTTTATAGGTCAGTAGAAACATTTTATTATTCCAGGCTTTTTATTTCCACTCTGGTTTTAAAACAGAGCTTCTAACAAATTGAGAGCTCGTTTACGACACTAAATACATAATGATGATTTTAGCTGCATTTTCATGTGCTAAATTGATTTTATCCCCAGAGTAGCAGCTGACAGTGTGGATGATTTTACACTCTGATTCCATCACTGTAGCTCAGAATAACACGAGACAACTGTGTGATGATAACTGGAAATAAAAATGAAAGATTGTCTTTTATTAGAAAAATAATCCACACACTGTTAATTGGCTCCCATGATTATAAATGCAACATTTGGGTCAGACAGACCTCATCAGTCATTAACTATTTTTCCACTCTTTGCTTCAGTAGCAGAAACAGTCTGGTGTTACTTAAGTATTTTTATGTGACATATTCAGAATGGTTTCTTTATCATCCAACTAAATAGCAAAAAATACTCACTCTATACTTAAGTTATATATAATAATACCTACATGTATTTTAAGCCTTAGCCTACTTTTAATATTGGAAAATTATTTCTAGTGTTTCTACATCTTCTTATTCTGTTGTATGATTACAGGCTCGTTTACATTTCACTTGGTTGATTACAGATGTTTTCTGCAGGTAGTTGGTATCGCATATCATATTCAGTACTTCATTCATGGTTCTGATGATGTCACTCATAGTTATCAACCCTGCCTCTTTCACATGAACACGCTCATAGCTGGATAGGAAAACTGAGAGTTGACTGAGCTAGTTGATAGCCAGCTTCGTAGTACTGGTTATCTGGACGGCCAATGTTAGGCTCAGTGAAGCCAACTAACGAAAAGATATCCTGGGTATGTTGAACTTGCTTCGTAGCACAGGCCCCACCAGGTCATGAGCTGCAGATGAGTTGCTCGGGTATGACATTTTGAAAGGAGCTCTCTGTTTTTCCCAACAGAGCTGCATATTGCTTTTTGTTTTCTGCAAAAAGGGTGCGAGTGAGAGTCCTGCCATCTTAGAGAAGGGCCTCTGATCACATTAGATGGTTAAAGACTGTGACTTGACTGTAAGAAGGAGGGGATGTTTTTCTGGGTGTTCTCTTCATTATCTCTGTGATGTCTGTTTCTTGCTGCGCTGCACAAGTCCCAAGCTTCTTTCTTGTGCCAGTTTTCAACGCTGAAATTAGCATACTCTCATTTTTTAAAAACTGGGTTGACTAAAGGTATCTGTTAATGTGTGGCAGAGTAAAGGAGACAAGATTATTTATTTCTAATATTAGTGGTTAAATATTAGTGATCAAATGTTTGTATTACCTCAAAGACAAAGAAAAGATGAAATGTGAAACTCCTCCTGTTGTACTAATAATGTGACTAATGATAGTTCTTCCCTTGTTGGTAATCTCATAGCATTTAAATTTTTGTGTCACCTGCAACAAGACAGGCTTAATAAATATCTCATCTGATGTGTATGTGACTTGTAAAGAAAATTAACTTACATTTACAAGTTTAAAGCCTGTTTATATACAGTTGGTTATTTTATCAGAGCTTGTATGCCTTGTCAATATCCCAAACATCTGATATATTAATCTTACTTCAGAAGATCTAATAAAGTTTTCTCACCCTTTTATTCAATCAGGAACCTTACTTACAACCAGTTCTTTATGTGGGCTGCCTTCTCTCCTTCAGCTTTTATTCTGAGCCTGGACTGAACAGCACATTACAGGACTCCATGTAATATTTTGACATACACTAATTAGCTTTCTTGCTGAGAGTTGGATTGGGTCGATACCACTCTGTACACTTAATATGAAGCTACACCCAGGAGATGGTTAGCTTAGCTTGGCACAAAGACTGGACAGGGGGAGTCTCATCTTCACCATCTCTTTTTGGCAAGAAAGCAAATAAGCATTATTTCCCCAAAGTCAGACTAATTTTGAATGTTAGCAAGCAGAGTAACAGTTTTCACAGATAAGTTTGTAACAGACTATTTGGGGCCCAATCAAAACTCACCCTGCCACGCTGCTGTTGGCGGAGCTCTCTGCGATCTGCGAGCTGGCGATCCACTTGGTCTCCCCAACCACCGTCCTGGCGTGCGGCAGGCGTCCCACGTCTTTCACCGTCATCATCAGGTGCCGTGTCGACTTCAGGACCCTGACGGCTTCGTCATGCGGGATGCCCAAGAAGCTGCGGCCGTTCACCTCCAAGATCTGGTCACCGACCTGTGGGGACGGGAGGGAACAGAGAGGTGTGGCGGGGGGGACTGAGCAAGACGGCGAGAGTGGACTAGGCAGAGACTGTCACATGCACAGGTTCACAGGTCAAAGGTCAGACAGAGGTAACATAACAGATGGAGGTGGTGGAAGTGTGTGAAATGTTAAATAGATCAGAGTGAGATGATTAGGTTGTAGGTTTCTTGTAAAAAGTTGCGTCCCTTTCAGGTTGTGCAGCGAACAGAAATAATTACACAAAGACTCAAATATTCTCTGCTGACTGAAAAGTTCAAGACCACAAGTGTTTAATATGTAATTGAATTCACATGTAATTTCACATTCTATCAAAAGGCTGAGCCTGGAAGCAGTGGCAGAAGGAGTATAATGATGTCCATACTAAACACCACCTTGGACTGTACCTCCTGTCTCCTGTAATGAGCTGATATATTGTAGCTTTAACCTCAAGGTCAGCTCCCTGTGGTGTTCTAGCGAACCTCATCTGCACTGAATGAAGCTGAAGCACCATCTCAACCTTAAACTGCATCTCTCCTACATGCTTGATCTGCACGTCTGCCTTGCTTGACCTTAATAAGACAGACATCAATCATGACTGGGATGTATTCTGTTCATACTCTGTGGTCTCCTTGTTATCATTCTTACAGTGTTTTTTAGGTATAAAATGAGTCTCAAAACAGAGCTGTTCAATCACTACGATCAGGTTTGTACCCTGCAACAGAAGCGCAATTAAGTGTTTAATTTGAAGCACGGCTGTTGTGGGCTAAGTCCTTCCTAAACATGCAAAAAAAGTCAGTGTGTGACTGTTCATGTGTTTCTTTATACTTAACTTATGTTTCTTTAACATAACAACACAGTTCCCATTAGATCTGTAGCACTTGGTCTGTCAAATCACCATCACGAATTCATTCATTATGCCTGTACTGAAGGAGCAAAAGAAGAGCAATAGCTGCAATGTAAAATAATATTGAATTATTCAGAAATATCCGTTACTTGAAGCATACTGAGTATAAAATTTGCCATTTAATGAATATTTGAATTTAAAATGACTGATGATAATAATACTATGAAACATTGTCATGTAGGGGGCTCCAGCAACAACCAATCCCCCTACCTTAGGCACATTTTGTCCAAAGCAATTGACCAATCCTAAGCACTGCCTATTTCCCTTAATGCATTAATGACAGCTAAGCACAGACTCAGACAACTCAATTCAATCTTTCAATGGTGTACCCATTGGGCTTGAATAACCTATTATATATAATCACACTATACAGAGCACTTCACAACAAATCTGTACCTCCATGAGCCGGAAGCTCATCTCGATGTCTATTGTAGCAAAAAGTCTCATTTAGAGCAAGTCACAATGGGAGCTAGAGCAGAAAATACCAAGATGTGTTGATATTACAAGTGACCAGCAGGGTGAAAGTCACAGTGCTGACAATTGTAAAAGTCCTTTGTCCCCCAAATGTAAAGAAATATTTGGGTCAAGAAATTAAGATGAGGTGATTTGGTCATCTTAGTGCCTCACACTGACTCAAGAACTTTATCTGTCACCATAACTGTGTAATAAATTCAAGGACAGGTTCGACACTCCTCCTTCATAAAACAGCACAGAGTCGTTGGACTTGTAAATTACTTTGGCTGGCATTTAGACTTGATATAGTGTTTAGCATTTAAAAAAAAAAAAGTCTCCAAATGTCACTTTCTGTTTCTTTGTTTTATTCCCAACTTACTCTGGTCAGCCAACCAAACCTCGCAATGATTTCAATGTTCTCCCAAAGCAGCAGCCAATACAAACTAGTGATTAAAGACAATCAGAATCTCATAAGTTTCATTTTCTTGGGTGTTTTCCAACAACCTGAGGTAACCCAACACCAGATCTGGCACACTAATCCACAGCAGTACCTCTAGCGCACATCTGAGGCAGCTGAGGATACTCTCCACATGCAGCTTCTGCAGTGGCACAATTTGTAATACTTTGTGGTAGGGCCGTTTGATTGCAAACACAGGGACACATTATCAAAATTGCACTTATAGATGCAATCAATCAATCAATCAATGCTAACAAGCGTACTGCTGCCACAGCAAACAGTCCTTATTCGTGCTGTCAGGCTGAGCTGAAGCCTCTGGGATGAGAGACAGATTTTAAGACAGATTACAAGCTATTTGTTCCAGCTGTTTGCATCAATAATCTGCTTCTTATGGACTTAGTACAGTGTTTGTCAAGCCTGGAGCTCAGTGTATTGTGAGATTCATCTCAGTTTCACTTGGATTTGACACAGTGTGAGAGCATGGCTGTGAAATGTACACACAACACCATTTTACTCCTTTTTGTTTGTATCTCCGTCACTTGAGGAGAAATGGCATTCTGACTTCGTTATGAAAGATATTATACTATTGCATCTATTATTGTGATTATTTCATAAAAAGAAATGTTTTTTGTTTATATTAATGGTCTAATTTTAAAGGAAATGTCTGAAATGACTGCTCCCTTCACATTTTACCCACTTCATTATGTTATAATTTTAACTTAAAATGGCCTTAATTTACATTTTCTGGCAAGTAATTCTACACAAGATAACAGTAATGGCAAAGCAACACATTACTTACAAGTATTCAGACCTTTTGTCATGTCGCTCCAAACTGAGCTCAGGTGCATCTTGTTTGCTTTGATTATGAGATTGCGATAACTTGGTAGGCCTTTTTTCACAGCAAATATTTTAACATTTTGTCATATTAGGAAAATCACAGGTGTTACTAATAACATTAATGATGCCTCCAATATATTCAAGTGTGCCAGTAAGGTCTGACAGTGTGACAGTGAGCCAGCATGCAAAATACCAGGGCTGTGTCTGAAATCACTCCTTACTTACTTTATAGTGCACTAAAAATGTGGTCTTTTTATTTGAGTATCCAAATTTTGAGTGTGAAATTAATGCACCACATAGTGCCCTCAAAAATTCCCACAATGGAGCTAAAAAGTAGCGTCCATAACATGATACTTTCTGCTTTCTGACATTACAGTGGTGACGCTAAATGGATTGGAGGATGGAGGATTTATACATGTCAAAAATCTCAATTTACTGCTCACTGTAGAGTTTTCGACACAGCCCAGGACCCTGAAATTGAAGCATTGATAATGTTATTAGGAACACCTGTGTTTTCCTAAAGTAACGACTCAAATTATCTGCTGTGAAAAAATCCTGTTAGTTGCTATGGTGACAAAGAGCGGGGTGACATAAAACAAAGTCCACAGTCTGGAATTAAAACTTGAGATGAGAGCCATGTGGTGCGTGTCATTCCAGTCGGACATTACCAACGTCAGCAGAGCTTAATTGGACACATCGATGGATTAATGGACTCTGTTTCTCGGTGAAGTCGGGGTGCGTGAAATTCGTCCGAGCTTCCCTGTTGAAGCTCCAACTTTGACAGCCTTTCCATCATCCTTTTTCAAGTAGACCTTTTTAAGGTCAGAAATTTTTGAGTTCTAAGTCACTCCGGAACTCAGGAACACAGCAATACACCCCCAAAACACCCACACTTTTGAATTTTTATTTATTTTTAACTCTCTGGTAGAGTGGAGGAACGACTTCTACAAAAAGTAGAAGCAGCAGGAAACAGAAAAACCTGTTGTGTTATTTCCTCTCAGGTTGTTAAAAGTGTGAACAAAAACATACAGTATGAATGGACACATACTGCTTTAACTGTTTAACCTTGTACATCTTTTCTATGTGAGGTCTAGTTTGTTTTTTGGCCCGTACTGTTTCAGTCCTGTAGTTTCTAAAAGAAGTGCTGTGTGTCTGCAGCAGTTAATCAAGTCAGATTATTTGCACCTGTTGTACTTGACAAATAAATGGAACTTTGATTAATTACACGCTGATTAAGTTTTATGACCCTCTGAGGCTCATTCAAAACCACACTGTTAATTACACAGGGACGAATTAGAGAATGCCAATACGCAGTGTTCATCCTCCCATAAATTTCTCTATTATTCTAATGGTTCACGACGGATCAATCGATATTTTGGAACACAAACTCCTCCACTCCTACAGTAAGGTATCTGTGGTGTCCTTTTTAATAATTTGAGGGACAAACATGAAAATCCATTTTGCCTTTTTTATGATGTACTTTAAACAAGCATATTCCTCTGATCTGCAGATTTGACTGTTACATTCAGAACAATATGACATTTTTCAGTCATGGGACTGTGCATGTTTTGCAGTGGCTGTCCATATACTTTTGGCCATATAGTGTAAGAAGTGACAAGTGATAAGTTTATCATTATCAAACCTTTATTCCAAAACAAACACACTATGTAGTACATATACACATAAGATCTACACACACACACACACACACACACACAAGCAGCTTTATGTGGTTAAAGTCGATTCACTCGACTGCATCATCAACTCGCAAATGACATCTTTCCTTTCCTCCCACTCTCTCACTCCTTCTCTCTCTCTCTCATTATTCTGCTCCTGTATGCCCCCTTCTTCTCCCTCATTATACTTCTATTTGAGAGTAGATGGGCCCTGTCCTGAGTCACAAGCACTTCATTTTTTGAGATCAATCTCTGCGTCACACTGGAGGTGCCGTCGCAGCGCTGCATTCTGGGCAATTAAAAAACAGCCAGCGGCTGTGATGTTTATGATTAAATCTCTAATCAATGCTGCTGTTTAATAATAACACATTCTTCATACAGAGAGGAAAATAACTCAGAATGCAGAGTGTGGTTCGATTGACTGCAGTGAAATACCACACATAGTTTTACTGAAAGTCTCCCAATTATAAACTCTGTATGTCCAGAATGATTTTCCCTTGAAAATGAACACACACCTGCATGTGACTGAGGATTCACCAGGCAGGAGAAGTGAGAAGTGTGTAGAGAAAAGTTTCTGTGGTATCACAGTGGCTCTACAGACTAATCCAGGGTAGTATGTGGAAGTAAACTGTCTGTCACTGTCAGTGCTGCAGTGGTACATCACTTGTCATATGTAAAGGATTTTAACAGCTTTTGTACAGCTTTTGCCAACAATCATGTCCAGTAGCACCTGATACATTTTGAAATATAGGCATCAAAATGCTCCTTAAAGGATAATATTCTGTATTTTTCTTATTCTCAGGAAATCACATGAAAAAGATGAATTCCTCCCTGCCATACACTCCCATCTGTGTCCAAAAACATGAGCCACACTGTTGCACTGGGTAACTTGTTCCTTCATCACCATGAACACGGCCTGCGTAGGTTATTTTGAGTCAATCCCACATATGACATCCTGCTGCTAGAAATGCTCAACAAGAGCACTAAATGTGTGTCAATCTGAGGCTGAAAATAGCCCCAAACATATGTTTGAGTAACATTTGTGACAAACTACAGTGCCCAGCTGATTTTTAGCCTTTAAAAAAAGAAAACTATATATTTGTGACCAGTTTTAAAGGATTACACATTCAGTAGAAAGGAGCATAAAGTTAGAAACAGCCTGATACTGCTTAAAGTATTCAGAACACATAAATGAGCCACTCTCAAACTAATGGCCTTTTCATGGAATGTGCTGGCATTTAGAAAAATATAGAAATAGCAGTTATATACAAGGAAATGTAAAGAAAACTGAATTTAGTTATCATCTGCTGCAACAAAATGGCAAACTTAAACTTTGAAAAAACATCCACATTCACATAGGCAACTTTTATTCATCAGAGGAGGTGATTACTGACCCTTAGCAATTCAGCATTCTACTCTGTGAACCTGCATTTCACTGCGTTATCCCACCGCAATAATGCCAACATCACTAGACTGCAACATATTCATCAGCTGGCAGACTAGTCTATGGGCTTTTCAACATAATCTGCAATAATAACACTAATAAACCAGTAAACTCTGTAATATAAGTCACTGGCACAAGACTGCAGAACAACTTACTAATTACCTCTTTCCACTGTGCTAACTGCCTAACAAATAATCCTTTAAGGAAGAGGGTTCTCTCTATTTGTAGACAGATTTAAATGCAAATGCAAGTGCATCACTTGGCAAATGGTAAGTGATGAATCATATCCCCTGTCTTCTTCTGTTCACACTAATTGCTCCCCAAAAAAACCTGTTCTGGCTCCTTCCTCAGCTCTCTTTTCTTTTTGCTTTTACAAAATGACTCTGATCACAGGAACATTATGGACATAATGCCTATTTTCCTTAAAAACGGCTTGCCGAATATTTGATAATACGACTTTATACAACGGCCAAAGAAAATATTTATTACACCTTAAACATACTATGGTGAACAATTTAACTGCTGTTGTAAATCAGCGGACAAATGATATGAATCTGAAGGTGAACATACATAGAAAGTGTACAATTATGATTCATGCTATATTACAAGTTAACTCTCACTGGTAACTGACTGTATACAAGCTAATATTAAACTTTGGTGGTCCAGGTAAATGCTATAATGCAGTCCAATATATCCTGAAATTAAAAATAAATAGTAGACTAATTTGACAAAATGCCATGACACAAAACAAAGTGTCATTCTTGACCACTTAACACTGTACTCAATGAAGCTGATAACTACTGCATTTGTAAATAGTGGAGTACAGAGAGCGACTCCAACAGGTAAATGTGCAAATGAATGTGTTTTAGCAAACTCCACCACTCAGATAGACTTACTGGCAATACAAATTAAATTGAATATGGTTTATTCCCTGTGCAATGACTTCAAGTACTTTTATGTTTCAATTAGTATCCCGAGATCCTATAATCATTAGTTTACACATCTGTGTCAGTATTTCATAAATCCCAAATGTGCAGTGGATAGTACAAACATATCCTAATGTCTGTTTGAAAGCCTGGAGCAGAGCAGTGAATGAAGACGGAAGAGGCAAGCAGACAGACTATTATGCTCCCTTTGAATTGTCCTGCTCAAGCTGTTTGATCAGGACTATTGTCAAAGATTCCTCTGACATTATCAGAGCTCTCTGATGAAAAGTCTGGGTCAGACAGCTCAGTGCCGAACGGTGGCAGACACATAGAGGAGAGATAGAGGGATAAAGTGGCAGCTCCAGACCACTAATCCCTAAAGCTACATTAAGAACAGTGAAGCAGTTTTATCTGGTCTTTTGGTGTTTCTTTCACTTAAAAGCTTCCTTTTCCATCTCTAAGTCTCTCAGATCTGTGTGTGTGTGTGTGTCTTGTTGTTCAGATGTATCATGCTTTATCAAGATATTTCCTAATTCTGTCTGGATCTGGTTGAGATGAACCAAACTCTGAATATTTCAGATTTATCTAGAGTGACTGTATCAGATTTTGCTTCCTCGCTTTCATTTACATGTACAGTATATGACTGTTTACAATAATCTGTTAGATCAGTCTGTAAGGTTTCTTTCTTTTAGACTATACTGCAAAAAAATCCCCTTCTGATGAAAGTTATCATAAGGCTTTCTTCAAGTCTTCTTAAAAGATCTCCCTCAAACATGTTGGCAAAGTACTTTGCTTTGAATAATAATTTGTGTCTGATATGTTTTGTTTCAGCTAGAGAGGAGCACTGCATCGTTTACTTTACATTCAAGATGTATTGTTTTCTAGAAAGTGGGAAACACTGCGTAGGCCGGCTGCCTCTCATACTTCAACTGGCCTGACATTTCCTTCACTTTGCTTCCGTCCCTTGGCAGAACAGCGGAGAGATTAGATATCGACTTGTATGCATCCGTCCAACTCCTTACTGTATACCTTTGTCTGCAGGCAGAACTTGTAATAGTTTTCAGATGTACTGTAATTTCCTCTAAAATGAAAAGGGACGGACACACAGATTACACCGAAGTCCAGACAACACATTTATCTTCACTTTGAGACCTTCACTGGAAATGATTAAACTCTAATTAGACCCTTTGGCTCCCTTACCTTTCTTTGTATTTCTCATTAGTATCTGTGCTGCTTTTAACACGTGATTTCTTGATTTTGGTTACTACACATAACTTTCTCCTCCTAAGCACACTCTCTATCCCTCTCCCTCACCTTACACTCTCTCCTTCCACTAATCTTTTTTCTTTCCTCTAATTATATTTCTCTCCCTTTGTCCTAGCTCCGCTCAGCTCCCCAGCTCCAGTGCAGCCATCTATCATCGGGCATTCTCATCAGCCGTCAGCCACTTCAGTAAAGCTTCCTCTAAAGTTCATGTTTCGTGATCATGCTGCATTTAGCGCCACATCACAGCCGAATAAAGCAGAGAGAGTTCACAGGTCACAGAGGTTCAGTCTATTCTCATACAGCAGAGTGCAGTAATGAGAGAAACCCGATATTGATTTGTTTTCTGGTGCACTGATTCACAGCCATAATGTTCCCACTATGAAGCTTTATTAAAAAGGTCACCGCATTTTTCAAACTGACTACACAAGCAACACACTCCAAAAAGCGGATAATTGTCATGAAGAGTAGCCCTCTGGAGTCACTGATTTCAATAACGTCTTTTTCTTATAACTTTTATGAATTACTAATCGCTCATAAGTAGAAATAAATTAATAAAGGCTGTCACGTGTGTCAGCTGTAAACCTTTTAAAGGTTATTTATGTCTTCACACTACAAGTAGAAACAGAGCTGTTATCTTCTTGTGTCACACAATCAAACTATGATACTTTAAGAATTATACAGTATGTACTTACATACTATACATAAATCTAAATTTAGATTTTTGGTCATATTGCCCACCCCTATACACAAATACACCCCTTAATATAAACTCAGCCCACCTTAAAGGTAAACAGTAAATCTGATTTTTTAGAGATGCAAAATAGGGACATCTTACCCATTAATGTAAAAGCAGACTGCAGAGCATAAGCACCACTTAGGGCTTCACTTTGGTCTTTTAAGGAACCATTTCAATCAGTTTACCCCATAATGTTCGTTGGTCCATATTTATAAATAACCCTAACCTTATTATGAAATATTTAGGAGGCTTTTAAGGTGGAAAACGATGGAGTTCTGTTCCATAAACCACAGGGATTACTGTTGTTTATTGTAGTCTGTGCAACCTCTACATTTGTACACACCGTGAAATAAGATACCCACACTACATGTTTACATATTGTTAAATGTCTTTGGAACACTTTTCACTACTGCTCCTCTTTCAAAAAAAACTAGATCTGCGGAGCAGAAAGAACATCTTAATGATGCAACTCTGACAGCAGTGAAGCGCTGTGTAGCGAGACACGCTGAGTGAAATCTGAGTGTATAAGCCTGACTGACTGATCCTGCCCGAGCATGCTAATGACCCGCACAACCACAGTGCATCAAATAATACCTCCATCACACCGTGATGTGTTAGGGCTGTTTGTTTACTCTGGTCAGAATGAGCGGATAAGTTGGTGAACTTGGTGTGTTTTCCTTGGTTCGGCTCCTTTTCACACAGAAAAATCAAAGCGAGCCAAAACACAGCACCACAAGCCACGTGGTCAGATGTGTCTGAGGAGGGAGCAAGAACTTAAACGAAGACGGTCCTGAAGGAGGATCCCAGTATACAAATCTCACTTGGTTATGGGAGCTGTTTCGCTCAAACTTGCGGAGTACACCTAGTAGTTGGGTCAGATCAAAGTTGGATCAAAAACCGACCTCAAATAAACTGCTCCAGAGTTTGTTTAGGACCAGATCAAGACCACCTGCTCTAAGGGTGTTTTCACACCTGCACTTTTTAGTCTGGTTTTTCCCCTTGGTGCGATTTGTTTGGGAAGGTGTGAACACAGTAATCACACTGAGTTCACCCTGATTCCACTGTGTAATTGGTTGGTTCATGTCCTCAGAACGACACGTATTTTCTGATCTGATCCTACTGAGAGGATGACGTCACTGTTTCAAAAATAAAATCCTCTTAGGATCTGAAAATGCTATGGTGGAGGGCCCCCCCTCTTTCAAAATGACATTGATCAAAATTGTTTCTGTGGATCAGATAATCGATTAACCATTAATCATTTCAGCACAAAAAGCTCAACTTTTAGTTCAGTTTAAATACACTTAGATCAACTTAGATCTTTCATGACCTTTTGCATTACGTCAGAATTTAAAGTAAAACTAACATTATCAATAGAAAATTAGACAATTAAGGCAACTGTCCATATTGACGCATTTGAAGATAGGGTGCATGACTTTGAACGTCTCGCACAAAGGTCAGCACATAACACACCTCTCCTCTACTATGCAAACTGTACTCAAGACTATATAAGGCTTTGAAATTGAATAATATAAATTCCAATATTCTTTTCTGAGCCTTGCAGATATCCAGCTGCAGTTCTGAATGTTTTCTTGCATTGTTCATGGAGACCTGTCACCTTGGTCTCTCAAAACTTCCCTGAAATGAACACAATGCCTTAAAGAAATAAATTTTCTCACCACAATAGATTACAGCTAGTAGGCAGGTCTGGAAACAGCAGTGAGGAGGTTTTGGCCTTCAATTCTAACAACTAAAGGTTCAACTCTTAATTTGTTCAAAGAAATTCGTGACTGTGAATGAAGTCTGCATTTTAGCTATTTTTTTTATTTTGAAGCATGACTAGTACCCTCAACCAAATTCATAATGAGAGTGTTAGGAGTTCAGACCTCACCTAATTAGATCACAGGCAAGGATGCTGATCACCTATTTTCACTTGTAATCCTGTTAAACATTTCAAGGGATTCATTTCTTGGATCATTTAAAACTGTGGCAAAGAAAGTTGTTTTCTTATCACTGGTAACTGAAACTGTAAACTGTAGCCTTCCCAGGATAACAAAGAATAAAAACAGCTCACAGAACATTTTCCCCAAAGATGATTTCCTTATTCTGTGGGAAAAACAAGACCAATACAAGCAGAAAAACAAGGACATAGCACACAAGGACACTACTTAGGGATAAAAAATCATGCTTATTTTAGATCTACTGTTTTTAGAGTCTATTATACACAGAATAAATTACACATGAGAGATCTGTAAGCTGAATTGGAGAAGGAGGTTGCGCTTCAACAATGGGATTCTTAGTCGAGATCCAGTGAGCATGTTCCAAAAATATAAATATAGGCCTAGCACATCTCAAATTTCCCAGTCAAGGAGGACAAAATACCAACACTTCACTTGTTTATTTGGCTCACATCACAATGGAAAAGTGTTTCGGCACAGAGCCTTCTTCAGCGCGTTTGAAGTATACATGTTCAATTCGGTCATATGTACAAGGGCAGAGATAGTGGTTCTGTATGTAGAAATCAGAAATTCCTTCTCATGAGTGACACCTGTGGCCGTAAAATGAGTTGTAGTCAACATCCTGGTGCTCACGCGTTGTGAGCACGTGCTTGTGCGCAACTATTGCAGGTGATGTCTATTTCCCTGCTTACACTTCTCATATTTACATAAAAGATCTCGTTGTGTTTTTCACTGTGTTTCAGCAAAGCATCTCTCACTCCCAGGTAAGGAGTGAGAGAACAAACATTTGATGGCAGTAAAGGGACATACAGATTACAAATAGTCCTTACTTGAATAGCATTTTAAGCTGAAGTCATCATGAAGTTCATTTAGTGTCATAGTGTTGAGTGTGTATATCCAAAACATTTCTCTCTGGGCCAGTCTTAATACGATCATCAGAAAATGCTTGAACTTTCAGTTCAGAAGTTTCAGTTTTCAGTCCCACCTACAGGAAGCTAGAGAGAAATCCTATGAATTAATTTAAATCTGAAATTGACAATCTACTGAAAGTTGCATTTGAATCAAACTGGATCACAAAAAAACAAACAACCCTCCCTGAATAACCAGCACCCAGTCACCCCCATTATTTATAGCCTTCACAAAATCCACACATACCAAATAGTCCCCTCTCAGTCCAATAGTCTCAGGAAGAGGCTCTGTCACTGAACCATTATCAAAATATGTTGACTTCTTTTTGAAAGACTTTGAGAAAGATTTACCGGCCCAAATTACATTCCCCATGAAAATGCTTTAAACTCTGCTGCCTATTACCTACCTGAGAGAGAAACAACACAAAGTCTTCCAAATGCATTCCTATTAGAACTACTGCACCTTGTTCTGAGTCGCAACTATATACAATATGAATCCAACTGGTACCTCCAGCAAGCTGGGACTGCAATGGGGACAGCAACAGTTCTCTCTGTGGATTGGATTGATTGTGGGAAAAAGGGAAGAAACTGTTATATATGATCCCAATAACAATCCATATCACTCAAAGATAAACTATATAAACAGTACACTGAAGACATCCTGTTATTTTGGGAGAGGATGCAGGGGGAATTGATGGACTTTGTGTCATATCTTAACAACAGCTCAAGTTTCCTGAAATTAACCTGTGAACAAAGCACTGACAAAATCAATTATTTCGATCTAATCATATACAAAGATGAAACTGGAGCCATTCACACTTCTGTCTACCGAAAAGACATGGAACACAATTGAATATTGCATGCTGTTAGCAATTATCCCAAACATCTAAAGGATAATTTCCCAGTGGGTCAGTTTTTGAGGCTCAAACACAACTGCTCAGATCTTGATGAATATCACTGCGAAAAAATCATCATGGCTACCAGGTTCAAGGAAAGAGGCTATGTCTCGAACTCTATTCAGAAAGCCATGCAACGTGCCAATACCACCTCCCGCTCTGATCTCCTATCTAATACGCAAAAAACAAAAAATCCAAGCCAGGCTTGTTTCTCTACTGAATATAATCATTGTGTGTGTGTCAGTGCTTCACAAATAAAAGGGATACTCAAGAGACAATGGCATGTGCTTCAAGCAGAACAATCAGAACAATCAGGAGAACACCCACAGTTAAAAACATTGTCATGTACAAAAATATGACTCATAACAATACCATATGGCTGACCACAACTGCCATTTATAGATGTGGTAACTGTGTCTGCAACAACAGTACAATAAATACGAAAGTGTTCAATCATCCCTATACCTGAAGGAAAATTCCTATTTGGGAATTTATAAACTGTGAGTCGACTCATGTGATTTACATCTTAATATATCCCTGTGGTCTAGCTTACCTTGGACAACCCTAACGACTCCCTAAACAACAAATATCGGAGCACAAAACTGCAATACGTACAGGCAACATGGATTATGCAATTGCAAAACATTATGCTGAAGCAAATCACGGCTCACCTTCTTCATTAAAATTCTTTGGGACTGAGAAAGTCATGATGCCTACTAGAGGAGATGTTTTGAAGAGACTGGCCCAGACAGACACACTCAACACTACGACACCAAATGGACTTAATGATGACTTCAGCTTAATGTGCTTTTTAAGTTAAGACTTTTTGTAAAATGTATGTCCCTTTATTGCCATCTAGTGCATGTTCTTAATAGTGAATCAATGATGGCCAGAAACAGTGTTTTGTTAAGTTTATATTGTATATAATGCGGTTTAAATCAAATTTAACTATAGACTTATGATTGGTCCCTGTATCTAGAACCATGGGATAAGAAAAGTGATTAGTTCCTAAATAATTGGGTCCAACTCCCCGCTGTGTATTAACTCTGCCCTTGTAGATATGACCGAATTGAACCTGTATACTTCAAATGCTCTGAAGGCGGCTCTGTGCTGAAACACATAAGTGAAATGTTAGTATTTTGTCCCCCTTGACTAGCAAATTTGAGCTCTGTAAGCTGCTTTCTGTCAGGCCTGAGGGTCTTATTCACTGTACCACACTGTCTTTTACCTGTGACCTGCCAAATTACCTGTTTGTTTCAATAAATTCACAACATCTGTTCACTATTCTTCTCTTCTCTATTCTATGGTTTCTCGCGTATTACAATCAGTTGAACAGTGAGCTAAGTGCTGCTGAAATCTCAGTTTAGTCACACTTGCTGCTTGGTCTGATAAACTATTATTTGAAAGCTTTCAAGGTTTCTCATTGTATGAATAAGTCACAACACAGTGTGGTGATCAATTGTAACCCATCAGTTTGATCTCATTCAGTGAGGTTAATTTAGGCCCTGAAAATCTTCTTTCTGAATCAGCTCCTTGCTATAAGTGATGGAGTTCCACATAATGCTACAGGAGACTCTTCTGACTGGTGTGGAGTGGGTGGGGCTCTGTAAGAAAAAGGTGATGTCAGGTATTTCCATGGACCAATCAGAATGTAACAATTAGGGATGTCAACAGTTAACCATTAATTGGTTAACCACTGAGAATATTTTTGACCAGTTACGCATGTTGGCCTATAGCCTTAATGTTGCTGGGTTAGCGAGTGTCTCAAAGTCTGTTTATAATGTGTGTGTGTGTGTTAGTCAGTCAGACTTAAAAGTGTTTCGTTAGTCCAGCTTAATCTGCAGGAATTTCTGAAGGCTCGTGCAACGTGTTTTTCTGCCATGGAGGAAATAAATTCATGACGAGTAAAAAGGAGTCCAAAGTATCATCACATCTCTACTGCAGAAACAGAATATGCCAAGCTGCCAAATAGCACTGTCACAGATGATGAACTCAAAAAGACAAACAGGTAGTCATATAAATGCTGACTACTGGTGAAAATAATTTTTGACCACTTCCAAGAGCCTGGTAGGAGAGTGTGAGTATGTAACTATACTGTGATGTAAGTTATATTCAAAAAGTAACATTAACGTTATTTTCCAAAAACAGTTGTTGGAAAAGGAAGGAGTCTTATAGGGAGAGTCTTATAATCAGGGTTGGCTTATATTTGGGCCAATATGGTATGGTACTAGCATTATGCTGTACCACATTAAGAACAAGCACCCGGCTGCAGTCCGAGGATGGCTTGCTGTTGCAGCCAAAGATCACATCGCTGCTACCCGGGGGAGAAAGTGTGATGAGCCGCGGTCCAAGGCCATCACCCAGTTGGTGTGCTGAATGACTGAGACCAATATGCTGCCAATCAGTGTGGTAGAGGGTGAGGGATTGAAAGAGCTAGTTCGATACCTCGAACTACTTTATGCCACCGAGAGCTACTGTGACTAAATGATTTGACTAAGTCAAGCTAACCAGGTCAGACAAGCTAGCTCTGACCACCTCCTGCTGTACAGCTCTCATAAACGAAAGCTACATCACAACCTTTCTTAAAAATTAACTGGATAGTTACAGTTTAATGGATGTCTGTCTGTTGAAAGCAAAATTAACCAAAACTGACATCTCTAGTAACAATAAAAGAGTCAGAATCGAAATCCGATGACAGCTGTTGGGCGTTTCGTTTGATGTTACAGACGGGAGATGTTACTATCAAATCAGATAAACCACCATCATGAATTTTGAATACTTTTGAGTATTGAAGGTTTATCGATTTCTAACAAAGGATGAAGAAAACTTGTCAAAAACTGTCAAACAAAACAATAACAAAATATTCTCTATATTATACACTCACCAAGATTTCACTGGTTTTCACCTATCCTGTTTTATCCTCAGTTTTTTGTATTTTATGTGTGTGTGTGTATGGGTTTATTTGTTTATTATGTATGTATAGCAATTCTATGGAATTTGGGAACAACAAAAGACCTTTTTCACAAAAAAAAGTTTGACACAGTAGGAAAAGCACCTCATCTTATAAAATAAGATGAATGATGACTGAATTCCATTTAGCTGTCTGAGTTTCATTTCCAGTTTCAATTTCTTGCATGTCACTGTCATGACTCACTGAGACACTTGAATAGAACAGGGCCATTGTTAATGTTATTAGTAACACCAGTCCTGTGCTTTTCCTACTGTGAGAAATCAAAATGTCTGCTGTGAAAAAGGCCTATCATGAAAGGCATTTTCCATATGTGTATCTCAGAAGGAGTAAGATCTGGGTTTCCTTTAGTCAAACATTTGCCTTGATAGCTTTCCTTTATCATTAAATACTTGCTACTAGGTGTGCACAGCCTTCTTTTCTCCGTATTAGATTTTCTGTCCTTCTCACATCAGCATTGTGTGGTGATCAAAAGTATCCACTTGTTTGAAGATAAAATATTCATCAACATGAATTTAAAAACATGCAGTGAATGTGGCTCAAAGGGGATATACTCACGCTAAGAATGTGTATATTTTAAATAAATGTTGCCTCTGAGATGAACATAAAAACATGCATGTTCCCACTGTACACTGCAAAAATACCAAAAAACAAGAGAAATGAAAAGGAGCGAGCATTTGTTCCATCTGTGTGTGTGTCTCAGTGTGAGATGTGCATATATATCTGTTCAGTTGGCAAACATGACCATCACAGCACTTTAACAGTCACTTTCACAGCAAACGAGCAGTTTGCATTTATAAACGGCACCTTCTCAAAATCCAGACTATTTTCCATTTGTCCTGTCTGCCATTTGTATGTCTGAGCAGTTGCTGTGACTTAGTAGTCTGTGCCAACAGATACCATACAATCAACAGTATTTGGCTCAGTGGGGCGACTTATAATGTTGAGAGAGCTCTACAGGAGCCACATCACATCACAAAACCCTAGGGCTGTATTGCTGTTTGCTCCCTTGGCTTGAGCAGAAATGTGTGAGTGTGTGTGCTGTAGAGAACAAAAAAACATCAGAAATTTAAAAAAAAAAAAAAAAGTTTTGATACAACTCATTTGCAGCAGCTAATATGTTTTGTAGGAAACACAATGCCACCCAGATGACGTGTTTTTATCAACATAAAGATTCAGCTTTTTTATTCTATGTGTCCACAAAATGTTCACTGTCTGTGTTAGCCATTTTTTTCTGCTTCTGGCAACTAACAGTGCCATTACAGGCCCATTACAGGTGCCCAACCCTCCTCCCTCTGATTCTCCCTGATTATAAGACAGTCACCATTCCTGTACTGAAACAAAACTTTGCCAGTGAGCGTCATCCAGGCAGTCCAGCGTAATCCAGTTTCTCCAAAATATATTGTATCTGCAAGTGCAGATGAGCAGTATATAAACTTATTTTTAAGAGATATTGTTGGAAGAACAATTGTTTAGCTGTAGGGAAAGAAGACAGAAAACAGGATGCTGACTTCTTCAATTCTAAACCCCAACATTTACAATGAGCTAACCAACATTTCATGCGAGTCAGCATCCTGTTTATATCTTTTAACACTGTCTGTGTGGTGTACTGTAAGTGTGAAACTCTGTGTTATGAGAGTCTAACAATATTTTTTTTGCAATAAGCATGTTAACCCTTCATCACCAGCAAGTGTGAACAGTGTGATGTTGTCTAAGTGAAATGTATAGTTTATTTTCTAATGGGGAGGCAGCCATTCTTTTTGGGGTTTTTTTCCCCCTTACTTCTCCTTAATTAAAGATCCGCTCCATACATGTTTAAAGACATATAAAAGATGTACTGTACTGAGTGGATAATAATTTCTGATAGTTTTACTCCTTTACCTCATCAGAAATTCTTAAAATTACTAATTATTCCTTCTCCCTCATTCAAAAATCCAGAATATATGAAAATGCAAATTTTTATTTCAAAAGTTTAATTGCTGGACACAAGATGTCTTCTTCTTCACTGTAAAGTCCATTCTCAGTGTTTGAGCGCTGGAGGCTTCAAGCTTCCACATCACACTTGTGTAAGTTGCATTCTGGACCACAAGTGGCTTTCAAACTACTTGTGATGTCACAAATCACGTTGACTTGAAAAAATTTTAGGTGAGCACAGAGAAACTTTTCCCCTTCAGCAGATGAATGTGAAAACAGCTTTCTAGTGTCAAACTCTGCACATACATCACTCTGCACAGTGAAGCTCAAACATCCAAGTGAAGTAATGATAAGCAAAACAGACTTTGTGTGAAGTGGAGGGGGACTTTAAATTGTGTCAATAACTTTTCAGTTTTTGCTTCTTTTCTTCCACCCTTTTGGCAGTAAGAGTAATTACACAAACACTGTTGCTGTACAAACACACGTGCTTACGTCATAGGCTCCGCCATAGCCTACTCCATTGCTACTGTTGCAGCTGTAAAATGGTGGATAAATTGTTTTGAGCATCACCCAACCCTTGCAAAATGACTCATTTCACTATCAGTATTTGCCAATAACATTTGGAAAGTCTAGAGGAGCCACACGATTAAATCATTTTATCCCCATTCAAGTTAGCAGAGAGCTAATCGGAAGATAGCCACTCGGCCAGCGGAAGTCTCTGGTGCGCATACTCTGCCCATAGAGTGTGCGCAATATGCATTCATCCAGCCAGCGCGAAAGTGTCAAATCCAACACCAGAATGAAATCCTGTATACTCTGAAATACAGACAGATTTGCCTGGCATTGATGGGCTCAATCAGTATTTAGTGAACTTGTTTGGCGAGGGCTTAAATGTAACGGACATTCATTTATATGTGAATATGTTCCGCACTGTGGGTTTAAAAACTTGAAATATAATTACACAAAATTACACAAAGGCAAGAAGAACAAAACAACATTTAGAATGAAAAGACTTTAACATCAAGAGAGAGAAGAAAAGAAAAAAAAAATTAAAAAGCAGAGAGTGGGCAACTACTGGCATGGTTTTTATGTGAAGAGCAGCAACTGTTATTTACTCCTCAATGGTCCCTGGTGATTTGGGAAAATGAGGAAGTCCAGGTGCCTGTCAACAGGCCAGACTTTGATCAATGGGCCTCTGGGTAGCAATCACACTTTTCCGTTGTCTGTGTGATCTGCTGTTGGTGCATTTGTATTTGAATATCATGTTTATTAAAGCAGGAAATAAGGAACTGTCTTCTCTTTTCTGCCAGCACAGCAGGGTTTTTCTATTGGTGTGGGCGCAGTGTCATATATCTATAATAAGTGGAAATAAATGGCTTGCTTTGCTTCTGAAGTGCTCTCCAGCTGTGCAGCCAGAAATAGTCTAATGTAGAGCCCATCTCCATTTCACATTTCACAGCAGACACATAGAAGTAGAGTTTCTACTGTATGTGTACCTGCACTCTGTGTGTACTACTGAAGCACAGGGCCTTGATATTTTCTATAGGCAGTGTGGAGATCAGCTTGTTTTTATGAATATTAATTCATGAAATGTTTATTTTACAAGGACAGATACAAACACAAGGACATTGCGAGCAAATGGCTGTAGTGCTGTTATAAATTATTTTTAGCTAAAGTCAGCTAGTTGATAATGCCTGTCCTTGGAGAGGGCTGGTGCACAAACACATGGGGCTTGATGCTCAGCAGGGTTTGTTATTCTCTTTACCATGGATTAATATAGCATTCCTTATTCTCAACCAACCTGCCAGATACTGCCATGTACAGTATATATATGTAGTTATGACGGCTTGTATAAAGTGGCTGTTATTATGTGCGTTTTAGACTGTAACGTTAATGTTAAGTATACAGTGTGTATATAGTCTCTTCTATGCATATGTATAATCCAGTGTACAGTATGTGTATTAAATCTAGATGCCTAATCAAAAATAAAAATATAGACTGAAATGGTGTCTGCTTGGTTCCATTATTTTTCTATCACTTCACAATGATACACCTAATTTTAAGTTCTGTCAAGTGAATGTTGACCAATCGGACACTTTTACCAAGAATATCATGATTGTACACTACAAAGTAAAGCTCAATTATTGACATATCAGTGATAAAACAAGTGATGAATGTGGCATATAGTCCATATTTTTTAACTATTTAAAGGTGATCACAGTTCCAAAGTTTGAGTTGAGACAAATATGCAGCAAATAGTTAATGATTCATGGAAACATAACTATTAAAAAGACCATGGGTGCAATCCTGTTAATGATTTATGTTATTAATTGTGTAAAGTTTGTTTGTTGTAATAGCTGCCCTTATTTCAACCTTTCATTAAACTGAAATTAAACATCATTTGTGGTATGAAGGAGAAAAACCGCTGCAGGTAACACTGAATCACTGAATGTCTGCACTGTCTGTATGTTTTACACTGATGCTGCTGTTTGGATTTTATTATTTCTGTCCATGTCTGCTGAATCCTGTTTTGATGTTCTCTTCAAGAGCAGCAGACTCAGTCCAAGAAGTTCCCCTCAAGGGACAATAAATCTTTCCTCTTCTACTTTGGCCACATTATATTAGTCTACTTTGTTCTTATCAGGAGTTATTTAATATGTAATGTCCGACAAATTCTGTTCATCTTTTTTTCCCTGTCAGTATAACTCTGTTAACATATTTTCTACTAATTTACTATAAAAACAAATTATGAAAGTAATCCCTTTATCAGGTACACCATTACAGATAATTGGCATTATACTTTTGCTCTGTGCTTTCTTGTTATATATCTCAAAAGAAAATAACACAGCAAAGAGATGCTGAATCTGTGGTGGTCACTGCTCAAGATATCTTTGTATTTCACACTAATACCTAACACCTGCAAGTACCAGCTACCATGTTATAAACTAACACTGATCAATCTGTACCGTGGTTGTATGCAAGTGTTGTCAAAAAAGACAGTAAAACATTGTGGGGTAGAGTTGGATCTCTGCAAAAAGTCACACATATTAATAATAATAATAATAACAATAACAGGTGTACCTCTGAGAAACTGCATCTTTTTTTCCTGGTTTTGCTGTGATAGATGATCCTGATTTGATTCAAAACCTTTAAGTCAGTTGCACCTCACAGTCTGTACATCACCCTCAACCTCCTACAATCAATGAGTCAGGTATTTACACAGAAAACGAGGAACTACTGAGTTAAATGTGATGAGACCAAATGGTGGCCTCTTGGCCAATATGAAAAACAAAAACAACATAGTTATCTATTCATGCCTATGTTAATGAGTTGGGCTCATCTTTTTCAGGTTGTCACAGATTCTCAGTCATGTGATTCATATAATACATACATGTAGTTAATTTGCTAAACATGCTAATTCATTTAAGTTTTGCATGTTTGTGACACTGTCCCTGCTTAGGGATCTGAGGATGCACTAATATGAGTTCACGAGATCCGAAATAAACAATCATTTCAAAACCAAAATCTTCAGTCTTTCATTTCTGATATCATCAGCTAACCACTGGATGAACCATGATTTGGTTTTGAACATATACCAAATATAAAAATTGTCCAAATAAACACCAAAGTGTTGCACTCATTCCTGATTGAAGGCATTACAGATTTTTTTTTCAATCTGTTGGTAAGAAGGCCAGTTGTAAGAATCAAATAAGAGGTGCACAAAGTCTACATGAAGGATAAAAATGGCTTAATTTTGATAGATAAATGGTGGGAAAGTTTTCTAGTTGTTCAACATCATGTTCATTTTCATATATCCCTGTGATTTTTAGATTGGATAACTATTTTTGATGGGAGCTCAGAAATGCAGCTCTAGTAAATTTTCACATGCAATAGAGGATATGCAGACACTCAATCCTAGATTCACCAGAAATGATCTAGGGAACCATCAGACTCTCAAGGCACATTTTTGGAAAAATGCTCTTTTAAAGACTATATTTATAAAATGTCTGCTTTATCGGACCACTCACAGTGAAAAGAGACAGAAAAGATGGGCAAGAGGGAATGTAACAAAGCAACAAAAGGATCCAGGTCAATTTAAAACCATTATGGCAGAGCCACCAGGACAGCCCAGAAGTTGCTATTTTAGATTCGTTTTTATACCCTTTTATCTTTTCCTATGAACTGGAAGTAAAGTGACTCTAACTGAATTTCCCCCTGACCATTTCAGTGGCTTAACATGCTTGCTGTGTTTGGAAATGTTTTTTTTGACCGTGTAAAAGAATAGTGCATCAAAGGCTGGTCAGTATCAAATATGATCAAAAATTATTTTTTGGTCTAAAATCTTTTCATTAGTTGGGAGACTCCAATGTTTGTATTACATTTGTAAATAGTACTAATCCATATTTTAAATTAGTTTTTCAAACCAGCTGCAACATCAAACACTTAATATGAGGATTTTTGTAGCAGTGTATTGTAGCAGAGATACATTGAAATAGAAATACTTTGGAAAAAATATAAGACCTAAAATCAAACCCTGAGGTGCTCCAAGTTATATTGGTTGAGTGTGAGTTTTTAATTTTGTATGGAGTTTTCTTTAAGAAGAAGCCATTAGATTTCAGTTTCATTTTAGTATTCTGACTACTGTGCAAAAAATTCAGACAATCCGTGGAGATGTTGTGATCTTCAGGTCACACCGAGGACACCAAGGACATTTACTTTGTCAGTAACTAAAACATTGTTGAAACTCATTAAGCTGCAATAATGTTTCTCCATTGTCTAGATGGCTAAAGCAAGCAAGACCTTTTCAGCTATTCATTGTGGTTAAAGAGAATAACACACACACACACACACACACACACCTGCACCTTGTTGCTCGCCAAGTCCCTTTTTTGTCCTGATTTGTTTTATGCTCTTTCAGCAGGATTGCTTTATCATCAGAGAGGATGGAAAATCACCCCTGTGCAAATTGAAAATACTTGGCCTTAATCCATCTACGTGTTTGGGGCTCTCTTTATTCACTTAGACACAGCCTGTGTGTGTACACAGCTTATATGTGTGTATTTACATTTGAGTAAAAGGCAAACAATGAGAAAGTGGGTCTGAATACATATATTCTTACTTGCTGACTTAAACAAAACCTCTTTAATTATGAATTTACCAAATGCTTGATGAACCTACAACAATATGAAATAGCAGCACTTGAATACTTCTTACAGACTTTCAATAGTGCCCAGTTGCCTCTCCTGTTACTTTTATGTGTGTGACTGTGTTGACGTCACCGTAGACATGACCTTTTTCCCTCTGCGTTAATCAAATTAAACCAAACCAGGCAGATGTCAACAAAAGGGCACTGGGCAGGGTTGACCTTTCTCCCCCTTTTGAGCGTGGTGAGTGGGAAGAGGTGCAATTCGGGGGAAATTAGTAACTAGTCAAAGTCTGTCCTGTCACTTAACAACACAAATACCTACAGCCTGCATTCATCCAAACTTACACATGCATATATTCAAATGCATTATCACACACATCTGAATGTGGACCTTAATTGGTAAGATGGTCAGTCTTTGCAATTATTTTCAACATCCATTAACATCCCTCCTCACTACAAAGCCACATTACTGCTACATACTATTAAATAACATTTTAAAAACAGGTTTTATGAGGCTTCCTGTTGAAAGGGGAAGCAGCAGGCAAGCAAAGCGGTGAAGTAACATTTTCTCTGAGACAGATCGAGGCAGTGGCATCTTGGCAGTGTGATGATCACAGAAGCCTTGAAGCCATATAAGCCATCTACCATAATCATCCAAGCTAGATGAAAACCAAGAAGCAGAGTGTGAAGACAGTCTACTGTAGGGTTAGGAAACGTCTTCTCCCACTGAGGACTGACAATCAGAGACGTCTTAAGCCTGTATGAGTCTCTGCCCTGACACTATTCAGGGTGCACAATGGTGCCCTCTGAGCTATCTCACAAAGAACACATAAATTCAGGCTCAGCTTCTTGGCTCTTTTTGTGATAAGAAAAAAGTTAACTTAAGAATATGAAAAAAGTAATTTATATTGAAGGTGAATAATTATCACATTTATTTATTCTCAGGTTATTACAATGTCAAAGTCTTAATTACAAAGTAAAACCTGTACAAGAGCCATTCCTCCTGTTCATGAAGCTCAGCTAGAAAGGTTCAGGAGGTGTCATATGCTCTTATCCTTATATATTTCTTATACTTTCAAACAAAAACATATCTAGTCAAAAACTGAGTAATTGATTATTCGACAAAACATTTCAGAGCTAGTTTTCTGCCTCACAGCAAATCAAATGTCTTTTTCAGGATTTTAAAAGAGCACATGGTACCTATTTTGTTGAGACAAGATTATGTCCAGACATCCATCAGCTTGATGAGATGCTGATGGCTGTACCTTATTTGAAAAGTTTCTGCTTTAAAATAAGTCTCAATGAAGGTGTAATATGTGATATTTTTAGCCTGAATGGCTCTGTTGGACAGTTGGTCATTCAGTCAGTCCACCACTTTGGTGAACATGGTAAAAATTAAACCTGATTAACATCAGCATGTTAGCATCATCATTGTGAGGATGTTGACATATTGATGTTACTCACTTGTTTCACTGTCTGGTGAGGATGCAGGCTCAAGTAGGCTTTGGTGCCACAGTACTGGGTTAATGCTAATTTTGTTAAAGAATGTATGACCACGCAGGGATCCGACTGCACACAAGCCCCATAGCTCAGGATGATCAAACACTATAGACCACTGTGCAGCAAGAGGCCCATCATCCAAATGTTATCAGTGTTGCCATTTAGTGTAAATATAAAAACACTGACAACAAGGCATGAATTAATCAACACTGACATCACTTTAATGTCGTAAACATTTTCCAAAAATATAGTTTTGATTAGAAAATACAGCTGATTAAACAGGGTCGGTTCTGTTCTCCAAATTCCCAACTGACTATTTCAGTAACAAGGCAAACTGACGGCTTGAAACTTAATTACATTCCCTTAAATGTTCTTTCCATTTTACATTGAAGTAATTGCAAAATAATATGCAGCCATCTCTTCCACTTGCATGCAATTATTTCTCATTAACAGGTACTGTAGAATAACAAAGCACAACAATCACCACGCCAACATCAACCGAGAAGGCCAAAGTGGGAATCAATAGCTTGACTGAGGTTGCCAACAACAACTTCATAGAGGATTTTACTGAATACAATTGCTTATATTCACATCCACTAAATATCAAGTCCTGTGTATTTTCTAAATATCCCGAAGAACATTGTTTACAAGACACATTGTTTAATGATCTTGTCTTGGGGCGCAAACAATGCCAGAAACACCAGTTAAACACCTTCGCTGCTGATGTCAACAGGGAGAGTTATTTTGAATAATTAGCTCCTTAGAGATATTCTACAGGTATACTCCAGATCCATATTAATGGACAGTTCAGCTAGACGTTAAATACCATGACCTGAGATTTCTGAGTATTATTATTCAATATTTATGTCTCTCTCACCTATTTCCTGCCTACCTGAGTGAGTGTGTGCACACTAACTACAAAATGTGTCTCTGCCCGGATGTGGGAAGTTGTCAACGTCTGTGCTCTCTCTCCTTCTCTCTCTCAAACCTCCCTCTCATTCTGTTGAGACAGTGAACAGCATCTGGCCCTGCGGGTAAAGCCAGGTGTGTACTGAAGCATCTCACCAAATCAACAAAAGCATTGCTGAAACACATCACACCAGACAGGAAAATGTGCTCTATTTAAATCTTCGCTTCTTACACTGAACACTGGCCTGTTTGGATATGCTTTCTTGCACTGGAAGCTGCATTACCTTGTTTTTTTTTTCCAGTGTTTACAAATGATGAAATTCCACATCAAATACCGAGCTACAAGGCACCAAAACAGAAAAGGAGGGGTGGGGGGGAGGTGGGGGTGTCTAAGCTCTAAAGACTCAGGTTTGACACTTTCCGAAACACATTCCTCAAAAGCACACCGCAGCTCAGCATAAGAAGCAGTGTTAAATAGTTCATACATATGAAATAAAGAAAAGAACTTGCAGGGGGGAAAAAAAAACAGCAGAAGAGCAGAAACAGAAAAAGGGCAAGACAAGCACATGTCATATCACAGGATATTAAAGCCTTTTCTACCTCCTGTGTTTTCTTTCCATCCTTTTTAATAAGATGCCTTTCTAGTCGCTAACAACACTCCACATCAAGATGCTGTGCTCAGTGTGTGTGCACCTGTGTGGGCCTTCTAATAGGTATCTGTGTAATTGGCTGGTTGACGTGCTGATAACTAACAGGCATGAGATGAGGAGCTCAGGGAGACATCCTCACTCTCCTTCTGTTGCCATGTCACCATGACAAACACACGTATGTAAGCAAAGCAGACAAAGCTGTGCACTCTAAAGATGGATACTGCCTAAAAATGTCTAACATGTACATCTATCCTGCACCCGCAATTTGAAACAAGCCTCTACAGTATATGTGAGATGTGTTACCATGTATGTTAGTCAACTAAAAAGTTGTGTTTGCTATTGCCTTAACGTTATCATTTAAACAACAGCAAAAGAGGTTTTGTGTGGAAAGCTATTGAGTTTTTCTTTCCCTAAAGGGCACTGAAATAAATTGTTTTTCAAAGACTATGATTTTGTTACAAAGTCTAATAACACCCCCATGCCAAAATACCTTCCCAGTTAATTACTCATGTTATGAAAGTCATTCATTCATTCACTCACTCATTCATTCATTAAATCATCCATTCATTCATTCATTCATTCATTCCTTTCCTTTCCCTGCCACCAACTCTCACAAGGAATAAAACCATTTGTCACAGAGGTGAAGTTGATAAAAATCTTAGTTTTAAGTGGTCATCTCTAAGCTGTTTCACATTGTTTTACATTATCTTTATCTATTATATAGTATTGACAGCTATTGTATATGGAGAAACTGACCCTTACATTAAAACTTTAATATGATCAATATGTAAAATACTGGAAAAACTGACTAAATATACTGTATGTTCCTATGATGTAACCCATTACATATGTCACTGAAAGAGACAACAATAATGTTGCCTATGTCAACCCACTCTTTTTGTCTGAAAATATCAATACAAATAAACTTGCAGAAGTGTAGGGAGTAGAGTCACAGCACAGCGTATCAAAGAAAATAGCATATGTTACTTTCTAATTTGTTCAAACCCCTTAAAGCAATTATTTTTGGCATCCCATATGGCGAAGAAAAAGAGGAACAGCAGGTTGGCAAAGAATAGCCTAAAGTAGTAGGAAATGTGAGTGTATACATCAAAGAAAGTGGCATATCGGAATAACTTTCCCTCTGTTGTCATGTCACTGTGACAGAATCAGGAAACAGGAAATTTCACTACCAGTCTGAGATGTTTGTATTCTAGACAGAACAAACAGTAGGCGTGAAGTGCAAATCTGATTCAACTAAGACTAAGGGCTGTCCCACCGGTTGGAGAGATCTAATCATGGATAGATCCAGTGCTAATACACCCTGAACACCGATGGCTGTTTGGCACTTTTAATGCATTGCATGCTCTGTACTTGAACCTGACTTCCTTATAAGGAGAGCAGATGAAAGGAAAGATTTTCTTGTCAGGAAACAATACTTTTGTAAAATAAAAAATTATAATGCATGCTGAATTAGTTTAAAAGCTCCTATTTTATTGCTAATAACATGGTAGTTAGTTGGCAATATGTTGAAAGGGGCTGTTACTAGGTGGTTGCTAGGATTGTTCTAGGTGACTGCTAGAGAATTAGAGAGTGGAAGCCGAGGGGTTTGGGGTGGTAGCTCATATGTGTCTGATTGTTTTTGAAGTGACCTGTAGGGGGTTCCTCTGTGGTTTCTTTGTGTGTTTGATGCAGTTGCTTAGCAGCTGCTAGGATGTTGCTGTTTGTTCTATACAAGCCTTGATAGGTTGATAGGGTATTAAAGGCATATGACAATCTAAATGGTTCTGAAAAAAAAAACAAGATTTATGCTAATTTTGCAAAAGTTATAAGATGACATGCAACCAAAAGTAATATAATGAGACTCATATTTTGATATATCATACATGTATTTGGCACCAAAACTGTGTGAGAGGCCTCAGAAAAAGAGGAATAATAGGCCAATTATGGAAGAGAGGTAGAGTGTGCATTCCCCTGCAAGCACACCAACAAAGAGCAAATCATGCCAATAACTAAATCCTTATCTATCCTTATCCATCTTCAAAGTGAGAGTGTGTGGGAGACAGCGAGTGAAAAGATAGATTGAAGTGATACCTTGAGTCCTCCACACTCTGCTGCTGATCCCTGGTCCACTCCAGTGATGTAAATACCCAAAGCATATTCAGCTCCCCCCCGGATCATTAGACCCAGAGACCGGCCGTCGTCCAGAACCAAGTTGACCTATTAAAGACAGACAGAGAAATAGATAAAGAAGGCAGAAGCAGGGGTTAAATATCTGAAACGGTGTGAAACAGACACTTCTTAAATATCAACATTTTAAATGGCATTTTGCAGTCTCAATTGTGTCGCCTGACGCGCTGCCAGATCTGCCTGCGGTGTCGGGCTGTTCACAATGAAAGGGATGTGGAACACAATGCATAGAGGAAATGACAGCTTTGCTCTGAGCCGGGATTTGCAGGCAAAAATAAAGAGTTTCAGGAGCTACTTCAATGTGGTGACTCAGAGCCAGTAATGAGGAGGCAGAATCTGTTTTGATTGGAGGAATGACTGTTTGAATTGGTCAATCGGTTTGTTTACAGGGCTCGTCTGTGCCACTCCCCCTGATAAGCAGTGCAGACAATATCTGATGCTGTTTGAAGGAATAATCCACCAACTGAAAATACTGGATAGTTACAAGATATCTCTGCGATTAACATACTGGCGCAGAGAGTTAATTATACCTACAGGAAATACATGACTGTAACAAAATGATTAATCTACTTACTGCATTTGTAATAATGTCTATTTAAAAAAAGTAATTTAATCTTTTACTGTATTTAGTCAGTCATTTCTGACCTGGAAACAACAGAAATTAGAGCAAAATGAGTTTACTGGTTTAAAATTACAAACGTCTTGAATTAAATGAAATTCTAATAAATTATGTGGACAGAGGTGGACAGCAATGCCAGATTATTTCACTTGTTTTAAAGGAGAACAAGTTTTCATGTTGTCACATACAGCATGTGCAGCATGTCAATGAAAGATAGCAATTAAAAATTTAGCTTAGTTGGCAATGCCTGAATCAAACAAAAAGTCAACTTCAGTTTCAGCATCTGCAAAGTTGTGATTAAGCGGTGAAGATATAACCAAACAACACAGATCAATGCAACCTCCCACTCCTATTCTTCTGCATTCTGCACACATCAGACATAAGTTCACAAATCAAGATGTGATGCATTTAACGGTAGAGTGGACCTGACACATCTCAATGACAGTGAGTCCAACAAGCAGGAGGTAGGACTAGAGCAACAGCACTCGGCATGCAGACGAGGACCTGGACCGAGAGGCATCACATCACAATTCTTACATTTTGGAGATCTTCAGCTTCAACACGTACACAGTTTGTTAGCTCTAATGGTTTCATTTCCATTTCAATTTATTTAACAATGTGAAAGCTGATCAATCTGTTAATATTTTCAAATTCTGTGTTAAAACTAATCTTTTTAGCCTTGCATTTATATTGACTTGATTAACTTATTTTAGTACTAAGTTACTTACATTTATAGATCTTTAGATTGTATTATTTGCTGTGATCATGCTAGTTTTATCAAGGGTCATATTGGCTCTCATAATGTAATAAGTTGACCTCCAGGCTGCTGTCACATACATTGATCTATGAAAGCCTTTGACTGGTTTGACCCTTTCTGCAGTCTGTTCGGGAAGCTGTAGGGTTTGATGAAGGGTTGATTTGTTTGATTCTATCCCACTGGCAGTGATGGCAGGTATGATGTGCTTTGTTCAGTCAGTTCCTCAGAGGTGTCCCTTAACTCTGCAGCTATAGGTTTTGGCCCTTGAGCTTTTAGCTTTAGGTAATTTGGTAATCTTCTCATACTATATGTGTTCACTGCACACAACATTACAGGTTGATGATTTCTAATTCTTTACTTGGAACACACACACACCTCAACCTAAGAGTTGAAATGTTCCCCTCTCTCACCTGCACTGATACCTGTACAGTACTATAATTGCAATGAAGCTCTGCACAATACTTCTTAATGACATTTAAAGGTGCCTACCCAACCTTAACATCAAAAGTAAAAAAACATCTTTGTATTGTACTTCATTTATCATTCGCTATTGGCTGCTTGGATGAGCTCACCTCAGAATATACATTTGGAAAGAAAAGAGACCACATTTAAGTTTATACTGCCCACTGGGAAAGGTTTAGCGGTAGCTTAGCAGTGCCAAACTTTAAATTGAGTTTTTTCTCCAGCACAATGAGGCTTTGATTACTTGGTGTGATCCTAATACAGCTGTCTCTTGCCAAGATTGAAAAGGGGGAATCAGTTGCACTCTGGCGACTGCAAGCTGTGCAAATATCTCTATTAAACAATGTCAATTTCATCCCTCTTATATTCCTGCTGGTGTAGGTTTGGCATCTGGCACTGAAATCTTGCTTTCATTCAGTGCATATGGCACTGCAGCTCTTCTCTTTTAATAACAACTATCTGCATATTGGAGGTAAGCCAGCAACCTTTGCTGAGTGGGAATATGGAGGCATTCATGTTCTCTGTGACATTTATGCAGGACATAGAAAAATAGTCTTAATTATCTGACTCATCCTTCTGTTATTGGCAGCACATAGAAGCTCTTATAGTTCATAGTGTTCCCTGGCATCAGCTGTTATCATGGAATTAATGAAATATGCTCTTTCTCTCTAAAAGGAGCCCCAGCGGTCTAATGTCTCTGATTTGTAAGCAATGGAATCTGTGGTGGCATTCATAGAGCCTTTGTTTGGGATAGACATTTAATCACCTGAAGTGTATTGTTCATATTGAGTGAAATTAACACTGCATGTTTGAACAGCTAAACAGGACATTTCCCCTCATGATAGCCAATTACTACATGCTAAAAAGCTACCTGAGCTAGCCCTGTTTCTAGCAATTTACCCCCCAAACACCAGAGACATACTGCTACTGCTACATAAAGCACAGGAAAGAAATAGGAGCAGCAGTTTTGACCTCTGACACTGTGTCCTATATAACGCAGCATTTTAGTCACCCCTAAACTACAAAGCTCCTGGAAACTGTTCCAACAGAAAGTGGACTGAAAATGTTCAGATGACAGATTTTTCTCTCAGATTGAATAGCAACCACCTGAAAATTTCAGACAGCTCCCCCACCTCAAACCCAGAAATGGATATTAATTTCTTTTTAAACAGGAGCAAGGAGCTGAAACTATTTACTTGACACTAGATTAATATTTTGTAAATGTTATCTGCATGGCACTAATTACAGTCTGCACTGACGGAGCTGAAGCTGGCAAGATTAATGCCTGGCTTTCAAGTGATGAAAAATTGAAAGTTCTAGTGTAATAAATCTTTTAAACAGCTCTGACAGCTCCTTCCCTGCAGGTCATCAGGTGTTGACAGGCTGGAGTTTTGTGGGACTGAAGGTCCAATTACTGTTATTGTTTAAGTTTCTGAAAAAAAATCTGCATCCATCATTTTTTGTCCATTACTGTGTCTTACTATTATAATTTGCTTTTGCTCTTCCCAGCTGCTCTCAAAGTCACCCCGGTTGGACATGTTGGAAGCGGATAATAACGTGACTTGCCGACCCTCTAAGTTCTTTAACAGCCATTAAAACTGGGCTTTGCAGATATAATTGCAGCATGATTCTACAAATGCATGACCTTTTTTTCTCAAATATATAAAGAAAGTGGCTGTGGTGGGTAGATTGGGAGAAATTTAGTGTTTCAAGAACTGCCAGATTAAACATCAAAAGCATGGACTGATGATAGCCTGCGTTTTGTGTGTTTGCCCAGTCAGGTGTACAAATGGTTAATGTCAATGTTCAAGTTCAACAAGAGTTCATGTTCACTTTATTTTCTGATTCATTCATGGACTGCAATGACTGAAGCTAAAGTTGTATGATTGCTTTTCCCTTCCTTCAAGTTCATATAAAAAAAATATTATGAAGTCATGCACAAAACCAGGCCCTGCAGTCACAGAGTTGGAGTGTGAGGAGTTCCATGATAGAGTTAAGTCAAGTGGAGATCAGAGTCAAAGGCAGAGCACGGCGAAAAGGACTTGTTGAACTCCATCAGAAAGTGAAGAAGTGTCCATAACTAGGCTGAATGTGAACAGAAGAGTTATCATTCTTTTCTCAGTATTTCTCAGTCCCGAGGCCGCTTCACAGCATGACGCCGGTTACAGAAGCAAAATTTTAGTTGATGCCCTTAGAGAAAGCTGGAAATGACTTTTTAAGGATGTTTGTTACAATATTTATGATTAATGGATCAAACTGTTTTAGATTTCTTTGCTTACTTTAGCATGGCTTAATTTATTCTCACCATTTTACATTCTTCATGAATATTTGATTTTATTTTTCCAGTGTTTATTTTCAAAGTTAAAAAGAAATTTGAGAAATTATACATGTAAGTAATATGTTGTAAGCAACTTTTTTTTGCAAGCAGAAACTGTTATAAGTGCATAATGGATGTAAGGAATGTCAAATGTTTTGAGTGTATGAAATTATTTATTAGTTAATATCGGAGTCATCTATAAATGATTTAAACTTATAAATTATAATCATAAACAATCTGTGGATATGTTATCCAAAAGTAGAATATTTGCTTGTGTTCTCCTGATAGTATTATTTGTAAGAGGGGGCCTCTGACTGTTGTGCAAAAAAAAAAATGGAGGCAAAACACAAGCTGCTCCATTATTCCAGCACCCTGATGTTTTGTTTCACCTTCTTTTCATCTCCGTCCTGCAGTAGCTGCATGTTGCTGCGTCGCTGGCTGTCAGTTCTTCTCAGGGTGGCACTCCGATGCTCAGGCAGGTCAGGAGGAGGGGACACACTCCGACCCTGAGGGTCAACCCAGGTATAAACATGGTTGGTGACATAGCCGCCTGGAATCCGGCCGACTGAACGTACAGAAAGACAAAGCTTTTTACTGCCCTTCAGCACCTGAGGAGAGGAGAGGAGAGGAGAGGAGAAGAGAGGAGAGGAGAGGAGAGGAGAGGAGAAGAGAGGAGAGGAGAGGAGAGGAGAGGAGAGGAGAGGAGAGGAGAGGAGAAGAGAGGAGAGGAGAGATTCAGCCCACGTTAAACACAAGTAAAACATTTTTCTATTCTCAGAACATGTGAGTATACACAAATCCACATGTCAATCAATTTTATCTTATTTTATAAAGCCATAGCAAACACCCACACACATACATGCCCATGGTGTGGGCCCAGACACACCGTGTGGTTGCAGCAGTGAATATTGAAGTGAGACACAACACATAAAAAGGCTGAAAGGGATATTTAGGAGAAAATTAAAGATTACATAGAAATAATCCATTTTTGCGATGCTTCTCCACCATCCAAACCCCAAATGACCAAACACCTACCTACATACACACACACACACACACACACACACACACACACACACACACACAACAAATACATTTCTACTGAAAATTGCTGTTGGCTGTGCCTCATTGCCTTCTGATAGCTTGCTGTATGTGCAATCCCTCCGCAGATCAATATATTCCCATGTGCCCGGTGGTCTGGAGAAATCAGACTGAACAGGGCTGAAGGTCTTAATGCTCAAACCATCTTTCTGCAGCAGAAACACAAAGAGGACCTCTGTTTTCAGACGAAAAATGATCACGAACACTCCTGATTTCAAAACTGACATCACAAACAGACAGTTTACTCCTGCAGCAACCACTTCATGAGTTTTGAAAGCACAGGAAAGGTCTCTATATGGAAAGGCTTCATTTTGCGACCATCAATGTGTGTTATAGACTACAGACATATCAAATCAAAATTATTCCTCCATGTCAGGGCCCTAGTTGCAATAGAATGCATAGGCAAGGCATCTTTTTACCCAGTAACTATTTATAGCTCCATCTCCAGCCACTTCTATCAGCAATCTCATTCCTTCAGTCTTTACCAAAATCTCATGAGCACTGTCGCGGGATAGAACCAATCGAAAGGTTTAGAGCTCTCTTCTCACCACTCTGGGAAAGTAAAAAGCCTCCGTTACTGCAGCCAAGGAACATCAGATATCACAATCTGATAGAAAAAAAAAAAAAACATCATCTGCAAATAGGTGAGATATCACCACAGCTGCCTTGACATCCTGTACATGAATAACCAGCAAACAAGAAGGGTGACTTGGTGCACACTTACTAATGTACAATACTAATGTTGAAGGTGATTAAATCTATGCCTCAAATGAAAACGCACCCCTCACAGCTAAGACTGCAGAGAGACTTGAAATACAAGCTACATTCTGGACATGCTTGACCTTCTGTTGGATAAAATCAAACCTAAATGCTTCCTGATTTGATTTTAGGTGATCAGTCATCGCTTGACATCCCTGAAAACCACAAACACATTGTGTTGTCATTTCTACTTGATGAAAATGTCCTAGTTCTCTCTCCATTTAAAACTCTCTCTATGCTAAATATATTCATAGCTGTCAATTGCTTGAATTAATGTTACGTTTGAGAGAAATATTAACTATTGGTGTACCTTGACTTTCACTATGAATAAAAAGTCCAGTACAAATTAAATATATTATTATTATTACTATTATTGTTGTTGTTGCAGGTTGTACAGCCTTATGTATTTCTGCTGTGTAATGTCCCATATGTAATGTTTCATACATACAAGGGCATAGGTTTGGTTTTAAAGGGGCCTTATTATGAAAAACACTTTTTCAGTGCTTGTGTGTATATATTTGGGTCTCTGATGTGCTTATTCATGCACAAACTTGGAAATAAAACATCCCAGCCAGTTTGGTGTGGGCTGGCTTGCTCTGTACTCTTGTGATTCAACAGGCCATTCAGATTTGATGCCCCCTCTTACATTATTTGGGCCTTCATTGGCCCAAATGAAAATTTGTACTGCCCCCCCCCCCCATCCATGCCTCTATCTGAGTCTCCAACTACTAAATTTCCTGAGGTCTGCCATGTTTTTCTCACAAATGTCAGCCAAGACCTGGCTAAACTAAACTAAGCTAAGCTAGGCTAGGCTAAGGGCGTAAAATGTGCGCGTATTGCAGGGCTGGACCGAGGGACAGAGCCGCTGCTTGCTGACAGATGGCTGATGAGCACCGTCCAGCTCTGGAGGAGAGAGCCAGGGAGCAGAATCGAAGAGTCCTGTGTTGCTGCTGTCTCATCATCTGGAGGAATAAACACCCAATTCTTCTCTAATCCAGAGCAGTTTACCAGTGGAAGGAGTTTATTTTTTAAACCTTTGGGATTAAGTGGATTCATCTTCATACTCGCTTCTCACACACCGCCTCAGCTGCTGTCATCAATAATAAACATCTTAAATGCTGGTGAGTTTATATAATCTTAAAGTAGATATCTGTGTGTATAAACAATAACGCCGCTGCCATATTTATGCCTTTAGATGACATTAGAGTGTGGATGGAACAGCTACAATGTTAGTATGGCTCTGATTGATCTGAACTCCATTGAGAAGACAAGCATTTTAAAAGTTGTTTGCTTGTCATCTTGTGGACAGACCTGACAGCATGAATTCAGACTTTTTAGAAATCGGCATCATGATGCAGTTATTTCGGCATCCATTTATTTCAATTAGACCACAGCAAAATCTAAGTTTATTTTGGGTTCATTCAGGCTGAGCTTCAGTAACATCACCGCGCTGGTTGGGGACTAGCTGGCAGTTTGGGGCGAATAAATGCAAATGACACAGTCAATGTCGCGCGAGTAACAGAAGGTGTGTTGGTGTGTTTGCTGCACTGCTCATTGGCACCGCTGTTTTCTCTGGCAACCATGTTTCTCCGGGTTTCATGCTCAACAGTTGCCATGGTAGCTAGCACACCCCGCAAAAAAAAGAGTGGGGTGAACTCAAAACAGCTGTTCTGAAAAGGCCTGTTTACACCAGATGAGAAGGCTGCTGTGGTGCTTGATCCTTGTGGTATTTTAACCAAAGAAAGTCAGAGACATTTTATTAAGACCCCAGGGAACTGTGTTAACTTGTGGAAAAGGGGTATAATATGGCCCCTTTCATTTTGGTAGGGATATTTTTTGTTGAATGGGCAAAATCATTGTGTATGTGTACTTGCTCTCTATCACTCTATCCACTCAAGAGTTTCATAACAGAATCAGTGATGCTCAAACCTATCTTTAAAATAATCTCCAAAACTTTTGATTGTATTATCCTGAACTTCTGAATAGATCTTTCACTACCACATCAGAGCTCACCTGAGAGGCTGCGACTCACCTGTCTGTGTGTCTCTGTGCTGCTGCTGACAGGATTTTAATAATGAAATGATGACTGACAGTCACAAAGGAATCAGTTGGACGAGCTGTTGCTAATTTAGCTTATAAATAATGTTCATATGCAATAATAACTCTGCTCTTGATCCACTCATGGAAAGGAGGAGATAAGGCATTAAATACTAAATATTTCTCACACTACTTTCAAAGATTAATGTTTGGACTAATTACAGAACATTCTTATTAATTAAGTAATAAGATTGTTACTGACACTTTGGTTCTTCTTTCAAAAGGACTAGATGTTGCATTTGGGAGGAATTTTCACCAACAGAAATGAAGTTGTTTAATTAAACAGCATGTCTGAGCAACAATCACAAATTAGCTAACAACACCTAAAGCCTGAAATTAAATATAATATCAAATGATCTTAGTTTTGTCCTGTGAAGTTGTTTTCAATTCTGTGACATCTGGAACATTTAAACTATAAACATGAACCTCTTCAGATTCTCCACCTCACCGACTCCACTACTACTACTACTGCTGCTGCTGCTGCTGCTGCCAGGCTGCTGCTAGTCAACAATGTGCACAGCTTGAAGTTGAGGGTTGCCAGATCATCAGGTCGAGTATCCCCCATATCCTGCTCTCTCACTCTTTATCATAATAGCACACTTTTTTGCAGAAAACACAGAAATCTGGCAACTCTACAGAGATCTTCCCATTAACATTATGTGCAGTTAAAACAGCTAGATTGTTTGAGATTGGTAAAAATATCGGTAGGGACAATTCAGCAACAATATTGGTAGGGACACGTGCCTGCTGTCCACACCTACGTATACATGTTTCATGCTGTTTTTTAAGTATTCAATGAAAAATGCAGTGCAAAATAAATCTAAGAGGCTACATCATGATGAATCTCCAGTAGTCATTTCCTGCTTACTCTGTATGCAAGGTTGGTGAAATAACTTCTTGGGGTAGCTCTGTGTCCCTCAGGAATCCAAGTGAATGCTGTTACCGAACACAATATCCCTCCATTCTCTCCTTTATTGAGCCACAAATACATCTAACCCTCACATCAGTCTTCTTTCATCTGTCTTCTTCCTACAATACTTGCAAGAAAACTACTAAATGCTTCTGTTGAGATGCCTATGCGACAAGCAACAATTCAAATTATTACTTGTCAGCGTGCTGTGGATTTCAGAGGAGGTACGTCTCCTTGAGCATGACAATCTAGCTGAATCAATTTCACGATCCTGATTTGTGCTGAGAGATAATAACTTCAATTCTGTGACAACAAAACCCTGTCAGCAGTGGAGATCACTGACTGGACCAAAATGCCTGTCATCACTCCCTCCCTCTTTCACCTCCTCCCCTCTTGACGGACCGCATCAATGCAGAACTGTAGATAAAAGTATAGAGGAGATAAGTTCTGCAACACACGCTGCTAGTAGCCTTTATTCAAAGAGAGAGAGAAAGAGAGAGGCACACAAAAAAAAAAACACAGCGTGAAGTCGTGAAGGCAAATTGCGTGTCTCCATGATTTTATTATTGTGTCAAGATTTTGAAACTGTGTCAAGATTTTGACACTATGGTGCCAAGATTTTTGACAAAGCCCATCTCCTTGTTGGAACAACACACATCACCAGCGCACGACATGTGTCACATGTCTCTGAGCCACCAGACATCACCAGGGGGTTAAAAATGAAACGAAATGCAATCAGGATGGCATCATTTGCAGATTGAACATATCGCACATATAGCAAAGAAGGAAGATGAGGTTAAAAAAAATGTGAATGTGGAAGGTGATGAGACAGCTTCAAGGAGATCTCAGAATACAAAAACTTAAGTATTATATATGGAAGTTTAATTGGTGGTGCTGATTCCAAGCCACAGTTTGATTAAGGCTTCCTGTTGGTACAAAGCAGTAAAATATATTCATTTGTATACTAATAGAAAAACCTGTATAATGTATGTAGGAAAAACAAGTATGCAGGATAAACTGTACACTATTATTATGGAATTGGGCCACAGTTATAATTAGTTGTTTTAGAGCAGCATTGAAATTTCTGTGGGAGGATGATGATATCACTATAGATCTTTACAAATTGAACTGAAAAAGTTTTTAATGGCATTGCAGCATCCACATTCTCAAGTAGATATTAGAGAGAGATTACTGGTGTGGTTCTTTATTTTGGTGATTGTTTGATTCATGGACACCGGCGTCTCTCTTAGACACTTTCCCAACCAGCTACAGAGCATCACTTTGATTGATTATTCCAAACAGGCTCCATGATGGTGTGTGCTGGTCTGAGAAATTTAACTGCATTTAGAGGAAATGAAGGAAGAAGTCAAAATGAGCAGTGTTTAGATGCAATGGGAAGCAAGAGCGCAGGGAGTCAGGGCAACATGACAGACAAGGAGAAAAAGGAAAGATGGAGGGTAATGGTGGCGATGGAGGAAGGGCAGCGGGTTTAACAGGTTGCTCTGTCCTGTGAATAAGAAACAGCGGTAATCGACGAAGCAGCCGTGGTACAGTGGTCCTAATGCGTCATCCCTGGAGGAAAAGTGCTGATTATGACACCGGGCTGATGAACCTCGGCTCTGCTCGCAAGCAGAACAAACAGCGCTGGGGAAATAATGGAAAATATAGCAGAGCGTAATGGGAAATGGCAACGGCAGGTAAACTGCTTTCAGACGATGCTGCGGAAAAAACAATATGCTCTCATGAGAGTCCAGGCAATCCATTTTATACACAAAAGCTGACTGCACAAAGCCCGGCGGTAGAGGCCATCCAATTCCATCACTCATAAATGCACGTCACATGCTGTGTACTGTAGAAGGTTTAGAGCTACAGTATAAGACGTGAGGGATTAAACCATAAACTTGGTTATATAAAGAGGATGTATTAAATGGCCCGACGGTGTTGTTAACTCTTATCAGTGGAGTAGTTTAATCTCCAAAAGTCATCAGAAATCATTAGATGATAATGTGTGTCAATTTGCATAAGTGTGACATGACTACACAACTATTTGAATATCAGAATGTGTTAGCGGTGTTCCCCTGACATCAGCCCGTTTGTGGTGCAACGCCACACCTGCCAGAGATACATAAATAATAAAGAGATTATTATGAAATGTGAGGTCAGACGATAAAGTCGGGCGCAGTGGTGCACGAGTGGACGAACAACGCTGCTGTTACAGTTATTGATGAAAGAGCAGTTTGGCTAGAAGGTTAGGCTTTATCACTGGTATATTACTACCAATGAAAACAAGTTATTCAATGGGATTAACACATTCTGAGCATTATTTTATTCTGTGAAAATGTACAGGAGGTTTTCTTAACAGACAATACACTCCCCAGGCCATCAAATCAGTTATATGAAGGCAGTCTACGCCCTCTGCTAGTGTAAAGACTAGGTGATGTATAAAAGCCATATATACAGCACAATATTTAGAAACAAGTTCTATTGCAAACAAGGGAGAGTGTCTGGACATTTTAGGACACTAGCCTACACATATATTCAGGTTTTTTCACAGCGAGAAAAGTGCAGCTTCACTGAGGAGTATTGGAAACTTTGTTCAAGGGAAAGTAGTCAATAAATGTCCCCAAACCCTCTACTGGCAAAAGTTCTTTCATTTCATTAAAAACATTTCTAAAAAACTGATAATGTGTCTTAAAAGTCACCAAATCTAATGAAAACATTGCTAAGTTGGCAACACAAGGCCCCAAATGTAATTAAACCCCCAGTGCTCTACCTGATGTCCTATACTAAAACAAAAAAGTCTCTGCTTTCATGAGGGTTTGGATAAGGTTTTGTTTCGGATAGGTGGATTTATGACAGAAAAAGAAAAGAGAGTCCATCAGTCGTCGGCTAAAAGCATTTCTTCTGTGGTGCTGTCAGATGATTTGGCTGCAGAGTTGAAACCACTCAGTGCTAATTGTTCCTGCCGATTGCACACACTTAATAAGTTGTCATGAACACTCATAACGCACAAGTGAATTCAAGTGAATCAAAGCAAGTGATCTGAGCACACAGTCCAGTCACACACACACCAACAAACACAACAACAAACACATCGACCTGAAAACACACAGATCTGATGTAAGAAACTGATACAGACATACGAAGTACAAGACACCAAAAAACAACCAGGTAAATTGCCTTTCACCTGTTCATTTAGTGCTGTCAGAAAGGATCAGTCAAGCAGTAGAGATCTACTTTATAAAAACACACACACACACACACACACACACACACACACACACACACAGAGGTGATATTTATGAGAAAAATCTAATGTCATGAATTCACGTCTACTGCAAGCACAATACTTACATTTTATATTTAAAATATGTACAGTTTCAGTATATCACATGCTCTTCAAGAATGTGGATATCTGTGTTGATCCATACTTTCAGATCCTGTAGCAAAATGTTATCAAGTAAAGGGAGTAACATTCACATTGTCCTGATTCAAACCAATTACCACGCAAACAAGCTTGCAAGCAGCGTGACATTTGCTAAACACAGTGGAACACTTAAACATGCACAATAAGGATACACACTTTTACGTTAAACCTCAATTATCTGGGAAAAGCTGCGTCTGAATGATTTTATCCCTGTATCAACTAAGTGCTCCACAATACGGCATGTTTTTTTTCTCAAAAGAGAACACAGGACAAATGATTTACAGAGCAGATATGTACAGTATGCCTTAGTAGACAAAAAAGGCAGTTAATTTTCAGTTGTACCAGGCTCACCCTTTTTTTTTTGCAACATTTGAATTTCCTGGCTTCAGTAACGTACAACAATGGTGTTGAACCACAAGATCAAACTCAAGATATGTATGCAGCATTCCCACACACACACACACACAGCAGGAAGAGCTGGTGACACATAAAAAATATACACAAAACAAAACTGCAACACACAACACTGATGGTGTTCTTGTACTACTGTTAGCGTTAAGACAGTCAGGAGATTAAAAAGGAATGATACTCTTTGCTGGCACTGCTGCATTGTGGTTTCACAGCGCGTTTGTCCAATTACAACACCCAGCAGTGACGGTAGGCCCGGTAAGCTCTGGAGAGCAAGCGAGCTGTAACAAAACTGGAATGCGTTTGTTTGATGGCTTGCTGGAAATCCGAGCGCGGCTGGGAGGCAAGCGGATCTGTCAGCGGTGTGAATGGATCATAGCCATCGATGCAGCGTTGGCACAATTTTCAAAGTCCGATCCATCTATCAGCCGTATGTGTTTGCGCCTTTGGGCGAAACGTGTCACCGGCAGCGAGTGCGCCTGTGAGCCTGTCGATGGAGTGTTTCTCTGACACTGATCGAGGTCAAAGAATAAACGCAGGAATCACATGTGCTCGTTTCCACATGGGTTGAGTTTACATGTGTCACACTGACATGTAAAACCCGCAATGTGCTGGTTTCACAGTGAGTCACAATACTTTCGGAAAACAGTGTGTTTCTTTTGTTCTATTTTATTGAGCTCAAAGAAGGAAATACAGATCGAAATTGAATTCAAAACGCACAGTGGACTGTTTTGCTTTAAGCACATTCGAGGGTGTTCACATACATTTTGGGTGAACAGTTTAGGACTCCAAACTAAACCTTTTATACACAGTCCCACAGTGTAAGGACATTTTAGCAGGTGAAATATTTTTGAAGTGAATAAATGATAACTGATGTCTTTAATTCACCAAATTAGCCCTTAATTAATGCAGTTAAATGCTATAAACTGAGAACATTGAAGAAACCAAATTACAATAACTTATTCTCTCTTATTTCTGTCCTTTATGACAACATATTAGTCATGACAACAATTCACTGTACAACTGTTGCAGAGCAATTAACCACCTTTATCATATTGCATAGCAGCCGTCAATTAACATTGACCAGTGTGTCCTATTTTTACAACTTGAAAACTTGCAGACATGAATCATCTTCAGGAACATGTCTAGACCTGTGAGGATAATTACTTTATCGACTTATCATACGATAATGTAATTATAGACATTATCATGTTGATATATTGACTTATCGAACGATATATGGACATGACCTTGATCATGTTCACCTCAATGTTGCCCACTGCGTTTACATGCATGGACATAAGAATGTCACCAACATTTTCGCCAGAATAAACAGCATAATTTATTGTGTGTGGTCTATTTGAGTCAAATTAACTGTCTACCTGTTTCAGTAGGTTGTTTCAAGAAAGTTTCAGCATTTTGATTGATACAGTTTTTGCTCCTGCTGTTAAAATTAAAAAAAGAAGAAGGCAGCGCAGGCATGAGACCCGCTCTTCCTCGGCCTCCACATCATGGGCAGATTTCCCACACTCCAAATTAGCGGCTGATAAGCTATTCATGTCACACTGGAGAAGTAGTCGCCGCCATTCCTCACTGCTCACGTCCCAAGCGGGGAATGCGCAAGTGAGCGGTGCTGCTCATATGGCATTAACCATAAATAATGTTTTTACAGAAGCCCGCCATTACTGCCCGGACATTAGCTACTACGTGTCTGAGGTGGGAGCCATGTGCAAGCAATCCTCACTAACCTTGATCATATCAGGGGAAAGACTTGTTTCACATTCCAATCCCAATGTCTGAATATTCATAAGACTTAAAAGTTCATGGCTCTTTGAGAGGGTGTACTTGCATTATTATGCTATTATATTATCATTATATCAGTGGCATAAAATGGTCTTAAAATGACAATAATATTGTTTATCACAATTATTTCTGGGACAAAATATCGTCCATGTCGTTCTAGTATTTTCTGACTGCACTATATACTGAGTATTTGTGTGTACTGTTTTGCCACGTGTGTGAGCATGCACATGCACATTTGTTGGACACAGAGACGCAGTTCAGGCCCCAAATGAAGTAAACACTTAGAAGGATTAATGAGTAATTGACAAGGCCACAACACAGAGACTTAATGGAGGCAAGTCATCAATCACAGGGATTAGCTAGAGGGAAACATCCACAATGCTCTGCCCAAGTCATCTCCACTAATCCTCCCATTCCCCAATCCATCTCTCACTCTCTGTATCTCTCTGTAATTTGAATAAATGTCACAAACCACCTGCAGAAACACACACACACGTATGCATACATCACTGCAGGATAGGACATGCATATAAAATACAAACAACACAATGTGACCGACAGTGAAAGCATGAGAAGAGTCAAAATGTAGTGATTAACAGGTCGGTATAAACACTAACCTCCTTGCAATTTCTTTTCACTATTTTCTGCTGTTGAGTCCATCCTTTCATCACACTTAGAAAAAGCACTCCTTAAGGTATGTATCATAATGCCTACAAGTCCCTGATATTTCTAGACTATTGCCATTTATCATTTTAAGGTGAACACAGAGAGAGATCTATGCTGGCTTTCTACAAATAACAGGGTGGATAATATACATAACTGTTATCACTGTGTCACTGAAGACAAAAGGTTCAAAACACACTTGTAATTTTTTTTTTTATCATACAAAACAACAATGCAAGAGTTCTAGTCAACAAATACTGCAGAGTCTGAGATGTACGCACAATGATGAATGTTACGTTGAGTTAGAAAATAATAAAATGGAGAGTTTTTGTTAGTTGTAGCCCTAACAGGGTTGTTCTGACAAACATCCATTACATCCATGAATCCACTGTTCCATTGCCACCACAAGCAAATAGTCCCAGAATTTGGCGGCTTGTGTTTCAGCAACATCTGAAGAAACATAGACCGCTAATGGTTTTAAAACGACCACATTTGTTTGAGACATAAAATCATTTTTGTATGTGACATCCACCAGACTCATCATAGTCTTTGTAATTTACTAATGTTTGTATTTATGTTGCACAGGCGACGTTAACTGGTGTAAAGGAAAAATGAAAGGTGAGACAAAAAGGAAAGAAATTGGTGAAGAATTTTCAGAATTGTACTTGTTTATTGGACTTTTTATTTTCTTATATTTCTTATATGTCTTATATTGGATTGGTACTTTAGTACTGTTGCTGCGGGTGCCTTTTAAAAAGTTTCTAACAGTGCTTTCTCATTTTTACTTTAAGAGATATTTTAGAGAAGTTTTTCTTTGTCTTGAGGTCAGGCTTGGTTGGAAATCTGAGCCATTGTGGGCCTGTAAAGCCCTCTGAGAAATGGGATGTAATATTGGGCTATTGAAATGTACTTGACTCGATTTGAAGTACATGCTAAGGTTCCTGGAATCTTGAAGAAATCGAAAAGGGCTTTTATAATTCAGTGATATTTATTAATAAATGCTGTGGGTGTTACATACAGCAAAGTACATACAGTATCTGTTGGTGTGGGAAGAAATCCACAAAAACATGTAACGAAAACTCCAACTTCACACCGAAGGAACCTCCGCTGAGATTTTTGGACTTCCTTGCTGTGAAACAACACTGTGAACTGTTGCAACAAAGTGTTAAAAGGGGATATACAATGTCCTAATTACACAGTAGTCAACACTGAATTACTTGAAATTGTTCAAAAAGAAAAAGACTGTCAGGATGGCTGGTGGGGCCATGGATCAATCTACCCCCCACTCGTTCCTTCACACCAGCTCATTAATCAAACCTGCCTCCTATAGCTCCTCTCCTCCCTCTCATATCTCCTGTATTGAACGCCATATCTCTCAGCAGCTGTAATTTACGACGCCTCCTCCCGGACACAGATGCCCGACGTCTTTCACCGGCATTTACTCAGAGTGAGAGAAAGCAAAAGTAAGAGCGGTGAAGGCCGATTCAGAGCTCAATCTCTGCTTGAGTTAGACACATTCCGCTTGCATCTTTGCATCTAAATATAAATAGATTTCTCTCTTTCATATTGTACACCTGGGAACAGCTGCATTCATCATTAATGTTTCATAAAGCATGTACAATCAGCTCTCATGTCACATTATTAATAGAGCTGGGTATAAAAGAATGAATTGGTACTAACCCTTGACAAGCAGCAGAAGATTTAATTTTACATAACTGATCATTGAACATAAACCATTCTCTGTGCAGAAGTGGCTGAGATTGACACTAAAATGAGAATAGCTGGTCCACCTTAAAGGTCAGTCCACCTAAAGTGAGCCTGGTCAGGTTAGGATAACCCATTAATGCTAACTTCGGGGCTAACCCCTTCACTTTTCCAGCTGTTGGGGAAACAATAGACAAGACTTTTCTTGGTCTTGAGAAGCTGCAGCATTTATTGAGTGAAACACTGTAGCCTGTACTGTACATTTACTGCCAGATTGACAACTTACTACTAACCTTTTCCTCTGCTCCGCTCGCATTCACAGTTAGTCGCTCAACCACGCACTCGATATACACACACATTACGCACTGCCCTGTTCCTTAAAGGAGATACGCTACCAAGAGTTTTCCAGGCAACGACACAGAGGTTGACTCATGTTTCGGAACAGCGCTGTACAGAGGCTCTTTGACGCTATTGATTTCTGAATGAATGGATATTTGGCGTTATTTTTGGCATTAAAAAGATCATTTTTTTGGCTTGGTGGGGGTTCCCATTGGCCTGGTGGCCTGTACAATTAAAGGGGGAACATTGGACTTTCTTTTATTCTAAACTATACAAAAGCTGACCTGCAAGTGGCAATGGCGTCTGTTTCCGCTGCTCAAACCGAATCAATTTAAAATGCTCCTCCACTCGCGGATGCATTGATGTACCTCAGCATTCAGACAGGAGCTCCGCCTGGAGCCATCGGAAAAGTGTCTGAGATATCAAATGGAATGGTTTTAAGTAATTATCACTGCTTCGGCTTGGAGCCTCTCTAAAGGATATGCCAGGACAAATTGACTTACAGCAGTTACAATGGTAAATTCAGATAGGGGTAAAGAAGTGAAGGTGCTTAACTTAGGGTGAAAATGTAAATTAGACTAAACCTGTTCTTTCATTAAGCATAATAGAGCCAGACTACATGTCTAATTTTCTCATTTCGAAGTTTCAGTCTGAAGAATAATTTACATGATATCAGACTGTGTCTTACCAATTGGATATTAAAAAAATACTTGACATGCATGAAGGATGCTTTTGGTTCCTTTTTTTTTTGGTCTGTCTGTTTGCAGGAGATGTGAAAACTGCAGATTTGGTGGAAAGTCAGGCCATGGGGCATAAAACAAGAGAGGAGAGAGAGCAAGAGATGAGAGTCTAAAGCCATGCTGGTGGCTCTGTGAAGTTGTACTTGAGTAAAATGCTAAACCCAACATGCTTACAATAATTAAGCTAACATACTAATGTTTAACATGTGTAATAATTACCATGGTTGCCATCTAGTTTAGTGTGTTAGCATGCTAACATTTGGTAATTAGCACTAATCAGCACTGCTGAGGCTGATGCGACTGTCACTTCCCATCTTGCAGGCATTTAATTATAAACCAAAGTATTAGACAAATTACATTTTTGACCTATTAATGATGCAAGACAAAAAGTCAGAAGATCACCAATTCATCTTGAGGAGGACATTAATGTGCCAATTTTCATACTGGCTTGGTTTCAGACATTTAGCTGATGTGGCCATTACAACACACAACAATTGCAAGAGTAGAGTTTACAGTCTGTTGATGAAGGACATTTCCTGCAGACAGAACACATGCAGTCACGGCTGAGGAAGAACACACACTGGGGGTCAAACAAGTGACTCCTCTGTCAGTGGGCGGCCTTTCTATCCAGAAGGCTACCTCACTGCCCACAAATGTACTAACAGCCTCTCCATTTGAAGACTTTATTCATCTGTCCTCATTTCCTTAAGAGACACTCCTGCAGGCGAGAGACATGAATTATGGAGAACAGACACTAGCAGGAGCTTGTGCGTGTCTGAACGTTGTATAAGATGGTCTCATTACGCACAACTAAACTGTGAGTGTCTGCAAGTGTGTGTCAGTATTTATTCTATGTCTGTGTGTGTTTTTCCGTAGCTGCATGTGAGTGTGTGCTTATCTTTGTTTTCAGTTTGTTTGTGTGTGGGAGGATCAAAAGACTGTGGAGGCAATAAAGTTTCAGCTGTGGTACCTGGATAAGAACTTTCTCATGCCTGAAGAGCTGCTGTGTTACTAACAAGTGTAGATAGTCACATTATGCATTATGCAAACCTTGATACAACTGTTGATTTCCTGACAATGCACAACGGCCTATCAAATCACAGGAACTAAGCTATTTGTAACCAATCATATGGCAGTATTTTACACAGCTCACACCCCCCAGAACGGTTGGTTGACTTAGCTGAACAAACCACGTTACTGTTTTGATTATACAAGAGAGTCTTGAAAGAGATGAACGCTTCTTCAGAGGAAACTTCAAGTGTCGATGAAGAAAGTGACAGCTCAGCGACCGCCACCACCGTAAACAAAGGAGATATTATGGATGAACAAGGTAAAAAGACGTTGTGTATGTGGCAGAACCTTGGCTATTTAAAGTCTGACTGCAACAGAGTTGACCACATATTGTAAACTCTGCCAAAAACATGTGCCAACCAAAACAGGAAATACCACAAACTTACCTGAAACACTGTCACCCGACAGAGCACACACAGTGCAAACATTAACAGTCACAACCACCAGTAAACATGTCACCTGGAACAAGCCAGGAGCTGCTCAGAGAAAAGCCCAAGCAACAAACAGTCATGTCTGTGATTTCTAACAGTGAAGACCCGATGAACGCATTGCATCGCAAAGTTTGCCCCCTTTCATATTTAATGGGACATGAGTGAATCATTTTGCAAGGCATACAATTTGTCATGCAAATGAGGACAGTATTTGCCAGGAAGTGTTGTAGTGAAACTGACAGAGTGGTTTGATGGTGGACCAGGAAGATACGGGAAGATGTGCGTGGAGGAGAAAATAATTGTTGCCGTTTCGGGAATTCGACTTTTACACAACCCTTCCCTACCAGATTAGAAGGACAAAAGACAAAAGAAAGACAAAAGAAATGCATTGTTTATTTACACAATGCTTGCTAAGAAATGCTAACAGGCCTTTGCCAGAGAGTGTTGACATAGCGACGAGTGAGAAGTAGGTCTTCCCCACAAGTGAAATTCATGTAAGGTATCATTTAAGAAAGCACTGTTATAGCACTACAGCTTATGAACCTTCTGCAAATGCCAACATCTGTCAGTTTTGATGCTACTCAGTTTGTGAACTACTGGTGTGTTTACATTGTGTTTCTGTGCCCTACTGGCTCACCTGTCAATCACACAACACACCAGCCCACCCACTCAGACGCTTGGAGCCTAAATGAACTTTTCTGATATCTACTTGTTTTGTTTTTTCTTTTTTCCTGTACTATATACATATATATGTATAAACAATTTACAGGATCTTTCACTGCAAAAAGGGATTGTTTTTGCAATTTCAGATGGATTTGAGCATGAAAATTTCAAATAGGAGTGATACCAAGAGTCGCCTTTATCCCGCAGAGCAGAGAGGAAATAAGCGGCTGCAGGCTTCTCATCAGCATGCTGGTCAAACAGCGAGCTGAGCCTGCAGGAGATCCCTGAGGTCTGACATCAATGGGGAGAATGGCACATACCACAAACACACACACAAACCAGTCCTACACATGCATACTGTATGCAGACTTTTTCCTAGGTCACCTTTAATGTGCACCGCAGTGTTGCCATGTGACATTGAAAACAAATAATAGATAATTACTAAGACACAATAATGCAGTGAATGATGAAATAACTAAAGAGTCCTGCATGTGGAGCTTTATTATCTGCATCATTTTAAGGATAAGAGTAGGTGTGTTTTTACAAAATGAAGTACAATCACTTACTTCCATGTTTAATTACAACACTTGAATGACACCTGAAAGCACACATTTTTTTTTATTGTATAAAATTTTTAAAACTTTTGCATTTGAACCATTTGATGTTTTTTATTACTTTGGGGGAATAAATAGCAACATATCATGTTTCAGTACACATACTCTGAGCTGTCCTCATCACAGCTTGACCTTGTTTACTATAATCTATAGCAGAAAACCACAAGAAATTTTGGATGAACGAGGTGAAACTGCTATTTTAAAAACAAAATCAAAATCGAGATCGAGAAGTGGTGAACCTGAAGTGTAGACGCAGTCTGTAAAGAATATATGAAAGGAATGGATTCCCATCACACTGAACAAATACGCTTTCCCACAGTACATAAAAGAAAACATACTATAAGGCCAGCTGAACCTCTATAACTGTATTTGATTTATTATTCAGCTTCACTGTGTGTTTGGTTTAGGTTCATACAGAAAAGAGGAGCAAAGAAATCGAAAAGACAAGAAGTGATGCAAATGAGTACAAGGAGAGGAGACTTACTCATTTCTTACTCCCTTGAAGTCTCACGTCTTTTGTTACATTGTATATCAGAGAAAATGATGAGCCACAAGGAGGACTCACAGCAGTGAACTGTGAGCTTCTGCATTATCCTGTTATAACGTTGCATCATTTATTAAACGTGTGCTGCTGTTTGAGGGAGAGCAGCTGTGCAGCAGCCCAGCTTTCTTGAATGTAAAAGCCGTTGCACTGCACCGACAACATCCGTCAATCGTAAATAGATTACGCATTTGTTTTTCAATAGTATATTGATTTATATAAAATCATCCTCGTGTGACGGGCCTCTGCTTTGCTCTCGTGATATTTATTCTACTGTCCTAATCAGCCATACCATAAATTAATCAATACTGATGACTGACAGGAAACTGAAAGCCTCTACCGACTGCACGGTCGGTTTATCTTCATATATTTGTGTCTCATTTTTCCCCGTGGTCTTCTTTCCTATCAGCCACAGTGAGAGAGAGAGAGAGAGAGAGCTGAAGTAGTTCCAGAGGAATCACTGAGATGCTTTGAGCTCCTGTAAAACTCTGGATAAAGAGAAGCAGGGACAGCCAAACTATACACAAGCATCCAGGTAATAAACACGTCTGATCATCCTCTGCCAAGAATGTCATCAAAGTCTACTTGATCTACTTTCTGCTGAACAATTTCGACAGGAAAACCTTTCTGAAACACAAAGCACTGTGGCGAGGTGAAGCTGCGCCACTAAAACATAAAACTGAGAACCAGAACGCATGTGCCTGTTCTGAGAAACCCCCTAAAAATACAACTTTTTTTGATGAGCTCTCTGTTCCCCATGTGCCTGGCAAGTTAAAAGCCATTTAGCGTTTTTATTCAATATGAGTTTATGAACGTACTGAAGCTTTTTATGGGACCAGTTTAGTAGGCTGGGCAAGCAGTCAGAATCCTGCAGTCAGCACCAATAAATAACCACTGCTCCAGACCGAGCAGGGGTTGATACCGTCCAGGTCCATGAAGGACACTTAAGCGTCATAGCCAATTAAAATATACAGCTGAGTGGGACAGGTGGTCATGAATAATGCTGCACAAACCAGTGCATTTCTTCACAGTTTGCGCAGGTATTCCACCTGTGTCCACCAGCGAACATCGGGCTGCTGCATGAGGCTGAAGAAAAAATTGAAATTACACTGCAATAGAGTGAAATGTTACAATAAACACCTTCATTTAGTTACGGTCTGGAGAAATTCAAGGAGGAAAGTCAGTTAGAAAAGGGCAATTGAAGGCTCACTATTGCTTATCCTATTCCAATTTCAAAAAAGAAAGTGATCAGCAGTTTTATTTAATAAAGCTGAGACCGTCCTCACCAGAAAAACAGTGTCCTCTCATGTTGATACAAAGAATCAATATTCTCTCTCTGTTTCTGAACTATATGACATGAATTATGACAACTGAGGGTATGTATGTGTGGGAGTGTTAATAGTCGACATGCTGACACATTTTGCTGTTAGGGGTCACGGTGGCTTCATTCTGTGAACAGCTACAAAAATTTGACGTGCGAGAGCAACTGAAGAAAAGGGCGGGTGGGTGTTTCAAAACTCACTGTCAGCTGATTGGCAGCCACATTAATTAAAATGTCTTTTTTTCCTTAATGAGACTTTATCTGCGACATCAAAGCTTGACAGTATGGAAAATTATAGTAACCACTGTCAAAACTAAATGGGTACCAAGACAATTAACTCAAAGTGATAAAAAGGTACAGCCTAGTCTGGGGTTCATGGTTTGATCACCGGTAGCCTCACACTGCACAAAGTAGCTAAATAATGCAATACAAACTGACATGAAGGTGCCAGACTGCTTCAGAGATGTTATGAAACAAGTTAGATGACAACAAAACAATACAGACTTATATGAGAGTTCTTGAGATTTTGCCTCCGTGTTATTTCTCACAGTGAAGTAATTAGCTTCTCTGCCTTCCCCGTTAGGGACTGTTTAAGCCTTGAATGATTTCAAATATTCTAAAGTGAGCCGCTTCATCTAGACTGTAAGTCGTCTATCAGCTGATCAAGCAACACAGAGAGAACGATGCTCCCTGCAACCAAAACAGACTCTCTAATCTGAGATGTGTCATCATTTCTGTCTCATTTCCTGTTTCATTTCGGTTTGAGCTGAAGTCAATCTCAGCACAAATAAGCATCTTAATGCTCTGACATGGGACAAGGAGTCTTTATAGTCTTTATAATACTACTTCAGTACACAAAAATAGAAATACTGCAGCTCATCTGGCACTTCAATTATTGGTAGAAGTGTCCTCCCCCCATGTTATTGCTTCCCACCTTTCACATTTTACATTGTCATTTCTTCTACTGTTGATATAAAACTATTAGTACAGCTTTAATAGTTTAAGAACATTTTAAGATGTCAGTTCATGAGGAAATTAAATATGATCTCAAAGGTAATGTACATTGGTAAAGACTCCTTTCAATTTATTCTTGAAACGACTCCAATCACATCACTTCTTTAAATGGCTGTAATAACTACTGTATAAACACCATTCAATGCATTGAAATGCATTCCAGCTTTCAAACTTCACTGATATTTCATGACTGTGCTAAAAAAAAAAAAAGAAAGAAATAAGAAAAAGTCTGTCACAATCCCTGGCTGACCCTGTTTGACATGTACCTCTGCACACTCCGTGACATTGTCCTGGGAATTCAAAGACCTCTGAGAAGGCAGCACTGCAGTAACCTCCTCAGGGCGTCCGTATCTTATCAAACAACACTCCCAGCATCCTGCGGTGCTGCTCTGTCTTACGAGCGCCTCTCACCGCAACACGCAGCTGTTTTTCATGCTTCCAGTGCTCAGCTATGCAGAAAATTAACTCCAGCGGCAACAGCCCATCCACACAGGCCAATCTAAACACAGTCCCCACCTCTATCCATTTCACTCCATCTCTCTTCCTTCGTCTCTCTCCTGCACACACACACACACACACACACACACACACAAAATGACGTTTCCTGTACACCCTTTCCCCATCAAACGTCCATCCACACCTCCGCATCAGCGACAGTCAATCACTTGTGCACTATTTCATTTGCAGGCATGCATTAGCTCCCTCTACATGTCTCCTGTCTTTACATATGAAGCCTCTCACACCGTGTACCAGTGAGCTCTATCACTCTCCACAGTTATGCACACAAAGTTGAACAAAAATAATATTGTCTCAACTTGGTTATTGTAGTACTTAAGTATTACATATTATTTTTAAAACCAAAAGACATTCATAAATAATGAAAACCAGGGAGCTTAATCAGCTGACTGTGTAATTGCAAACGTCCCCAGTTCAAACTCATGAGTAGGCTATTTTAACAGCTTGGTTTTGCCTAAAAAGTGCAGACCATGAATAATATTACACTCTTATTATAACACTTGCAGGTATAGTGGTCAATAAATAACGAAATACAAGAACTACTTGCACATCAAATGTGATTCAACTCGGAAAATTCTGGTTTTGGGAACAGCCCCAGAAACCACTCCAGTGCTAAACATCATGTCTCAAATGATTTGCCTCATTGGTGAGTGTGATGCCAGGCAGGTCTTCACTGACATGGTGGCACGGTGTTTCATTCTGTTGTCAGCTGTGCCTGTCGCTGTGAGCTCCTTCCCTCCTCCACAACACACACACTCATGGTAGTGGCAGGTCTAAAAAGACGTGGGAGGACAGGGGATGTAGAAACAGATGGGTGCTGGCACCAGCTGAAAACCCAGAGTCTGACACTAATGGGCCCGAAGAGAGACAGAGAGAGACGGCCCCATCTGGGCCTGATACTGCTCAACCAGCCAACAGCAAAACACGGATTTAGGAAACAGACAATAAAATGTCCTGTTGCCCAAACACAGTTAGGCTGCTGAAACCGTTCTACACCTCTGATCTGATTTATAGAAAAGTCCTGGCCTCAAAATATGATTACACAAGTGGCTGAGTGTGTGAATTTATAAATCTAGAGGTTGATATGTGAATGTTTCCACCTGAAATGCAGGTTGAGTTAAAGAACCATACCGCTGGTTTTGAAGATTTCAGACATTTGTTACATGTACAATACATTAAAGACAACCATTTTTCAAAGTGTGTTTTTGGTTATTTTGGTTGCCATGGTTGCCATTCCTCCCACTACTGTGGTAAAAACTACTGTAGAGAGTTGAATGTTGTTTCAGTTTAAGTAGCATTTTGCTGAGATTACATATTTGCAGTTTTCCTACAGGTAATTTTTACGCAACTGTCTCCAAAAATGAACTAGAATTTATTTATTTGGTTATCATAAAACACCACAGTTTCTACATTCATTCTTGTCAAAGGACACTGCAGTAAATTTTGACTTTATTTGTTTTTTCATATTTGAGACATGATAGAGAAAACCAAACAAAACTCCCCATTAAAATATCAATAATAAAGTAAATGGACTCGCTACCCAAATGCTAAGGTCATTATCAGCGCAGATACCAATCCAATTAACTAAAGCAGTTTAGTCATAATATTTTTTTATCAGTTAAAATAATCAGTCCTGTTTTATTGTCCCTTTGCAGATGAATGCAGGCATACAGAAGGATCTCTTAAAATCTACTGCTGATTACAAACCAAAGAGTATTTTTAAACATAACCGTGATGCCAAATGTGCGTTTCATTTCTCAGTCAGCCAGTTTCCACTCATTACCTACAAAATTAGACCCATCAACTACAAATCTCTGTATCTACCAAGACCTCAAGGGCTGATTACTCAGATGAATACTTGTTATGAAATGTTTCTGACGCAGAGAGTTGTGTTTTCCAGCAAACCGCGACATTAATATTAAAATTACATTTGTCGCTGGCTTCCTCTGGGCTCACCCTGGTTTAAATGTTACAAAAATCAGTCATGCTGAATCCAGATGTGCGTATTAAATGAAAGCAAAAACTGTAATGATTTTAACATGCAGCTTTTCCAAACACACACACAAACACACACACACACACATATACTTGGTACATATTCTATTACTTGTCTGCAAATATCTTAAATATGAAGAGTAACCTTCCAATCGCTTCATTAGCTCAAAGGATACAATCCAGTGAGGAGAATTAATTAAGCAACACATGATTAAAAGGACTGTTGAAGCGTATTATTTCTCAGATTGCTTTGCCAACAGCTATATTCCTCACAAGGTGTGTGTGTGCGTGCGTATGAGAAAGAGAGAGAGCAAGAGAGGCACAGGAATAAAAGAACTCTGGATTGTAAACTAAACCTTGATATCAAAATCTGATCATTGAGATATCTTTCCTCATTACCACACAAAGAGAGCTGCTGCTCACCAGGGTTTACTTTGATTAAACAGGACAATGTGAACGCTACATACTCAGAGGTTTGATCATAAAACATCTGATTCTGATACACGACTGAGACTCTTCCTGATTAAATTCCTTCAAAATCTGTGAATGAGTGTTGAAGTAGAGCACATGAAGAAAGTGGGCTCATAAAGTGATTTCCGCTATGTTGGGTGATTTCACCATGACTAAGACGTCATCTGTCTATTAAAATGGAAGATGATGCATTTAAGGCTTTATTACTTAGTAGTTACAATTAAAGTCTTGGTGTAAACTTGTGTAGACATGATTAAAATTGAGGATATTTTCATAAAAACTGTAGTTATTGGACATCACAGTCAATTAAAATGTAGTTCAATTGAACACAAATACAGTAAGATAGTGCTGTCCCATTCTAGAAGGAATGATTTTATGGTTTTCATATTACTTCATACATATCAACAACAGTCAGTGACAGGGTAAATCAAGCAAAGACAGAAAATTCTGATGATGTAATGTAGAGGTGACATCTTCAGCCATTAATCAGACTCAAGCTCTGCAGGATGGACAAAGGAGTATTGAAGGACGACTGGGAAAAATTTGTGCTCAGCCAGTTAGCAGGAGCTACCAGGAAGACGGTGACTTTATCATCATAACAGTGCCACCGTCAGTGGTGGCCTTTTGAAACAAGGTTAGATAGTCCAGAGATGTGACTCAACGGGACACATGTCATCCTGTGTGACTCACTGCAGGATGATCACAGCCAATTAAATAACACAGCTACTCCTGCAAAACCCAACTACTGTCCAAGGTCATCTGCTAAATATAAATCAGAGTACATCCAAAGCAGACATGCTGTAAACTAAAGACACACACTGTGACATTAATACACATCCTCTCCACTTTTCAAGTGTACATCGTGTTCCTACAACAAGCAAACAAGGCAGATAAATAGCTGGTCCTCCAAACTAAATGATAGAGCAGGTCTTATGTCAGTATCTGCTTCGTGTGCCTTTGTTTGAGCAAGAAAAGTCTTTTGAACAAACAACCAATGCTGTAATTTTTCTGCTCTGAATAATTTCTAGATTATGATGCTAACAAACACATCTGTACAGGCTACATACATACAAGATCCTGCATTACAATCCAACAACCAACATCTTCACCAGCGGTGTCAAAACATCCAATACATTTAGTCCAAGTGCTTTACATAAGGTTGCATTAAACATTGTGAAATCTATCACCAGACAGAAAAAGTGTTCCTTTTCTAATCCTTTTCTAATTTCTAATACCTGATCCCCCTGATCAGATATTTTCCATTTTAATCTATTTCTGTGACGACCCAGAGGCTACAACATTTCCCAAAATGAACTGGAGTGACTCCATGGAAGCTATGATTTGATAATCTGATTAGAAAAAGGGTTTTGTGTTTGCATGTAAAGACCTACAGTAGCACTATGTGTATATACTGCTCCTGTTCAACCTGGACTTGTATTCATGGAGTGCCTATAGACATATAACTAAGAGAGCAACCATTTGGCCAATTAAAAGTACAGCTGACACAGCATCCTGACAGTCACTACGACGATCAAGTCTAATAGATGAGTGAAAAAAGAAATGAGAGAAGAAGAAAGACAGGGGTTGCAGGGTATTTTTGAAACAAAAAGAAGAGGATGGCTGAGAGGAAGATTTGAGATGAAGCGTGTCAAACAAGGGAAGAAAAGAATTTCAAAGCAAAACATAAAAGCTTGTTAAAAATATAAAAATAATGTTGTATAGTATGTCTTTGAATGTATTTGTCCTGACAACAGAATTGTCAATAAGAGGAAAGAACATAAAGAATACAAAGTCAGTTCAAAGCTGCTGCTTTCTGCCCTATGGGAGTTCTGAATGTCTCTTTCAGACATTTCAATTTAATTCATGACAATTTAATTCCAGCATTAGATCACTGGAGGGAGAAAATGGGCATCCTCCAGCCTGCAAAGCACGGTGGTGTTGTGGAAAATTGATGGGTGAATATGTCACTTTGATTTCCAGTTATGAGAATATTAGACCGTGTACTGTGAACATTGAAGTAATTGGACCAAAGAGCTCCTGACAGTGTTCTTTAATGAGAGACCTGTACAAGCCTTCTCTTCAAGGGGAGTTGGATTGACACTGCTTCACTGTACAGCTAACCAGGCACTACACAATCCTCTGTGAGAGTCCAGAACAAATCCTTTTTACTTGAAATGTAGACTGAAGTTAGTCACGGATATGTCTGCTTGCCACAAACTGCCTTAATGTTGATTATTTCACTCTTAGCCTTCTGACTTACATATATTTTAGTTTGCAGAAGGATTGACCCTGAGGCTAACGTCTATAAACTGCAAAAAAGTCAACTGAGCAGAAAACAAGCCAAATCAAGTGGGTAAATAATGTTGAACAGTATGATTGAATCCTTTATCAAAATATAAATAACATCTAATACATTTTCAGGAAATTCAACTGATAAAACCAGACAGAGCAGACAAGCATGTCTGTTTTTGGATAATCCAACATGGTTAATTATCTAACTAATCAAGGCTCTTTTCATATATATATAGCATATATATATATATTGCATATATAGATTTTTGGGAGGGTCTAAAAATATAATTACTACATTTTCTCTTGAAAAAGGAAAATAACTTCTGTTGTAATGAACACAGATTGGTCCCAGCATCAGTTGATACAGTAATAAACTGACTATACTCATAATTTACTAACTCAAAAAAATGGATCCAAGGTTAAGTTACTCTTCAACCGCTTTTTATTATGTGCAAGGAGTAAAGTTTTGATGCAATATGTATCTTCATAAAACATATTGTTGACTCTAGAGGAGGCGGGAAGACTGTCATTCATCAATCATCTTACTAATCTTCTTAAAGTACAGACTTTCAGTCCATAACTCAAAGTGACATTATCTATTTAACTGACAGTTGCAGTGTCATTAGCAACGGATATGCATTTTTACATATACTGAAAAGAGCTAAACAGATTTCAGGTTTTTAAATGTAGCTTGTTAATTAGCACTAGGTTGAGTTTAAGGCATCATTTCCAGTGATGATTCACTGATTTTCACCCAAAATATTGGTGGAGGAGGCAAGTAGAGAAAACAGAGTGATAAAGTTTTAGAGTCATCATGAGTACGTGATGTATCCAAGAAAATTGTCCTATCGTGAATACTAAAACTGACATCCTGTGACAGAGCTGCGAGACTCAACTTAAAAATATTCAAGCTTTATGCCTCACAAAAAGCCCCTGGTGGAGCAATCGAGAGATGTGGCCATTATATGCAAATGATTCTATAGATCATGAATTTAAAACTAAACAAAAAACTTCCAAACAGCAGAAAAGCCAACAGAGCACACTTTAGCTTTACCGCCATCGTGTCATTTCAGCTCCAACTCAATAAACATTCAAATCAAAATGTCCTGAGCTGATTGGTCTGGTGGTTTTATGACATTTCACGAATGGAGCCTAATGTATGGCACTCTGTAATGTAGCTGGAATAACATGAAATGAATCCAGGCTACAGATTCAACTACTTGACCATTTTAATTAGATCAGATCCAAATAGCTGAGAGCCCTCATCCACAGGGAGGCCGGAGTGTAGCAAGAGAACCAGGACAGCTTCCCTGAAGGACATTTCAGCTGCTTTACCTTAAGTTACCTACTGTGCCCACATAGAGGCTTGAAATCACGTCCTCTAATTCAGGACCCAAGTGTACATGTAAGCATAGTAACGAAGACATCAAACACTATCGCTGAGAATACATCAAAGGAAGAGGCCAACAGATCCTCTCTGTTTGCTTCCCCTGCATCATGATGTTCAAACAACTAACATGGAAGTTGTGGATCGTTTCTCCCACCAGGAAACTTTTGGCCAGCCACACTGATGTCTGTCACACTGTGTGATTTATGTCTTAATGTGCTGCTGTTGTTGGTAGATTCTATGTGTATGTGTGTGTGTGTGTGTGTGTGTGTGTGTGTGTGTGTGTGCTAGTAAATATGTCTATCATGTCTATATTAAAAGGCAGCTAATTAAAATAACGTATTAAATCAATCTCAAGTTCATTAAAAAAAGCAGAGGTACAGCATGCACACACACACACACACACACACACACACACACACACACACACACACACACACACAGAGTCGTGTTTCCATCACATAAGAGGACCTTACAGTACAATGACTTACATTCACTTCCTGGAGACTTATCCTGACCTTAGCCATAACCCTAAACTTCTCTTAACTTTCAACCAAGTCTTCACCTTAAAATGAATGATTTACATTCAATTAAAGATTCATGTTAAAGGGACTCGCTTTTTCTCCCCATAAGAGAGGTGAGTCCCCACACCATGACATCATGAAGAATACCTGATCCACACACACACACACAAACACACATTTCAGAGGACTAGATAACCCATTGGGAATGTTAAGATAATTTTACATACTATACAATGCAATTAACAAATGAGATGAGCAGCATCATGATTGGTAGCATGTCTATCTACACTTCTATGTACAAGTCAGTACTGGTATCTTAGTACTAACCTAAGTAATTGCTGATATCAGTGAACATGGGAGCGTTACTGCAACAAAGTGCTAATTTGGTTGAGGAGTTTGTGTAAAACCTGTTCTGGCAAAACTGCTGTATTAACAGATCTTAACGACTAACTTGGTAAAGAGAGTCCCAGAGAGTCTTCTTTTTATATTTTTCTTGACTAGGTTGTTAAATCTTGTACAGTATCCTCACAGAAGAAAAAGCAAGATAAACTCCTTATATCTTCCACCCAGGGGAGAGGACAGATAATAACATAAAGGTGTGATTTAGTGGTGTTCCCCTTAAGGAAATATTTTTTCTGATCTTTTCAGCACACCAGCTTTTTTTGTTGTTCTTGTTGTATTTTATATACCTGCACGAGTCAAGTCCGGTGTAAATCAAACCAGCTGCTGAAACCAGAGGATTCCTTTGTCATGTGTAAATTTGAGGCGTCAGCTCTGTTGGACTTTCAGGAAAACAAGTATCACTGCAGTAAGACTGTGTTGCATATCAGCATGCTGCTGCCATGTGGTTCTGACTGGTTCACAAGTGTCTCGAGGCAGCCTGTACCTCAGTGCCAGACTTCACATTTTTCCGTAGGCAGGTGGGAGCAGGTGCAGAATAATGTAACAGTCAAGAGGCAAAAACAACATAATAATGTGTAGAGTGTGGAATTTAGAAAATATGTATCGTTTCTGACAATTTTAAATCATCTGTGCTACAAACACACTTCAGTCTTGACTCAAAAAGTATTGAGGTTTAATAACCAAACCTACTGGCACTTCATAACCAACCGTTACAGTAAGTATGTTTAGTTTGGTAGATTAGAGCACTGGTTCCCACCCTAGGGGTCCTGACTCCCACTAGGGGTCACCAAAGCTTTGCAGGGGGTCTCGAGGCCCTCTTGATCATAAAGGGTGTAAGAATTTTTTTTTGTATGTCTAGTTAGTGTGATGGGAGTGAGCCAGCTCAAAGCCTATCCCTGCAGCACAAGAGTACACAGTTAAAACAACCAAAAAGCTAATGAAACAGGGGTCAAGTGTCAGGGAGAGAAAAACACTGAAGCCTCTTCAGTATGTATGATACTAAAATAATAATAATACAGACATAGAATTGTATAAAAAAATCCTAAAAATGTCAGGAAAACTCATCTCTGATGCACTACACTACTCACAGGAATTAATTCATTCAAAATTTCTACCAAATTACCAGTTTTACACAAACTTCCTGCAGGTATTGAGTTCACTATTTGGGTTCATTGTACAGTTATTACATGTTCTGTAATGTTACTATTTTACACTGAACATAATATGTAATATCCATAAAATATGTCAAAAGAAGTACCCTATTATTCCCTTTGTAATGTGCCTGTGTATGTGTGTGTGTGTGTGTGTGTGTGTGTGTGTGTGTGTGTGTGTATTTTACTCAGTGGTAAAATAGGGATCCGTTAAGGAAAAGGTTGGGAACCACTGAATCAGAGCGTAGGGTCAACACTGACATTACACATGGGGAAACAGGTCTGACTTGCTAGAGCCAGACAGCTACTATGATGAGCCTCATGAGTCCTGTCCTGTGATACTGATAAGTCAAACAAGGAAGCAGAACTTTCTCACGGGGGAAAAACAGGCGCACCTTCAAGTCAAACTTGCAGCACACAGGACGGCGCTCTTAGATCGCTGGCACTTTAGGTGGAAAGAAGGCCATGTTTTTACACTCATGTTTTTGGACACTCATCCGTAGCAACTTCGATGGCTGTAATTACAGTGAAATAAAAAGCTGTACGGTGGCTGTTATATCACTCTGCTAAGTTAATCCATTTTAGAGGCCGCTCCTCATTTCAGAGTCAATTTCTCATTTTTAGCTCAGGGTTTGTGCTGACACGTTGACGCCTTCAGTTAAAATGGAAGTATTTTTCCTGACCCCCGAGCTTGGCTCCTCTTCTGCCAGGCAGGAAAATGTAGAGTGAGATCAAGAGAGGCACAGCAGATCTAGTCCAGCACACTGAAGGGAAAAAAAGTGTGAAACGACAACAACAGAAAAAAAACCCTTCCAAACTGCTTTTCTACACCACACCTGAGCCCAAATTGTACACACTGGGATCCGCTCTGTCAAGTAATCAAGGTTATAAAGACTTTTGAGACAGCGAATGAGAGGCAGGAGAGAAGGACTCTTCAGGGATTTTGAGTCAAGCTCTTCCACTTCTGTGCAATTATGGACTCTCAGTTCCAATCGAAACAAACAGATGAATCTTCACAACTCTTACTAGAGTGATGGCGAAAAGTTCAGCTTTCTACTTCATCCATAAAAATCATGCAGTTTCAGTGCTTGCATCCACATCATCTAATGCTGAATATTGGTTAAAAATAATATAATATGCACAATCAGTGCTGAAATGACTTTGATTTATTGATTGATAAACAGAATAGTAACCCTTTAAGTCCTTTTATCAAGCTTTTCTCAATTGTATATCATTATAAATTGAATAATATAATATATAAATAATTGAATTAAATGATAAATTAAAAAATGGATCAATAGATTAATCCATAATTAAAAAAACAACCATTAGTTGCAGCCATACATTTAGCATGTGTATTTAAACAAACCTTGCATGACGATGTCACACAGATGTGTTCTGATTAATTGTGGGCCATTGATCTCTGTTTCTCTCTCTGTGCTGCCCTCCCTTTCATTCTGTTTGGTAACAGTGATTATCTAAAGCTAATTAAGCTTTTACCACACTCCACTAACTCAAACTACTACACAGTCAATATAACACCTTGTTGCTCCTCTGCAAAAGGAAAAAAAAACGACGGTTGAGTAATTGATGGGCCATGACACCGGACCATGCACGTGCGTTTGTGTATACGAAGGTGTCCTTTTCGCGATGTGTGCCTCTGTGTGCATGAGAGCGTTTGTATTGATGACTGCCCTCTGCTGAGGTGAGGTGATGATGATTTTATGGCCCACATAGCCACAGCCAAATCCATTTCTCACTGAGCTGGTGGATTCTAATGGCCCGGTTGGTGTGGAGAGGATGTTCTGCCCTGGCACAGATATTGACTGCATCGACAAACAGCGGCCTAAGAGCCTGGCCTACTTCTCCTGGGTGCATTTAGAGAGACGCCACAAAGCCCAGAGGGCAAGCCAATAAAAAAAAAAAAAAAAAAAAAAAACAAAACGACAAAGCACGTGACTGACTCTGCAAAACAAACACGATGTTTCGATGTCCGTACACAAGTGCATGTGCAAATAGATTTAGATGCATGGACATGTGCACAGTTTTTCTCTGTGTATACTGAGCAGACTGTATCCTCTATACATTCTTTACGTTCAGATTTTACCTATTTTCATTGGAAAATACCTTGTTTTTTTAAATCAGGAGCAGTAAAAAAGTGATTCTCACTAGGATTTTATGTCCTCAATCATGTAAAAGGTGATTTGCTTCCTGAGGCAACATGATACAGATCAGAGTTGTTTACCGTAGCAGTAAGTGAGGAGAAAAATGGGCAGAAACACAAAATACCTTTAAATAAGTAAAGCAAACTAAAACCCTACAGTGTTTATGCTGCAGATGACATTTTCTTTTTTAATAATTGATTCTTTGATACTAATACTTTAGAATGTATCTCAATCAAAGTTCTGAATAAAAGGAAACAGGCACCAGAGTGTGTATTCTGGCTGGCTGCTGCATATTTTCCCCTGACTGACATGTAGTGACGTAGTGCCTTTTTGACTGAGCTGCTCTAAATACTCCCACTTCCTGTCTGCCACCATATGTTGCCCCTCCATCCATAAAAGGGTTTTATTCAGAGGAGCAGAGAGACGCAGCGATGAAACACATTTTTAGTCGATATCATGTTCCATATTTGTCAGGCAGACACAATAAAGTGGCCTGGGTCAGAATTTGTGCGGGTATCTGTGAGTCAGTATGTGTGTGTGTGTGTGTGTGTGTGTGTGTGTGTGGCCGTGAGTAAAGTCAATAGGGGAAGTGTAGCAGTACAAAGAGGACAGAAGCAACATAATTGCAGCTTTTTGTGTCAAATTCTTCTTTTCAGCTCTCTGTGAAGGCTGTCAAGACTCTATATATGACACATTAGACTATTAAACACTACTCTACTCACTTCTGCTACTTAAGATACACTATGCTGTATATGCATGTCTCTCTCTCTCCCCTCATTTCCTCTCACCCTCTATAATGTCAAAAACAAAAGCAAAGCGAGAAACCTCATCTTAAATCTTAAATTTGACAATATTACCATTTATTTGGAGTTGTTTTCCTGTGTACCTGCCTCTTGTAAGTCCAATATTCACTCTCCTTTTATCTTTGTTTTTATTCTCCACCAACTCCTGAGAAAAATATCTCTTAAGCTGCTAAATGCTGCATTATGTTTGCTAGTCACTAACTTTGTCTATCTGCTGTCTGGTGCTGGGCAGGTTAAGTCGTTTCATCAAGGCTTTTTTTTCCTGCTGCGTCTGGAAGCAAGGTTGATGAGAGTGATGAGAGTGAAGCAAAAACAGTAAAACGATGAGCTGAAAAACGTTCTAAAGCTCTGTTGAGCCGAGGGTAACTACAGGTGATCATTATGTGTGGGTTTGTCACTACAAGCAACACCTTTTACACACAAGTAGTAATGTGATCCATTGTTAATATAAAAATATTGATTATAGCCACTTTTATTACTGTAGATGCATTGCAGTTATTGTAGTAAAAAACCATGTGAAAAACATTAGCCGTGGATATTGTGCAGCTGTGTAATGTGTAACTGCTAACATGAAATACCTGCATGCACATAATTCTAAGCTATGGTTGACAGCTTCATGAAATTGTACCTTTACTTCTACTATTTGTGTTGATAGAGAGGACAGACTGTCATTATAGAATCACCGTGTTCCTACAAGTGACAGTTTTCCAAGAATTCTACATTTCATGAGGTTTAATATGCGTATGACTAAATGCGTGTGTTTGTAGGATGAGGGGTTTAAAACTCATCTAGTAAATCCTTTTCTCTATGTACTTACATACTGTAAAACAAAACTACTAGCCTTAAGGAAATAAAACTAAATCCCTGCTATGAAGTTATCAACCTCAGACTTATAATTGTAAAAAGAAGGGAGAAATCATTTGAGAAGGAAATCTCACAACCTCAAACATTGATATCACTCCACAAAAAAAAAACCATTAAAATCTCTTCCAGACAAAGCTCCTTCCAGCCAGTTTTTCAAGAGTTAAGCTGATTAGCTCCCGGCAGTTTCCAATGTGTGTGTGTGTGTGTGTGTGTTGAAGGCAGCATGTAATCCCCCCTCCGACCACAATGGGGGGTGCTATGGCAGAGTGGCGCTGTCCACATTTCCACTCATTGACTCTGCAGGAAGCAAAGACTGACTAACATTGAAAACTTAAGCCAAAATATGAGATATTTGTGTCTTTGGCCAATGAAACTTGCTTTGTACTTCCACCGAAGTGCTCATATTCATAACGGATTTTCTGTGCAGCTGGCGGTTTGTGGGTCGGGTTCGGGTGGTTGATTGACACATATTTTTGCAACTTGGGCAGTGCAGATTGGCTGTCATAACGGGTCGGGCGGGTGCAGGTATTATCACTAGACAATGTCTTACATGCTGTAATGACTTCTGTCGCCAGCAGCTCAGCTTTTACAGGTTTTTTTGTTTTGTTTTTGTTATTTTAAACACAATTACCGTCATATACCGTATACCCCGGTGAAATATCAGGAAGGTATGAAGGTATTAAAAAATAGACACCGCCCAAGCCTTGATCACAGAGAGAAAAGACAAAAAGAAATGAATCTAATGGAGGAACAAGAGTAAGGATTTATCAGCATCCAGCAGCTTGGGGAAGTGTAGAAAAAGAACACAGGGAATGAGATGTGAGACAGGTGTTTGACTGCCAAAAAAGGTAGAAATAGAGAAATAAAGAAGCAGCACGTTCCCTGGTTTGTTCCTAATCCTGTTTAATTAACTTAAAATCCTCCCACAGGCAGACAGATGTGCAGGCTGTCATTTCCAAAAAACACTCTATTCATCTGCCTCTATCCAACACACACACACACACATACAAACACACTAATGTGCACTCAACACACACACACACACGAGAGAGAGAGAAAGACAGAAAGCCAGAGACAGGGAAGTCTTGGTCGCTCTGCAGGTCCTTCATACAGAACCACTTCACTTTGAGTGGCTCTTAAACCACAAGCCCTAAAAGCACGTATGCATGCACACACACACACACACACTCATGAAAACTGACAGTGATCACACTAGGCTCACACCTTGCTCTGCTGGACTGTATATAGAGCTTGTTGACATATGGCTGGATAAACCTCCTATGGAGCCCTGGAGCAAAACTTTGTTGTTGGGCCCCTTTTGACTCCTACTATACATAAGAGTAGTCTAGAGCTGGATTGATTGGATGATTCATTGATTAGTTGATTGACAGAAAAAAATTAACTGGCAACTATTTTGGCTAAATGATCATTTAAGTAATTTATTGAGCAAAAATGTCAGAAATTCCCCAGATAGCATTCGGAAGTGGGCCACTTCAGGCAATGATGTGGCACTGCTGGCCTTCTTCTAGCCAAGATAAAATGGATGTGATCCTGAAATGTAAAATAAGAAATATGGCCCAAACATCCAAAATCAAATGTGGGCCTTTTTTTGGTAAAGATGCTGTGCTCTCCCTACATGTGGGCCAGCTCTGGTTTATCTGGTTTATTCTTGGTTGACATACAACATTGCTATGGCTTGCTTGTGGCCCAGATCTGGGGAAACAGGAGTGGACCGCCCAAGTGCCATCATTCCACACTGTACGTGGGCCGGATGAAAGTGCTGAAAGTGTCAGGAGTGGGCAGAATCTGGGCCACAGCAATTTGCTATCTGAGTCTCTGGTATGAGCTTCTCACGTGAGTATTTGCTAGTCTTCCCAGTTTTTTTACAACAGTAAACTCAACATCTTTGGGTTTTTAAGTCATCTGAATATGTTAACTTGAGCTTCAGGGAATAATGATCAGCATTTTTCACTGTTTTCTGTAATTTCATACACTGAACAATCACTCGATTATTAAAGAAAATAATTGTCAGATCTATTCATAGTGACAATAGTTATTGGTTGTAACCTACAGTACTATGATGAAATAATACCCTCAGTTTGTGTGCAGTTTGATAAAACACAACTTTGCAATAAATGTGCACAATATGAACTAAAACAATTAACAAGATAAAACTAGATTTTGACACATTTTGGCTTTTCAGAATAGGAAAAGCACATGTGTTACTAACCAGGACCCTGAACCTGAAGCTGGAATTCAGGCATCATTCATTTTATTAGTAACACCTGAGCCTTTCATACTGTGATATGACAGAATGTCTTCCATGAAAAAGGCCTATTACAAACATTATGAATCTTTTAGGGGCCTACATTGACTCACATTACAGTTCTCAAGAAATAAATCACCTGAATCCTTTATGATTAAACTGAGAATAGCTCCAACAACCAATGACATCTAGGAGGACATTAAACCAATGATCCAAAAGTAAAGAGAAAGAGAAGAAAAGGGAGCTACATGCTACATTACATACAATGAATGACTAACAGGTTAGCCTCAGGAAATAAAGGGAGCTTAGTATATAAAGACATTAGTTATCAGGGATGGGTATTAAATCTTGTCTCATGTGTCCATAACTGTATTGTATTCAGGTAAAGCTCTAAAGATGTGCTGAGACTTTTGAATTATTTTGTTAAATGAAGATAAAGAGGTTTGTAGAAAGACACATTCAAAGTAACATTGTGAAAAAAGGATTGTTTTATTTATCTGAACCACAGGTCTAGTAACTATTGGCACAGATTTCTTACAATTTGTAATGACGCACAGCTCCATATAATCATCATGGTAGATAATGTAGTTATATAAAGCATAACCTTTAATGTCATTCCCACATTACGATAATACTCTAAACGCTAAACAGACGGCTCAACATCATATATTATTACACACTTCAACAGCAGTCGGTTGGTTACATTTAGGCATAATCCTCATGAATACCTTAAAATTCCTCACTTTCCTTCATGACAGACATACACCTACGACTTCCAGTCTCATGACTCACATGTGAAGCACTCAGTGAAAGCTGAGCGGTGACACTGTTACATTATAGCAGGAGAACAGTGTTGGGAGTGGGTGATGACGGCTCAGAGTGCCAACAAGGGGCTTTTATGATATAATGAACCTGACAACTGCATCATTTTGCATTCATTACACCAGGTACATACAGTATATACTGTGCTAACAGCTCCTCTGTAGTTTCACAGATCTGAACGGTGTTTATGATTTAGCAGGAATAGCTGTATTCAAAATGTCATAACATTCACCCTGAAGTCATTTCTATATTAGAAATCCATACCTTTCTCACAGGTTGTATCTTTGATTTATTCCACATGATTCTACATTCTGGGCAATTTGGTTCAAACTTAGCTCTTCCTGAGTGATTGTGTAAATGTGAGTCACTCTTAAATTGGTTCTGAGGTGAGTTTTTAGACGTCTAGGTTGTTTCAGCATTTAAATGACTATATTTCAACATGTAGTTACAACCTGCTTCGCACTGAAATAAAGAGATTGAAATGCTGTTCCACTCTCATCTTTTGACCAATCTATCATCAATATACCATCAGTGCGCTTTGATTCCCTTTTAAATTCATCTATTTTTACCAGATATACTAGTGTGGATGTTGTCCCCTTTTTCTCACTGAGATCTCCCTTTCAGGACTGATCTGAGCAAAAAGTAAGATTTAACATACAAACACACAACCAGCAGGAAACATTGACCACAGTCAAATCAGGACCAACAGTCGTGTTACAAGGTGAAACAATAAAAACAATTACAAGCGTCATGAAATACATTGGATAATAAAGTCAGCCAAAGGAAATGGAAGAATCTAATCTGATAACTTTCATTTCATTCCACTTGAAACATTTCAGAGATCCTGTCAAGATTAGCATGTACAAGGTGAACTTATTATTGGATCATGTACTGTGGAGATGAGATTTGAGGTGGTTTGGAAACTTTGACAGTGGAGCACTTCAGATAAACATATTAATCTTACTGTCAAGAGAGCAACGATGGGTATGAAATGCTGTCAGAGTTAAAAGCTGCCCATTGTTTTTATCTCTCTACCTCTCTCTGTCTTTCATCCTCTTTTCGTCTTTTTGTTTATCCTCACTTTTACACTCTCTGTCCATCCCTCCCTCTTGAAGCCTTCATCTGTCAAGCACTTGCTGTCTGCCTTATTACGTGAGGTGTGTGTGTGTATGGAGAGAGAGAGACAGAGAGAGAGAGAGAGAGAGAGAGAGAGTGTTATGAGGGTCAGACAACCCGTATGAGTCAAAGAAAGTCACCAGGAGCTGTCACAGAGAAACTGACTAAACGTTTCCTCATCCATCCCGTCTCTCTCTCCCAGAGGTGTCGTTTACAAATGCCTCTCGGCAGGTGCTCCAGGCCTGTGTGTGTGTCTGTGTATATACGTATATGTGTATGTGTCTGTATGTGTGTGTCTGCTTCCTGCCTACAAGATCACACACACACACAAACACAGAGGCTAACAGCAGCCTGGAGCCTGGAGCCTGTAGCCTCCTGCCTCCCGTTATCCAGCTGTCTCTACTCTCCCTCGGGTCCATTATGACGGAGGCATCCAGCCAAAAAGAAAACCACACCCACAACAACACTGGCAAAGGTTAGCAGCATCTCTCCAAGTTACACACCATAAGCCTCCAGAGCCTATAAAACAGCAGTACTCGAACCATTTGGCTGCAGCATCCCCAGTTTAATTGCTGCTGAAGACCATCATTGCATGTCATCTTTCTCTCTTTCTGGCTGCATTTTCAGTCTGTGTCTCTGTTGTTATTTTCTAATTAAGGCAAAACAGCAATTTTAGAGAAAAATAAAGAGGTAGTATGAGCTGTAGATATTGGAGTCTTCAATTGGTGCTGGTTTCAGTTTGATCAGAATCAAAATGCTACTGGGCTGCTGAGCAGTTGCTGCTGTTACTTGTATTTGAATGTCATTCACTTTCACTCATTCTATCATAGCTGCTGAGCCTTCAGTTTGCATCCTGCAGCTATTTTCTTCCAGGGGACCCTGTGTGTTGAACCATCATCTTTGATGCATGGTTACTCTGCTCACTTTTTGTGGATTCTAAATATGGTGGACAGTTTAAAACAAGTGTGGGCTCACGTTAACAGAATGAATGAAAGTTAAGCTAATGCTAACACTGTTTCTCCTCTGGATGCATCTCATCTGATTTTCAGTTGTCTGGCTCAAGGGCATCTGTCAGAAGAGATTTTTCCATCTTTCATAGCGATTCATGCTTCACTTACAGTAACTGCATCCCAAAGCCTCTTTTTAGGCTTCAGGTCTACTTTCTTCTAACTTACTGATCTAAAGTGGACACTGACAGAGGACAGAAGCTGCATCAGTTGACACCAGTAGCATTCACATTATATAGACAGAAGAAGTAGTCATGGTGCAGTAGCCTGGATGTGCCAATGTGTTGAGTGAATGTGATCAAATTACTGCTTTTCTGTCAACACTGGTGCCACAAGTGACAAATCCTTCCATGTGTGCACACTTACATAGAAAACAGTGCAGGTGCAGTTGTTTTAATGCACATTATATGCTGCCATTGTGTGAAGTGTATGTGCATAAATGATTTGTGGATGACCTAACGGAGCAACATGCCTCAAATATGCTGGATTTTGGTTTTCTAAGCAAAGCAGCTACGGTGCCACTATCAAGCATCAGTAAGTTGGCAAGCGGCCCCACTTCCGAAAATAAAGTGACTGTGTCAACCTGAAGTCATTTATCTGATAGAAAAACTCCATAGTTATTAACTTTACAAGACATCACTGCCAGCATCAGTTTAAACACTATAGATTTATGTTGGTAACCCTGCAGACTGTAGCAACATGCTTATCTTATTTTAAAGAAAAAGGTCGCCGCTGTGAATATGATGATTTCTTAAAACTATGTCACCTATGTAGTAGATATGTGCAATTATTTTTGAAATTAGTGCCCTATGACAAGAGAAAACTGAGAAAAAGGCTGTAGATCCCCCACACCGCTCTTAAGGGGTAATCCTACAACAACCAGAATGCTTTGCACACATCTTGTCCAGTGAGCTTCCAGTGAGCAGCGTTACATATCTTTACAGAGGCTTCTTTACAAAACGTTTTTCCTGGATATATCATACCGGTGTTAACACTAACTGCTGTCTTTTACCTATTTGGATGACAATGAGCCAGACCAGATTGTGCTCAAAGCTGGATGCAGCCGCAAATGACAGTCATAATCATAATACAGTCATTGATGTGCTGTTCTGCATTCAGAGTTGGTAAAGTCCATATAATATTCTGTCATAAAACAAAGTCAGGTTTACTAAAGCACTGCAAAGTTTGTTGCAGTGCAGAATTTTCAGTTTGTCTCTGTTGTCTTTGATAATCCTCACTGGTCACTGCTCATGCTGCAGCAGCCTCCCTGACTGCAGCCGGATGACACATTTTGCGTCACCCTGCGGCCTCTGAAAAGTGCTCCACAATTATTACACAGTTTATTACTACAATAGTAGTGATATGTATTTAAACTGAGTTTATTGGTAGTAATTCAGCATGTGTCTCTGCACTGTTTACTGTTAAATGATGGAGAACAATCTACTATAATATGGATGAGTAGTATAATATTGATACAGTTATTGATCAAATATACCAATCCCTTGTTACCCCCCCACTAACTATGCAGGTAAGTGGACAGGGAGGGAGAATCAACAGTAAAACAGCAGAGAGAGTTCTTTAGCTTACATACATGTGACTGGACAAGCTTTCTCTCAGTACGTCTATAAGCATGCATCCTTGTGGGTGTTCACATGTGTGTGTATGGCCGGGGCAGAGAGGGTATAATGGGCGGTGAATAGTGTAATTGCTCCACTGGGGGAGCCAATGATCGAAGGTCCACTGAGCTATTATCAGAGCATCTGTGAGAGCAATTGCTCCCATGAAACCTCCTCTCCTGATCATACGGAGAACAAGAGCTGACAGAAGGCCCCGGCCTCTCACAGTGTGATGGGCTCTCCAGACAAGCAGGCACTAATGGAAGACAGCGGAGGTCAAAGCAGAACATCAAGCGTTGATGTGTTAAAACCACAGGCAACGGCAACGTCCAACTGCTTTCATAACACTTCCGCTGAACACATGAGACGCAAATGAGAAAATTCCCCACAGAGACTCAGGCAGAATGACCAGAAGTGGAGATTTTGGAGGACTGTGTGCATAAGTGTGGTGTTTCACAGCACTGTGTATTTGTAAGTGCAGTGTCTTGTTATGTGTGTGTGTATATGTGTGTGCTGGCCTGTGTACAGTGTAATAACTCTTGGGGAGCTGATAGCCTTGGGCTTGGAGAGTGAAGGTAATAAAGCCTAAGAGTAGCACCGCAGAGACTGTTACATCTCCCCAACACTTGACCTGTCCTGAACCTGAACTTGACTCTCTGCCCTCCACACACACACTTACATTACAAAATCTGCACAAACACACAGCTGCGGGACTGCAGGTACACTCTAGCTTGCTGACTAAGCTTGATGGCAGACACACACACACACACACACTCAGTCGGGGTTAATGGGGTGACGAGCTTAGGACGAGGCCTGCATTACAACCCAGGCTTCTAGCCATGTCAGCCTGGCACATACACAGATCTTGTTATTCTATATGAAAGGAGAAAAGGCAGAGACGAGACAGTTTCAGCCTCCTCCAAAATAGAAACAATGCGAGTCAAGGATTGTAAAAAAAAAAATAAAAAAAGGACTTTGTGAGTGAGGAACACATTGTGATATCTATAGGTTTGCTCAGCCTGGAGGAAACAATGACAGCTTAGACTTTTGCTAAAAGAAGATAAATTAAGGCTCTCTGTTGTTTTTGGTTTTTACCAAAACAGTGACCATGTAAGTAGTTTCTGACAGTAGGACATGAGGGAACATTTGGGAGAAAGAGCAGATGAGCTTTATCTACCAGAATTGTTTGTTTGCAAAGAGTAGGCTACTTCACTTTTGTATTAGTATTTTTTCATTACTTTTTTGCCTATAAAATGAACAAAAACCGACAGATTCTTTTATTTCTTTCAAATAAAAAATGAAATAATGAGCCCTAACTTTATTTTATCATTTATCAGCTGATACAATTACCAATCTAAGTACTACTCAACTTGTCATTCATCCTCACTGTTGGCAGCGAGAAGGAAGCAGTTTATAACAACAACAACAAACCAGCCCAAGTTTGGGTAAATATAATGTTCAAAAAGTTTAAGCATGTTGAGGGTTTGACACCTCAGACTGTCTTATATTGTTGATACAGACACCTGATATGATACATAAAAGGCTCACATGGTTCCTTTTCAATTTGCATTTGCTGCCAGTGGAAAGCAGACCATGTGATCTGAGGCGGTCCCAGCTCGTAACCTCTGCTGGACTCACCAGTGACTCAAGCCATACTTGTCTTCTCCGTTTCTGCCAGCGCTACAGAATAACTTTTCTTTTTGATGATGCACAGAACAGAAAATTTCCACTCAATGCGACGGTTCATCCATTAAAAGCAACGTGGCATCTTGGTTTTGATTATTTTGCTCAATATAAACATTGTGTAAAGTTGCTTCAATAAAGAGCAGATACAGAATATACTGTATGTGATACAGTCATACTGACATTTCTTTAAATGTTCTAAATTAAAATAGTCAATTAATCCAGCAGTCAAAGTCCAAGAAGTTTGATAATTGATTAATCATTAAGGTCATTTATCAAACAAAAATATCACATATTCACTGGTTTCAGCTTCTAAAATGTGAGGATTTGCTGCCTTTTCTCTGATTTATATCATTCCAAATTAAACATGTTAAACTGTTGTAATTGGCTTTTTCAACTATTTTCTAACATCTAATAGACTAAATTATGCAAGTAATCAAACATTATTAAAAGATTAACCAATAACTGATTCAAATAATGGGTAGTGGCTACACTAAATTAAACTTCTCAGGGAATATAAAACAAGAATATAATAGTTTGATGAAAGTGTTGAATGATATGTTGACATATCTGTATTGCATGTTCAGTGATACAGTATACAGTCGTCTCTCCTGCCTTTTCTCTTTCATTTCACTCACTACTCTTCAGAGATCACATGGATCACATCAGCAGAGGACACACAGAGGACTGAACGGGACACTGGTGATAATTGTGTATTGGATTCTGACAAAAACACACCAGCTGTGGATGGATAAAAAGGTCCAGCTCAATCTCCTGCTGTCTCCCCCCCCCCTCTTTTCCCCCCTCCAACTCATCTCTCTTGTTTCACTTTTTCCACTTGTCCGCTCGATCCGTCGCTGCAATCCGTTAATACAAAGGCATCTCCACCAGAAACAATCCAGAGATGAAATCTCATCTTCCCTCAACATGGAGTCAATTATTTGTCTGCGGCTGGTTTTAAGGCTTTAAACATGCCACCTTGTCTAGAATCATAATCTGAGCCGAATCGACATTTATCACGACTGCGGCGGCTTAGCTTGACCCTGGAAATATTAGAGGAGAGTTAATGCTCCTCGTATTTCTGCCGCCACCGGGAACCAATCACTGCGGAGCTCTCTTGTCTGATAGTCTGATAGAGGACATGTTAGAGATATTAGATGGGGCTTCACCCTAGATAGTGTTACAGCATGAGAGCGAATTATGTGATGCCACCCGTATTGTCCTTCAGTCTTCAATCTTCCTAAGACCCTGCACCCTGCATAAGACATCCTCTTCTCTCAGGATAATTGCCTCCGTGTGGCAGTGCAGGCAGAGATCAAGCTCCACTATCATGGTTTAAGAAGGAGACAAAAACAAGGATTTTGAATGGAAAACTACCTGAAATGGATGTTTATCAGTGTTACGTAACTTCTAACTTACTTTACGCAAAGAGTGGGATGCAGTAATCACTTAATGCCTCCCAGATTATGTTTATTTTAAATCAACATAACCAGAAAACTTTACTGTTTAATATATCTATAAACTGCTCACTTCCAACATAAAAAGTTCACACATAACTTAAACAAAAAATACACCAAGGCTTTGTAACTTGTGCTGTATATCATCATCACTACTATTACTACAACTCTTCATTCTGCACAATCACACACACACATGCATAATGTGCCAAAGAGAAGGAGAGAAGAGAATAAGCGAGCAATTATTTCCCAGTCCTCATAAGAATATGGATTTTTGTTCAGGCTGCTTCTGGAGCAGCTTGGTGGGAAATCCCCGACACAGCCACAGCGAGAGCTAAAAAATCTTCACCAGCCATCAACCTTCAAACTAATGGTTCTCACCGGAGTACATTACAATAAGTGAGCCCGTAATACATCACAAGATTGTGCACCGTCTGTTTGATATGCACATTCTGCATGCTTTATGACTGTGCGAGTGTCAGTGTGTGTTAGTGCGACTTTCTTTGATGTAGCTTTCCCCTCTGTTTGTATTCTGTGCGTCCGTGTGCAGTTTTACATGCTCTGATCACCGGCAGTGACTGACCGAGAGAGACAGAGGAAGCAGAGCCCGAGGAGGGAAAGCAGTCGTTTCTACAAATGACTGCAGAGAATAGGTAGAAATGGTGAAAGAAAGAACAGTTAGAGTACAAAATGCTCTGCCTTCTTTTCTTTTTTTTCCCACAACTCCCGCGTTATTGGATTTCTGCCTTCTGAGGGAAGCCAAAGGTTTTATGGTTTGACAATGTAATTTAAAAAAAAAAAAAAAAAAAAAAAGACATTTCAGGGTTTGAGTTGGTGTCAAATGTCTGACGTATTTGATATCTTTAAAACTATTCTTTTTCTGTCTGAGTTCCAGAGTTAGGAAGTGGGAGGAGCCACTGGTGCTGGACCTATTTTCCCCCCGCTGTCAAATCCTATTTCAAAGTTTATTTTAATGATATCATCAATGTTCATTAGCAAAGAAACACAAGAGTCTCCTGGCAATTTACCAAAGCAATTGGCTGATATTATGTTGAATTATTTCTACTTAATTACTGAGAAATCATGATTTTTCCTCTTCAAAGTGTAACCTTTAGGCTTTGGCTCAACAATCCCTGCACAGAGCAGAATTTGATTCTTACCAAAATGCACGTTTGCATAGTTAACTTGTCTCAACAAGTTCTTACTTACATAAGCTTGTACTCGGTTCTTATTAAAAGAGTGATATATATTTCTAACACAGTTGCTAATCTTTTGTACTGATGATTCATCCAGGAGAGTGTGTAGCGGCTTGTATGAATTCTGCACTGCTGCGCTGAGTGATACATAACAATGTGAGTCCTGAGACTGCACACCGCTCCAATAAAAACCAATCTCTGTGTTACAGACGTCAACTGTACTCTCAAGGTGACAACACTCTCTCTTCTTAAATTATTTAAACTCAGGAACCCTCGTCAGGCTGTGCTGCCGGTCATGTAACTCCAGCAGATAAGAGCACATGTTGAATGTCGCTTGTGCTCCAAAATCAACACATCAAGAAATGACATGCATCGCTTAAAATGTGCAACGTACAGCGACAGACTTCCAGCTAACTCTCCCCCTTTTCTTCATATTTTCTCCCACATTCTCAACTCCTCTTTTTTATCCTTCTGTGTTAATGCGTCTCTTTTAAGGTGTTGAAAGAGTCAGCGGTGGCAAACAGCAGATGGTATGGAGGAGTTTGTGTGTGTGTGTGTGTGTGTTTAGGTGTGTGTGTAGGCAGGAGATAGGTAAGGCAGATCCATGGTATCAGGTGACCTGCAGGGCTCCTCTCCGGTTGTTGCACACATAAAAGAGACATCTGGGCCGGCTAACGGATCACCGTTGGCCCTCTCTGTGTTTGTGGGGAAGAAAATAATGTAATCTGACAGGCACACAAAAGCGGATTTAGATTTCTGCCGGTGGTCACTATCTCAATATGTTAGTGATTAAAAGCAGGCAATTATAAAGATCTTCACCACACCCATGTGATTTACACGCTGCTCTCGCTCTCCTCTGAAGGTTCAGTGTTTTTTCTCCTCTCCTGCTCTGATAACTTACACATAAGAGGACTTCACAACCTCCCTGGAAGTCCTTTTCTCGGGAGGAGATTATTTAAATCTTCCCCTCTTGTGCTTACGTAACTCCATTAAATTCCTCTTCTTCCTTCTCCAGCAGAGCAATCCTTGAATGGTGGCTTGCATCAGGCAGTGAAGGGAAATTTGCCAGGATGTGTGTGATTCTGAGTGTGTGTGTCTCTACGAGAGGAGTGGAGCTTCAATCACTGGGAAAAAAAAGTTTCCAGCTCCTCCTACAATAACCAAGCCTCTTAAGATCATATATAACCATGCAGATAAGTCACCTCCATTGCCACATCTTTATGAAATTGAATAAGTTAAGCTTTGATATCTTTTTTTACACTAAACCTACACTAAACCTATATGAATGATTATATGATCAGGATAATAACTGGGTTCATTTTAAATCTTGAAACTGTTTTTAACAGTGATCGGGGATAAAGTCATGAAAGAGTTTCTCGTAACATTTTATAGCAGAGCTGTGCCACCTCGCCTGAAAATAATAATATCACACTTTTATTAAATATTATAAGAAGATTGAAGGAAAAAGAGAATATCACAGAGCAAAATCTTTCCGCTCTGATCAGCTCAGGAGGTGACAATAATAGATTGATCACATCGTATATTCGCGCCGCGGTAATGAAATAAAACAACACATGTCACAATGTCAGGAAAAAATGAAAAATATGTGGTTTTTACAAGGTGAGAAAAGTAAAGGGATCAGCTTATCAGTCACAGTCAGGTGTGTATTAAAAGAAGTCACCACACAAGCAGAGAAGTATTATTTATCTTCCTGTAGCTATTATAATAACATTTTGATAACCAGCTTGATTACTGAGGTCATTGGGACTCAGATTTCCAGCATCTGTCCCCTGCCATGTAAAAATGCACGTACACAACAGTGCACACACAACTAAAGTACAGTAAGTGGATTAGGACAAAGCTGAATAACATAGTAGCTCTGTGAAATGGACTAGTTCTTAACACAGTTTGACTAATGAAACTTTGTGTTTACCTTCATTTTCACATTCAAATGAGCATTTTAGATAGTTGGGTTAAAATTAATTTGTTTCAAATCTGTCTGATCACTCAGGTTTCAAATAAAGTCCAGTGGTTAAAAAAAAAAAAAAAAAGCAGAACCTTCCCTTAATTATGTTTCTGTCACTCTGGAAGGTCTCTACATTTCTATTCTTCTCTTTCACCCTTTGCAGGATAATGATCACCACTGAGCTTCTGTGTGTGTATGTATGTGGTAGCTACATACACACCTCTTCCTGTGCCTGGCTCATAATTATACCTGTCAAGGAGCAACAGACAAAACCAAAGTAACAATGAACCTTCCAAATCCTCATTGATATTCAAAGCATGCCTCCTGCAGTCTCATAACTCCTACGATGGTTGAGATGAAGCCTTAGAGAAAATACCCAACGTGCTCAATTCTACCATAAATCCCTTCTGAGGTCACGGCAGCTGTATAGTGGTACCACCTCTGATCAAAGTTTTCAGCCTACACTGTAAAAAAAAAAAAAAAAGCTCAGTCTGGAGGGCATCACTAAGTCTCCTCCATCAATCATCACCCACTGACAAACATCCACTTAAAAGAACACATTACTTTGCTTTAAAAACTTCCTCACTCTTAACAATGTCATGTTTTGATTCATTCTTAAGTATGGAAAGGACAAACCCTTATGTAATAAAAATAAATAATACAAACTCAATAGTTCATGCCAGACAAAGTCTATTTATTTCAAAAACTCAAGGTTTAATACAATGCCTACTCGTGCAGAATTGCCAATGTTGCAGTTAACCACGACATAATGACACATATTGATGTCCTGAGCTGATGTAAAGGATCAGGACCGCATTTTTTCATGAATCAGTGATGGCTATATAAATCCAAACTAATTTCTGATCATTTGTTTGTTTGCTCTGGCTCCTATCAATTAGCAGTCAGAACATATTTACATTGTTTTACTAATTTCAATCTTAGCCTAGAGTACTGTAGGTACATGTTAACATATATTAAGCATCTATCTTATATAGGAAAATTAAATGAAGATATCAGATCAGACTCAGTGCTGGCAGATATCAAATGCAAATGATGTGAATTATGTAACACGAATGATGCAATGTTGTCTCTTACTTGCCATTATGCCTCATTCAGGGACAGAGCTGGAATCTCAGCACAGAGGGGGCAAAGCATTCTCAAGGGGCCTTTCTAAAACAGTCATTTTAAATTTGCAACTATAAAATAGCTGATATATCCTATTCATAGTCACAAATTGTTATTGAGCCATGCAAGCCTATGTCTCAGGAAACATACAGTGAAGCCACTTTGAGACAAGCTTGTTCTGAAGAACAAAAAAGAAAACAGGTTGCCAGCCACGTTCAAATGTTTCAGCACTGAGGACAGCATGTGGTGCTCCACATACACCGACTGACGAACAGTTCAATAACATAACATAAAATAGACACAGCGGTCTACAACACTACAAGGCCTATTCAAATACAAAGTGGACAGTCTACAGCACCACAGGCAGTGACAGACAGGTGCTGAGATGCGGTAAGCATGGAGTTCAACAACACATTAATCTAACATTTTGACTGATTTCTTCATAACCAACTTTTAAGTTAATAAAAACTAATTATGGATGTATCACTCACCAGTTGTTGTCCCTGCTTAGACTGCTGTAGTTTAGTGTAACGCTAGTCCATTTGTGTATTTCTCCATCCTCCATGGCACAAAATAATCCGAACAGTTTAACAAACTTTGTACATTTCACGGTCCGTTTTAAAACTTCATCCTCCTCTCCTTCGTGGTGGCAAACCTGCCAACCACTTATTAGTCCTTATTAGTGTTTATGTCCCGCTCAACACACAGTAAAGTGAGGTTGGATAGTTTGGCCTCATCCATGCATGAATGCAAATAGCTCTTAATGAGCTTCAGAAGGCTGAAACTTTATCTGGCAAGTTTCATTCACCATAAACATAAAAAGACGCGAATATCTCATATTTTGGATAAAGTTTTCAGCGAAGTTAGTCATAAACTTTGAATCGCTGCTTCTGCGGTCTTCACTACCCGCAGAGTCAACGAGCAGAAATACGGACAGCGCCACTATAATATTGCAACCCATATTGTGGTGAGAGGTGGAATTACACCCATAGTGATAAGAACCACCATAGAGAATGAATACAAGAAGCTGAGAGAGTTAAATTCTCCTATTCCTGCTGCACCCGCGGGGTCGAGCGCTACGTCCCTAGCGGGCCCCTCCTGAGCGTGGGTCCTGGGGCGGCTGCCCCCTCTGCCCCCACGGTCGCTCCGCTCATGGGCTTATTCAAAAACAGCTTGATAAAGCAGGCTAATATGGCAAACTTCAGGTGAGAGGCAGGTGGTAGGCCTGTCTATAAATAATTTACATATTTTTTCAATTTGTGTTAAAATGTTATAATGTAATAATTACATTAATTAACCTTAATTTTGGGGGCCCCCGCCTGATACTTGAGGCCCCACACGCTCTGCGTACTCTGCGTATGCGGCACTGCACACCAGTCACACTGGATTCTGCTCTAATGGAGCCATATGGCAGGAGGAGTTTAATTTTTAAACTTTTGGGATTAAAAATAATGTATTTATCTTCACTTTCACTTCTTAACCTAATTTAGGCGGTGCTAACACCAGACTCACCCCCCCACCCCCCCCCCCCCCCCAACTGCTGCTGTCATCAATTATAAACATCTTAAATGCCAGTGGGTTTATATAGTTTTAAAGTTACAATTTTATTGTCAAATTGAGTAATTGTTTCAACACTAAACAGCACCACACTCTACTTCCACCAAAATGTTTACTCAACACTTCTCCAAAACATTTCAACAAAAACTGAACAGTACTAACCTGACGCACCAGATTGTTTGTTACACAGAACCATCTGAGAAGTCGTGCTTGGAAACTGTTTGAAAAAGGGCAGGCACTGTCAAAAAAAATACTTGGCAGGTGATTGGATGAACCATCCGTCTATTACCGTTTTACCTTGCAAGGCAGCTGGATTCACAGGATCACAAGATCACGCAAAAGTCCTCATAGGACGCTGACTGGATTGAAACCCGACAAGATGGATTTTCGCATGATCTTATGATGTCATGATCATATGAATCCAGTTGACTCACAAGGTAAGAAGAGTAATACAGGACTGTTGTATTTAGACTGTTTTGGCCAGGAATACCTAATAAACTGACAGCTCAGTAATTATCCAGAGGCATTTCAGTGTCCCTAATACCACTAATTTAAACAACTTCATTTTCACCTGTGGTGTGACTGGTTTCACCACAGGCCTTCAATAATTAAATCTGATGTCTGTTAAACTCAGAGCACTCCGGGGAATAATGTAATAAGTCATTTCCTGCATGCAGACAGAAGTGACCAGAAACGGAGGGATACAGCTCACTGACCGGATATTAATGGCTGCTTCCGGTGATTTAGTGCTGTGGAGACCAGGTGATGGATTGAGGACACCTTCTCTGTGAACTGAAGCGTTTGGCGGCTCCATTGTAAAACAATTAGACCATTACAATAGAGTCACTTTGGCAGTGAATCTGTCTAACAGACCCCAAGTGGGCCTACCAGAGGAGAATAAAAACACTGCCTTAAGAAGAAATGATGAGATACTGTATTTGACACCAAAAGGGAGGAAAGAGGAGAGACATTCCTTATTTAGTGTCATGAACAGCTCATAGTGTTAATACTGCATGTGTGTATTTATGTGCACATGTGTGAGCTTACGCTGATATAAGAGATTAGTGTACAGGTAGTGGCATGGCCTATCAAAAAGTGAGTGATGGCAAAAAGGTAAAAGATCTTATCTTCTGTCTGTGACATGAGAATGTTTTTCTAAATGAAAAACAAAAATATTTAACAAGGGTTAATAAGGAGAAAGAGAATAGCTGGATAAAACATCAATAAGTGTGAAAGATAACAGCTTAAACATGCTACCCTGACTGCTACTAAGTATAAACTGCAGCAAAGACTCCTCTCAGTGGGTTTCCATCATCTCCCACTCAGTCTTCAAGTCTACCCTTCAACACCAGTAAACATTTCAATATTCATCAGTGCAGCCTGCCACAAGACAAAAGCCAGTCAGAATTGGCCTCCACCTACTTAATTAAAGCAATTAATAAATATTTCACATGATAATCACTGAGAAGAATAGAACTGAGAAGCCACAGTAAAGTTTGAGCTATTGCACTGCATGGAAGGGCTGAACAATACGGTTAAAATCATTAATGAAAATATTTATCACTATATGACAATGTGTAAAATTATGTAATTGATGATGAATGTACTGAACTGTTCCACTGTTATGCTTTAAAGACAACACATCATTATTCACTGTTCCATCCGTTTATCATCTTTCTGCTATTTTTTTTTTTTTTTTTTTTTTTTTAAAAATGGTAGTTGTGAGATTAAACAACACAAAAGGAGGCATTGTTCAGGGTAAAGTCAAATTCAGGGATTTCTTCAAAACTCTATTTGGCCAATATGAGGACTGCCAACTGATAGCATGTGTTCAGTATCTACACACCATGGGACTGTATCCATTTTTTCTGTCCTTTGGGCAGAGAGTTCTGGCTGCCAGAAATTTAAGATGATGAAGAAGAAGTGCTGATCCTCCAGACTTCAGCCATGACTCGTTTCATACTCACACAGCCACATATGGTCACATCTGGAAGCTGGCCAGTACAAGCCGGTGGCCAAATAACTGTTGGCCAGCGGAGCCGTTAGATGCTACTTTAAGTGTCTTGCTCAAGGGCACCCCAAGGGTAGTTTTTGAAGTAGCACCCGTTCATTTTGTTTAATCAGATTTTCCCAGCTGGTTCAACAATTCAAACTGCTCTGCTCTATTATATCCTGCTGTTACCCAAATAGAATAATCCACATTTTGACAGTCCAATTTTTCAGTCCCCATTATACCATATTAAAGATACACCCCTTAATTTTGTCATAGCAACGCTGTTTACAAGTGAGTTCCAAAACAGCACTGAGTTGGCAGGAAATTATGGGATTTGGAGAGCTATAAAAATATGATTTTAAAGAAAAAGCATTTCATTTACTTTTATAATTCAGTATTATAGAAAGCAGTACATCATTATTTAACTGCTGATAATTTAACTATATTGTTAACCTCAGCTGAGGAGTGAAAACACTGGGAAACACTCGCTGAAAAAATGTTATCTGTCAATGTTTTTCCATGTTGACTGTCATTCAAAAACAAACAGGAAGGAATTTGCAGTAAGAGCAAAATTTACTATGCACTTGTTCTGTTACTGGGAAAACTGGGAAAATCAAGCCTTTCTGCCAGTTTAGATGATGGTTGTAGCTCTGTTTTTAGCACATTTTTATTCTGAGAAATAATACATCAGAGAACCCAGAAAACCAATTCACAAAACATAAATAATATGGGAACTAATTACCAGATAAGATAAATGAAAATTGGTGTCTTGAGATATGAGTAAAGTATGACTATGTATTATAATAAAAACCGTACCACTATTAAATTAATTATGACAGATGAATGAAAAGTTCTTAAATTATATTGCCAAATCCCCTTGACTAATTCACACTGAAAACGGAGTATATTGCATTATCTCCTTTTTGTTGTTGCTGGAGTCATTATTCTAAACAAAAAAATTACACTTTCCGGGGAAAAAAATGACCAAGCCTTGATTTTTTTGGCCAAAATGTTTTTTGTCTTTGCAGCACTGAAAATCAATTCTCATTGATATTGCCAGTGTTAAGAAAGCCAAATATAATAAATAAACCCCCTTGTGACTAAAGCAACACGTGCTGAGATTTTTTTTTAAAAAAAGGTTAGACTTACATAACTCCATTAATCTTCAACAGGAAACATTTGAAAACCAGCCAAAGGTCCCTTCACTTCATCATGACTGTTTCTACAGCTTTTACACTTCAATGAAATGTATTTGCTATAAGACGGAGGTGACTTTTTCTAATGACAACTGCATTCTTCTAGCTACTTAGGTACACCTTTCATATAAATCATAGTATAGCAAGCACAGCATGATTTGTATACATATATTATTTGTATGGGAGCACACAATGCACAGAAATGAGTTTCTTGTGAAATAAAGTGCCATCTGAAACCCTGGAGAAGTGGTTATTTACTGTAAACCCATGGCTTTCAGTTGAAAAAAACAGGACTATGGCAGAAGGAGGCTAGTTTATTGGTAGGTTTATTTAGTAAGCATTTTATTTATCCAGGGAATGTTCAGCATGCATGTTTTAGCACTGCCTTCCATATTCAATGACACTACAACAAAAAATTCACCAGACAGCAAATCCTACATTTTCATCACTTGATCAGTTAAGTGTCTAGCTCAAGGGCACATTAGCAGTAGTTGAGGAGAAAAGGAAAGAAGAGAAATAATTCATCTTTGCTGTGATCTTACCAGCATGACATGTGTGCTGTTTACTGTGGTGTTGTATAATCTTTAGGGCACCTTTAGGCAACAATCAGCCCCCACGTTTACAGACAGCTGCACTCCAAACTTCTTTGGTGATTTGACAGACAATATGCTACTCAATGTAACTAGATACATACAAATACCCATATGTAAACACAAGCCCGGAGGGCAGGCCTAAAGGCACTGTACCTCATATATTCCAATCTGCTCACTGCAGTGTTTAATCAGCTAGCAGCCTGAGTGCAGTGCAGATTTGTTTTCACTTTTCACAGGAATGCATTTCTCCCTCTTATATTCAAACATTATATGTCTATTAACTCAGACACAGACCCTATGAAATGTACACTTTAACTTCTTCGAACAGCGGACAGTGAATCTTGAGTGGTACTCTCATCCTGGGCACTATAATAGCCAGAAAAACAACAATCATTAGTGGAAATGCTTCACAATCTATGTTTAGACGACCTTTTGTGGTTGTGCAAATAATGACTGTTGTCCCTCTGAGACATCGAAGTATCTGTGTCTGACAATGGAAACAGGAGACAAACTCATTAACGGATTTTCAATTGCAGTTTAGAATGAACCTGTTTCAAAAGGAATCAAATCACCTTAAGGTGATAAAGGTGCATTAAGTTCAAATAATGGCTGTTGCGTAATAACATGCAATGTTATTCTGCTGCTTATCTATGCAGTCAACCTATGATAGAAATATTTGGGAAATTTCAGGTTTTGAGCTAAGTAACTACAAGCTCAACTGCAACAACAAGCACTCTGGAGCAACTTTATATGTTGACAACATCAAGCAAGACGAACCTCTGTCACAACCGTGGATTCAGCTCCAAGTAGGGCTGTGATGGTATGGATTTTTTTTTTACTGCAGTGAAAAAGCAACGTATCCCCACGGTTTGGCGGTTTACTGACCCCACCCCTGTAATCCTGTCCGCCTGCGGAGCAGTTAGCTCAGCTAACTGGATGGCGGAGTCGGGGATACTGTCGTGCATCCACGTCTCAGTGAAGATAAGCAGTTTGTCATTTCTCTCCAGGAGGTCAGAAGCAGTTTTGGGTAGTCTAGTTTATTGTCGATGGAGTGGATGTTGGCGAGGAAGACTGACAGGAGAGCTGGTTGACTGGTGTTAGCCTTTAGCCTAGCTTGGATGCCAGCTTGCTTGCCATGCTTCCAGTTTCTCGCACACCACTTACAGCGTGCCCCTGGGTGGTCATACTCGTGAGGGAATGCAGAGGTCTTGCAGCCTGGTGTCTGGAGCAAGCCCAGGAAACACAGATTCTCCAACATATCACGTAACCTCCTACATCTCTACTATATTACTATTTATCACACAGTACAAGCACATCAGACCAACATATGACAGTTGTAGTTAACATTTAAAAAAAATAAAAAATTTAGTGATGATGGTAATGAGCTCAACCCCATGGTAAGCATCACATGACTGTAGTATTGCGGTAATGCGGTTATCGTCACAGCCTTAGCTCCAAGCTATGAATCAATTAATACCGTCCTCTAGCTTAATGAGATTTCTATCTGCCTCCCTCCATCTAATCAACACACTGACCATTAGCAGTCTGCAGAGCTGTGCCAGGCCACACGCTTCCCATTTCTCTGACTTGTGGCCAAGTCTTTGCATGTCAATGTGTCTGGCAGCCGCCCAGGTGTCGACCCAATGAAGACCGGACACATCTTCATTCTTTTTTTTTTTTTTTTTTTTTTAATCCACTCACCCCGTACAGGCTGGTCAGAGCAACTGCCGCCCCAAAAACACCAAACTACAGTATCTCTTAGAATTACCGTAGACATGGTTCAAAACAAAGAAAAGAAAAAGGGAAGACAGGAAAACATGTCCACTAACAAGGTCATCTCCAGCTCCTCTTCTTGTGTCTTTGTGTCATCACTCTGCCTTTGTTTCTCCCTCTCACACTCTCTAAGACTTGAGACCAATCAGATTAAAAAGTCAGAGGGACCCAACAGTCTGTGGCTGATGCTTGTCTTGTTGTTGAAGCTCTGGCTCCAAAACAACAGGATATATGCCCCTATCCCTATCATGTCTCCTGACCACCCAGCACACACACTACTGAGCAGATGATAAAGAAAAGGTCTATAAGCTGACTGGGTGGCTCACCTTGGCAGTGACTCCAGAGACTGGGGCCAAATCAGGCTCTCATGAAGAGAAGAAAGAGAGACAGAAAGAAATAAAGCTATAAGCCCTTGACTTGTCCCCTGGGCAAAACAACAATCTGCTGCTTTCAGAGGCCATCCCTGAACTCATCAGACAACACAGGTTTGCTAAAGTGGCGTGGATTACGCATAAATGGAGGAATACAGCAGGGGGACTGTGTGAATGGGTAATGAGTTGAACACAAAATAAGTTGCAAAGGCTTATTCAAAGCCAACGTTGTTGTTTGTGTGGGATTAGTGATTTATCATTTCTTGGATGGCAGTGAAGGAGAGTTTTCTAATAACATTCTGGTTGTGCAAATAAGCGAGAACTGCTGACAAAGTCAAAATTCAATCTAAACTTTGTCTCATATCAGATTGAGTTTTATGGTCTAAAACCTGGTCTTAATCCTTGTTTTTGGCTACTTGGGGGCAGAAGAATTCCAAATGTATCTGAAAGACACACAGCCCTGACATATGATCACCTTATAAAGATTTTACGGCTAACATGTTCACTGAAAATTGCCTGTTTACACATCATGGATGTGATGATCCACCTGATGAATACAATCTGATATCCAATATTGACTCTCCTTTAAAGCTCTGTTTTGGTCTCCACCAACTCCTGAGAAAATTGTCAGGCTCTTTAGCTAGATGTCTGCCATTTGGAGATGGACAGGTAGTGTGCAGTGGGTTTATAAGAGCTTGTTTGCTGAAATCAGCTGCCTGCTGCTGCTGGAAAAAAAGCTTAATGAGAGTGCTGAAATTGAACCATGCAGTAAATGTGTCATGAAACCAAAACAACTACCTAAAAGATGCCAAATATCTCTGTAAAGATTTAGGGATGGGTGACAATTTTCTGAAGGTTTGTCGCTACAAGTGAGTGATGGCTTTCACATTACAGAGTGATTTGAATCAAAATACTAAATCAGTTGGGCTTTGAAATTGGATATTCTGTGGGAGCATGACTTCAGTTCAAGGTGAGGAGCCTGGATCAGTGATTGCTGTCACAAATGGATTCATCAAGAGCGTCCAGACAGCAGCTTATTCAAAAGTGACATTTCATCTGTCAAATGTGCCAGAAGCTTAACTTCACCAAGCTGTTTTTAGACTCGGCTGGTGGCTTTTATAAATGACTTTAAACATTTAGAATAAAGAATGTCGTAATGCATTGAGATGATTTTAAGAAGAAACTATAATGGATACAATTATTGAAGAAATGACATTTATTCAAACTGTATATATTTAATCTCTTTTACAATTAGAAATGTTTTTATTTATGTTGTGGTTTGTTGTTTAAGGACTGAGGAAACACTAGTTCAATTATTGATTAAAGTCGGTATTTTGGCTGTTCAAGCAAGGACTAAGTGTTTATAAAACAATCAACAGCTCAATGGTCTGTGTATAATTTCCCCAAGTGAAAAAAGCTTTAAATACACTCACTGGCCACTTCATTAGGTACGCCTGTTCAACTGCTCATTAAAGCACATATCTAATCAGCCAATCAGGCAGCAGCAACTCAATGCATTTAGGCATGTAGACATAGTCAAGACGATCTGCTGAAGTTCAAACAAAACATCAGAATGGGGAAGAAAGGTGATTTAAGTGACTTTGAATGTGGCATGGTTGTTGGTGCCAGGTGGGCTGGTTTCAGTATTTCAGAAACTGCTGATATACTGGGATTTTCACTCACAACCATTTCTAGGGTTTACAGAGAATGGTCCAAAGAAGAGAAAATATCCAGTGAGCGGCAGTTCTCTGGGCGAAAATGCCTTGTTGATGGCAAAGGTCAGAGGAGAACGGCCACTTTGGTTCGAAATGATACAGAGGCAACAGTAACTCATTACAACCGAGGTATGCAGAAGAGCATCGTTGAACGCACAACACGTCAAACCTTGAAGCAGATGAGCTACAGCAGCATAAGACCACACAGGGTGCCACTCCTGTCAGCTAAGAAGAGGAAACTGAAGCTACAATTGGTACAAGTTCACTAAAATTGGACAATAGAAGATTGGGAAAATATTGCCTGGTCTGATGAGTCTCGACTTCTGCTGCGACATTCAGATGGTGGGGTCAGAATTTGGCATAAACAATGCTGTCATGGTGTGGAGGGTATTTCCTTGGCACACTTTGGGCCCCTTAGTACCAACTGAGCATCATTTAAACACCACAGCCTACCTGAGTATTGTTGCTGACCATGTCCATCCCTTCATGACCACAGTGTACCCATCTTCTAATGGCTACTTCCAGCAGGATAATGCTCCATGTCACAAAGCTCAAATCATCTCAAACTGGTTTCTTGTACATGACCATGAGTTCACTGTACTCAAATGGCCTCCGCAGTCACCAGATGTCAATCCAATCGAGCACCTTTGGGATGTGGTGGAACGGGAGATTTGCATTATGGATGTGCAGCCGACCAATCTTCAGCGACTGCGTGATGCTATCGTGTCAATATGGACCAAAATCTGAGGAATGTTTCCAGAATTTTGTTGAGGCAGTTCTGAAGGCAAAAGGGGGCTCAACCTGGTACTAGCACGGTGTACCTAATAAAGTGGCCGATGAGTGTATACCCTTAAATTGAACCTTTCACATTGTGTGACATTATCACATATTCCAGTTGTTCCAACACATCATTGAAGGCACATGATGCACAGACTGAGTGAAATATTAACATTAAACTTAAGATTCTATTACATAAGGTGTAAATATGGTATATGTCGCCTGCAACATGTTATTCATATTTGGTATCTTCATTTGAATATAACATAACATAATTCTGATGGTTTGTACAATGTTTCTCTACACAACATTAGTTTGTATTGATGGATTCACTAGTAGGCAGAGGTTAAATGATTGCAGTTTTAAAGGCCTGTAATAACATTTAGACTAAACCGAGGATGCATAAAAATAACTGAACAAGCATTTTTTAATGACCTCCAGTGGGGATTTTATCTCAGGCCGGCTGCTCTCCTGTTGGCTGTGTGCCTGTTCTGTAAGACGGATAACAGCAGTAGGTAAAGCACCAGTGCTAACAGTATAACTAGTAGTGGTCAGTTGTAGAGTGTGTGTTTTCACCCGCTAACCTTTCTTAACCTCAAAACAGGCCACAGCTGCTCACATAAGAAATTACCTGCACTCTGAAAGGGATCTCAAGAGAAAAACTCTCCAAGTGTTCATTTACAGTAACAACAATCAATAGTCTGTAATCCACAGATGAGAGACAACTTTAAATATGGAGAAAATTGATAGAAAAAACATGAATGGTAAATTCTGTCATTGGTATTCTATCCAATACAGTTTGAGATCATGTTCAATGTGAAGTGAAGACACGTTCTGCTGCAGTCTTGTGACTAAAGGCTTTAGGTTGCAGAGCAGATGTAGAGAAACACCTAGGGCAAAACTACAACAATGACCTCTTTACTTTACCATACACCATCAGTAATCATGTATGAACATATGGGGGCTATGGGTCCAACTCATAGATAGATAAACAGCTTAACAAGGTGGTGGTTTTACACCACAAAAATTACGAACAGAATACAATGAGAAAATACCAATGAAACTATGTGAAATGTGTTCATATCAAAGTTGTGACTACAGTGGAGCCAGGACTATTAAGGCACAGTCACCCATAGCAATCAGGCAGGTTTGTAGAGCAACCAAAAGACATCTGCAGTAGGTAGAATAGAGGATAAATATATCTGAAATGTATCTAAGACCCTGACCCTGTAAAACCCTTAAAATATATTCTAAAACACACAGGCAACCAGTAAAGGCCAGGTGTAACATGTTCTCATCTCTTGGCATTAGATAAGAGCCTATAAGGCAGTATTTTGGATTAAATGAAGGAAGGGGATTGCTTTATGCCTGAGCTGTGCATAAAAAGAATTACAAAAGTCCACATGAGAAGAGATAAAAGCATGGATGACTTTTTCAAGATCACTGAAGGTTAGAAAGGACTTAATTTGAGCTGTAATCCATGGCTGTCAGAGGGAACAAACCACTGACCTTCCAACTACGCACAAACGATCACTATTTTAGAAAGCAGCTTATAGATGGTTTGAATATATAGATAGTTAGCACTTTTGTAGTTATTTCTCTTTGTCTAGGCAGCATTGTCATCTGTTTTTACTGATAAATAACTATCCCCTCATAGTAAGTGTGAGCCAGAGCTGTCCAAGTAGATGGAAATCTGTCAAAACCTTCTTTTTGTTTTTCCTTTATTTGACTGGGTAAAAGGTTTCATTGAGATTAAACTCTCTTTTTCAAGAGAGATCTGGCCAAGAGGACAGCACAGCAAGAACATTGCGGCAACAATAATATGCTAGAAAAGAGTATATGTAATATCCAGTTAAGATGAACAGGTACAGAATGAGTTTTCCAAAACAAAGGAAAAACCATATATAAGTAGCAAAAGCACTGACCAAGACTTATATTTCCCAGATCCTTTAAAACTGACTTGAACCTTTTTTTTTTTTTAAGAACAATGAATCCCGTAATATGAGTGTGTACAGCATGGGCAAATGGGTGTGAATGAGGACAATCACAAAATCAATAACAAATGGAGGAGAGACGTGAGAAAGGGAGAGGTAGAAACAGTTAGGAGGAGAAGAAGAAAACAAGATGACTTTCCAGCACCATGGACAGCTCATAGGACTCATAAAACCTTGCAAGGTCCTTACAATATAGCCTTTTAAATCAATCTTCACTGCACACAGATCAGACATACTCTTGTATCACCTCATTTGCTAATAGGCTTTCTTTACACTCCGTGGCCTGGACAATAGTGCTCAGAGCTAAAGTGACCTGGGTCTTTATTCTCAGTTTATAGCTCCAAAGCATAAGGGGCCAACCTCCACCTCCTTCCCCACAAACACACACTCCTCTATGGTTACCAGCTGCTTTGAAAGTGTCTAGTTACCTGCCTGCGTCCTAGCAGTAGTAGCAGTCTACAGTTTACACTACGGTGCTGCAACACGTTGCTCGTTGATATTACAAATAGCCTTATCTCCTTCCCGCCAAGAAAATTAATTCCCCTCAGCAAATCGGGCTTGTTAGCAACAAGAGGTCCATTTTAGATGCTGAGGTCAAATACATAATTAATATGAGGCTGGAGCGTAGTATACACAGGAGATAATATATGTTTAGAGGACAAGGCCAGTGCAAACAGTTCCCGCGACTCTGACATTGGTGCCAGTTCACTGAACAGCTGCAGGCTACTAATTTATCCAAAGCATGAATGTGCGGTCTGTGCTGTAAAAGCTGTGCGTGTGCAAGTTTGGTGTAAGTGAAAAATAGAAAAAGAAAAAAAAAAAAAAAACTTACCTTAACTGCTTCAGCGTGAGTGACTTTGTCGAAGACTTTGTCATTGACTTTCATGATCTGGTCCCCGATCCGAAGACCCTCTTTCTCCGCCAGGCTCCCCGGCTCCACCAGGGACACGTAGATGCCGACCCCGTGCTCCGAGCCGCCCCGGATGCTGAAGCCCAGGCCCTCGTTGCTCTTGTGCCGCTTCATCGTGACCTGCCGCAACTCACCCGGCGGCTCGTGGATAAAGTTCCTCCCGAGGAGAGGCACCAGGGGAGCTGTCCCGTCGCTGCTGGTGCTGAAGCTGTCCGGCGAGCCCCGCAGTGCCACCTGAAACTCGGGCGGGTTGTTTGGCGAGAAATGTCCCGGGGGAGTCGGGCTGGCGCTGGGGAAGTCGCCCGGTGGGGGTTCCGCGTTGCCGTTGCTCGCAACTAAATCCGATTTTAAGTAGAGGCCCTCCGAAGTGTACTGCTCGAAGAGCAGCTGGTCAGAGCGCGGGATGACCAGCCGCAACATGGGCAGAAGTTGCCGCTTGCTGGGCGCGTTGAGGATGACGTTGAGGGTCTGTACCAGGTCGTACACGTTGCGTTTGGAGTGGTAGACGTTGAGGCAGTGGATGAACTGCTCCCTCTCGAAGTCGTTAAGCAGGAGGTTGAGCGCGTTGTGCAGCTTCCTCACGTTGGCCGAGAGCGTCCGCGCGCTGGAGGCCACAGAGTTGGCCGAGGAGCTGAGCGACATGCGCTCCAGGTCGGTATTGCTCATCCTGGCGGTGTGACCGGGACACGGCGCCACACTGGTGCGGGTTAGAGAGCTGGCATTACGGGCTGGCGGCGCGGGATTAGACCGGCGCTTGGCATCACGACCGCTGGAAGACGCACACTCCGGTTATATCCATGTCCATCTCTCTCCAGCAGATGCTCCACTTATTATTCGCAATTTGCAGGACAGAGGGACGGAAGGGAAACTTCAACAGGCAATTAAGTCCAACTAATTCAATTTCACAGTCGACATGAGTTAATTAGCACTTACCATCATTTAGAGACCAGCACTTGAATTCTGCAAACTTCGCGTGGAAAACGGTGCGTCAAAACTGGACGTGCGATAAACAGCCTCGCGGAAAACTCGTCCCGCTCCGCCGGAGAGCTTAGCAATGAGCCACGTAGGATCTCAGCCTGCGTGTCATTAGCTGCGGTCTTATTTTCCAGGAGGTCAGGTGGCTGCCGAGCCACCGCTTCTCTGGTGTCCGCTTCACCGTCAACAGCTCCACTACAAGGCGGAATAAACAACACCGCAACTGAAAACTACCTGTATTTAGTTCACTGTTGGGCTCGCAACTCAGAAAGAAAAGCTATTTCATCGACGAAGAAAAAGAAAAGACAAAAAGTTATTTTTTTCTGCTCCTGCTCAGCGTCCCGAGGAGTTCATGATATCCTGCTCTGGTCTCGGTTTTAGTTCCAAACGACGTCAAGTTCACAAAAATAATTATCCACCAGTGTATTCCAGCCGTTTGTTTGTTTGTTGGTGTTATTATTAGCCTGTTAACAGTCCGGTCGCAGTGTTGAGGTGACCCGCTGCTCGGTGCCTCCGTTTCTCAGACGTTACTACAGCTCTTACCCGCCTCTGACCGTCCTCTGTCAGGAAATGACGCAGCCTCGTGCAGCCAACACGTTATTTATAACCAACAACATGCGCTCGTGGCCCCATGCTCGCGACACTACAGAGAACAATAAGTTGCTAAACGGACGTTAATTGCTACGTATTGATTAGCTCCAGCTTGTAGCCAGTTAGCGTAAGTGTAATGTTAACCCATGAGATGCACAAGCTGCTTTTAGGACGTATTGATTGTGACTAAAAGGGAAGATAGTGGGACAGGGATTCCAGTTTCATGTCTGTTGTTTTTATATTAAGATTGTCTTTGGATTTTTGTTGCTTATTGTTAAAGAGGATTCTATGATGTCATGTATTACTGTCTGTCCTGTTTTTTCTGACATCAGGGACCATGTTGGAAACAAGTGTTCTCACTTTTACATGTTATCCCTTGGATTCATTGTCTTCTATATCCATAAATAAAATCAATCAATCAGTCAAACTGGGCACAAACCCTATAGTATGCCCTTGTAATTTTGTTTTTATTCACCACTTTTCGGTTCTTATATTTAAATTTGTATTTTTATAGCGTATATGCAGCAAAAGATGATTTGCAGAACGTTTTATAGTTTGATTTCTCTCATTATTTCACCAGGGAGTTTCACCAGAAACTCTGTTTAAATATTACTATTGTTTCTTTTTCACAACTGCTGTTCAGTGTAAATAAACTCATCAATGCTGTTGTGTTTACAACAATTTATAATGCATAAAGTTTACTCCAAAGTGGCTGCTAGAGTGCACACTGTGGAATAAAACAAAAGAGAAACACATAAAAAAGCATCACTAATAGACCGCTTTCAAAGCTGACATTGGGAGTTGTCATAGTTGGAAAAACATCAGTGATGACTCCTGTATTCATGTGTACCAGTTAGTCATGGCAGTGAGCCAGAATCGACAATGCCAGGACCCTGAAGCCAAAGCAGCTAAATGGATTTCAGCCATCATTAACTTGATTATTTACACCTGTGCTTTTCCCACTGTGACATCTCAAAATGAAAAACGCCTTCTTTTCCCAAAAGACAACTGGTTAACAGTTTTGAAATCATTTATATGATTATAATTATAATTATTAGTATTATAATAAAACTTTTTCTTTTAAACTATTCAATACTATATACAATTTCACCAAATAAATTTCCTCATTTAGGCGCCCTTTATAGTGGTCAGTGTAGATTTTCTTACATTTATCATCTATCATTATTGAACTCTTACTACAGAAGCTACAACTATATACAGTACACTACTGGTTAGTTTACCACAGCGTGGAATCACTTATTGCACAGTGATTTTATTATAATAATGGCATAAAAGGACATTTTAGCGCAGAAAACTTTATTCTCAGATTCTTAAACAGGAACCAAAAGAACTTTTAAAATGACTTGTGGGCTAAACCGGCATCTGGTGGAGGCTAATCTCACCTGTCTTTAATGTTGACATGGAATATAAAGACCATGAGGCATGATGAGGTCAGATGATTAGATCTCAACTTATAGTAGAAGGTTTCATTGTACCTTTATTTCCTATTTCCTGATAAATTCTTTGCCATTTTTGTATCCTTAAATCCCACATTGTGAAAAAGCAGCTTTTATTTAATATCATATCACACTGAATTCATGCATCTTTCCCTGATTGCCTGATTTCACTCCATTGTCCAGATAGCATCAATCTTTTCCTGGAGGTCGCCTGGTGGTGAGAGTTTAACTAGCTTTGGAATCCCTTATCCATGAGTCCTCGAGCCGTAGCCAAAAGGAGCAAAGTGGAGTTGAACTCAGTTGCCCTAGTGATCAATCACAAGTGCAAAACGGTGAGAATATCAACTGTAAATGAAGCCTGGTGCTCTGAGGCCACTGTGTTGACAAATGGCACTTTGCAGTTTTTGGCAGAGTTTCAGAGCTGATCCTTCATTAAAAATTGCAGCTGCTAAGAGCCAAATATTCATTCTGCTTTATTAACCAGAAACTGATGTGTTTGAAAGGCTGACCGGGGCAAACTGAGCACTGTCTGCTCTCAGAAAAAGAACTACTGTGTCGGTTTAATTTGAAATTGGGACCAAGTGTGCGCTGGGTGATAAAAATCCCTCATGCAAAAGTGAGTGAAAAATGAAAACAGACTTGGAAAATCAAAATGGTCTATGGAAATGAATCAATAACATGGAGCAGTGATTATCGGAGGAGTAAATGAGATTAAAGCCGAGCCGACTGAAATCACAGATGAAGTCAACACTCTGCTTCCTGAAAGTGTCACAGCAGAATTGTCAGCCAGACAGAAACACAGTCAGCCAGATAAAAAGCATCTGATAGCATATGCATAGTTTCAGAGGAGGTTTATCAGTTAATGGTTTTTCTCTCTAAGTCTTTATTTTTTCTTTTCTTCTTCTAGATAAGCATTCCAAGCTCTTTGATTTGTTCATAATGGTGATAGTTCATTCCAGTTTATGATAAGATGGTTTGATACAATGATTAGGGCTGCGACTACCGATTATTTTCATTTTCATTTCATTTTTCAAATTAATTGATTAATCATTTATGAAAATGTCATAAAAAATGTAAAAAAAATAAAATACAATAAAGGCTCACCACAAGTTAACAGAGCCCAAGACAACATCTTCAAATTGTTTGTCTTGACTGATTGACTCATCAATTAATCGATGAATCGTTGTGGCACTATTGAAGATACACTCCCTGATTTTTAGGATCCAACAGCCTTTCCTGGTTCAAAATGACAACACCAGCCTGCACAAACCAAGGTCCATAAAGAAATGGTTTTCACAGTTTGGTGTGGAAGAACGTGACTAGCCTGCACAGAGCCCTGACCTCAATCTCATCTAACATCTTGGGGATGAAATGTAATGTCGACTGCGAGCCACTTCTAAAATATTGAGGGGAGGCTCAATTAATATATGGTCAACAATTACATAAACTATGGCAGTCATGTTTGGATGTCTAATGAAGCTATGCAAGTGTTCTGTGGCAAAAAAAAAGATGAATATGAACTTTTTAAATCGACTTAGAAATTGACTAACGGCAACAAAACTACCAAATTGTGCATTCTGTGTGGTGATTGTGGGTCCACTGGTAATCTGGCAGTGCTGAATAACCCATGATTACCATAAACTGTGTCCGGAAGAGTCCAACTGGCAATATAATAATGCAATTTAATGTGCATGAGAAAACAAAGTCTCAATTATCTTTTTAATAACCGTGAAATTACACACAAGGCATAGGTTAGGATTCATCTGTAGGAAAGTGGAAGAAAATAGTTTTGAGTTTTGGTTTTGTAAATTAGTTCCTTATCCAACACTACAAACTAGAACAAATTTTAACAGCACTTTGTGTATGACAGGAGTTAGCTGTGGAGGTCTGCAGGGTCAGCCGTGCCGGTAATTTCAGCGTTAAGTGGCCAATAATATGGTCTAGTTGAGATGACATGTTGCAACCTACAGTAACTGAAAAATAACTGTTTTGAATTACAATTTTCAGAGTGGCAGACAATAAAAGGTGAATAATAAGAGCCTGCTTTTCACTGTGCAATGACAATGACACTGAACACTTGGAAAGCAGTAATTTAAGAGTTTAAGACAAAAATCACATCACAGTTTGTCAGTGTTCAGTCAAATCTTATTTTTGTGCTTAGAAGTTCTCTTTAAGACTTTCAGTGATGCCGTGAATAGAATTTAGGGGGCAGTCAACAAAACACAAGACACCTAGATTTCGGCTAACATGCTAGGAGTGAAAGCCAGTGAAAAAAGAAATCAATGAAAAATGGTGAAACAGCTTTTTTTTTGTCTGTTTAGCTAAGAGGGAGTTAAAAGAGAGACTGTGTGTGCACATGTGTGTGTTTGTGTGACTGTGTGTGTCTGAGGTTGATCGATGGCAGTAATTAGAGGAGTTCAGCAGTGGGAAACATTGGAAAGCCAAACAGTATTATAATGGACAAAGACACATACAACAAGCAGAGCAGCAAAGAAGAGACAGTTACAAAGAGTCCAGTATGTGAAAGAAATTGAAACACTGAGAAAGGAATAAATACAAAAAAGAGAGATAATGAACACAACGAGCTCTTCAATAACACCCGCAGAGCCGGTGATTTTGGCTGTTATTGTGATTTTCAATTTTAACTCTTAGTTGAACGCCCACCGCTGCTATCCAGGGACGTACAAATATAAATTCTTTCATGGTGACAGAGCAATTAGTTTGTTAATGTAGAGATGACCACTGTGAGCTTAATCTCTGCATTATGATAACAGCTCTGTGTGTAACTGTGTGTGTGTGTGTGTGTGTGTGTTTGTGTATGTGTGTGTGTGTGTGACCAGGGCACTTTGCCCCAGGAAAAGATTTCCCAAAATAAAGAAGGCTACCTACTCATAATTAAATTACCACATTTCATGGTTAATTGTATTCATTTTGAAGGCTTAACAAGGCTTAAATACTTCACTTAATAGGCTTAACTGTGTATGACTAAAAGCTTAACAGAGTCATCAGTTTTCCTCAAAGAGAGAATAAATGGCCTCTGAACAGGTGGGCATTTAAAACAAAAGCAACATATGTTTAAAGGTACACTAAAATATATTTTCATATCAACAATGGGTCAAATGACTGTGTGTGATGTGAAAGGGCCCACTCTTAAAGATTCCCTGTGGAGTTTTTGACCTCTAGTAGTGCTGTGGAATAGTTGTGGATTATAAGTGGATCCTTGTTTTGTTTTTGTCATGCATGCATGTGATAGGATATACAGTCCTACCAATTGTTTCACACTAGTTCACTGATCTACAGGTGGCTGTAATGTGCCAAGAAATACAAAAATGCACCAACAAAGGCAGAGAAGAAGTAGACTGCAAGTCGGTAAACATGGATGCAAACAATGCAGGATTTAAAATACTTTTTAAAAAACAGTTATGCAGATGTTTTATGAGGACGGAAATGCTTTCAAAACATTTCACAAGGATACACGCAATGATTTTTGGTGAGTAACAGTGAATGTAAACATGACGTTTGTTTACAAGAAAACACCGTCAGGCACCTTTAATGATGAACCTACAGAGAATTAAAACCCAACTCTGCAGTTCTCAGCTAATGGTTTTGGTTTTACAGCCTGCAAATGTACTGTTTTGGTTCACTCTCACCACTCATCAACCAGCAGCAGCAGGCAGCTGTGAAAAAACTGTACAATACTCACCCAGTACCAACTGGCAAACAGATGGTGGAGCATTTAACAGCTAAAGAGCCAGATATTTTAATCAAGAGTTAACAGAGACCAAAACAGAGCTAAAAGGGGAATGAATATTGGTCTAGTAGTGAATTAATAATCCAGCAATTTGAATAACATTTCTATTTTGTCATGATGTGTTATTTGCTGGATTTATACGGTATTGGCCCAAATATAAGGTGACCCTGATTTTTGACTTTATCGTGTCCCTCACACCTCTAAGTCAAACCTACACTTTTGCCTGTACTTGTACCTAATATATGAACCATTTCATCTGACTTGTGTTGCTAGGAAACAGCTCAGGCCAGGATTATGTCCTGTCAGGTGCTGACGTGAGAAACACCCAAGAATTATAATTAATTATTTTGAATGTTCATATAATCAGAGCACAGCAGCAGGAAATAAACCTGGATCCATTCAGAACATGTATACTATATTTATCTCTTTTAACATGGACTCATACTTGTAGTCGCATATACTGACACTCAACTTGAAGAAAAAGCATCATCACAATCAACACAGAACATAGCTTGTCCAATCTTTGCATAGCACTTTTTAATAAGTGAATATACAAGAAACTTGTACAGAGAGGATATGAAGTCAGCATGGAACAGCAGAGCTGATTCTAAGAGCAGAGAGACTGCAGAGAAATGGTGCTGAGTGTCTGAAAACATCAACACACTCAGACTGGAGGCGCACCTTAATGAGTCACACAACATTGAGCTTTTCCCACTGATTACCTTTAAAACATGACTCTGGCTATTCACCAGGAAGAAGAGGTTTTCATTAGGTTTTATGTAGGAGACTCAGGGCTCCAGTGTCACATTTAACTAACAAAGTTATTTAACATAACTCCTGTCACTTAGATTTTTACATTTATTTATATACAAGTGTAAAACTGTGACGATTACTTAACTGTAAGTACAAAAGCCGTTACAAAGGTGATTCAATGAAAGTGTGGACAACTGTTTGAAGTTGTAGTTTCTACTTTAATATATGACATACTGTGGTTAAGCGCCTCCAAAACAATTCTTTCCATCCATTTCCCATCAGTCTTCATGGGGAAAAACAACTTTATTCACTAGTTTTATTACCACAAGTGTCCTCAATGAACTACATCTTATGAGTCATATGTGTTTGTGGAGCTAAAGCTGCAGGAGGAGAGGTCTGATGTGAAAAAGGCACAAGTAGAATAAGTATAACATACTAAGTATTAAGGTAATGTTATTGACTGTTCACCAGCCATTGTCAGTCTCAACAGAAATGGAAAACTATATAATTTTCACAGAGATATTGTGACCATATTGTGTCCAGCTCATTTAACTGTTACGTGTTCAAGCTTTCCATCACCAGGGCGAATTCAAAAACAACTATTGGAGCCAGTCGTTGCCATCATTTTTGTGTTTTTTGGTCATTTCACTCTTCTTAATAATCTTTTTTCTTTTATTATTTTCTTTCAGTCTTTTCTGTGGCTGTTCAAGTGTTCTGCACTTAACCCAACCTCAAATGTCACCTTGTTTAGCTCAAACATGTGTCAAGTAAGGCCACTGAATACAGTAACAAGTATGTACAAGTAATAAAAATGACTTTGACAGTTTGATAAAGAAAGAAAGAAAAACCTGAGTATAAACATAAAATAAATTAGAGTATGGTTTAAATTTCTATAAACAGGTCTTGAGATAAAAAGGGCACCACTTGTGTGAACTGGTTTTCTAGTCTATCTCATTTTCTACATGAGTAGCTCCCCTGTGGTGAAGCTTTCATGATGTTTAAAAGAGGAGTGTCAACAAGGAGAACCAGAGACAATGAACATGTGTTAAGAAATGGGTTTTTTATTTTCAGCCTTTAATTTTCTAACAAGTCCTAAGTAGAGCCTCAGAGAGTCACGAGCATGGCTGTAGACTCTTGGTCTTGTTATTTATTTTAGAACTTCAAGAAGTCTGGGGCACCATCATCATCAAAGAAAGTCTGAAGATGCGACTTGTTTTCTGGTGCAAAACTTCAAATTGTCTGATTATAAACAGATATTGAACATATTCATTGAGGACATCTAGGACTAGCTGAAGAAACTCATTTCTATTGAGGTCATCGAGATATTAAAGTGTCAAGATTCTGGTAAAATCCTTTTTACTCATCAAACCACTCCTGATTTGTCTCACTTCACAACACTGCATTGATCGACATCTAAAAATAGCTCCACCGTGTTTGTTTGTGATAGATTATTTGATCTGACCTGGGATCACAGTTGGCTGAGCTGCTGCAGTAATGGCAGCTGTGTGTCTGGACGGATGACACAATTCACACAAACACACACAGACACACAGGCAGTGTATGGGCCTATCATTTCGCTTACAGCAACTGACTAGTCAGATAATCTGCAGGGATAAGCTGGACATCAATCATGAATCACTGTGGCGTTGACTGTGTGTTGTAAAATCTGCACATTCAGATAACTGTACCCAGAGTTCTGCAGCAGTGACAAGAATTACCCTCATGCATTTTTGATCATGGATTCTGGTTCAAGTTTGACATTTTCGTGCATCTTAGAGTACTTGTGAGAGGACTACTCTGACTCTGATTTTGGGACATACACTTGTGAGCTTTCTTAGCAGGGAAAAAATGATATCAGTTTTATCTGTGTGTTCAAGGGTGTAACTTTGGGTTGAAAACTGGGGGGTTGAGGTGGCCAACCATGGAGGGGGGTTTGGGAACATGCTCCCCTTGGAGACTTTTTTGCAAATAGGCTGTTAAATAGTTGTTTCACATTAATTTTAAGGGGAAGAGACATACCAAAACAACATACTCTACATATCTCAACTAGTGTAGTTGAATAGCATAAAATCATTCACTTTGTATAAAAGCACCAAATTTGTAACCATAGACTATATGAAAATAATGGACGTAGCCACCATGACATCACTCATTGGTTTGTGGACTCCCATTTTGAAGGCTCAAGTTTGGCATTTTGACTGTCGTCATCTTGATGTCGCCAAAAGTGATGAGAAGTGACCATATTTGGACAAGACTTTTCAGACCCAGAGCTATGCACTTGTTTGTAACATATCGCCTGCCCTGCTACTATATTCACCTTCCTGGATCTGATATACATAGATAAAAAAGATACACCTTAGAAGTAATCACTAGTTAATATGAGTAATACATTTAAAAAATCATGTTTAGGTTTGTTCAGACCCTGAAACATGTACTGAAAACATCGCAAGGGCAAGGAACACTACATCAGAGACTGCACAACTTTCTGCTAACCTACTGCAACAGTCCACATGCAACCACCAAGACATCTCCTGCTAGTCTGATGCTAAAGAAAGACCTGCATACCATCTTCGACTTTTTGAAGCCCCCAGCAGTGAAAGACATTGTTCAACATCAACAGGAGAAACAGATTTTGCGCAGAGAACAACAGGCTAAGGACAGAATTTTCATTTCAGGAAAATCTGTGTTGGTGAGGAACTACCGTGACGAACCTAAGTGGGTTCCTGCCACTTAGACACAAACTGGACCAGTATCCTATACAGTCCGAACTGCTGATGGTGTCTGGAGAAGACACGTTGATCAACTCCTACAGACCCCACCAGTGCCTGTGGAACTGTCTCTCGGAGATTCTTCAGATACACTTGTCAACACACCAGTTCACCTACCCAAACTGGTGCAGAACTAAACCACATCAGGGGCAAAAGTTCTAGCTGCGGATGTGACTTTACAAGGGACTGAGACAACTTACCTTGCATCAGCACCTGCAACAAATTCAGATTAAAATTTAGATTAGTGACTGACCCAAATTAAAGGGGCAGAATACTCCCTATGGGCAAGTCAGGGGATCGAGGTAGTCTACCTTCATCCCTAAGTTAGTGTCGTTCAAATAAAAAAAAAGACTGAATATAAATGGATGATACAGAGTATAAAAAATGTTGTAAGATGAAGTGCACCACAAGCTGGACAAAATAACATAATTCCTTGTTTATGCCTGTTGATAGATATTGTTGATGTTATGTTTGAGGGTGAAAGAATTTGAGTAATCCCTCAGTTTATTCCATAGGATTCCATAGGACAGTGGGTTCTGGAGGAGTTGAGTTACTTACTCACTGGGGGGACATGAGGAGGAACCAGAGGGTGGGCGGTACACTTCTGTAACAACGCTGGTTCGGAATGGCATTATTAGCAGTAAAGGCTGTATGAGCAGTGCTGCTTGCCTTAGGGCAGTGGCCGTCGTCATCTGCACCTTGGTTATCTCTGGTGCCATCAGCTTGGTCCTCTTGTGTGTGAGTCGGTCCCAAGATCCCACCAGGAAAGCCATATTATCAGCCAGTGCCACCACTTGAGTGGCACCAGTGTAACAGCAGTCAAGGAAGCCTGCCATTACTCAGTCCTTCTCGGATGGGAGCAATGATTGACTGCCCAGCCAGAGAGTGGCAGATGGGAGGAGGCAGACCCTGACTACATCCTCGATAGGAGGCACTCCCTTGTCCCACTCTCAGCCCTCGACAGTCAAATAGGGCTCGTAAGCCACTAAGAGCCTCAGCCTCGTGCTGCCAACCCAGGCAGCAATAACAGGATTCATGTGAATCCGCTGGCGGCAGAAGTGAGGCACACAACATGCAGGACTTGCTAGTAGACATGATGAATTCTTCTGTGACACCGGATGGTGAAACAAAGTTTGCAGGTGATTATCCATTCTCAGACATGGGTGAGTAAAAAAGGGAGATGAGCAGCAAGTGTGCTGGGGTTTTACAGGGGGAAGGTGCTGCACGGTTGCTATGTCGCGACTGGGCAGTGAGTGCAAAGATCTTACTCAAGTGCCAAGGCCGAGCCTCGTAAGGTAAACCAATAATGAAGCTTTTTACAATGTGGACCACATACGACATAGAACCCTGTTTTATGGCCATTTTTTATAGTTTTTATTATAACCCTGTGGTGTTTGAGGCAAAACAAAAGTTTCCTCCTCGAACCCTCTAGACTGTTGGCAAGCTGGCTTGACTATTAAATGCTACATTAGCAACAGCTGTGGAAGCAATAAATGAGTTTGAAGCAGAGTTTGTTAAAAGATCAGGTCAGCAGCAGAGTAGAGATCCAAAACAGAAGGAAAAGCACTTACAGTTAAAAAAAAAAAGCCTTTTTGCAAAATATATTTGAATTATCAGGTAAGACTGTAGCTGTACACTGGCGTTATCTGCCCCATTTGGGACTGACTTGTATGGGGCTATGCCTCAATTAGCATGCAGGCTTTTATCCATGTTCACTTTTTGGACAAAAAATGTAATACAGTCAATGAAAATAACAAGGCCTAGACATTAAACAATACCAGGAATGACAACAAAAGCACATAAAGATGGACAAACATCACAAGAGAAACATTAATGTTGGCACTACACTTAAATGAGCCAGTTTCAGGGCTCTGGTATTGTGCGTGCATGCTCACTCACTGACTGGCTTAATGGGACAATTAATGGCATGGAGCCATTGTTAATGTTATTATTTACACCTGTGCTTTTCCTGCTTTGACAAGTCAAAATGTCTGCTGTGAAAAGGGTCCATTATTTTTACTGAAACAGTAATAAGGTACTGTTGTGGGTCTTGATGTGGCTTAAAGAGTGCAGGAGACCTTTGTGGAAGAAAAGGCAAAAAACTAGGCAGGGGTCTTTTTGTTTGTGAGTGTGAATTTTAGCGATAAAGATCAAAAAACTTCAACATATACTGAAAATAATTAAAAAATTAAAAAATAAAATAAAAATAAATAGACAAATATTATTATATAAAGTTAGTGTAAAACTAAACATATGGGTAGCAAGTTCTTGTACCAAGATCTGCAACAGCCATATATATATATATTACTTATGAAAAACCTTTACACACATTACACAAGACTGTATGGTGTATGTAATGAACACAGTATATAGCCTGGTATGGGTCTAGCTTCCCTGAGGTAGAACAGCTCCTGAGTTAATCTTTGTGAATCAGATTTTATTTTAACTAACAAATATGATGTTGGCAAACTGCAACCACAGCTGCTCTCGTCTCTCCTTCCTCACCTTCGTCATTCCCCCCGCTTTTCTTTTAATTTCTCATCTGAGACCACAGGGTTGTGGCTGACATTTTACTGATAGATAACAGCTCACAGCACAGCCTGGTGTCAAGGTCTCTGGCTGCTCAGATGAATGTAGCTCTCAATGATCAGAGGAGTTGCACTGCTGTGTGAGTCTGCACCGCCCATGAATCATCCTACACTTAGATGGAGGGGAGAAGAGACCCGAAGAAAGGAAGATGAAGAGGAAAGATCAACTTTCACCTTTTCAGACAGCGTGCAGACTCTGTGTTTCACCTGCATTTAAAATTTAACAGCATAGTAGATTTCTGACTTTTAATGGTTTGAATGTTAAGTCATTTTGGTGACTTACTGAGTTTGAGTTTATTATATAACATAATATCAAAATCAAATATTTAGGTCATTGTTTCCCAACCTTTTGTGTCTTATAACTCTTTATAGCCAGACAACTGTGCTGTAGATTTTCCCAGAGTAGGTTAAAGGTACCCGGTGGATTGCTGTAAACAAACAAAAGTTATGTTTACATTCAGTATTCAGTCATCAAAATGTATCATGTGTATCGTTGAGATCCTGAAGTGTCAATCAGTGGAAAGGCGTGAAACTGGTAGTAGGAATGTGTATTGTGTCGCATGCATGAAATAAATGAAAACAGGAACCCACATGTAAAAACATCTCTCCATAGTACTAGCAGTCAAAAACTCCAAGACAAGCAGTGTTTAATCTAAAATTCTAAATTCTCTAAATTTCTCACTTCTGATGGATTTCTGATGTGTTTGGGTGTAGTCACTGTGCTCTGTTGCACCTGAAACCACACCTAACAGTGATGTCACAGTGTACTGACACACCCTTGAGTACACTTCTACTTCACTGCAGCTTTCTTTAGGAGGTCTAGTCATTGAGCAGCAGGGGACTATTGTTATATATATTATATACATGTTTATATACATATATTATATGTTTATGAGGATAACTAAACTCCTAACTCAACTGAGTACAGTGGCCAGATATTTGTTGACCAGTGCTTTAATGTCCTTGTTGAGACCAGCTAGCAGTCTTGCTTCATGTTTGCCTTTCTGCAGCAGCTGTTAAAGACTCATGATAATAATGATAACAGTCCTAACCAGGCTTCTGGCACCTCTTAGACCAACAGTTTGTAATCCTACAATTAAATGTCCAAATTTCCAGAAATATATCAAGGACATGACATGTGTGTCCCTGTTTTTAAGGATTTTTTGGGGCATTTTTGCTTTTATTAGATATGATGCGGTAGAGACAGACAGGGAGTGAGGGAGAGAAAGGGGAGAGATCCAAGGCCTATGGTACATGGTACATGCAACCACGGGCCCCAGGGATATTGAGATTAGATGGTCAGCTTCTTAAACTCATAGACCACCAGGACGAGCCCCGACCCCCCAAACAACTTCAAAGTCACAGAATAGCGATGGTGATGGCAATATCACCAAATACTGTCTTGATCAGTACATGTAGTACAGTAGCATGAGTATTTTTCTAATATTTCTCATATTTCTGTAAGTAAAAATCAGATCACAAAGGCCCTTTTTTACCCCAGCTTCAAATCCAGCCCTTATTCAGAGACGTTCCCAACAGATAGGAAGATATACACATATTGTAGGCCAAGTGCAGAATACTAAATTGTTGCAGCAACACTCACCAGGGTTGTCTGAATACATTTCAGGGAAACTGAAGCATTTGTAAATCTTTTTCAACCAAATGTATTGGCAAAAAGCTTACTGACAGCTGGTGAGTTCTGAGTGTAAATCTCTCCAAATTCCCCCTTGGGCTACAATTAGTTTCCAAAAATGTATTCTTCATATTCTTTTTGAAGAGAGATGCAGCTTTAAGGGCATACTGTGTAGGATTCTCCTCAAAACAATGTATAGACTCATACAAAAATAATCCCTCTCAGTCATCACTTATGACCCACTAGAAGTGTGTGACAGTGTATGTATCTACAGAGACTCTGCCCATATTTTCTTATTTTCTTATTTTTTTTGCTGTGTTTGGGACGTTTCTGGGCGTCAACCTTTGGGCAGTGGGCATGTAGCCCCAAGCCAATAACTGTGTGCAGGGTGTGAGGTCGGGACTTGAAGCGTAGTGACCAGCTTACATCACTATGTTTTCAGCCTTTCCCCTAAATGCTTTCAACTGTGGCACAGCGCTGCTGCTAAATGATGAACACCTCTGCTGAAATTTCACATTGTAGCTACATAATAATCACTACGAAGGCAAACCATGCAAGCTTTATCCGCTTTCAGCAGCTGATGGGAGCTAGTGGGGAGAGAACGAGTTGTTTGCTTCTCTTTCTCTTTCCTCTGCTCTCTGTCTGTGTTTGATCAAGGGTGAGGCCTAGCTACACACACACACACACACACACACACACACACACACACACACAGAGCAGAGAGGCTCCAGCAGACAGTGGAGGAGCCAACTTTGAATGTTGTGTTTGCAAACTGCAATTTGACAAATCCTACACAGAATGCATGCCTTTAAGCCTTGTGCAAACTCGCACAGCCAATCCACAGATGACTACAGTGTTTCCACACAGTATCCCCAAAGTCAACAACAGCATCAACCTGAGAAACACCCAAATGTAATTATGCACAGAAGATTTACAAAATACCGGATTATATTTGGAGTCTAATCCATCTGGCTGTGGATGTAAATCTCACACTGGTAACTGCTACAAACTCTAACGGGATCAATGCAAAATGATTCTCTTTTGTGCTTGTGTTAACTTGACAACTACTGTAGTGATCCTGCTGGTTGATTGATGTTAATTATGAGCAAATCTAACATTAATCTCACCACTGACATCATCATTCATGGCAAGAATAAACCATATCAACATGTATTGAAGACATGTTCAGAGGCTCACCAACATATTCAAAACACAAGAAACCTGCTATCTCTCCTAAATTGAGAGACAGCATTGGCCTAAACACTGAGGACACAGAAGTCATGTCCTTGGTATTGTTTTTGTGAATGTGGTTGTTAAAATTCTCCACTAGTGTTGATCTTATGCTTGTCACAATCTTTCTCCCACTTTTTTGATGAATGTAGCTACGTAGCTATGGAGGAAGATGACAAGATCATTCTTAATTCTGCTAACTTTGCTCTGATTGGTCAATTGTTTCCCTAACCAATCAATCAATTTTGATTGTGAATATTCTTCACATTAAGATGATTCAGAAAAAAGTAACACATCAGATCATAACTTATATAATTACACCCTAATTAAATACAGTGAAACAATGAATACTTTTCTATAAAGATATTTATATACAAGAGTGGGATCATTGTCATGTTTGTTATATAAACTCATAAATTAATTTCTAACAGCAGGTCGACATTATAATACTCCTCCACCACATAAATAAATAAATTAATAAATAAATAAGCTATAGCCTCCAGGTAGCCTGATCCATATTTATTACATTTAATAATATAAACAAAACCTGTGACATATTCTCTGAGGCTAAAATGAAAAAAAAATCTCAGTCGAGGGTGGTCTGCTCTGTGAAGCAACACATGTAATATCAGGATGCGCGTCTCTACTTTAAATTCATGTATTACTGATTGACAGTCAGATGTCACACATTGCTGTAGCAGCTGTCATAAGAGACCTCACAATAAATGTCAGGGGCCTAGAAATCGCCGGTGGGTTTTTTTTTTTGTGCTGCACAGGAGGATTCAAGGTGCAGGACCGTCACATACTTCACCACCAGCCTTGAATGCTATCAAGGCTTCCCATGTTATTATGTGAATTTCTGTGTCAGTTTTCATTTTTATTTGAGTGCAGGAGAAGTGACTGCACTGCAACCTTAACAGAGTGTAACACAAAGTGAGTTAATATAAAAATAATACGCCATTAAAAAGGATTCAAACTGACTTTTTTTTTTTTTTCGAGGGTGAAAACTCTCCACTCTTTCTCAAATGATGGAAACTTATAAAATGCTTGTCTGAGGACATGTCAGGCAAGTTGCTGGACAAGCAAGGAACCTGCAAATCTTTTGGACAGTTGAGTGAAAGTGGGCGCTGAAAAGAGCAACGACAAATGTCAACACTGTCCTGAAGAAACAGTCTAATCGTGTTCACACATCAGTCATGGTAGCCTGTTCACTCCTAATGGCATGTCAGTCAAACAGACACAGTCACTTGTTGCAAAAGGTTGAAAGATCCTGAAGTTCTTCTGGACACAGAAAAATAAAAACGAATTGGAAATATATAGAGAAATTAAAAAAATGGAAAATAATGATTATTTTGAGATTAGGAAGAGATGACTCTATTCATATAGTGCTGTTGCAATAACATGCACTGTATTGCAACAGCAGCATATATATGCATGGTCCTTCTCTTTTTATTGATCACACTCCTTTTGTACCCGCTGCAAAGACTTGACACAGGCAGACACTCTGCAATTTATTCTTTTAAGATGAAAAACACTTCCTGAGCGCTGCTTTGTGCATTAATGAACAACTACAGTACAAGCCACTGCATTCATTAGGATCATTAGGAAGTGTGTGTTTCTGGTGAAGACAGTGATGGATGGTTTCTACTGCCCCCTGGTGTTGGAGTACTGACAATCTCTAGTTTTTAGAAGTCAGCCAAAGGCATCTCAAGTTGATGTTTTAGTATGCGATTGATGAACATGCAATCCCCAAACCCATAACCATCAGTCTGCTCAGCCTCCACTCTTGTGGGAAGGTTTTACACAAGAGTTTGGAACGTGTCTGCAGGAATTTGCTCCTTAGGTCACGACTCAGCTGACTACCAATGTCAAATAAATGACAGCTGACACTGCTTTGAATGCAGCAGTCTGATGACTCATGTGACAGCTTCAGTATTCTTCAAATGAAGTGCTTGTGAGATCATCTGCCAGCTTCTGAAACAGCACTTGCGAGAGCAGGATCGGGGCAGCGTCTGACAATTTTTGTAACTTCAGCCGCTTGATGTGGCGATTGGTGAGGTCTGTGTTGGTGTGTGAACTCCTTGATCAGGCTCTTTTTTCACTCCTTGCACAACTACCTCCTTCAGTTTTTGTGTGTACAAACAGGCCTAACATGAATATTTCAGGGGAGAGACTACAAAGACAAACAAGACACAGCATTCTTTGAGAGAGATCATGGAGGCAGTGTGACACAGCCAGAAGGAGGCTCTGACTGGGCTACATGTGGTCAGACGACACATCATATGACATCACACTAGTCCTTTTAAGGCATACTGAGGCCTTGAATCTTTTTCAGGATTTCCTTATGTTGTTTTTATTCATTCAAAACAAGATACGGTTCAAAACCTTCATTGAAAACCTTTATTTAAAAATGTAGTAGGCAGGAAAAAAGTTTGAATTTGGTGAACATTGCAGTAAGCCACAACTTGAGTTACAAAGTGCAGAATCAGTCATCTGTACAGTGAATGCGGATTTGACAAATGGCTGGGAATCAGCAGAGACAAACAGAGGCAAACACAGCACCATGAAAAGTACAAACGAAAAGGAGAAACTTCTATAACTGTGTCTGCTCTGAAAACTGAACACAGGGCAAAAGGGCAAATTAAAATAAATACTTTGCATTGTCTTCAAAATAGCCAGAAGAGTTATTGACTTAGTACACTGGCTCTGTCATCACGGAGAGTAGTGACCGCTGTGTCAAGATGTGGTTTTTTTCCCCTCTAGTATGGCTCAATTAATCGATTGCACCATTAAAAACAATATTGATCCATGTCTTTGGCCCCTCACTCACTGAAGCAGGAACCTCTGCAGGCAAGACACTGATGAACAACACTGATGCTTTGTCGCCCACATCTGTGTAAAATAGTTAAGTTGTCACTTTGCTATGGCTTGAGTTCAATAACAATCACATTAATAACATTTATCAACATTATCACAAGTGGAAGATTCAGCCAATCAGCTAATAAAAGTGTTGAATTGGACAAAATGCTTGATTAGTAGTCAAATACTGTACATCAAAACCTCCTTTTTCTTCAAAAAACCTTACAGTTCTAAACAAGGTTTTGCAGAATCAATTTCCTGACCATTACAGTTTATAAAAAAATGGGATCAGACTGCCTAATTTTCTTAAAAAATAGAAATAATAATTCCAATATGTGGAAAAAATCAGCAGTGAAAAATAATGACTATGTTAAATGACAAGTTGAAGTGAATTTAAATAGCTTGTGTGGGAGCTCACTGGGGAGCTTAATGAGTCATTTCTGGTCTTTTATCTTTTCTGTTACCATCAGTCTCTTTACACAAAATAATGATCATGAATATCTGACAAAGGCTGATTGATGCCAAAGATAAGAGAGGCAATTATACAGAGAGAGCAGAGCATTTATCAATGTGAAGACCCCGACGTTCATTGCATTTTAATGTTTTTGAGTTCTGACTTGAGATTTCCTATCCCTCTATGGATACAGTACATAGTACAACCCTTTGGTTTATGATGTCAATACTAATCAAGTGAAGGGAAAAAAAAGAATATAGGTCAAGCTAAAGACACGGCTGCTTTTCTTACATCATAAAAATTGGCTTTTGAAGAGACTTAACCTGTGAGCTTCCTGCTATGAGACACTGATGTGATATCACAATCACCCTCCAGTCTTTGTGGCACCATCTGAAACTTTCATTGTGATGAAGGATAAGCTGGCAATAATATAAACTTTTCTTACTGTCAACAAATCTTATGATATTGCCTGAGTATCCAAAGCCTGATATATCTTGATATATATTGTTGTCAAAAACTATTACACTCAAACCATATTAATATTGGTTAAGAGTTATTCCACATAGATTCAGTTTGGTTTCCTCACTCATCACCCGTGATCTGGTGATGGAATGGCTTTAGTTTTTACTGGCATTGTCCATAAAGCCGTTGCCCCTTTCAGACATGAACCTGGATGCTATTTTATATAGTAGCATCATGTTTGAAAAGTACCCAGAGTGGTTTGTCTGTGAAAGTCACACAACAATCTAGACTAGATTAGACAAGATATGACCTGGTGGCACTTTACAGGTCATGTCTGGGTTAAAGTGAACAGAGAAACATAAAAAGCTCATGTTTCGTTCAGCCCTCTTATAGCTCTGTAATGAATTTCTCATCTAATTATCATTCCTTATGCGGCAGGAATTGAAATCACTTTAATAAACCATGAAATACTATGAATGAGTCATTTTTAAGTTGTAGAACAGATGTTCTTACATCAAATGAGCCATTTTCAAAATGTATGTTTTAAATTAGGATATTAAATTTTCCCCCTTGATGTGTGATGCAATAGATTCAAACACACTCAGAAAATCACTTATTTATCAGACATCAGTCTTCGTAAATGAATGCCGCTTGGTATAAAATTAAGACCAGAAAGGGCTCAATAATCAGCAGATGCACGTTTGATTCAACAGACAGGTTAGAAACAGTTTACACAAAATATTTACATCCATATTGTTTTGTCACCCACACATCCAGAGTAAAAATACGAGCCATAAATCAAACTTTCACTCAGAGCACTTCACAAATAAACACCACTGATGCAGCAGCAATAAAAGACAACAGAAACAAACCACCGTAGCACAATATACGTTTCAATAGGCACAGCAGCGCATTGGCAAATGTAGTGCACATTCAGTGATGTTAGTTAGTATATGGCTCTCTGTTAGACAGACGTTCATTAACAAGAGAAGATGCTTAAAACCTGGACTTGACTGTCTGTCTTCACTGTGGAAAAATGAATCAAAACAGAAACTCTGGATTGAAGAATTGAAGGTGATAGTACAATAACAAAATGTAGGTTCAACCATCTTCAACACAGCAGCTACAGTACAACAGATATGTCCTTCAAAGTGATTTTTCAATGTTAGCATATGGAAAACAAGCGCTCCCACACTGCTCTACATCAATGTTTGACGGGGAGTCAGGGAATGCTAAACAGCAATGAATCAAATTCCTTCAAGTATGAAGAAAACAATTCAACAAACTTCACTTCTTATACAAGTTGGGTGTGATAAATGGATGAATGAACGGCTGCATGTATACTGTCCCTGACACAGGAAATGATCATGTTCCCAGTTGCTTTATTTTGCTTTAACTACACAGTAACTACAAATTTAAGACGGCATAGCAGCCTTAATTCATTTTCCTTCATGTGATGTAAAATAAGCGTTACACTCACTGAGTGTGTTTACATGCACACCAGTATTACAGTTGTGATCAGGCTGATGTAGCAGAGTGGTAAAGTCCTGTCAGCCTGAGACCAAAGTGGGTTTTTCCCTCCAGACTTTGACGATCAGAAACCTTGATCATGTTAGGATCATGTATCCAGAGACAATCAGGTTAGTCTGTGTTCCATATACACATCCCATCCTGAATGTAATCAAAACCAGGATGAGACTCAAAGCCGGCTTACTAGAGTGCATGTAAACGTACCTTCTGACAGGTGCATGTCTATGACAAACGTAAAATAATAAAAAAAAAAAAAAAAAAAAAATCACAGAACAAATGTCTACATTCATCAATAAAACAAGCTGTCATAATGTGTGCAGCCCTGAATCATCTAAGACTCATTCATTCATTACATCTCTATACAGTACATCTGTTTTACTTTTACACATTTAGGTCATATAGACATGACCTAAAAACTGTGACTTTTCTGCCACGTCCACATTAAATATAAACAACAACCAGGCTTCCCTTTGAAGACACAACGAGGTGTGAATGTGCAGTAATTTGTTATCTGTCAGCATCTAATAAATCACCGCTATATGTGTGACAGTGGTGCCGAATAAAGTAATCAATTTGAAGTTGAAGTGCAGTGCATTCTGGGGCTTCACAGTTGTTTAAATGTTCCATCTTAGTAACAATTATAACCAGTGTTTTAATCTGGTGGCCTCAAAGAAAGACAACCTACATTTGGTAAACTCAGCCAGGAGTCTGGAAAAAATTTGGTGAGAATCTACTGAGCTCAACACCTGGAGGCTGCACTGATCAGAAAATAAGCAACAGGAAAGAAGCAGTTTGTGACAAAGTAAAAGTACATTACTAATGTTTGTGTACCTAAACTTCCTAATACTTTAACTAGTCTTTATATAATTAAAGACATGCATGTTAGGTATTAGGAACACTCACACCTCTGCTTTACAGCAAGAACTGGCCTCAGAAGTGAAACTGGTTCCTGGGCGCTGCACTGCAGCTGCCTGCTGCTCCTGAATACTTATGATTGGACAAATACAGGACATATATTTCCCTAGAGGGATTAAAAATGAGAACTTTTTAAATGTATGTTTTATACTTAAGTGCACTGAATGTAGCCAAAGCAAAGACTTAAACAAGTAGTCAGGGATTCGTCGCCTAGAGCAATCTGTTTAAATAGAAGCTTATCTGAACATCTTTCATACATTTCCATGATTGGTTACTGCACCTTCAAACATTAGTGTATTAAAAGAATTGGTTGACCACCACAGTCACAGCCATGACACCTCACTACAGTATGTAGGATGAATGAGCGCTTTCCCCACATACATACATATAAAGAACAACTATCCAAGCCACTCAAGTAATAAAGCCCTTCCAAAATCTTCTTTCTTGCTTCCTGTTAGCCCTAGCAAGCCCAAACTGATTTTTACAAAAGTTGTTTACAGTAGAGACCAGCTCTATCACAAACATTTTCCTTAGGAAAAATTAAAAAAAAGGAAAATCCAAAATAAATTCCTCCACATGGAAACGTATCAAAGTACAGGTGGACGGCACATATCTGCTTTACTGCTAAACACAGCAGTCCAGTCTGGACGGTTGCTTGTAGACTTGCCTGACTGAGCGGCCGTTACAGTCATTGACTCATACGGGCCAGATCTTTACAGATGTCTCCTGTATGGTCACATCACTTTGGTGGAGAGGGCCATATGGGGAGTGGATGGGCCTCTGTGTTGAAGACATACTTGTCTAGACTGAGCAGCTCCAAGTCGTCAGAGAAGAGCAGGTACAGGTACTTCAGTGTCTCGCCGAGGAAGAAGCTCTCCATCTTGTCACGGGGCCCGGGGTTAACGGGGTCACGGACGTTGTTAATGGACGTGTAGCCGCCATCGGAGACCTGCAGAGGTGGAGGTATTAGGTCAGTTACTGAATAGAAAACTTCAGAGAGTATTTTGGTATATACAATTACTTCTGTTGTGTTGTAAAGACATCTATGATGGTCTAAAGGCTGCAGTTCCCAAGCCTTTTCTGTCATACCACCCCTTTGGAAGCAGAAAAACATGGCCCCTGTCCACCTTTAAACCAATGTAATTTTTTTCAACCATTAAAAATATAATACGAGCTACATTGAATGTCATTTCATTGAAATCACGATGCAAGTTAAACGTTTGCTCGAGCTGCCAGAATTATTTGACATAAAAGACACAAAGCTCTCCAGAACCCGAAAGCAAGATAGACTTCTTCAAATTATTTTGTCTTGACTTTTGTTTTGACTGACGTGTTTGCTTGATGAGCATCACCTGTTTTTCCACTGGGTGCCTCAGTGGTTAAGGTGCATACCACATAACTGTAATGTCCACAGTTTGATTCCTGGCCCGGGTGTACGACTACAGTATTTCACTTTTCATTTTGCTGAACTTGATTTTGAGTTTTTGTGATTTAAAACCACACCTAAACTGTATTCATGTAGTAAATACAATAATAGTCACAGAAAACACAGCACGAAATAAAACAAAAGAAGAATCAATTACCATTACAAGTCAAACATGAGCCAAATTAAAAGTCATGCAGTCAAATTGTGGTTTTATGTCTCGTTTACTTATAAACACTGTATATAGCATTATATGTTGTATGTGTGTATTTCCCTGATGGTTTTTAAATCTATGCACAGCTTCTCACAAGCACCTCTTATATGAAATACAGGAAGTTTTTTTCCAGAAAAAATATGTAAGCAAAACAGCTCAGCCAGCATGTGTGGTTCCATAATTGGTTGTCCTTAAGGGTTCACCAAAATCACAAATAAAACCAAAAACAAACAAACAACAACAACAAAAAAACATATTTTCTCACAAACCCCCAGTGGTATTTAGCCATGCAGATAAATTAAATTTAATATGTAGAGGTTTTGAATCATCTGCTGTCTCTGCTAATGACCAAATATAAAACTAGATACCACATGGAGCAGGTAGGAAAATATACCTGACTTGGATGACCTGACCTCTTAATAATGAAACAGGCCAAATAATTTTATTTCCTGGATAATTAAAAAATGTGATGAAACTAAAGCTAGTCTAAGGTCAGTTGTCTGTACCTTAGTGTACTTATTAAAGCTCTGCAGTATCTCCCATCCCCAGTCTTGGTACTTTGTGTCCTTAGTATATCTGTACATGTAGAACAGACTTTCCACCGTCTCTGGTCTTAGCAAGTTGTGTCTGTCTGCAGGCTGAAAGATAAAGGAGAAGTTGTCAGTAAATATTTAAATCAATAAAAGTAATCAGATAAAGTTCAGTCTCACAGCTTGACCCTTACTCAACCAAGCAGTCACACTGAAATTGAAAATGTTTGAAAACGTTTTATCGACAGTGAGCACACATGAGCTAAGCTACAGTTAAGATTAAATACAACTTAAGAGCAGACTCAGATTCAAAATTCAGTGTACGACTGCAGATCAGACATTAGGACAGCAGTGTCCCAGATATTTCGATGCTGCCTTCACAGCACTTTGAGGAGGGAAAAAAAGAAACAAAATTCTTAAGAGCATTTTTATGAGATTAGTTGTGGTTTCAAGCATGAAGAATCAAGAAAAACTATCATGACCAAACAGGATTTATAAAGGGGAGACTTGTGTCAGAATTATTAGACAGCTTTTCCACATCATGTATGCATCTGAATCAGATGCGCTCACTGCAGCTGTGTTCAGCTTAGATGCACAAAAAGCCTTTGATAGAGTGGTTTGGGAATACTTATGGGTGGTTTTGGAGGAAGTTGGACTTGATAGAAACTACATATCATGGTTAAAACACTTTACACTAATCCTTGTGTAGTTGTACAGACAGGTAATATTCTGTCCAAAACATTTTGCTTGCAGCGTCATATTTGTCAAGGCTGCTCATTGTCTCTTTCTGCTGTCACTGGAACTGTTGGCCCAGACAATCAGACTGAATCCCCACATCTCACCTATCAGTATACAAAGTACACAACATAAAATCTCTCTGTATGCGGACGAGGTATTACTCTACCTTACCAATATCTCCAGGTCTTTACCTCAAATTAACACATAAGATGACTCAAACTGGACATTTTATCCGATATCCAGAGACGATTTAATCTTAAAATGTCATGGCAAGACAGAATTCTATAATAAAATAATTAATAAAAATGAATGTTCTTAGTCAACTAAATTTTCTTTTTTCTATGATCCCTATGCCCCCACCAGCTAAATACTTTGATGAATTCCTCATTGGTTCTCTTTCATACCCACACTTCTTGCACAGATATAATATGTCACTTTGATATAATGCAAGAGACCCACACACATTATCTAGTGTCTGTGTGTCGTCTTTTTTTGTAGGTGTGTTTTTTTCTTTTTACTTCTTTTTGCAAGGCAATAGTGATATGTACATATTGTTTGTTTGCATGGTATCTTGTGTACAATGATTTTCATGTGTCAAATTCAATAACAAGTTGATCACAAAAAGAAAAGAATAAAGCAAAACTGATGTTTTGAAATCTTCTTGGTGCTAGATGTGACTCTGCTTACTTTAAAACAAACTGTAAAAAGTTATTTTTCCCAGGACTTATACATTTTGGTGAAATTCAATACTTTGTGCCGTAGGCCCACTGTTCAGGACTGTGTTTACAAAAGCACCACTGACTTGTGCACAAAGGACTTAAGTAAATAAAACAGAATAAAAGACAATTAATGAAATAGGGAATTTCTGAAAAGCTTGTCTTTACAAGTAATTCTTCAGCTGTCAATCAAAACAGCTCACAGTATCAGCCAATCCCCGATAGTCCAGTTTTTTTTTTTTTGTTTTACTTTCCCCCCCTTACTTTTCCATACATGTATCTGAGGTTAATGAAGGCAGCAGAGGAGATACTTACAAAAATACTAGACACTTCAATAAACCAAGACCTGGTAATGACAAACAAAATGAGTGCTGAGGAGGGTAGGGAAGGTTCACAACTCCCATGACAAATTTAAAATAACTGATTTTTATGCAACATTGTATTTACTGGCTCATTCAATCTGGTATAGGCTCTTTCTCCTTTTGGTTCTTTGGAGTCTTTTTTCATACAGATTTGCATTTCCATTCAGACGCATCAGCAACACACTAAAATGACAGCAGTGCTTCCCAATACACAATGACACTGCAAAAGATAAAAGACATTTAAATAACCATTACTGATCCCTAATATGTTTGTCCACTTCTAAAAGTAAATTGCCTGTTTTGGGGTTTTATTCAATCTTAAATTGAATTGAATTTTAAAGAGAATACATTTAGAAACCAACTTATGGTGCACAAACACAGAAAACAGAAACACACAAAAAAGGAAGATGATCAAACACCACCAGTCTGCTGTAAGCCTCACCTTGACAACAACATCGCGCCCGTCACTGGATTGCAGGCTGAAGTGTGCAATTTCCGGGCTCAGCCCAGTCTCCATCTGTTTGTACATCTGGTGACAGGTCTCCATCAGCTGCACAGCCAGATCCATATGGTCCCCTGGGAGGCCGTTGTGGGCCCCCAGCGCCAAGGTTCCTGGCAGGAAGCACACCAGGTGGTCCTGAAGGGGAGCGACAGCGGGAAAGGTGCAATCAGGAAGGAAGGGACAGAAGAATGATGAGAGATAATGATGATAGCCGAGAGTTGGAATTGATTGGACTGGCTGATAGAGTGACTGCACAAGTCTGTACAGCTACTGATTCAACAAAAGCACAAAGGCTGATTGATTCAACAAGGCGGCCATTGTTTGTTTTGGCAGAGTGCAAAATACCCTGTAACCATCAGGGGGTCCTGTGCTGTGTGGTACTTCCAAATCACAGTAAGCCTATGTCAGCCACAAGCTATACACATCATCACCACAAAATGAGTTTTGAGGTTTTCAGCAGGTCCGAAGGTAATTAAAGGATCCAAGACCCCCTGACAACCCTGTATTTTGCACACTGAATTTCGTTGAACATCTCTACCATTTTAGCATTGAAGCGGTTATGTGACAACTCTCCAACAAAGGTCAATCTGCTGGGCCCCGTCTGTCTCACAAGGTGTTTTTTCACTCCTTCAATAGCCTGAAGGTAGTCCTCCAACAGGCTGAACAAAACACAGAAAAGAAATAGGACATGTTAGTTATATAAATAATATTGTATAATAATATATGATATAATATAATATATTATATTCAGGGATGGGCAATAAGACTGATATCAATATCACATTTTTAAAAAGATGTCGACATATATCACAATATGGCAAATCATTAATGCACCATTCCACTAAAAGTTGACTACTGTGTCGGATCATATTATCCTCAAAATGTCTCTGCATTAATGTTTTATTTTCTGGCTCTAAAGTGATTCTGACTTTGTGAATATACTCCAAATTTGCTTTTCCACGGCTTTGTTGTTCCAGCTTTTACAATCCAGTGTTTTCATTCACAATCACAGAACAGCATCTCAGAAATGTAAAGTTGTAATTACTCGTCTTCTGTCTTGCCTCCCTGGATCCACTGTTTGAGCAGGTATTCATAGTAGCTGTCTGCCCTGGCGCCCAGTGTGAAGACTCCTTTGTGGGTGAACTGGCCACTGTTGGTGTTGATGAACATGGGCACCAGGCCGTCATGTTTGCCTGGAAGCTTGTGGACCAGCTTCATTACCTCGTTCACAACCTCCTGGAGATATGAAAAAGGAGAGCTGACATTAACACCAAGACATGAGATAATGAATCCACTGGCCACTGGTGTGTGGGAACATTTGTGGGAATATTTAAATAAAAAAAAAAAATACTGCTACAAGAAATTTCTCATTGGAAAATTATCAGCAATTTCACACTTTGATGAAACTGGGCTCACCCAAAGCCATGTCTCACAGGCTTGGCTCAACTTATGACAGAAATTATTCAAGTTCATGTCAGACTGGGCTGAAAATCTTCAGGCACAAGCTCTGGTTTCTGGAATCACTCACAAACTGACAACATGATGGATTTAAAGCAAATCCTACCTTGTCACTTCAATTGATCACACAAGTCTTTGCGAGCTCTTCTAAATGTCTGATTTGAACTGAACTGAAACCCTCTATCTCAACCCAGGAAATGTTTTTAACAGTGTATTTTACTGTTATGGAGGCCCTCCAGGTGTCCTGACCTGGTACAGCGGGTCCTGAGTGAGGTGGCTCAGCTCTCTGAATTCCAGCTGAATGCTTGTGACCTCAGCCAGTGTGCTGTCTGATGTCCATCGAGGAGGGTGGGCTGTTCCCTTTCCAATGTTGACGTCTGAGAATGGGATCTTTGAGGGTGTTTTGAAAGCGGGCATCAACCTGGACCCCAGGTCTTTCTTTAAGTGGAAAGAAGAAACTGAATTACAAGGTAAAATAACTTTTCTGTCTTTTATAAGTTAAGTATCGTATTTAAAGTATTTTGGTAAAACTCAGAGCCCTAAACGTAATCATTATGTTCTAAAACAAAACAGACGAAAAAACAACAGTGAGAATGGCTCACAGCTTTCTCTAGGAAAAGATGGTCTCCTGTTAGATGGTAGGTGCTCAGCAGGCCCCCAAGGACGCGGATGGTCGTCTCAAAAAGATTCACGTCCACGTTTTTGTTGAAGGACAGCTCTTTCTCTACCCAGTCCTTTGCCTCTGCAAACTCTGTGTGGAGTGAGGCAGAGTACAAACCTCAGTCACTGATCAACATGTATCTGCAGCTTGAGCATCCAAAACTGTCAAGTATCAAGCCAAAAGGAAATTTTAGAGATTGGACAATTATGTCCATAGAATGTAAAAGGAAAGATGCAAGTAAATGCATGCAGATTTCCTTATGGCAGCGCAAATTCCGAAAAAAATTTTTTTGTTGTCTGTCCCAAAACTCTATATTGGTATTATCTACCAGCCCTATTATACAGGAAAGATATACAGTACCTTCTTTTAAGCCCATAATCCACATGGTGTCCAGAGAATCAATGAGTGTCAAACCCAATCCAAACCACTCGCCAAAAGACTTGGAGATGGGCTTGAGCTCATCATGACCCCAGGCGTAGTCCTTATAGCCTTTCCATGCATGTCGGAAGGCATCACGTACTGCCTCAAGTCTGTCCACAGCTCCAGCTGAAACTACAAACAAAGGCCCACAAAGGAATGAATAAGAGATAAAAGCATAATCTTAAAAGTCTTTTTCCTCTGGGAAGCTCTCTCAACAATGCACATCTCGTTTTCTGATTATTTTCAGTAGAAGGAATACTCTGTGCCATGTGTGGCTGCTTTGAGCATAGCAAGTTAAAAAGTGTTCGAATTTTAAGCAAAAAAGAGATGCTGGTCTTTAAAACAGCATATACCAGTAGAGCTGGCCAACACTACATTAAAGAATCTGTATGACAGGAAAAAAGTTTCTCAGTAGAACCAAAAAAGCACGAAAAGTTTGTATTTTCCTCTGCTCCTGGAAGAACAGAACAAGACTAAGAGTCTAAAGCCATGCTAGTGGCTCTGTGAGTCTGCAGTTGGGCACAGCAGTGCTTTGAGCTAAAAGCTAACATGCTCACAATGACAATGTTAACATGTTAATGTTAAGTAGCTGTAATGTTAACTATCTTAGTTTAGTGTTTAGTCCAATTAGCACTAAACACAAAGTACAGCTGAGGCTGATGGGCATTTCATTAAAGGAAAAGTCAGAGGGTCACCAAAGTCATTAGAACGTATGCTCTAGAGAACTTGAATACCTGTACCAAATTTCATGACATTCAACCTAATAGTTGTCAAGATTTTTCACTTTAATCCACAAATGTCAACCTCATGGTGGTGCTCTGTATATCCTCTGGGCCACGCTAACAGCCATGCTGCTAGCATGAGTATAAGTGCAGTACTGACCTGCCAGTGGGACGGTGTCAGCAGGGTTGGCTGGTGCTGGGGGTGCTGCAGCTTCTTTCTCATTGGCTGAGGGAGAAGGCTCTGTGGCCTGATCGGCTTCAATCATCGCTCCTCGCCAGCTGCATGACAAAAATAAAAACCTGTCTTAGATCTAAATTATTTACTGCTTTTCTGATAGATTTATAGGAACAACAGTTGGTCCAGGGCCTTGAGGCAGCTGGAAAATAATTGATTCTGATCTTCTGAGCACTATCTTGCATGCCCTCTACTTTTCTCAACAGTTCCAAAAACTTCTGTACAGTTGTTTATAGAGAAAAGAAGCAAACAATTAGACCACCTGACAATCTTCTTTTCTTTTTCCTCTTCCTCTCCTTCATCTTGAACCACCTCTTGTTCTTGCCTTTCCCCACCAACTGTGTCTGAAACATTTCCACCTTTCTGCAGGCTCGGTGGACCTCTCTTGTTTGGGAATGGCTTTTTCTGTGGATAAGCAAACAGCTAGAGCTAGGCACAAAGTACCCAAATGATGGTGTCAGGTCTTGTTGCCATCTGACATTTTTCTCCCAAGCACAGTAAGTTGTCTTTTGAAAAATAAGTAATTGACTGTATCTGTGGCAGTCAGATTGTGTCTGAATGTAATTCATATGTAAGACCAACACACATTAAGATATATACTTAATATGATAGATATTTGCAGGCAGGGTCATTTTAACTTCTGGCAAGGAATGGCAGATGAAAATGATTGAACCTCAGCCAACTCTAGCATTTAAGTCATGGTGAAATAAAAAATATAAACACAACTCTGACCTTGATGGGGGGTTTTGCCAAAATAGGCATGTTTGGTCCTTTAAGCTCCGCCACAGAATCTGGACCCAAAGCATCTGGAACCACAGCGTCTGGAACCACAGCGCCTGGAACCACAGCATCTGGGACCACAGCATCTGGGACCACAGCATCTGGGACCACAGCTGGCCCCAGATGTGGCCCCGCCACAGGAGCTGGAGTTTTACCTGCAGCTGGACCCAAAACAGGCTTCACACCTGGAGGCACAGGCTTTAAGTCTCTATCATTCAGTTCCAGCCAGTCCTCCCTGTCAGACAACCCTATACACACACACACACACACACACACAAACACACACACACACACACACACACACACACAGAATAAATAAGTAAACAAGCTAACACCACATCCACATTATGACAGCTAAATCTGAAAATGCTCGTCCACACTGAAACCCCAAAACAATGAGAAAATGACTGACTCTCCTTCCTCCCCTTTCAATCAGCAAACAACAGGCGTATGTGTCTGACAGAACTGATGAGCCTCTATTTGAATCGATACAGTTGCCTCTGTAGGCTGTGTGGCTGCTGAAGTTTTACTCATGCAATACGCTCGTAATCAACCTGAAGTGCCTTTTGAGGCTTCAAGCCTATTTTCTTGTTTTAAATGCGTAACTACAGTGATTGTGTGTTGGACTCACAAGTACTGTGCCTGGATACATCATATGTAGACAGTGAAGGAGGACTGAAGCTGTTGCTGCTTTACATGTTACCATACAGCCTGTAGACCAATGTCAGAGCCAAGAGGGCACAGACACAGCCCAGTTACTTCCAGTCCAAACTGGTTGACTATGACTATGTATGTTATATACTGTATATATATATATATATGTATATCTTACTGTCTTTCAATCCAAGACTTAAAGCAAGCAGGTGTGCCCAAACACACATGCACAAAAACTAATCTAAACAAAGAGGAAACTAACACAGCATCTCATGATGTTCCACTAATCACCTGCAATCCATCATAACCACCAAACAACAGGCAAATATCCAACTCATCAACTTCAACTGGTCATGCAGCAACCTGTACAACTATAAATAATGACAGACTCTCTGTCTCTGCCTGTGTGTGTGTGTGTGTGTGTGTGTGTGTGTGTGTGTGTGTGTGTGTGTATGAGCCTGGCATCATGTGAGCATCACTTACCTTTCCACTGCTCTGTGATGCTGGGATAGGACAGCAGTCCAAATATGAGCAGCAGAGCCAGCAGGAACAGGATGAGGCTTCGCTGGAGCCGAGACAGCTGCTTCCATTTCTGCAGGCGGATAAACAAACAGAACTTACTACATTGAAACATGTCGAAGCTCTGAATGAAAATCACAAGCATCTGTCAGCAGATTCGAACACCCCCTAAAATATCTCAGAAATGTGTTGACGCTTCCTTTAGAAACAGCACAGTGTAAGAAGGACATGGGTAATGGCGTTCTCTGACGGTTAATGATCAAAATTAAAAGATCCCAAAATACTTTGATCGAAAAACAACATCACATAAATTCTTATCTATCCTGAGAGAACAGCATGAAAGAGGAAAAAAAGAGCAAAAAAAATGCTTTCAAAACAAAATGCTTTGTATGTCTTACCCTGTATGAACACAACATCTCTCTCCACCTGATGTATTAAGCCCAGTGACAGCTTACAAATAAACGATCTAAGCAGCTCAACCCAGCAGTGCAGAGGGAGGGACAGAGTTGGAATCTCTCAGGAGAGAAGGCTAACAGGCAGGCTAGAGTGGTACCGCTCTGTTACCTGCTCTAATTAACACCTGTGCAACACCAGGAAACCATTGAGCCATCGCTTGTGAGCAACGACAGAACGCACAACAGACTTTATCTCAGGGGGGATAGCTTTATTTTACTTTCGTAGCTCATTCAACACCACATACTCAAAGCTACAGCAAAAAGACATTTTATACAGTCCAAAGTTTTGCACATATTTTATCTGAACACTTGGTTTAGAACGACCAGAGGACTCATGATTCAATATTATGCTTTTTGAAAATGTGCGATATGCTCAGAAGTGCACTACGATGATATAAAGTGATTTATTGCCTTTTGTGATTGTCCCTCCCAAAAACACAGTCACCATCTAGCTGTTTTCTGAGGCTTTCGGGCAAATCTCACAGCCTTCTTCAGTGAATGAAATTTGCTCAGGTGTCGTCTCGTGACCTAAGTATGGCTTAGACTTTAAATTACATGATAACAGTGAACATAGGTAACGTGATGATACCTAAGCGTGTTCCATTCACTGAAGAAAACTGTGAGATATTGTCAAAAGCTCTGGGGAAAAAGCTAGCAAGTAAACCCTGAGTTTAAAATATCTTATCTTATAATGTAGGAAACATAATTTATCAACCAGGCATGTATGGTATGTTGTGACTGTGTCTGTCCCTGACATGCCAACTGACTATGTGAACAACAATGTAATTAATATTTTTCCTTTTAAAAAATTGGATACTGCACAATGAGCAAGAGACAATTATTCATTTGCTCTATCTGCACTGGACTGGAAGCTGAGAAACTCACTTGGCAGGTTGACTGCCAAACAAAAACACATCACATACACACTAATGAGTGCTACACCTCATTGCATGTCAGCATGTCAGCTTCCAACCCGACATGCATGTCTTTGGAAATGTTGAAGAAAAACCAATGTGAATAGCATTAAAACACTAAGAGAAGTCCTCTTTGTTGTTTGAGGAGCAAACACTGAGCCAACAAGCCAATATGATTTACGGAAAATGGTTTTCTCAGGAGCCATAAACCGTGATCAAATTTGACAACGCACAGGTACAGGGGGAGCGCCGAGCCAGATCGACGTCCCTGCTCTAAAGCTGGTTTTATGTCTGTTGATATACGGCTGAAGCAAAATGTAACAGATCAGTCAACGAAAGCAATGGTTCGCCTTTTAAATTCATATCGCTGACAACAGAATGAATTGTGTTTATGAGAGCTGACCATGCTGGTTTTACCCTTATGGAAATGTGACAGAAGTAATCATGTTGAAATGATGATTGATATGGGCATCTGCAGATTTTTTGAAAGCCAAATTAAAATCCTTTTAATTCTACTTGGTGTTATATACCAGTTTTAAGATGATAAAAACAATGCAAAATAAGGAACGAAGCTGAAAATATCAGAGCATTTCACTATCTAAGACTCCAAATTTTTTGAGAAATAAAAGTGATCATTGATTTAAAATAAAGAATTGATGGATCGTCTGACAATATTTAAAATAAAGCAATATCTTCAAAAAACAAAGTGTGTTTGGTGAAAAACTGGAAGCATTTCTATCTGAGGCCTTAAATTTGATTACTGAACTGGTGAAAACAGTGTTACATAAACATAACCAGTGGACAACCAACCTTATTATGAGTGAGGTTGTAAGACCAGTTGTACAAGTATGAAGGATGAAACCAGTAAACAAAGCAGCAACAAAAGTTTGAGATGGGAAATAAGTGCAACATAATATACCTGTACAACCCGAGTATCAGAACTAACAAAGACGATGCGGGGGCGGGGGGGTGGGGGGGCTGCATAGTGAGAGGGTATAAGGAGGAGAGAGAAGCGTAAGTAAAGAAAACAAGATTTTAGAGACAGAAGAGACGGTGAGATGAACAGAACATGTTTTATCTCACTGTAGTAATCAGACACAGAGTGCGCTCGGGGGATGCTTTTATCTAAAGTGTTTGAAAGTTCAGGCTGCTGTACAACAAAAGAGGAGTGAGAAAGGAAGACTGAAATCCAATAATTGATTTGTCACAAAAAAAGATACATTTCATAAAGACAGACAATCTGTCTCAGCGGAATGAACAGAATCATAACCGAACAGATGGATGCTTACAATGGACGCCTTTTTTTGCGGAGCACACAATCAGTCAGAACTGAGGAATCCATCAACAAGGGCTGGGCTGACTGACATATATATGATGAGATGGCAGACATTTGTCAACAGAGATTTATTCTGTTTATATCAGGCCAACCGTTATTTTAGTATATCTTGTTTTATGGTGTTGTGGACAATGTTGCAAATCACTGAGCACTACAGCTTCATGGCAATATTGAATTTATAGCATTTTTACATGAATATGTTGAAGTATCTTGATTTCTCAGGTATTTAATTCACTTAATTACCAAAAACACAGATTCCTATCAATTTATTTGATCAATTAGCAGTTTCTCAGTTGAATTTCTATAAAATGTACTGCATCAAACTATAAAGATTAATTACAAATGAAGAGAAAAAGTAAGATAAGGTGTCTTGGTAAGGTGATGAAGGGATGAACACCATTCTCTTATTTGGTATTTTGATGATTGCGGTGGGGAGCGCTGTCTAACACATCATTCCTAATTTCCCATTGATGTTGAGTTGGGTTGACTGTCAAGACCATAGCATTTGATTCACATTTTCATATGAATCCATTCAGTGAGCCCCTGTGCCCTGTTTAGAAGTACTGTGCAACTGTTATGTTTCTCCACTCATTTATTCAGGTTTTTGTTTTCATTTGTCTCTGTGTGTAAATCTTGATACAAAATTAGATATAGCATGCGAGACGATTTTATCCATATCGCTAACATTTACCATAAACCATAACACTGATGCTTAGCAATGATGTGTACAGACTTACAGATATAAACCAGAGCCAGAGAACAGCAGCAAGCTGTCTGGTGTGAATTGTCATTCATCAAATCCAGTAAAACCCATGATGTGCTAGCTGCACTACAGGACCACTCACCCTCCAGCAGGACTGTCTCCGGTGTTTGCCGTTGTTGTACGTGTGACTGTGCGGGTCACTGAGTGTCAGAGAGATGAAGTCCTTTCTGGAAGGCGGATACATCCTCTGATCAGGGCAGGCAGTCGTAGGTCATAGAAGCTGCATTCGGATAAGTAGAAAACACAGTTAGACTGTTTTAGGAAATGATTATTTCCTAAAAAATGAAAATAACAAGACATCAGGAAGCCTGACATGTTGGCCAGATGAGATGAATATAGTATTGGACATTCATCTCATCTGGCCAACATGTCAGGTTTCCTGATGTCTTGTTATTTTCATTTTTAGTTAAAATTCTGTGTATGTATGCTGCTACTGTTTCCAGTTGATAAAAAGATATTTAATACTGAAATGTTAATTTTACTACTGAAATTTTCCAAAAAGGAAGCCAAAAATTGTCACTGTTTGATTTGAGACTTTATTTGAGCAACATCTGCCACCAGCGGCAGCTGCACTGATCAAAGTCCACCAACTTAACTTGCTTGAACTCACTTCAACCCAGTAACATGAGTCATATGAAATACAGTGACGCTGACTATTGATTGTGCATTAGGCTTCCTATTATGTCACCTAAACATATTGCGACATTTACTTCATTTATGCTTTTGTAAATAATGCATTAGACTATAGATTCAACTGTATTGTCACTGAACGAGTACAAGTGCTTAACAATGAGATGCAGTTGGCATCTAGCCAGAGTGCAATTTAGGCATAAAGTGCTGGTGTGCATGATATAAATTACTATGAGCAGGTTACAAGATATACAAGATGTAGATATACAGATATACACTTGTGCAGTGATGCAGTATGTCATATAAAGTGACGTTGTGGTGAGTAAATAGTTCATTATCTATTCATATAAGACATAAAATTTATAAAATATTCGTGGCTGTTCAGACTCATCCAATGTTTTCATCATCATCATCATCATCATCATCCTCCTCCTCTTCAGTACCATGGACAGCTGACGTTATGACGCTGTCGGCCAGACACAGGTGTATAAATTTGGAGGGGCTCTTAAAAATACTTTTAATATTGGTTGTTATCAGGAAACATTCATCTCGAATACAGTGATGCTCCTTGAAGCAGTCACGTAGTCTTTGTAAAAAAGCTTTATCATAGATAGGCAAAGCTAAATGGAGTTTAAATGACAATAACACGGACTGCAGTCTTGCAGCTTGTTACTTAAAGCAGAAGTCTTGTTGGTATAATTAATGGACTGTAGAAATATTGCAGGAATGCAATCACTATTCTAAACAAAAGCTAGATGTATCCATTAACTACAGCGACGGAGCAACTTAAGCTAAATAGGCGAATTTGCTACCTTTCTGTCCTGCCTTCCTAACTTCACTGACATGCTGTTTAAACACAAAAATTACCAAAAAAGTGAGGTATTAGTTAAACATGCAGCTGCCTCCCCCTCACCTTCGTCTCACAGCGACGTTATTCTCCTGAAAGCTAACCAGCTAGCCAGGAGATGCTCGCTTCTTCGGCGTGTTTTTGAATGGAAAATGGCACTATTCGGCTGCTAGAAGAGCCAACATGTGACACAATAGTCCGTCTGACTGTCACACAAAATGACCAGTTGTTATATGGAATGTCAAAAAAATGAAACTGCGGGGAACATGGCTAAAGTTAGCGTGTGAGTGGGGAGAGACACATACGGAAACGTAAGAGCTGACGAGGAATGATGCTGTGCGTCATGTAACGTCAGCACGTGTTCCTAAGGTTTGAGCGTTAACCCTTAACAACCCGTGAAAACCATAAACTATATAAATATATGTATATACAGTCTGTGGAGAACACCAATATTCCCAGCTACTGCTATTTTTACAAAAAAGTTTTTGTGCCTTTGAATTCAAATCGTGTTTTTTGAGTGTATTTTTTTGTCAAATGGAAAGTTTGCAAAACCTTGAGCAGTATTTATACAAATTAAATGTATGGTTTTAAAATGCATGTCTAACGCTAAAGGGTGTGTGACGCTGACAATATCTGTCATAAACCTCAAAAAAATTAATTTACAGTAGGTTTGTAAATATAATCCGATTACTTCATCTGAGAACAAAGAACACTTAGTCAACATTTGGTTGTGTATGTATTTTTTTTAATTCAGCTGAAAAATTCTTTGAATGAGCTGATGGAGGGATCACACAAGACAGATGTCCAGCATGTCATTTCATTTCACACTTTTCAAAATGCTAATTTGTACAAAACAAGTAACAATGATCAGTCTCAGCCAGCTAAGGCAATCATATGGAATGATGATATAACAAATCTAAATACAAATAGGAAACAATGAAGTCAGAACTGCAGACCCGTGACTAAGATGCTTAAACTTCAGTCTAAGTCTTCTGGTTGACATAAAGATGAGTGAAATTTTACATAGCAATGACATACCTCAGCCTCACGAAAACCACAGAGGCCCTCTAGTTTACCACAGTTAAGAATTTCTTACAAGGAAGAAAATTAAGTTTTGGTGTTTTCCGCCTGCAGAGCTGCTGTTTTGGCTGAGCTAGTGGACTATACTCTCATCACAAACTCCCTGAGATCTCACTCAAATGTATTCTCAACCCCCTGCAGGATGCACATACACCACTCATCACTCACCGCTGATCAGCTCTAGGACACAAACACCAAATCCTGATTCTGCTGAGAAGCTACAAGGCTCGCCTCTTTTCTCTGGACCAAAGCACTTCTCAGATTGCATGAAGCAGAGACTCAGGTCAACAGCAATTACGTGACTTTAAATGTGTGGTAATAGGTACTTTTTTTCACCATGGGGCCAAAGAAGCACTGCAGGGCCAGGGTACTACTGTACTCTTGCATTTGCTCTACAGCCAAACTGATACATGATCTTTACAGTACGATGAAAGAAGTTACGGTATTATTTTAAGAGGAAATGTGTGGATCTGTAAGCTGTGGTTGCTTAACTTGGTTCTTTGGTTTACATGAGAATAAAAAGAGAAGATCTCATTAACAAACTTGAATTGAACATTTCTACTGTTAAAATACTTAAACTGTAATGTAAACCTGTTGGACAGGTATGTAAGAGAAGATGATCAATTGATTTATTGATAATGAAGAGATCCCTCATACTACACTGTCAGCACATAATCTATTAAAGCAGCAGCCATGTTTTTGTTATAGACCTTCAGGTAAATGGGGGAAATAGTGGCTGATTGTCAGACTGAACTGCCATTTCGTCTTACATCATTATTCAGACACGATTGCCCCTATCCAATCAGTAGTGATTGAGGCATGCATCCCACCGACGTCATCTTCAGTCGACACACAAGCAGTTAAATGTTTTCCACATCAGTTGAAGACATACACTACATTTAGAGATGTTGTTTCTGTACAACTAATGATGTTCTTGACCTCGCCTACATAGCTCTGATTGGCTTGATTGTTTTTCCAATTACAGAAACAGGCGTCACTGGGAAATAACATCAGTGCTATATGGTGCTTATTGTATTGTTTGTTCAAAGCCTGATAAAGGTCTATGGCTGAAACTTCTTTAACAATTTTTTTGCTGACAGTGTGCAGGAGTTCAGTGCTTTAAAGAAACATGCTGGTGAGTTCTTTTGTTATTGTCAACAAATCCCATGAAAAAACCAAAACCAACAACGTGTTTAATGCTTTCTGACCTCCTATCCTGTCTGTGGCACTCGCCTCCGAGCCCACTGGTTCCTACTAAAGATGCAAATCTTTAAAAACAGCTCACAAATATGTTTTCCAAAAAAAAAAAAAAAAAAGGTTTAGTAATTATCTAGAACAGCTTGGAATTGTAATTTTTAGCAGCTCAAACAGGAGTAAATAGTGAAACTGGGGACTATTGTCAGTTGTGGATTAATACACACTTGTGTTTCTAAAGAAGAGACCCAGTGCAACAGTTTGGCTCATGATGTGTTTTTAAAAGTTTTTGAACAATGAAGGAATTATATATATATCAGGCTTTGGATACATAGACAATACTTGTTAGTCAGATCAGCTCATTGTTGGTTTTGGTTTGTTTTTAGGATTTGTTGACAATAAGAAAAATCTAAGATATAGATAACCTTGTCCTTTAACATTTTTAATCCTAACATTTCTTAAGTTTTCATGCTAAACTAAAAACTGCACAACATACTATGGCAACAGCAGTTTCAGTGCCCATGTGTATATCATCAAAATATCATACCTGAGATGTAAAAAAAAAACATACAATTATATGAAACTGTAAAAACAATAAACAATGATTTATATTTTAACAAAATGAGATTTTGTCTTGCTATTGATAACGGACAGTATGGAGTATGTATAAGATAATATGACTGTCCCCGTTTATTGTTTTGGGGATTAAATAAATGTGGGGCTTTTAAATAAAACTTGGTCAGCACATAAATGTGAAAGTGACACATATGAGTTCACTTACAGCACTAAAACAGTGGGCTTACAGTGAGAGAGGTGACTGGCCTGGTTACTTACAGCCAATGGGACGGCAGAAGCTGTGCCCCCATGCAGAACACATTGTTAAGAAGTCAGTTAGGAAAGTCTGACTTTTACTGTATATACACAGTGGGCTGGCTGTGACAAGAGCCCAAAATACATAACAAAAGTCAAACAGATTTAAAAAAAAAAAACATTGTATATAAAAGATAAAAAAACATACATTTTTAATTTAATCAATACAAGTTAAAAGTCTCTGTAAACAAAATTTACTTCTCCGTGAGCTTGGGGACACACGTGCCCTCTCAAATTCATGATTACGGAGTCACTAAACTTGACAGATCAAACCCCTGGATACAAGAGGAAAAGGAAGTGACATCCTCAGAAATTGAAGGAGAGGTTCCAGTCGTCCTCTTTGGTGTCCATGATTTGAACAGAGGTTTGCTTCCTGGACCTGCAAGTCTTCTGGAAGGGCTCAGCTGTCTCCCCGCTCTAGCTGAAACAAACAGGTCCAACAGTGAAGCCAAACAGGTGTGTGAAGTTTCCACCTCCCCTTAGTGCCACGTCTCTCAGAGGAAGCAGATGGAGGTCCTCGAACTCAAATACAGACTCCCGAGGTCCAGAAACCGTCTCCTCTTCAGGCTGACGCACAGAAAACAGAATGTTTTTACATTTTATCGCTATGAATCATAATCACTTTTTATGTGACAGTGATACTTCAGCATATGCAACTAATGATTCCATTATCTGTTGATTCTTTTTTAAAAAAAACTTTAACAAATGGATCCATTATTCTCACTAATCATTTAAGCAATAGTTTTATATTTTCAGTGCACACACGTCTATGAACGTTTAGCAATAGCAAACCTGAGGGGCCTGATGTCTAATTTGAATTCACAGGTCTACATTGTGAGCTGTAATGTTGCAACTACTGTATACCTTTAAAAGTATACAGAACTAACAGAACTAACAAGTTGCAAAAAAGTAAAAAGTTGCTGTCTACTGCTAGGCCAGCCAAGATTTTCCCTCCACAATTTTTTAAAAAACAACACCAGCAGTAAAGACCAGTACTTCCTCAAGCCTCTGAAGGGCAAAGTTAAAAACGGAAGCTTAGAAAATATTTTACATACCACACAGTCTTTAAGTGCTCCAAGGTAACTTTGCTTCCTTGTGTCAGTGAGGAATTTGACGTCTTTGTCTGTCTGGCCCAATCTGTGTCCTGGATGGCAGGAGTAGGTCACCTTCTGGACGGCAGTGCTGCTATGCAACCTCAGAAAACGCATCTGGACCACGTTGGCACCTACATAGTAAAACTGAAGACAAGAATAAAAACTTGATGTATTGTCATGGTCAGCTGGTTTGTGATTATGGAACAACAATAATAATATTAACAATAAAAACCAAGGAAATGGAAAATGGACAAACTGTCATGAATCAAATCATAATCAAAGCAACCAGGTCTCCATGTAGGATACAGAAGGTGTGACAGAAAAACAAAACTAGAAAAATTATTGTAGGAAGTTTGTATTTTCTACTGTGACAAGTATGTCCAATTTTTAACGTGTAATGTGAAAAGGTTTGAATGCAGATTTTTAGCCTTTTTAGCTCATTGTTTTGGTTTTAGGCTACGTTTACTGCAGGTTGAGTCTCAGGGCTCTCATCAACCCCTTTTCAAGCTGCAGCAGGCAGCTGTTCTCAGCAGACAGTGAATATTGGAGTTTATGTCAAAGACAAAGACTCCCACTGAACCATAATGTAACTCCATGTCTAGATAGGCAACTCTTAGCTTACATGTTCATCTTATTTACTTTAATTGTTGATAATATGTATATATCTGTATTTCTCAGGTTGTTTTGGATTGGGTTTGTGCTGCGCCATAGTGGCCAAAAACATAAATTATTGCAGTTTCAATGAATGCTCTGAACTGCACATGGGTATCATAAAACTGCTGGAGTAATGCGAGTAATCAAATTATGGGGCCAGTAAACTCCATCAGAAGTGCTTATCAGATGGTCGAACAGCTTACCCTACATTTCTGATGTCAGAATTTGGGGGGGCTGTGTACAACAATAACTGTAACTTTGTGCAATCAACAATCCGAAATTTGTCCCCACTTCGCAGAGCCATTGTCCAGGTGTGTGGAAGTGAGAAAATTGGCAGGATTTGAACTTTTCTTTTCATTCTTTACACAACAATGTCTTTCACTTTTTCTGTCTCATCTCACTCCTCTCTGTGACAGCTGGCTTTTCATCCCACCTTCGAGTGTGGACAGGAACAGCAAAAAACACTTAGTTCTTTTCTTGTAAAACCCAGTCCTAATAGTAAATGTTTTATTTTAGTTGTTCCATCCGGAAGGATTCATCCACCTGAAATCCCTGCTCCAGCTTGCTGAGCCACTGAAAAGATCCTTCATCAGAAACGTCTTCCATCCAGGCTTTCATCGGCAACTGCAGGCAGAGAAAAGAAAGCACACATTTGCAAATCTGTATGCAAGGCCTGCTTTCATATAGGAGACTCATGAAGGTCAACAATGTTCAGACAGCTGCTGATAAACTCTGGATTTGCATGCAGCTCAAGCATGAACCAAAATGAAATTGGCTACCTTGGTGAGAGATGCATCCACCTCACGCTACCTGAGACAACTCATATTATTCCCTGGGTGAGTGAGTCAGTGTTTTATGTGGAACTGATTGTTAGTAGGAGAGCGGAAGAGTCGAGAGGTGAATATGTGTTTTGTGTTTTTATAGACTGCAGCATAGAAAAAGGCTGTAATGAAGAGAGTAATGATGTCTGTGTCCTGATATGTCCTTTGGATGAATGTGGTCCCTCATTTACATGTACAGCTCCCCTCCTTCTGCATGAAGTTTAATTTGATGAAAAACTGTCCCTGTTCAATTGTAAGAATTGTTATGAAGATACAGTTTTGTGTAACATTAAACATAGAAAAGGAGGAATAAATACAAAAAGGCATTTAAAATGCATTAAAACAACATACAAAAATACAGTTTTGATATTTTTATAGATATTTGGCTGATCTTTTGTTAGGTCCTGATATGTTGTATTTACTTTGACCAGAAAGATTTTAATAAAAAGATTTTAAAAAAGGCTTTTTGAACTGGCATTGCATGATTACATCATCTACTGAAAGTTTTTTATCAGAATTTGGTTTCAGTTGAAATTTTTTTCTAGTCGTAACCTCTACTGCCACATTTCGACCAAAAACAAAAAAACCTCTACACAAGGTCACTTACTTGGTGATGTTAGGACACCAATTTTGAGAAGTTAAATTTGAGAAGTTACATGCAAACAGTTCAGCGCTAACCAAGCTAGGCATTACACTAGCTGTCTCAGGCTAACGTGTGGCTTGCGTTAATACAACAATCTAGGTTACTTCTAATGTAATGTTGGACTAACTGTGGATGTTACATTTTTTACTATTTGCTTTTACTCCTGTGGACTCAAGTACTGTATACTTACTAGATTAAATACTGTGTTGCACTTCCTAATGTGACTTAATGCTGTTGTTTCACCAGCAAGACTTGTTTCTTCCAGACATGTGGGACAATGTAACTAAATCCTTACTTTTTTGAGTTCTTCTTTTTTGTTACTCTACATATTCATTTTTAACTTTTGTCTAACTCCTACTTACGGGATCAAATATTTTTCTGATTTTTGTTATTGTCAGCCTTGGATTTGTTTGTTTTATCAAATGCAGTTTTCACAGTTTCACAATTGCTTCCAGTAAAATCTTCAAGGACCAACTAATGTCTTGAATCCTTATTAGAAGTGTGTTTATGGAGCTTTTTCTCTATCTTTAACTGGGTTCATCCACTCCAGCCCTCCAGGGCTTTATAAAATGTACCTCCCTTGCTTTCTTTACGACTTTTGGAATAAAAGGACGGTCCATTTATACACCAGCACCCGTGATTTTTACTATAGTATCTGCATACAGTATTATAGTAGCCGCGTGGCACAGTGCCAGCCTGTGGGTGTGCTGGAGGAGAGAACGATGTTACCTTCATCATAAACATTTCTATGGTTACGCCTGTGTGAGAAGGTGAGATGGTCGCTTGAACTTCATTTTTTATATGAAAAATTAAAGTGATAAGCATTACATGGACCCACAGTTGTAGTTTTACTTCCTTTTGGGACCCACAGTTGCAGTTTCCTCAGGCTGGTTAGCAGCTCCTCCATCCGGACTGCTGCTAGTGCAAAGCCACTGACACAGTAAGCCTAGCCTGTTTGTGTTTAGCTCGCTGCATATGTGTGTTTGTGTGTGTGCAATACAGTGGATCTCAGCATTGAAGTTAAAGAATCAAATGTTTTCATAACTAAAATTGTAGGAACGGTGTCCAAACTAGATTAGAATTTTCCTTTAAACCTGCAGTATGGAACTTTTACATATAAGCAAACGTCCGTTACATCCAAGCCCTTCCAAAACGAGTTCACACAATGCTAATTAAGCCCATCACTGCCAGATAAATCCCTGTATTTCACACTATATAGAGTTTTCTCGGCTCTTCTAGACTTTCCAAAGGTTTTTGGACCGAATGGATCAAATTTTGATAATGAAGCGAGTCATTTCGTGTTATGCTCAACCAATTTATCCACCCTTTTAGAGCCACAACAGTAGCGACGGAGTAGGAGCCTATGATGTAAGCATGCATTGACAGTGTTTTTGTAATTACTCTCACTGCCAGAAGGGTCTCCCCCTTCAAAAGTCCTGCACTCCAGCTTTAAGCTGACTGAGTCAGAAGCTGAAGTTCAAGTCATCACTGCAGACGTCTCAGTCATCAAGGAAGTGTGAGAGGACTGACAATACATACAATTGAGATTCAGGTCGTACAACAGGGCTACTTGTAGTTTGCAGGCATGTCATTGATCCAGAAGTGCAATTTTCTATAGTCTTTCTCTGGTGATATCTTTGTACCTGAGAGTCACGAGGATGAAGGCAGGTCTGTTTTGATGTGGAAGAGAAGCTGCAGTAAGCCAGCAGAGCGTCGGCTGGGCTGCCCTGGTTGGGGTCAATGTAATACATTCCTGCAAATAAAGGTTAGTGAGAGCTCAATGAGATCTGCAGAGATAAAAGTATTGTACTCCACACTGATAGAAGACATGAACAGTACTGGAAACACAACCACTACAAAATATTGCACTGCAGTAAAGAAATATAAAAGACGATAAAAACTGCAGTGTACATTTTTTTTCTCAGTATTCTGAATATTTATTCCTGCTCTAACTAGCAACTGAAGAGTGTGCTGACTGGGACAGAAAATTTGTATTTTTCACTTATGATATAAAATGAGAATCAGAAGCATTACAGTGTTTCCCCTAGGTTGAGTGGTTTAGCCTGGGGGTGGGGTGGGGGGGTGGGGGGTGATTAGCAGCCACACATTTCTCTGTTCTCTATTTCTCTGTTTAGCGTTGTCAGGTTAGGCTAACCCATTGTTTCTAACTTCGGGGTTAACCCCCTTCACTTTTCCAGCTGTTGGGGAAACAACAGACATGACTTTTCTTGGTCTTGACAAGCTGCAGCATTTACTGACTGACACACTGTAGTCTGTACTGTACATTTACTGTCAGATTGACAACTTACTTATGACAAGTAATGTTAAAAGTAAAGTTAGGCTTTGCTGTCTGCTGTCCCAAATGCTATTGATTTCCAAATGAATGGATATTTGGTGTTATTTTTGGCATTTAAAAAAATATTTTTTGGCCTGGCAGGGGTTCTCGTTGACCTGGTGGCCCACCAGGCCTGTAGTATTATAGGGGAAACACTGCATTACATATTAATTATCTATTCGATATGGATAGGCGTAAGAGTGTTATCCTGTTTTTGTGTGTTTATGTTATATAAGTACACCTTTTATGGCAAACAAGCAGACAAAAAAACTACAATTCTATCCTGATAGAATATACAGAATCTAATTTTAAAACATGACCTTTAGAAAGAAAATTTCTAAACTCAGCTGTTTGTTCATGTGAGAGAAGATACTGCTGGACAATTAAACCATCCAGTTTTGGTGGCTGCTGCTGACAGATAGGTTTGACACTTGACACCAGCTCTTGAGGGCTATTAGCAAAGTGGAAGTAAAACCTCCACAGTACCCCTGAGGCAGCACAGAATTATAAGGATACTATGTATGTTTTCTGAGCCTACAGAGGCACGATACACATCATGTACGTTCAGGAGGATCCTTATTCTCAAAGCTAGAGATGTTAAACAGGTAATGGTGTTGTTAAGAATGAAAGCACGTCAGGAGGTCTTGTTATTATAATAACATCTACATTAATAACAATATTCTGAAGACACACAAGATTTTGATGGAGGTAAAGCTTGGTCTTCTACTGAGAATACATATACAAGATAACTTATAAATTTAAGACAAAATATTGTATTCGCTGTGATTGTAAATCACTGGTATGTTAGAAATAGAAAAAGATGTTTAAGTTATGTAATTGTAACAATGTATCTATGACATTTAGTTTGATCAGGGATAAGGAAAAAAAAAATTCAGCAATAGGTTGGAATCTAAAATATAAACAGGGCGATCATCTGCAAAGAAAATCTGACTTTGTTCATTTCTACTTTCTTTTTCTACCTACATTAGTATATATATGTGTATATATGTACATACGTTTTTGTAATAATTTGTTACTGTGCCCAATAACACATGCCTCATAAGTCATTTCTGATCTTTTAAAACTGGACTGTGTTGAGTTTAAAAAAAAAAAAAAAAATCAACAGTGAGCTGAGAGGAAATTTTAAAATTTTGAGGCACAAAAACATAAGCAGGAAGTATATCTTAAAAGGTTGATTATGTACATGTTTGTGGTCAGTGTGCATATTCATGATTTATAGAACAGTTTTCCTTTCAAGTTTGTCATATTAATATTTAACAGACTTGGATTGAGATTTTCTACAAATCTGAAAAATTCTTAAACTTCTTAAAAATAAAGCTATAATTGAGGAAGAGGCACTACATAATATATAATTGAGGAACTTCAGCTAGCTCAGGTATTTTCAAAACAGTTTGGATTTACTGTTAGTACACTGACCACTGCTGTATTCGGGGTGGCAGAGCCAGAGCTCCAGACAGGTGGTGGCAGGATGCTCTTTGCTGCCATCAGGAGGATCCACCAGCAGCCGAAGCTCCTGCTGCAAAGAATCCAGCAGAGTCTGGATCAGAGGATAGTTGGGCTTATCGGACACATACATCAGGTCCTGGACAGAAGAGAGAAAAAAAACACACACACACACAATCAGTTGCTTTTAGTTGATGTGTTCTATTAGGAAAAAAATAAGTTTAGTGTATTTGTGACTAATTTCTCTTTATTTGCTAACCTAACAAATACAACATGTTACTGATATTATTCAGTATGATATAACAATGCTAAACTATGTCTTTTCTTCATTTCTCTCTGTTTAGAAACAGGAGACATACAGTATTGCAGATTCTGATATGATAAATACTTCTGTAATTTTAATCCATCATTGAATAGAATATTTAATTTGATAATGAAGAATTGGAGGACTTGCCTTGAGTTGTATCAAGGTCATATTTAGTGACGGTCCTGGAGGTCCAGGAACACCAGGTGGACCCTAAAACACAAGGAAGATGCACAAATGACTACACAAGCAAATGGGAATATATCATAAAAATATCAATACTAAATTAATATTTTAAAAAACATTGTCCATCACAAGGTAAATTGGAAAAATGTCTTGTATATAGTACTTGAGTAAAAATACACACTATAAACTTACAAATATAAAGTAAAAATGTTTATTTTATTTTGAGAAGTCATTTAGTACTTTTATTCCTCCTTGAAAAAGAAAAGGCAGATTAATAGAATGAGTGAGCAATCAGGCAATAAGATCTGAAAATGTTTATTTCTTAAGCTGTTTCCCTTGTCTCAAATTGAATAATGTCATGTTGAATTAGCAAGACTTGCAGACATCTTTGTATAATTGTATAAATTTGGATATATGGTATGTATCTTAAGTGCTTTATAGTAACATAATGGGTATATTTTAACCAATCAAACTTTATTTCAGAATTTGTTTTATCCTCTATTGTAAACTTACTGGGAGGCCTCTCCTGCCCTGCACACCAGGCAAACCTTGATAGCCTTTCAAACCCTGCAGAGAGGAGAAAACATGATGAGCTCAACATACAGTACAATTCTGCACTGTTCTGCACAGTGATACGACACCAAAAACTATAAAATACATTGATAAGGAAATAAATACTGCTGCAAAACCCCACTACATTCAAACACCATCTCCAAAATGTGACAGCTTTACGATTATATGTGCCGTCAACATCAGGCGGGGCAACCTAATGTAAAAATCCTCCAGGGCATTCGTTTCAGATAACAGTGAGTAAGAGCTGAAGTGAGTTTGATCTGTCAGGATAAGAGTGCTTGAGTTGATGATATCATACCTTTAATCCAAACAAACCCTGTAAAAGAGGAGAGAACAGGAGAATAAAAGGGCATTAGTATGATTTTCCACTATGAGGTGCATTTATCGACAAAGAGCTTCTGAGTGTTTTTATCTACTGCATTAAGAACCCATCAGCCATGGCTTCAGAGATTTTATAACCCAAGTCAATGGATTTTTTGTCTTTTTTTCCTAAGACACAGGGGGCTGAACACAATCATTATGTGCTGCTGAGCTGTGAATGATTCAACAGACTGGCAGCTGAAGAAAAGATTAGTTGGCTGACAGACAACAGTCTGCGGGAATGACTGGGATTATATAAAACGATACACTGTCTCCATTTTTCAGACACAATCTGAAATAAGTATCTGACTGATAGATTAACTGCTTGAATTTAAAATATAGAATATCCAGACAAGAAAAAAAAGAATAAGTAAAAAAATACATAGGCTAAATATACTTTAAATGTCTTTTGACAATACAAACAGATGACAAAAAAGAACAACTTAGAAAATACAAACTGAAAATCAAAATACTGGTTGTATACACAATTATATATATGCTACATGTGTTTGTAAAAATGTGTTTTGCAAAGTGAATTAAAGATGAAATGTATTATTTCATATTTGTCACTTTATATTCTGAAAACTTACAGGCAATCCTGGCATCCCTGGTAGACCCCTCGGCCCTGACAGGCCAATATTTCCCTGGGGAAAAAAAAGATAAAAACATATTTCAGTGCAGTAAACATTAAAGTTTCAAAACACAAGGGGGATATTAACAAGAAAAAAATGCAATCTCAATTTTGTGTACCTGTTCTCCCTTTAGGCCCACTGGACCTGGCAACCCAGCAGGACCACGAATACCCTGAAAAAACAAAGAAACAAACAAAAAGGCATAATTGACATGATTGACTTAATGTTTCCAGCAAGTCACTCACAAGCAATATGTAACATAACCAAACATTTAATTACAATTAGATACGTTCTTTAGTTAATATAACAATAAATCTCTTCAGTTGCTTTGCAAGATGTTGCACAAGTCAAAATGACCTGTGATGAAAGAGCATATTTCTCAGTGCAGTGACTCTCTGTACTTTAACATTAGGAAAGCATTTAACAGCTGTTTACAAATCACTCCTCACTTTCAACATCACGACCTGGAACAACTTTCTCTGTGTGGAAAACAAATCAAAACTCATCATCAGTCATGCAAGTTAAGTAACACTTGCATGATTGATGAATATCACTCTTAGATCTCTACACCCAGTCAGTTACAGTCAAATATATTCAAATAGTCATCAATTCCAATTTGCATTTACATGATTAACAAGCAGTGAAGGACTTAGTGCTCTAATACATACATATATTTGCACTTTGCCATTTCCTGTACAGCCATATTTTTCTTAATTTTTTGTTTCCACTGTTTTGTGATGGAAGACTAGAAGTTTTCTGATCCTGATTCTTCAGTGTATGTATTTTCAAGGCTGATCTAATGATTGAGATAGAAATTACTATTGTTTGTATAAGATACAGATAATATCACACACACTTATTCACATATGTGGCAGTTAATGAGGCTTTAATCACAAAAACTAAGAATTAGATCATTATTATGTATTAAAACTTCAGACAGTATACATGCATTGATAAACAATATTTCCAGGAATATTACATATTTCTTTACTGTAAGTATTAGTAGAGATGTTATTTCTGGCTGCTTTGCTATCATATCCAAAAACACAGTTATCACTCAAATTATTCTTTGTTAAACATATTATGTATTTCTTTTTATTAACAGATCCTACCTTCATGCTATTACCTCCAGGTGGTCCAGGTAGCCCCATGTCTCCTTTCTGACCCTAAGGACACAAACACTGCAGTCAAGCCTCCACCTTCACTCGAATAAATTCATTTTAGAACTGGATTTTTCTAGATTGACCTAAATACTACATATATAAAATCCACTGCAACTGATAACATTAAATGTTTCATTTTCAAACAGCCCCAGTTATCCTGAGAGAAAAGGTACAACACATCTATATTTAAAGCTAAAAGGAGACTTTCAGAGGAATGTTAATGGAAGTAGTACAAAAGGAAAATTTTTGGCTCAACTGAACTTAAAATGAACCACTAGAATCAAATTTTAACAAACTGAATCCAGTCAGAGCCTGCTGAGTTTGGCCCTGAACATAAAACTTTCACTGCATAACGTGTGAAGTTTATTATCTCCACCAGGCGTATGCCCGGGGGAGATCATGTGTTTGGTCATGTGTGTCCGTGTGTATCTGTCCACAGCTAATCTCGAATACTACTGGACCCATCAGCCTAATATTTTTTGTGTACATTTATGACTGTATGCTCAAGGACCTCTTGTGGTTGCGATGATTCAGAGTTGTTGAAAAACCTTTTTTATAAGGCGTTTTATACCGCCATTGACTGCTGACTCCTCACTCCTCTTAACTGGCCGGTTGGGGCCACAAGTGATCATCAACTGCAGCAAAAGGCAATTGGCTAGGCTAAAAACAAGTCTGTTGCAGGCCACATTTGCAGTCCTTTGTTGTGGCTTAAAAACTGACATCCATGGAAAAGTCTGGTCTCATCTTTAACCAGAGCATCTGCAGATTAATTTCATACCTGATGTGTTATGATCCACTAAAGTTAGGCACGATATGACATAAATAAATACCTATTTTTGTGCTTCGCCACCATATTCACTGTAAGGGAGCTGGGAGGGACAATTGAGATTCAACTCTTTGTTTGGGAGGGGAGAGGGAGGGGGGGGGGGTATTTTGTGTGGTGTGTTACAACAAAATGTTCTAAATAAATAATGTTTAAATTGAGAAGTTTGGACTTATTGTTCCGTTTATTGTTGCCTTATTAAGTTTATACAGTTAGGCGAACCCAGGAGGATGCTTGGTTACAATACCATTACACTGTTCTATGCATCTTAAAGAAAACTGAGACAGTTACATGCCCCCAGACACACCTGGCGGAGATCTGCACTTTACTCATTACACTGTTCTTATTTACCTCTTTCCCCTTTTCACCATGATCCCCCGGCTCTCCACGTAAGCCAGGGATCCCCTTGTTGATGAGAAAAAAAGTCAATCATCAGGTGGATATCAAATCACTGACTGTTCAAATGCATGTGCTGATATGCTCAGCTTTAACATAAAACAGATGAAGGGATGTTAAGGGAACAAATAAATTGACTTACAATGAGCCCTGGCCACCCAGAGAGACCTGCCAGTCCTGTGTCTCCCTTTTCGCCCTGAACAACGAAACACAATCTACTGTTGGCTCATGCATCATAATTAAACCAGAAATACACAGAGCCTGAGGCCTTGTTTCCAGATATCCCACCTTTGGTCCTCTGTCTCCTCTGGTCCCTCTGACTCCAGCCTTCCCCCGTTTCCCCTGTGAACAAGTTCCCCATGTTTTTCAATGAGGCAACAGACAGCAAAGAGGAGACACACAAAACAACCTAATGTTTTATGTATAAATCCCTTCACGGAGTGGCTGTCAGACCTTTTCACCACATACTCACGCTACAATATCACTATAAAAATCCATGTTTTCAATACTAAACAATCACTCTTTTTTTCAAAAAGTTGTAAAAACTTTAAATAGCATTATTATTGCTAACAGAAATAATGACTGAATATTGATCCTTGTGGCCCTCTGGACTTCATCACAACCGCAGATCTTCTGCTACATCCTCATATTGTTTAGAACCACATTTCACCTGCAACATTTTAACAACACTGAAGCTTTTACCCTCCTTCCGACATGACCCGTCTTTCCTGGTGATCCATTCTTTCCATCGTCTCCCTGTAGAGGTGAAACACAAAGTAATCAGTGAAAAAGAAAATTTGTTTCTGTTTGGACAGATTCCAACTGGAAAAGGAAACTTTTAGCAGCTGCAGTATGAAACAACCAGTGTATGTGCCTATTTGCATAATAATACACTGTATATGGAAATGGTGTCAATAGCATAAATGTTGTCAGCAATGCAGAAAACTTAAAAAAAAAAAAAAAAAAAAAAAAAAAAGTTAGCTACCCTCTCCTGGTATGGAAATGCAAGTATTCTGCAAAAGTCATTTTGTATCTTTTGATGAGATCATGCTGAAGATTTGGAGGTAGTGTGACCTTGGTGGCCAAAAACTATTTACGCCCCAAATTGATGAAAGGCATCCATTTCATATTCTACTTCCATCAGCCACCTACTCCAGCCCCACCTACGATTGATTTTCAAATGTGTGTAGGAGAAGCAGACAGTCCCAAGAGCAACGTTTCATTCATCTTTAGAAAGATTGTTCAGGATTTTAGGAAATATACTTATTCACTTTCTTGCAGAGAGTTAGATGTGAAGGCTATTGAAGTACCACTCTAATGTCTGTAGGATAAATATGAAGCTACAGCTAGCTGTTTCCTCTTGTTTGCAGTCTTAATTCTAAGCTATAAGCTGGCTGGCTACTGGCTGCAGCTGTGAAAACAGTATTGATCTTCCCATGTAACTCTCAACAAAAAGCAAATATGCACATTTCCCAAAATGTCAACCTATTCCTTGAAGCTGTTTCCAATCCATGTATGCGTGTTTCAATGATTTATTGAATTAAGTAATAATAGGGTATTTTAAAACAAGCATAATAAACACCAAAGTGGACAAAATTATATTTACTTTTGCTCAACAGTGAATGCTTCTGGAAAAATGCAATGTGTAAGTATGTGGGAAAATGTTAAATTACACATTAAGATGTATAGAGCCAACAAATCAGACTAAAATATGAGGACATTACCTTCTCCCCTTTCATGCCCTGTTTCCCCTCAGGTCCTGGTCTTCCTTGGACTCCCTGCAAAGCAATTTGCTTATTTCTCAATAATTAAACGCTTTCAAACAACTGGTAATAATTATAGCTGGTAATGGCAGAAATGTGATTTCATCATCTGCTGTGTTTCTGTGTTGCACACATTCACACACTTACAGGAACTCCTGTGGGACCTGGGGGGCCCTGGGGTCCCATCTCTCCAGGAGGCCCCTGAAAAAAAGGCAGGTTAGAAGTTGTTGAGGTAAAAAAGAAAAAAACTTCAGCAATATTAATTCACATCAGACAAACTGTTGATGCTACTCAAACGTGGTTTAGTTTTCACCTCTAACCCTGGCAGAGCTGGGGGACCTTGGATTCCAGGCAGACCATCTTCACCCTGGACATGTAATTAATACAATTTATGGATATTTGTTCAATATACACGTTTACTTTAAATGTATCCATTAAGAAGGTGCATAACCATGCAATCATGCACTGAGGTCATATTCACTGGATTTGTAATGCCATAAAGTGAAAACCACAAAACCTGTTCTCCTGGTGGACCTGGAGGTCCTGGCTCTCCTTTTAGTCCCTGTGGCCCCGGATACCCTTTAGCTCCCTCGTCTCCCTGAGGTCCCACTTGTCCTACTGGACCCTGCCATCAAGCATCACAAAGAAAAAAATACAATACAGTCACCATGACAAGTTAAGTCTGTTTTATATCTAAGCTTAAATTTAGATTTAGAGTAAAAAAAAAAATTAAAAAAATTAAAACTAGGCTTTGGGATGAGATGCTGTGACTTGGTTTACTGCAACTAAACTTGTTTTAGTTTTATGTAAAATCTGTGTATAGACATGAGACATCAAATACTGCACAACTACAAACTTCTGCCATCTGTCCCAAGAAAATAACTGTTTATTCAGTATGTCAGTATAGCAACAAACATCTGGTTGATTATTGTCTTCACTTGTTGGTATATTAAGAGAAACATGTCAGATGGACCATTAGACATTTTGTTACATTTGTTTTCTTTTTGAGAGCGTTTTTCATTTTATTAGGAGATCTTTTCAGAGCTTCAATTGTTGAAAATGAAGATGGGTAGCTGGTGCAGCCTAAACTCTGCCTGAAATCCCTTCCAACTATTTACTGTCCACCATTTTATTTGATTGTCCGAATTCTTTCGATTTCAGAACACAAATGCACTATTAGGAGACAGGATAGCAGGGATAAGAGCTAAGTTACTTGGAAAGTTAATTAGCCCCACATCCACCCACGACTAACAATGGGCATATTCAACTAACATTAATGTCTTTATTACATTATATTTGTCAGAAAGCCCATGTGAAGTCTGAGTAAGGTGTCTCATTTATGTTGTGCTGCATGTGTAATTTATGTAGACAGTAGTAGCTTTCATTTATTGCATATTCATATAGTATACTTTATAGCTGTATTTGCTTATGATAAATAGTTTTAGTGTTTGTTTGATTAAAGTTTAAGCAGTTTTATTATAGTCAGCTTTCATTCACAGTGAGTGTGGACATGAGCAAGAGGAAGGGTGGCAGTGACATTAGTCAGTTTTTTGGGCAGCCTCATAAAAGAATATAAGTAAGTTGAGAGCAGTGAGAAAATGAGTACCAGTCAGATGATAGAAGTAAACAGTAGAACAAGAGATGAGTCAATGTGTCTTGATATAATAATCATTGCCATTCAGATCAGAAATGGTTAGTAATCCATTCCTGAACATCGCAGAGAGAAACACCACATGTTTACTGATAATATTCCTATGGAGGACATAGAGGAGGCTCAAAAAAGAGCTAAAATGTCAACCTCATGGTGGCACTAGAGGAACCAGGAAGTCAAAGTCAGAATGTTTCCTCTAAGGACCTTGAAATCATGTTTTGTAAGTTTCACGGCAATCCATCAGATAGTTGTCGAGATATTTCACTCTGAACCACAAATGTCAACCTCATGGTGCAGCTAGAGGAAAAGTCAGGGCTTGATCAAAGTCATTAGGATGAATCCTCTGGGGATCATGAATGTCTGTACAACATTTCTTAGCAATCCAGATATTTCAGTGTGGAATGACGGACATTGCCATCCCTAGAGCCATGCCACTGGCATGGCTAAAAATGTAGACTGTGAGGATAACTTTGGTACAACAGAAATACTGATTTGCATTTAATACGCATCGCAAATAAATAAAGCGAACAGTCTCCTGATATTAGTGAACATTAGTGGATTAGTGGACACTTACAGGTGGGCCCAGCCTCCCCATGTCTCCTCTGACACCATGTGCTCCAGTTATTCCCTATGAATAAGACATATAGAGATAAAACGGATGACTTTCCACATACACAGTACACCGTGTTGAACAAAATGTTAAATAGAATCAAAGGTTTACCTGAGAGCCTCCCGACCCGGGTGGTCCATCAATTCCTACAGGCCCGGACTCCCCCTGGAGAGATGGATGAAAACCTTTTATTGTCTTTCCTTTGAGATTTCCTCTAATTTAACTGATTTGATTCAAGCAGAGCACTGCAGGTGATGTGCTGTATATGAAAAAAAAGAGGTTGTAGAACAGCAAGTCCCTGGCGAGGCAGGGGTCCTCTCAACCAGGCAATTACTGAGACTCAGTGCTGATTAGTTCCTCTTACTCTCTGTCATCAGCAGTTGTAGTGTTTGTCCACCTGGAGCATTTACTGTATGAAAGTGCCGAGTCCACACTCATGGACTTGAGGAGAAAGTTGTTCTTTAGTTTTTTCACTGGGATTCCCATGATTCTCATTTAACTCAACTCAACTAAACTCAAAGTAAAATCAAAGTTGCTTCCTTCTAATCTAAAACGGGCTGTGTGACATCACAAGACCTAGTTGACCTACGACATTGTTCATCATCAGTTGATGCATCTTTGTCTTACAAGAAAAACTTCACCCACAGCTTTTATTTCAGACTTGACTATTGAGAAAATCCGAATTTGTTGCTGAATGGACTTGAACCTGTTCAGGTCTCAGGTTTTCAGATCCTAATGAACTCCATACTGACAAGTAAACTTTTTCAAAAATCTTGTTTTATTCTATTTTGTAGTATTTTAATACAGCTGTTATTAACAAGATTAAGATTGTGAGTGTGAGGACAGCTTGTTACAGAAAGAAAATAATATTACCTTCTGTCCCTGAGGTCCATCTAGCCCTGTGGGTCCCCGAGAACCTGCCATTCCCTAAAATTGGAACAAACACACCACAAAAAAACAACAAGTTAACATAAGTTTGCACATATGTGGACATGCTCTGAGACTGACAACAGGGGAAAAAAACATGTTTTTTTCCCATTGGATGGATCGATAAATGTTGATCACAACGGTGAACTGTTCAATAAAGGTTAATTTAAAGGCCTCCCTGAGCAGCATGTCATCAACAGCATCAATACGTTCTGGTAACAAACTCACCTTTAACCCTGCCAGACCTGCAGGTCCCACTTCACCCATCAGCCCTGGTTCACCCTGTTCAAGAGGATCAACGTGACATCAGGAACAGTTTCTGGCTTCAATCAATCTGAGTATTATATTACATTTATGTTGAAAATTTTCTGAAATTCCAGACTGTGTTGCTAATTGGAGCTGGTCACTATGTTAAATTTGGTTTTGCTTCCTTTCTCCTTAATTTATTAAAAAGGGAACTCTGAGTATTTTGCACATCAAAGTCAATTTACTAATCCTGAAGAGGACTACAGAAGAAGTGGTTATAAGTGTGACCAACTGTTTATTTAGTCAGTCTATTTATCTGCATCATGGGAAGTGTAGTAGCCAGGGTTTTCAGCCTAAGAAGCATATAAGGAGTAAAAGGGAAGATGTTTGTTATTCTATTTAATCGATAAAAAATTGCTTATGTCAAGTCCCTTGACTTTAGGAATATTAAATAGTTATTACTAAAATAACTCTTAGATGTGTACAGTTATCATTCAATTAAGGCTATTATACACTAAAAGGTTCTTCATTACTGCGTCTCTTTTGTGGATATATTTCAAGCAAGCATCTAGATGTGAATACAGCCATTTAATTACAACAGACAGTTGTGACAGTTAAAACTGTGCTCACCATTAGTCCAATGTGGCCCTTCTCCCCCTTTGGGCCCCTACTTCCATTTTCTCCGAGGGCTCCCCAGGGGCCCTCTCGACCAGACAAACCTAGAGGTCCCACCTCACCCTGCCAACAACAACCACAGTCTGATCAGAAACTGCAAACACAATCATCCTCCTAATCAGAGAAGGGAACGGAGTGAATATTACGTTATCCATTCACCGATTTCAACAAATGAAAGTAGCGAAGTTTACCTTCTCCCCTTTGGATCCAGGATCTCCAACTTCACCAGGATGCCCAACATCACCCTGCAGAGGAGGGAACACAAGTCTGGAGTTCAGTAACTTTTTTACTGCTTATCAGGGCATAAACACCTTATCTATTGTTTGTAAGTGGCCAATTATGCTACATTCGATCTAATTTGTGTCTGAATCTTGTCTCTTGTTGGTGTTTTTTTTTTTTTTGCTTGTTTTTTTAAATCCAAGGTTCATTCCTGAAGCCAACTTGAAGGACAAACCACCACCACATTTTTCTGTTTTTCCAGAGAAGCTGGACATTTGAGTTTAAAAACTAATTTAAAAGGCAATTACACACTCTACAAGCGCCATGTTGGCTTCCATAAATATTCTGCTGACAACACATTCTTTATAAAAATATTTGAATATACAAATATGATAAGAAGGCAGATTTTTGTGTTTTGCTTTCAGGTACTTTCAAGGTGGTAAATTTACAGGTTGTGCAGGACATATTTCATAAAACTTAGTGAAGACACCCCTTGTGAAGGGATTGTTGAGATTGTTGAGATAAACCATGCCAGCTCTCTGCTCATCTTGTTGCTATATCATCAGCATTTGAAAACCCTCATGGGAGTTAAGCACTGGCATGTGGCATCATCACAAAAAGTTAATTTCACGGTTTATGTAGCAGTGATGGTGGTTTCATGCTTTTCAAAACATTTTTGCACCTATTTCATGGAACACCTGGAAAAGCTTTAGACATTTTAGTCAACAATAATCTCATTCCACAAATAATGATAAAAAAGAAAAACACCACAACAAGCACATCTGTTTACCATAACATGACACACTTTGGACGGACTGTCTGTTTGATGCTGTAAAGTAAACAGGATGGAGGTAATGCTGATGTGATGATGTACTTAAATGTCTTCACTGAATTGGAAAATCAACTCCTGAGCTGCTCTGTCATTTATGAGACAGCAGTTTACCACGTGTGTGAAGGTCTGTAATCATTTAAAGTGAAGATAATCTTTGTAAAAACAGCAGATGAATGTACCAACCTCTTTACCGCCTGGTCCAGGTGGTCCCTGTTGGCCTTTTGGGCCCTCAAGTCCTCTCTCTCCTTGTGGCCCTGGAGGACCAAGTTTCCCACAAGGCCCAGGGTCCCCCTGTCAAACACATCGGCAGAAGAAGACAGGAAATCGGATCAAATCATCGACCGTGGCTGTGTTCGAAATTGCATACTAATCTACTATTCATACTAAGTATGACGTCAAATTGTGTATGTAGTGCGTTCCAACTGCATAGTATGTGGATTTTGTGTACACAAGAAATGCCCGGATGTATACTAGATTAGCAAGAATTTCTGAGTACGTGGCGTGGGCTTACTGCACATAATGCACTGCATCTCTTCAGACTGCAAGAGATTTTGAGCCAGGCTAAAAGCTGTTAATATGTCATTTTATTAAGTTTTAATATTTTTTCAGGCGAGAAAGTAACCATTTAGATTCCCAATATGTAGTCAGTTTATCCAAATAACTGCATCACATTACTGTCTTGCTTGAGTGTACTTCTCTTTCAACGGGTCTGCTTCAGTGTGAGCAGTCTGCTGGCAATAGCATACTTGGTTGTTCATTTATTAGGCAGTGTGCAGTACATACTGATGAGCATGTAATAGGCGGTATTTTAGTATGCAATTTCTAACACAGCCTGTGTGTTGCCTTGGCCTCAGTCAGCTGGTGTACATACACATGTACAAAACAAACAACCAACCAAACTTTAAGTGATTTTTTAAAGTCGCTTGTTGTGTGAACAAACAGTGATGCAAAGACTCAGGAATAATGCTGCTGTAATCACTGACCTGGTCTCCTTTCCTTCCTGGTGGGCCCTCAATGCCTGTTTGGCCAGGGATACCCTGATGAGTCGAAAGGTCAAAACAGTCATCAACTGACAGTAAAATGTCCTGTGTGGTCATATTACATGACTAGATATAGACACAAACTGGTGATATCTGATCCAAAAGTCTGCTCTGATGATCAAACCCAAAATACCGACCCTTTGTAAAGTTACATCATCTCATTTACTGTTTTCTTTTGTTAGTTACAGTTTTCTCTCAAAATATAGCAGAGATATCAAACCTAGCTTATCCACAATTAGGACAGATATTATTCCAAATAGGAAAGTCTGCCTATATTGATTTATTTATCTATTTGTATCAATTATTTCTGTTTTTATAGAATGGAATAGAAATAGAGATAGAATAGAAAGCCTTTATTGTCATTGTATTGTAGATACAATGAAATTAGGAGTGCTGCTTCTGGTTGGTGCATTAAAAACACAGTACACCGTAGTAAAATGGTAAAGTGTATCAATGAAAATATGTGTAGTACACACTGGAGTAATATGAAATATTGCACATAAATAGATGTGATTATTGCACAGTGTGAAATTCGTGAGAATGATATATTATTGTACTTTATAAGAGTAAATATTAAGTTGTAGCACAAGGACAGTTGCCATATTGCACACTGAATTGATTACTTTTTTGATGGAGTTTGGAGTGCAGATGGCCTTGGGAAAGAAACTGTTCATGAGTCTAGTGGTCTGTGTTTTGAATGACCTGTAGTGCCTGCGGGTCAAACAGGTGGTGACCAGGGTATGAACAGTCTTGTACAATGTTTGTGGCTCTGGAAAGGTAGTAGGTGTTCGTGATGTCCTCCAGGGAGAGAAGAGGGCAGCCAGTGATTTTTTTGTGCTGTATTTATGACCCTTTGAAGAGCTTTTTTGTCACTGCTGAGCAGTCAGCATACCACACTGTGATACAGTAAAACAGAATGCTCTCTATCGAGGAGCGATAAAAGACCACCAGCAGCTTTTCATTCAGTCTGTTCTTCCTGAGCACTCTCAGAAAAGTGCAGATGCTGCTGTGCTTTTTTGACAACAGCCGTGGTGTTGGCAGACCAGGAGAGGTTGTCAGAAATGTGGGTCCCCACAAATTTAAAGTTGTGAACCCTTTCCACACAGTCTCCATTAATGAATAGTGGGAGGGGGTCTGCACTGTGCTTTATGAAATCTATAATGAATTCTTTGTTCTGTGATGTCCAGTGCCTGATTGTTTGTACTAGAAATGTGCAATGACAACAAAGGCATTCTTATATTTTAAATAGTTTCCTGTTAAATCTCAGGCTTTTAAATCATGTACAGATCATGTTGCAACCTACAGTAAGATCCAAATTGCTCCAAACTTCAGGCTGAAAATGCAGCGTGATCAAGGTATTGTTTGATGCTTGTGTAAAGGAAGTAAGGTGTTAAATTACAGCTTTATAAACACAATTTATTTTTAATTTAGATACATTTTTTGTTTTAGATTAGTTAGTTTTACATGATCATTATCTTGTTTGTCGGTATGTTGTTTTTCTTCTAGTTTTGTGTGGTTTTAATTTGAAGTGTTTTATCTGCTGCACTTGTAACTTGATTTTATAAATAGTTAACTATTATTTAGATATATGAAAAAATGGGTTTCTTTACTTCACTATACAACTAAACCAACCTGTTGTCCATCTTGTCCATTGGGGCCAGCATCACCAGGTGAGCCAGGTAAACCCTGGAGGTTACAGTTAAAGTTCAGTAATTGAACATACATTAAGTTTACATGAACAAAACTCTCATATTTTATTGCAACTTACTGTATATAACTGATATTACTTGTTTGTACTGTAGTTTACCTTGTTTCCTTTTTCCCCTGTTGATCCTATTAAACCATCGTCACCCTGTAGGCCCTGTGGAGATACAACACACATGCTGTTAAATAACTTGTAATTCTGTTTTTGTGTGTCTGGTATTTAAATAGCAATATAGATGGATTTTCATCTTTCCAGACTATGAGAAGTGACATATGAGGAAAAACAGCAGTCGATGGTAAGTACCCACTCACTGGGATTCCTGCTGGCCCCTGTGGCCCCTGAGGTCCTAGGGGCCCATTACTTCCCCTGGGTCCAGGTTTCCCAATGGCCCCATCACTGCCCGGTAGACCTGGAGCACCCTGAAAATCAGAGAACATAAGTATAGAGATTAAGGCTGTTAGGATGGAGATCAATGTTCAAATTTCAGTCACAAGTCAAAATAAATGAATATCAAAATGAGCGAGTTGGAAATAATTTATTCTCTTGACTATAAAGTCAAAATCCACTGATTTAATCTGCGATCTTTCCTGTTTGTGTCTGTTGTTGCTTCAAAGTGTGTTTTTTATCAATAAAATTCAGTCAATTGTGACTCGTTTTTAGTCAATTCTAATTTTAAGAGGCAATTGACAGCTGGACTATTTATGCATGTAGGCGGACATGTAAATATATTCAAACATACACACAAACTGTTAAGAGGCTGTAAAACAGCTATTGATTCTGTTTTTTATGAATCATAATGCACATCAGTATAATCAGGGAATGGTGGTGACATTTTCTTAATTTTGTGATGATTGGTTCAATGAGTGTGAATTATATGTTATCAAGAGGTGTTATTATTGTTATATATGTTATTATATTATATTCTACATGTGGTCATTATTTACAGTACAGTGATAAATCAGTGAAATCTTCTCATTTCATTCAACTGTACTCGGGTAAGGCAATGACATGATGAAATGATTTCTCTCTTGATGTAAGCAATATGTGTGTGTTGTATTTATCTTATCCATTATACTGAAACAATATTGCACTAATATTTATGTTTTCTTTTAGGTGATCCAGTTCAATTCTCTGTCTCTCACTGTGTGCGAGGCATGTGTACTGATCAAAAGGAGATTCATAAATGTGTTAAGTCTGACTTGTTGATGAGGCAATATACAGAAGCTTGAATTTATTTATTTATTTGTTGTTGTTGTTGTTCAGAACACAACAGCAGCTTGTGACAGACTTCTTCCCTCTGGGCAGGCAGGCAGTACCTGTGCAAATACTTTTCTGCTGGATAATTACAGACACATCAAATAGTCAAGTGGATCTTTTTCATAGGAGATACAGCACCAGTCGAAAGTTTGGACACACTTTCTCATTCAAGGGAATGGGAAAGTGTGTCCAAACAAGACTGGTACTGTATTTTGACATTTTGCAGGAGGAAAAGCACATATGTAAATAAGAAAATCAATGAAGACTGAATTCCATTTAGCTGATTCAGTTTCAGGGTCCTGTTATTGTGCCTGCTGGATCACTATCATTATTGAGATACTTGAATAGAACAGGGCAATCATTAAAGGAGACCTATTATGCTCATTTCCAGCTCTATATTTTTATTCTGGGACTCCACTAGAGTAGCTTTGCATGATTCACAGTTCAAAAAACTCCTTATTTATCTTAAACCGGCCCTTTATGCAGCCCCTCAATTCAGCCTCTGTCTCTAACAGGCAGTCTTAGCTCCTTTCTCTTGAAGGCCCCCCTCCCGATGAGCCCACTCTGTTCTGATTGGCCAGCTTTCTGGAAGCCTGTTGAGTGCCAGTCATATCAGATCTGTGTTAAGTTACTGCCGATGCAAACCCATCATTTCCTGCTTTACTGCTTCATATTAAGAGCTTTTAAAATACTAAATAATGTGAGACTTCTATTGTGAAGAATTTACAGGAAATTAAACATGTTCCTCACCAAATTAGTAGAACCTTTTTAGTGGTGCTAAAAATGGTCGACACAATGAGATTTGGAGATATTTGGAAGTCTTTGTTCAGCGGATCAGTTAGAAATAATACAGGATGGAATAGTACAAGCAGAAATAGCCACAGTGATGATGATGTTTGATGAAGAGCTGCAGACGACCAGAACCAGCACACTTCCAACACTACTTATTTTACTTTACTCTGCTGTGTAATGGAAAAACACTCACAGCGTGCCAGCTCGACTTGAGTCATGGCTCAGCGTGACTACCCCTAAAACAATGAAAAAATGCCATAATGTTAGCGGAGTGGAGTAGTGAACTTGCACACTGTGCATGGAGCAGATGACCATATAAAGAAATCTGCCATGAGTTGACGTTGACTTGGCCTGAAAGTAGAAAAAATGTTGGAAACATTCAGAGCAGTCTGAAGCTGGTGCTTTTTGCTCACATTACTTCTACATAAGTTTACCTCATTATTTGACACTTTGGCCGCGTTTAATATGAACATCCAACATTGTAACATTATATATATGACTGATAATAAGAAAAAGCATAATAGGTCCCCTTTAATGTTTAGTAACACCTGTGCTTTTCCTACTATGACATTTCAAAATGTCTGCTGTGAAAGAGGCCTGTTACAAAACCAAAATAAAAAGATAAGAAAACTGTGTACGTCCAATTAAAATGCTATTTTGCAAACAAAAAACCCTGGAATACACAATGTGCCACTATGAAAATGAAGTCCTATGACCTTCACTAGGAGAACAGTAACTTACTGGTGTCCCCTGTATCCCTTTGGGTCCTTCATCTCCAGGTCGACCCTGTGAGAAACAACAAAACCTCCACTTTAGTGACTTGATTAGGAAAAAATGGGAGAAAGTTTCCCAGTGAATTCATTAGTCCTTTCAGACTGGATCTCAGAATTTAATATAGTGTTTTTGTAGCTGAATCTGATGGACAGCTTTTAATTGTGTCTGATCGGAATTCTCCAAAACCCCTTCGATCGTCCAATAAGAAGCTTCAGTGAGTGTGACACTAATGCTGAAGCTGGTTTAAAAAGTTCAAAGCTGGCATATTGTTTTCCTGTTGTTTTCTTCATGTGCATTACATTGGTGTTCATTTTCTCCTTTTCCACAATGGATAGCTTAAAATTTGTAATATGGCTTGGCATTTCTTTTGGAGCTGCAATGATTAGTCGATTAATTAATTAGTCAATTGAAAGAAAGTTAATCGGCATCTACTTTGATAATCGAATAATCATTTTAATAATATATAATATTATTATAAATAAATAAATAAATAATATTTTTTTAAAGCAAAAATGCCCATCACTTGCTGGTGACAGCTTCTCAAATCTGAGAATCATGATAGTAAACTGAATATTCTTGGTTTTTGGACTGTTTGTTGCACAAAATAAGACATTTGAAGACGCCTTCTACTCTGGAAAAATTTAACATTTTACACTCATTTCTGACATTTTATAGAAAAAAATGATTAAATGATTAATCAAGGAATAATAATAAAAATCTTGGTTAGTTGCAGCCCTAATGTTTTTGTTCCAATGTCTTTTCTCTGAGCATTATTAGAAAGAAAAGAAGATATGAATGTTAACTGTGAATGATAGCTTGTAAATGTGTGTATGATATACATTATGTTTCTGCTATTTTTACAAACTGAATATCCTTATGGACAATAATTGATACTGTGTAATAATCACAATGATATCATAAATACAAACACTGGCATTACAGTTTACGTCCATCAACAATATGTGGGGGAGGCTAAATAATTTGTTCTCTCTGATTTAGGGTTTCAGTTTCTCTCACCTGAGGTCCCCGGGGTCCCTTCTCTCCGGGAGGACCTGGCAGACCCTGAAAAAGAAAAACAGACAAGGCAAGTCAGAACATGCTAATTGCACCCACAACTCTCACTTCTGTCTCATGTGAGGACTGTTTTGAGAATAGAGTATGGAAATTATATGTATTTTTTAAACTTTTGCAGCAAAGTGTAGAACCTTGCTCAGCTTGTCCATTTGTCCCTTTTGATGACAAGATCATTGTCTACCATGATGAGTGTGGCTTTCAGTTAATTCAGTGATGTGGACACAAAAGCATTCAGTTTACCATTGTATCTAGTGTTCATGCCAGTAGCTGATGAATCTACCGTCTTAGCACAGTATGACTTCACTCTATGACAGATTGATAGATTTCACCACAGCAGTGGGCAACCATGTGAGAGAGCACAGAGTGTGTCCAGTGACACTGCAGGGACTGTGGAAAAGAAGTGAACTTCAGAAAACCCACTTCCATGACTGACACTAACTCTTTCCATGCAAGAGGGACTGTCTTATTCCCAAGTCTAACCAACCGGAAAAAAGGAGAATTGATTTATAGGGCACAGAAACAGAAGAAAAGCCATCAGTCCTGACAAGGTAAATTATTTTAGAAATAATTATTGAATAATTATTATAATCATAGAAATAACAACAGAAAGGTGTATAGCTTCATTGAAGTTTCTGCTTTTTCTATCTGTGGATGCAAGCTTGCAAAGAGGTTTGTATGTGTGTACCTGCCTGCTCACACTCAGGTGTATACAGGTGTATGTTTATGGACTTTTATAACTGTGTTAGAGAAGCAATAGTCTGCATCAGACTCCCTTACTTCTCCTGCATTCAAAAGCCTTCTCACCTCATAAGCCAAAATCTGCAACTGCAAAGTAATCCAGTAAGCATTCGTTATGTGATTTGCAGGCCAGTCACATGTCAATGTGTCTACTTTAGATGAAACTTGCAAATTTAGTGGCAAAGTTAACTTTTATGTAACCTCTTGCCATTGTATTTTGTCCTTGTTTCCATGGTATTTCCCTTTTTTGCACACTGTCTCTGTATATGGTGTGTCTTTGCAGTTTGTTCTATGGTTTCATTTAAATTCCTGTAAACTATGCTGACCTCAATAAAGATCCTGATGTCAACAGCAATATTTCTGCTTCAAAGACTGTACAGTGAACTGTTTCATTGAGGATTTGACCTAGAGCGCAGTCTGGATATTAGGGGACAGGCTAGAAGTTATTTGCCCGCTATCAGCTAGACGTGCCATCTCACTTTGCCATAATATTTGCCACCAGTGCCCCCTACAAAATCAATCACTGTGACCTGTTTGCCTCCATAAACTGGCAGTCCCTGCACACCAGCTGCACACTTCACTGGTTTATCTATCAATCCCTCCTTGGTGTGACCCCATCATAGCTGCTCTTAATCAAATCCTCTGTACAATACTCAGTGCACCTCCTATACTCTTAGCACTTCTCAGAGGTTGATAGATAAGAAATAAAAAACCAAAATAAACTACACTTACTGCAGGTCCTGGCTTGCCAACTGGCCCGGATAAGCCTCTTAAACCTGGCTCACCCTGGCGCAGAAGAGAAAGAAGAGATTACTTGTGATTGTTTGTCAGCTAATGTGATGTGAGAGATTTCAACAGTAAATCTAAAAAGTCTGTACTTTAACAAAAGTTGTTAGAGATACGTGAGAGAAAGATGACCTTACCCTTTCTCCTGTGAAACCTGGAGGACCACGCATGCCCACAGTCCCCTGGATACCCTGATGGTAATAGCAACAACAGACAGAAGAATGTAATTAATCATCATTTAATGTCAGGTCAGGTTCATCCAGCACAACACAGCCGTAGCCAGAAAATTGCAGGGATGGCCCATTATTAGCTTGTGCAGTATTCTGAAAAAGAAAGCAATATTTTTTAGTGTCCATATATGTGGCAGCTTATAGACCATACAGACTATGGGTAGGCTTTTCAATACTTACATTAATTGGAGTTTTGAGTATTAAAAAATACAGTTAACTTTCTTGCAGGGAGTTCAATAAGAGGACTTTTGTTTGTACTATGAAGCTAGGACCAGCAGGCGGTTAGCTTAGCATGGCATAAAGACAAGAAACAGGTGGAAACAGCTAACCCTAGCTAGTTCCAGCACATAACACTCTATAAACCACAAATTGTCAATTTTACACTTTGGTTTTCTATGAATTAAACAAACAAGATAGAACATGTAAATTTATGAGATTTTCTTTTCCTTTGGACAGAGCTAGGATAGCTTCCTCCTGCTTCAAGTCTTTATGCTAGTTAAGCTAAAAGCCTCCTACTAGCTTCAAATTTAGCACTGAGATCGAGTGGTATTTTAATTTAGTCTGGGCAATAAAGTGAACAGTCAGTCTGATTGAAATTATTTTTTTAAAATACCATTGTAGGGTAAATACTAATAACTTGTAATAACTTTTTATTAAGTAGAAGGACTGTGGTGCATCAGCTCATCTACATTTATTCCTCTGCACTTTCTAGAGGAATTTTCTGAGCTGTGAATTATCTCATTGTAAAGTCCAATGGATAATGTCCTTTTGAAGTGGGAAAAACACCAAATGGTGCATGGTGACATAAAATTCATGATGAACATCAACTGAAACCAATCTGCTCCTTGTAGAAAACCTTGCTGTATTACAATGAAAACTATGAGCCTTAAATCCATACAGTCACAACCACTGAATCATTATTACATCTTATTTGGTCTGATTTCTTCTGAAAAAAAACTCTTGTTTATATATATATGCATCATATATGACAGTTTCATTCCACAGTACTTGATTTCTAACGAAACAAACAAAACTACCAAATGACCATGCAGTTTAGTTACTGTAGCCATCCTGTTGCACCTGTATCTCAATAAAAAACTTGAAGCTTAAAAACTGAATTACTTCAACTCACATTAACATAATAATGATTTATGCTATGAACTGATTAACGTAATTAACATAGTCACATAATAGAGTCACTGTGTCCTACTGCTTGAGGGCAATAATGATCATCTCACTGCACATTAAAGTTACTGAAAAAAACTGAATTTAACAGTATTTATTAATTACTTGCATAAAAGTTTAATTTAATATGTCAAATCAATGTCTCTCTGATTTTCTGTTTAGCTGCACACATCAGTGTTCTACACATTGATAATTTGGTCAAGGATTAAACAAATTTAAAAAAAAACAAAACAAAAAAAAAAAAACTTAAATGTGTATTGATATACTGTTCATGTAGTGTATGCATTTGTATATGCTGTGAAACGGTAGTACAGGTGCATTCCTTGCATCTGCCCTGCTGAAGAATCACTTACATACAGGCCTACTGGGCCCTGAGGTCCCTCCATGCCTGGCTTCCCTGTAAAACCCTGAAAAAACACACACACACACACACACAAACAATGAACACTTGCTCCTTCAAAGGGCTAATCAAATGGCAAGGTCCATTAAGATCTACATAACATACAATGACCATATACGCTTATACAACAAATATTTGTGTGTTGATGTGAAGGAGGTCATGATTGCTCTCTGCCTGCAGAGTCACCTTGTCTCCTTGGAGTCCTGGTGAGCCTGGAGGTCCTGTCTTCCCTGGTGGCCCCTGTCGGATAAAAAAACTCTATCACCAAAGGGCCAAAGTACCAATCAATACCACTGTCCAAACACCATGAACCTTAATGCAACATTGGCGGTGAAAATAAGGATGTTGCTGATCAAGCATGTGATACATTTAAATTAATCTGCTTGTTTGTTGTCTGAGCAGGAGTTAGAGACAAAGATCAATATCACAGTGTTTTTAGTTTAGCATAGCACAAACACTCAAGCAGGGGGAAACTGCTATCTTATCCAGCCTAAATCTATAGCTGTATTTACAGATTGTATGCTGTATGTATGCTAAACGTGTAGAAAATAAAAATGAACAGCATCTCAAAAGTCTTGACACAACAGCCAAGTTTTTGTCTCCATCAAACATCCTACCTGCCTTGACTCTGAAATACCCAGTTTCATAGTTACAGTTTAAAGTTCCTTTGTCTTCCAAACTATACAGCAACATAATTACAATGAAACATACCAGAGACCCTGGTGGGCCATCTGCTCCTCTGTCACCAGCAATTCCTTGAAAACCCTGGAAAAGTAGCAGAGGACAGCATATAATATATAAAATATCAAGTAAGTGAAAAGGGAAAGAGTGGGATGAGAGAAAACATGGAGAATTGCAAAGCTGACCAAAAATATAAAAGTGCAAATGTGAAATAAACTGTCATTTATTTCTTGCAATTAACAGACATGCACTGAGCTGTTAAATTGTTGGTTTAAATTAGTTCATTCAGTATTTTACTAATAGTTGCTTAATCTGCCATTTAATTGTGTTTTGGCCATTTCATTTGATGGGATTTTATGAGGCTACTCCCTAAAAGTCATTATGGATAATATATTGGTGATTAAGAGTTTAATTTAAGACTCGATGGGCTACATTTGTCTGTAATAACTTAAGCAATTAATAATGTAATTGCAATGCAATTAATGATCACTGTAAATTTTGGAATTACAAAACTCAGCAGAAGTACATCTGGAGTTTTTAAAATAGTAAATCCATTTTTCTCATGAGATTAAGAGCTTTAACACACACACACACACACACACAAATATTAGTCTGTGGGCAAGGCATTACTGTATATCTGGGGCTGTTTTTCATGGTTTGGGCTCTTGGTTCCATTAAGGGGACACCCAACATAAGTGCCTAATCTTACTAATGCTCTTGTGGCTGAAAGTTGAGCGAATTCCAAAAACGCTGATATAGTAGTAGATGAACGCCTATGATTTTGGAATCGTAATATACAGTACTGGTAAAAAGTTTGGACACACTTTCTCATTCAAGTGAACGGGAAGGTGTATCCAAACTTTTGACTGGTACTGCAGGTGCAATGTTAAGGTGTCCACATACTTTTGGCCACATAGTGTGTCTATACGACATATAGTATGTGTAAGCATTTGTGATACATACACACAGGCAGTTACATGAACTCTGATCAGCCCCAGCCACTCCTAAAAGTCTACACACCTGATATCTTTAACTGGCTGGTAGCAGATTCTGATCTGTCCTGTTGTTTTTTTTTTTTTTTTTGGCAGTGTTTGTTGTCTTTGCCTGCTCATAAACCTATAAACTCCTCCATCATTTAATCCTGGGCTGTCTTGTAAAAAGTGTAACGTGTTTTTATTCAGTTGAACCCTGCAGGTTTTGGCATAGAGCCAAAAAAGGTGATCTGGAGGGATGATGCCATAAACTGAATAATGAGGTCATTCTGAGGCTAACAGTCTTACCTTCGGTCCTTTACTGCCCGCACTGCCAGCTGCGCCCAACGGACCCTGAAACAGAGACAGGGAAAATGCCAACAATGTAATTTTTCCCAGCAGCAGAGGTCATTCAGAGTGCAAATAGTAAATATCATCACTTTCAACAATTAATGCATGAACTAAACACATGAATTTCCATCATATCAAACCATTTAATCTTGAATTCAGTTTTTTAATCAATGTCTTTAAGTCTTTAAAATTTGTTACAAAATAAAATAAATAATTACATTCATTATCGATTAATCTGTGGATTATTTTTCTGATTGAATTAGTAATCATTTAGTCAATAAAATGTCACAAAATTGCCAAATATAGGTTCATACATCAATATGTACTCCAAAGTTACGTACTCCAATACTATAGAAAATATAGAAAAGCAGCAAATGTCACACAAAGTTGGAATCTCAAAATGTTCATTTTTCCTTGACAAATGGCTTAAATGATCGATATCACTATCAAAATTACAACCACGGATAAACTGATGAATCAACTGATTTTTCAGCACTACCCCAGTTCAACAAAAATAAGGTTTCACACTAAAAACAGAAACATGGTAACAGTGACTATGTAGATTTAAAAGTTCAGCAATTCACACTGTGTAAATATTGGATTATACATGGTGATGAATAAAGGAAATAGAGATAAACATCATGTTACTGTAGAGCTGAAAATGTACAACAGCTCACTACAGTGTTACTGTACAAAGACTGCCTCCTGCTGTCTGCACCAACAATTACTACACAAAAGAAACCTCCACTCAACTAGGGAGTCAGTTTTGACATTTTTAGGGCATTTCCATCTTAGCAGTGTTCTAGTATATCACCCCTTAAAATTTATACCCAACAGCCATATCATCTTGCATTCAGAGAAGCATTGTTTTTCTTTAAAGAAGTCAAGTGATGTGATGATGTACAGTGCAGTGTCTCTTCCCTCTATATTCATATAAAGATTTAGCCCCCTACCCTCTAAAATACAAGATTGGGACTAAACCAAGATGGGTCATAAAATATGTGTGAAATCAGTTTAGGTAATTATTTTTTTTGAAATATAACAGAATAGTAGAAGACACACAGATACACACAGCATTTACAGGTCATGAGATTGAAATATGATAGAGAATGGGAACCTGTGTACCAGGCTTTCCTTCTGCTCCCTCTGATCCAGGTGGCCCCGGCAAACCCTGGGAGGAATCAACCAAACACACACACACGCAAACTGTTCATCCTATAGAAGTGTAAGGCCATCAAATCCACTGACTGTGCCGACCAAAAACAACTTAATTCTGATTTTAAAAAAATGGAAATAAAATCCAATATTAGGGATATATATGTTAAGATTATGACCTCATACAGTTTTTTTAAGAAACCGCATTTTGAATATTTGACCGGAGCCATACCGATGGACCCGGTTGGCCGGCGTGGCCCCTCTGTCCAGTCCGACCCTGGAGAAAAGTAAAGAGAGAGGAAGAGATCAACGCCAAAAAAACTAATTTTGGAATACAAAGCAACTTACACAGCAGGTAACAGAAGCCAGACAATTTGTCAGGGAAATTAAATGGTCCATCTGTGCAGATAATTACCAAAAACAGCTTGTTTCTGTATGTTAGCTCTAATTTGGCAAATTTATGAATGTTTTTTTCCTCTTTTTTATTTCAAGGACAGCCACAGGACCCTCATAGATTTGTTTCCTTTTTTTGAGCTCATGATTTTTGCTGGCAGTACCATGAACTCAAAAATAAATTACAAGCAGTAGTGTTGTACCTTGTTCCCTCTGGGTCCTGGTTTGCCGTTGCGTCCATCTGGTCCCCTGTTCCCCTTCAAGGAAGTTCAGATATTAGTGACTGAACATAAATGTCCACAATGAAACCATCTTCATTCGTGTTTACTGTGTTCATTTCTGTATTGCTTTCTTGTTCTTAAAATTAGTGAAATTATGCAGAAATTAGAAAGTAGAAATGACACATGATACAGGTATAATTGCCATTGTGTCACAGAGTCGATGCTGATTACTAAACTTCATCATATACATCTTAACAGAAGTCAAAAAAGGTGACACTTGATGTAATACCCATATTAATTTCAGTTTAGACTAAAAGATGGCAGGTGATCTGGAATCTCTCAGAAATGATCACACAATTGAAAGAATGTCAACATGTTGTCCAATATTGCTAAAAACAGTTTAGACACATCCCAGGAGTCTTTAGAGAAACTGTACATGGTGGATTAATTGTTAGGTTTTTAAATGTTTTAATCAAGAGTTTACTTTGTGTCTGACAGACATTCAGACAAAATATAATTCATCCTGTCATTGCCTTTTTAACAAATAAGTAAACACTTGCAAACAGAAGGCTGAAAGTGACGCCAGCTGTGACGAGTGATTCCAATTAAAACTTGTACTTCACAGTGACGTATTCACTTTTACTTGCATGCTACAGGAAAAGGCTTTATTCATCTTCTGTTTTTTATTATTTAAATATTCCTCTGGATTACTGACCAGTGTAGAGACCGTTAGCAGCATGTTAAACCTAAAACAACTGATTTTTTTCACCATTTCTGGGCAGAGGAAACAAGCTGTAAACACCACACTGACATGTTATCACCTTTTAAGTGATATGGAGAGCTGTTAAACAGCTGGCTATTTACACATCCAGCAGACACATTAAAATGACATTAGCATTTATTTGGAGTTGTGTGCTGAAAGATGCTATAAAGCTCTGTAGAGGGGAACTGCAGAGTTGGTTGATAATTCTCTGTGGGTACGTCAGTATGAGGGACCCCTTTCACATTAAACACAGTAATTTAATCCATTGTTATTATAAAAATATGGATTATAGCTGCTTTAAATTCATGTTATTGCAGTCAAAGCTGTTCATTCACTTCACAAAATTTGACTGTTAAATTTTCATGCAGGAGGCCATTGAAAGCTCTAATGTTACACAGTGAAGTGTGACGTTTGGATCAACATATGAAGTCATCTGACATTTCTTGGTTTTCAGACGCACAAATCATCACTGACCTTTAACCCGCTGCTGCCCTGTTTTCCCTGAGGGCCAGTTTCTCCATTTGTGCCCTGAATGAAGAAATATAAAATCAGTCAAGCTTATCTCGCTTTTCACCTCCCCCAGGCTGCCTCAGGTTATACAATATCATGCTGCAGGAAAATGTCAACATAAAGAAGTAATGTAATGTTGTAAAGGGTTGAGAAGTTTATTTTGTGTTTTGCTTGTGTAAATCAACTTGTTATAATAAACTTTAATAGGACAATGCATCTTTCAAGAATTCTTTCTTTAAAAAAAAAATCAGATTTTCTTAAACCAATGGTGTATTTTTTTGAACTTGTTTTCTAATTTCTTTCATTTACAATTTTAAGCTTGACTTTCCTGCTGAAACAAAACACCCACTGACTTAATTCTTGACCTTTGAAATAGTAGTTTAACACCACAAACACTCCATGTCTGCTAACTAGCTTGCAAGGAAAGTGCGAGGAAGTGCTTTTGTCAAAACACATCCATTGTATACAGCTACTAATGTAGATTCTGATTAGTGTTATAAAGACAGAATATGGTTAATAGCAGTGCTGTATGCTGTACCTCAGTGCCTTTGGGGCCAGGCTGGCCGTTGGTCCCTGGGAAACCTGGGAAGCCGGTGGGGCCCCTCTCTCCCTGAGGACCTGTAATACCTGCTGCCCCCTGAACACCCTGAGATAAAAAAGAGAGACTTATCTCACTAAGAAAAGGCACAGAGACCTTTCAGAATGATCCATGAGATGTTAAAGGAGGGTTGATATTTTGGGAAATATGCTTATTGACTTTGATGGAGTTTTGTTGTCACTGTGAGGTTGTGAGACTCCAGGAAATAACTGCACCCGACCAAGAAATAGTTGCACATAACCCTTGTAAACTCTGACATGTATTTTTATACAGATTAAACAAACAAGATATATTGTGTAAATTAATGAGCTTTACAGCTGCTTGTACTGCAGGCAGATTTTGTTACCTTTGGACAGAGCCAGGCTAACTGTTTCCCCCTGTTTCCAGTCTTTGTGCTAAGCTATGCTAACTGGCTGCTGGTTGTAGCCTCATATTTAACGGATGGACATGAGAGTGGTATCAATCTTGTCATCTAACTCTAAACAAGAAAGCAGATAATCGTACTTCCCAAAATGTTAAACTATTCCTATAAGTAGCTCTATAACATTGCATTAATCTCTTTGATCAGTGTTATTAAACAGGAAATCGTAGGTTCCTACTTTGTCGCCTTTAGGTCCTGGATCTCCCTTGTCCCCATCTGGCCCCCTGTTACCCTGTAAAGAAGAAAATGGTCAAAGGAATGTTTACTGTGGCTATTAATTTTTGCAATATCTATCATCAGCACCCACCGTTACTCCAGAAAAACCCATAGGACCCTGGCTTCCTGGTGGACCCTGTAAATAAAGCCAAAAAGTACAATGTATTGTTTAAAACTGCCACTGTAACAATGATGATAAAGATGGAAGTTATTTTGCAGGGCATCAACTTGTTCTTTGTTGTAACTACAAGTTACAAAAAATAACTTCATATTATTGAGACAGATGATGTTTGTCAATGAATACATCTGTTGCAAACAGTTACGCTTCAGTGAAGCCCAGCAGCAGATAATGAATTGTAAATAAGGAACAGTGAATTCAGTGTCTCACAGAGTCACTATCACCAGTAGATGGCACTGTAAGGCAGCAGCACGCTGTCTCTCAGCAGCATGCCTGTATAGGTCAATGTGAAAATATATTTTACAGCTTTTCATTGTGAACTGTGAGATACAGCTGCTGTGGTGACAAAAGTTACAGGATCTGTTAAAAAATCCCTGAGACTGAATCCAACATCATGTTCTGCTTTTAACGCTTTTCCATACATCCAGTCAGCTCATACATAGTGTGTACCTGCATGTGTGTAACTGCAATGTAATGATGTAATACCCTGGAGAATATTATGTTCAAGTGCAACTTACCATTGGCCCGTCAAAGCCGGGATCCCCCCGGACACCCATGGGCCCCACAGGCCCCTGATATGAAAAGAAAAAGAAACAACACAGAAGGGAAAACAATGATAAGATACTGTATATTTTGTTTTTAGAAGGTCAGACTTCAGATGATGAACATATCGACCCTTATCTGTAGAATTAACAATTGATACAACTTAGCTTTAATCAGTGGTTCTCAGACTTCAGAAGCAGAAGGAAATTTCAACCCCCCCTCACGTCTCCATGTGAACCAAATTAATTTACAACATTGGGACGATTGTCAGGTTTTAGACGTAAAAGTGATTCTTCTAGAAACTAGATAACCTTGCAGCATCTCAAACATAAATGATACACAATACATATACACTACCAGTTTTAAAACAAAAGAACATGATTAACATGATAAGAACAAACTTACAGGATCTCCTTTAGGCCCAGCAGCACCGCTCAGTCCTGAATGTCCCTGTTGAAATGCACAAATTGACGTTAACCTACTGCACTATACATGATGCAAACTGAATGACACAGCACCCCATCAATCAGAACTCTCTATGGACAGTCCTGCCTTGAACTCTACTCACTTGTTGTCCTCTAAGTCCTGGAGGTCCCATCTGTCCTTCTAAACCTGGAGGCCCCTAGTCAAAAGAAAAAGAAGGAAAAATGTATGTAAAACACAGTCTCTAAACATTTCAAACAACTGCTGCATAAATATAACCAAACAAAATGTAAACCTGTGGGCCTTTGGGGCCAACACTGCCAGCAGGTCCCATGTCCCCCTGGAAGAGAAAATAAACCATTCATACACAAAGGAAGTCACCTGCACACTCAGTTTGAACGCTCAGTTTCAGATCTATGAAACTTTCCAGACATGAAATTTCAAATCAATAAGATAACATTTACTTTATTTTAATGTTGAAAGTCTTATTTTTAAAATCATAGCTGGAGTTGAAACACCACCAACAACAAATATGTTTTGATCAACCGAATATGAGCCAACAACAGTTTTAATTATTCTTTAATAGTTCAAGTCATTAATCAAATAGAAATACTATTGAACATTCTTTGTTTCAAGCTTCTCAAATATGAGAATTTGCTGTTTTTCTCTGTTTTATATGACCATAAACAAAATATCAACCATTGGTTCGACAAAACAAGCTATTTGAGGATGTCGCCTTGGGCTCTGGGAATTTGTGATGGACACTTTTCACAATTTTTAACGGTTACAGTGTAATGAAAAATCTCTCAATTGAAAAATTAATGACAGTTAAAGTACTCCCTAATCACAGTCCTATGTGGGAAACCATTTATTACTTCCAGATGAAATGAGTTACATAAACACTTTTGCGATCTTACCCTGGAGCCATTAACTCCTTGAGCGCCAACTTGTCCTGTAGCACCTGGTGCACCCTATGACAAACAAACAAACAAAAAAATATTATAAATACAGTATATTCATAATTGGCTCAAACATGCAAATATTCTGCCATCTAATCAGTTTGTCTGCTTACCGTCAGCCCTAGCAGACCTGGGGGGCCATCCAGTCCGTTCTCCCCCTGGTAACAAATATGTACATAACAGCATGAATGATACTTTGTCCATCACTTCAGAATCTCTCACAATGAATAAAACTGTATAATCACTTCAAAAGGATTATTCACCCAAAATAGAAAATAATCAGGCATTAACCACTCATCTCTAATTTAGTCTTAGTTAAAGATTGTACAACAGCCAAACAAAGCCTGCATAGGTCAATCTCAACCTTCATTCAAGTCATTGAGAAAAAAAATCAGTACAACTTAAAAAAATGCACAAAATGTCCAACACTACTCTTTTTTCCTCTTGTGCAAAGCATGCTGGGATAGGCTGCAGCCCCATGGATAAATGGTTTAGAAATGGATAGATAGATGCTTACAAATTTCCCCATTTATGCTGTTCATGCAGCGTAATGAAGGTCTTCAATGGCCAAATGACGAAAAATGTGGTTTCAGTACTACCTCATTGATTTCCTTAAGAATTGGCTTCTTCAAATATGTTTAAAGAAATATGATACAAATTTTATGTATTTTTTGGAGCTAAACCACAAAAAGAAGCCAAGCTCAATAGATTAGCTTGGGGCTGACATATAACTACATGAGCTAATTTATTGCACATTTGTTTTTGGCACAAACACCTGGGGCCAGGTGCATAAAACTCTGTGTAGATTCATGACTTAAACTCTGTGTACACACAAAGCCGGAAATATGCATACACATTCTTTTTGTCAGATTTATAGAGCTGTACATATGCAGTAGTTCTGTGTCATAAATCTCAGTCATTGAGGAACTGGGCACATGTGCACAAGCCTCATTTCCACTCCCACTATTAGTCATAAATGGATGAAGACACGCCCTGAACCAGCTGTTTACATATCAGTTTGCTGCCTGCTTCACCACACTTGACACCCGTCAATGAAACAAATGGGGACGAAGAAATGTCGTTTCACCAATTGTGTTGCACCGGCAAGGTTCTACAACAACAGAACAGCTGTCATTACACACGGCTGTGCAGCTCTTTATAGCATCCATATCAATCAATCATCACATGGAGCTGTAAACCACCGTCAGCAGTTGTACCTCAGAAATATAATCAGTGATGTGCTTGTAGCGCTCATAACTAAACCAACTTTACAAGGTGCGACACAACTAAGGATAATATAAAAAGGATATTAACAGCAAAACCATGTGTATGCAAGATCTAAAGAATGCGTGAGGTGCACACCTTCTCATTGCACATTCTTTATAAATACCAGTTTATGTGCGGGAAATGGCGTATGTATGGTTTTTGTGTGTATGCATCGTTTATGCATCTGGCCCCAGTTGTTCCAGGTGCTATGGAGGTGATTATTTAATAACTGAATTTTCAATTTCAGTAAAGTAGCAGTACAATGAAGTTTCAAAGACATGTTAACCAAACAGACTGAACAATATTCATTTGAAGAGAAATCAATCATACAGTAATAGTACAAAGTGCCAAGTAAAAAACTTGACAACTTTTATTTTGAAAAGCTTAACTTCATGTGCAACTAGTGTGGAATGGCTCATTACTCACATCAGGACCACACGGCCCCTCTAGCCCGTAGCCACCTCTGATCCCTTGAGGCCCCTGCAGAGAAGATTCAAGATATAATCAATGTCAGCTTAATAACAACATATTAAAATACATGGAAAACATTGTACTCAAAGTGAGGGTTAATACAGCAGATAGGCTGCCTACTGGTCAGAGTGCTTGTGCTAATACTGCAAGGCAGAGATTCTGATTTCATGCCAAGTAGAATCAAAATAAACCCGAGAATAGGCTGAAAAGCAAAATGGAAGTCAGTGCCTGACTGCTGGAAGCACCAAAGTTCAAAGGGGGACTGGATTAGGGATTAAAAGGGATTCAGAAGCGCATGTCTTTTCTTTCACAAAGGCTGATTGTTTGTCATGTTCTTCTTATTTTACACCAGTTGGATATATAAGTACTGTACATGTACAGTACATATACATGTACTGTATTACACAAAGATGGCTGTTACTCTCATTCTTGTTGTTTTGAATTGATCCTGTAATGTGCTGGCATCTTGTCCAGTAGACTGCACTCGTACATGAAAATGTTCTTTATGTATGAGCTGCTTCATGTCACAAATAAAGGAGAAATCCTCCTGGCTTACTAACCACCTACTTTCCCTACAAGGATTATAAACATAATGAATAACATCCACTGATTCCTGGCATGTTGCACATATAAAAAGGAACAAAACAGATGCTGAAGTGGGAGAGTACAAGACACTCACTGGTGGCCCAACAGGACCAGGTGGGCCTGGCAAACCAGTTGAGCCCTATAAAAAGAAAAAACACAATCCAAGATCATTACAGCATATTGCAATCCACATCTTTGATGAATCATGTATGTATAAAATCAAATTCTAATTTATATAATGATAATAATTAAATTGCACCAAAGAGTACCTTCTCACCAGGTTCCCCAGATTCCCCTCTTTGACCTGTAATGCCAATGAGACCCTGAGGAAGAAGAGAAAAAAATAATTATCTACAGTGTGATAGTAATTTCTTTCTTATCCTACCCTGTATACATGAGCGTTAATCAATTTCACATGAGCAACAACAGGGTTCCTGCAGGGTTCACCAAGTCGCATTTAAGACCTTTTTAATACCACATAGAATGTGATTTAACACGTTTCATGATCATACTCGCCAAAGTATGAATGTATTCTGGAAAACCAGTAGGGACGATACGGCCTAGAATGATTTATTACTGTATCACATTTTTTTCAGTACTTCCCAGCAGTATATAACAATAATTCCTACTGATTAAACTAGCTAAATCAATGCAGCTAAGACCTGGATAAGTATAATAAAATGGATGGATGGAGTAACCAATGAAAAAGGATTCATTCATTTAACTTGATTTAAGTTTTGTAGTTTATAGATGTATAATGTCCCCTGCCAGCTTGCATTCACATACATAACACATACGTTTATAAATAACACTACTACCTTAAGCAGGAAGGAGAAAATATTTCAGACTTTTATACATGACACTTAAAACTTAATACATTACAAGTCTTTCTTTGAGGAAACACAATTTGATGCTTTTAAGAATTTTTAACTCCTGCAGCTGATCTGTTTTTAAATGAAGTTATGCATGAACGTGTTAAAATTTTGAGGGGAGTTCTCATGCTACAAAACCCTTATCAAATGTAGATTTAGATCATGAATCCTGCTGCAAATCCAGCCTCTCTTTTAAAGGCAGAAATATTACTAGATCATCAGCTCTGTCATGAATAGTTCAACAGATGAAACCTAACCAAGCCTCAATCTTTTGGTACCGGCCAAGATGTGTCTGCAGCACTGAAAACCATTAATAACTTAAAGCTGGCTAGCTTTCTGGTCTGATTTATAATCTTGTTAACTTAATCTATGGTCAGATTCCTGATTTCAATCAAACAGTTTGCCAAAAATATTCAATTTCCTCTCTTCAAAATTAATGTACAGCTTCTTATGTTTCGACATTTTTTAAACATTTGAGAACTTTAGTTTCTTTTGTTAAATCAGAAAAGAGTTTTTTTTAGAAAAACATGTTAATATTTCTCAAAGAAACATATGGAAAGTATAATTTTGGTATCAACACCAAAGCTAAAGGTATCAGTTAGCACTAGTACCAAAAAACTTAAAACAATACCCAGCCCTGATTAGTCGAGTCAGTTGAACTTGTGTTGGATAAAAGTGACCGCTAAATACTCAGAAGTAAAGAATATCAGCACAAATGTTTAATCATTAAAAGATGGCAGAAAGACAGTGTTCATGAGCTGTTGCTCAACCCACATACAATATAAACATAGGTTCTTATATAATTTCACAGATAGTAAATTAAATGTTTTAACAGAACTGACTTTTCTTCCTTACAAAAGCAGCTGTTCCTTTTTATTCCTCACCTCATCACCTTTTTCCCCTTTGGACCCTTGTTCTCCCCTGTAGCCCCACGGGCCCTGATGTCAATTAGAGACAAGATGGGAAAAAAACAAACAATTTAGCAGCTGTAAAACTCTCATGCTTTAAAATTAGTTTACATCTACAGAATGTGCTCACCGGTAATCCAGGAACACCAGGTGACCCTGGCTGACCATCTTCTCCATTTTCCCCATCTCTCCCTGGGGGCCCAGCTCGTCCTGGAGGGCCCCTGAGACCCCGCTCACCCTGTCAGGCAACATAAATCATCAGAGGTAGGCCACTGTTGACACCAACTGCATCTTTATCAGTTTGTTAGGGACTGTTTTTACAAGATACTTAAACACAAAAAGAGAAAACTGACAGTAAAACAAAGAAAATGTGAAATCTAACAAACTGGAAATACAGTGAATTGAAATCACAATAGTCTGCAGCGGCACTGAGCTTCACACTGGATAAGCTACATTATAAATTATATGTTTGTACTGTGTAGACACTGGCCCTCTCCACCACTCAGCGGAGCCATTCATCACACAGGCAAGGCATCACCTGAATAACAACATACTGTCTAGAAGATTGAGGTGTGCAATAACTCTGCCTGAAGACAGGTGGAAAACATGTACAGATTCACAGTGAATGGATAAACCACCTGTGCTGGCATGGGACACCGGTGTATTTTAAGCTGTGGAGGATTATTGATACAATGTTATACATGCAGAGGCTGGCATGATGGATGAGTTGGGTTTGTTTAAGCTTTATTTAACCACGGTAGTTTTACTAAAAGCAGTGTTCTCTTATTTAGTGATGCCCTGCTACACGCTCATACATTTACACACAACACACAATTATTTTAATTAGTGATTACCTGATTCATCGTTTATCCCTTTAAAATATTGTACAATACTGACAAATGATAATTTTAATTATCCACAGCCCAAGGTGACCCCTTCAACTTTCTTGTTTTGTCTGACCAACAGTCAAAAACCAAACAATATTCAATTTACAATGATTTACAATTTACAAAACAGTGAAAAGTAGTATATCCATCCTGCTGTTCTGGGGATTGAACTGGAGACTGCACCATTCAGTGGAGCTTTGTTAAGAACAGTGGTTCTCAACCTTTTTGGCACGTGACCTTTTAAATAGAAGCACCGTCTATTTAAGGCCACTCGGCATAGGTTGTATATGTCTACAAGTGGTGAACAGCTTGCCAAAGAGTTTTTTCTCCTAAACTTGATTTATTTGAATATTTTTTAGAGGCCTGAGCTGGTGAAATTATCCAGCAAGTAAAAATTATTCACAAGTAAAAAAGCAAAGATTAGAGCAAAGTTGAAAAAAAAAAATCTGTTGCAAAAAGTTTTTTTCTGATTTCCTATGCTGTTAATCACCTTGCAACCTCTGAGATTCATCTTGTGACCCCTCCAGTCAGGTTGGAAACCACTTGGTCTAGACCATAAAGTCATCACACAAGCCAACAATTTAAAACATGCATGTGACAGACAGACACTGAGGTGACATCACCCACAGGACATTTCTGGTTATTTTGGCACAAGCAGAAATATGCTTTTTTTTCATGTAGTCTACAGAGTGACTCACACACAAACAATCAATCTCTGCCATACGGGCTCTACACAGAGCAGATACTATGAGCTGTTCTATGGGCGACTGAGTGTTTCCAACTATCCCAAACCACGCTGTTTGGCCCTCAGCATCAACTCATTACTCAGCTGAGATCTTACAGAATAAGTGGCACAGGCTTTCAGTTTCCATGAGGCCACAGGACTCATGTTTATGTATTTTGAGATGTAAGTTCAAATTACCTCGAGCTCTAGCTTTACAAGCTGCTCACTCAAACAAATTGACTCTAAGGTTTCTTAAATTTGATGTGACTCAGCACTAAATGACAAGAAGGAGAGGTCCTGGTGAGAGAATGTGAAACTTGTGAAATAATATAAATTTTAAAAACCGGTACAACTATACCTAGGTGTAATCAAATTTACAAAAAAAGTATGGAACTTCTTAATTTAACAATAAAAATACTTTCATTGCTTATTCTCTCAATATTTGAATGGTTACATCATAGGGAGTTTCATGCACAGAGGGCTTGCCAACACCCACTCCCTTTAACCACACTCACTCTGCTCCAACAGCTATAGTATACATAATTTAACTTAACACTCAACTGTTAAATTCTGCTGGATCCACTAGTGGGTCCATCTTTTCAAACTTATGTTGTGTGGGTGAGCAATGTTTCCAATGACATTAAATATGTCAAATTGTTTTAAAGGTAAATGAGCATGAAATATTGCCCAATATACACAGTATTTCCATCTGAAGTAATGGTACAGCCAGAAAATGTTTCATTCTTGAATGGTGGGTTCAATGAAGGGTTAGAAAAGCCATGTGATAGTCCGTCTAGTGATCTTGTCATCTAGTGTGGAAACGCAAAATCTTTAAAAGTTTTCAAAATTTTGAGAAACCCAAGATATTTAACGAACAATATGTAACTTCAGCTGCTAGGGGTCTCTCAATCAAAACAATAACAAAAGATGGAGTTTGATGACATTATGAGGTAGTGTGGGATCGTGGCAGTTGTTGTCTTTATTGTTAAACAGCTTACGGGTTAAAATTACTTCAGTGTTCATCATTCAGGATGTTTTTACCAGGAGCAGAATTATCCGCAGAGGTCTCCTCTCCAAAACAAGCATACACAGGGATTAAAAAAGGTAAAAACACTGAATAAAGCAGTTTCACATAAAAAAATCAGTGTTTCTCAAATGCTGTTCGGTGAGCACAGGACATCTGGGAACGTTTGCTCAGCTTGTTTCTCTGATAACTTAAGATCCAGACATCCGATGACTAAAATCCTTCATCCGGTTAAAAGATATAAAACGACCAAGATCTAAAAAGCTTATCGTAAAAGTGTGCCTTAAAACTGAGAAAGAAAGTCAATTTATGACAGTTTCTGGCAGACAACCACAACGCTGACAGGTTAGACGGGGTATGACACCATTGACAGGCGACCAAATGAAACGGACCGTTACCTTGATTAAAATGACAGATTTCTCTGGGCTTGAAAATTGTTGGAAACATTTGGAGTAATGTAAGTACACAACTCAACAAAATATATAACATAGGTCTAGTCGTTTTTAGACATTTTAAGGTGGAATACTTATTATATTATTATGATATTATAGCTTTAAGAGGAAAAAGGGTTAAAAAATATTAACAATAACAAGATAATGTTAATATTAACAAGATAAGTATGTTTTAGGGTGGGCATACCTAGACATTTTCCTATACTCTGATATATGTACTGTATGTGAAGTGAGGATGTACTAAATCTTATGTACACTGCTTTGATTGATAACTGGTAAATTGTGGATCAGACAGTGATAGTTTGGGTGTTTACCATCTCTCCTGGCATCCCTGGTCGTCCACGCTCCCCAGGTTCACCTGTTGGCCCCTGATAAGGAAGATCATTAAAAAATACAAACCGCTCACAAATTCAGAATCAATCAATGTAGGAAGATTTTTCTAAAAATGTGTGATATTTTGAGATTTGTCATTTGTGTTTGTAATTGTCAATAGAGCTCATCTCTAACCTGTATGCCGGGCTTTCCCATCTCTCCAGGTGGTCCTGCAGGGCCCTCTTTACTCTACAAGCTCACAAAGAGGAAACCAGCCTCAGGTCAACAGGACTTTACAAAACTACTAAATCCCAATAAAGGAAGGATATTAATCGTCACAGCATACTTACAGGCCAACCAGCACGAAGTAACTGGTAGAAGTTGGTTTGCTACAGGAAGAATGGAAACAAACATAATATGTCACAGTTTCAAAAATGAAAATAAAATGATAGAAAATGACATAAGGAAATGAGTGTATGGATGATATCAATCTTAATTTCTAATGAAATCTATCATGAGCTCTCAAATTCCATAGTTTCTGTAGTTAAAGATCTATTTTTGCTTTGTCACTGAACCTGAATGAGGGTCAGTATGTGAATGACCTCTACAGGCTGACTACATAAAGCTCAAAGCACTTCGCCTTCACAAACCACTAGCAGACTTTTATTTCTCTCATCTTTTTTCAATTCAGGGGTTGCAGTTCTCTATCATGCTGACATACTGATGAGTTTATTCTACAACACACAGCTGTGGCCACTGCAGAGAGATTAAACAGATCAGGACAAAGCATCAGCTTGCACGCACTATAACTGCAGGGTCAAAGGTTTTATAGATAGTATGGGTCTTATGGGTCGAGGTAAAATGGCTTAGCCCAAATGAACATTTGATGTCCAGTGTGTCTTTTAGGTAACGTTTGTTTGCCTCTCCAAACAAACAGACAGCACCACTCTGCTATTGCAATCAACACTGTGGTTGGATGGGGGATTACATCCATAGTGGTAATGACTTAAAAAAGTTTAGGAGACTTAAGCTCGACTATGTTATGTTCAAGACTTATTGCAAGATGTCTCAGACACGTTTTGAATGGGCACTGCAGTTCATCTGTCTGTCTGTATGTCCTTTGCATATCTCGAGAACTGTTCATCTGATCTGCTTCACACTCAACGGGTGTATTGGTGGGGACCCAAGGACGTGCAGTGTCGAATTTGATGCAATTTGGACACGCGACATATTTAATATTAATAAGCTTTGAATAAATAAGTGAACGGCGAGCTGCTCAGCTCAGTGTCTGAGTACAGCGGGGGCTGTTTGATACAAACACCGTCACATCACAGTGGGGTGGGGCTTCTGGGCTCTGGCTTGCTGAGTGGGACAAAGGCACACACCCCGCTCAGTTAAACTACCCGAGAGGGAAGAACAAGCATACACAGGAGAAAAAACAGAGGCAGAGGCAGTAAAACTAGCCAATAGGCTGTCAATCAAACAGACACGTTTGATTGGCAGCAGAATCAACCAATGGAAGGCTGTAAACTGCTTCTGCATTTCAACCTCTGTTTAGTCTTACTGGTGAAATTTCTGTCTGGATTTAAACCATTAAATTTATAAATCCATTATCATTTTAATTGATACACTTGTCAATTGATATATATATATATGGTTCTTGAGAAATAATAAGCAATCGTCCCATTCTGAAATAGAAAATTATAAAAGGAAGAGAGGAGAAAGGAAAAATTATCTTATCTGGAGACTTCAACTGGCAAGAGGCTTAAAGGAACACAAGAAAATCTGCTATCTTACCAGGAATTAGATGAAAAGACTGATATCAATTTAATCTCTTAGCACAAAAACTCAAAAGTTGTCTTTTTTTAAAGGTTGCACCCTTCAGCATGGTAATGCAAACTACTTGCTAATCCATAATATCTCATTTCTTCATGTTCAATACACAAGAATCAACATGTAAATGTGACTGCTTTGGAGTTGTTGGCAAACCCTTTAAGCTAGACTAGCAGTTCCTTTCCACTCTTTGTGCTAAGCTAGGCTAAACACTGTGTTGTCGTTGTGTTGTCTCTGTATAGACCTTTCTCACATTTTGACTTGTCGGACACATGAAAGTGTAACTTCAGACAAGTGGAACTGCTCCAGTTCCACTTGTCTGGTATTCTGCCTGCAAACTAAATAGCTAAATTGAACCAAGACGTTATTCATTTCATTAGTTATGTCATAATGTTTGCTTAGAAAAAAGGTCTGTCTCTTAATTCAGCCGTCGCATTTCCAAACAAAGCCTTCATCCGGGTGTTTTACAGAACATATAAAAGCACAGCCTATACTGTATGGCTGTGTCTGAAATCCCTTATTCACTCATTCACTACTCCCAAAAGACACTAACTAGTTACTCAGTAGTGAGCAGCAAATTGAGATTTCAGATACTCACTAATCATCATCATTTTTTCATCGTCAATATCAGCTGTAGAGTCACACAATATTAATTTTCGCATCTACAGAAGCAGAGTAGGGGTTTCTGGCACAACTTCACCTACTTCCAAGGTGCGCGGAGAAGGGAAAAAAGTCTAAAGAGGTCCAGCAACACTTGTAGTATATAGAACAACTTTATTGTTAGACCAATGCATTTTGGCTTGTGGCCTTCATCAGTGTCATCTGATTTTCACATCTATAAAATGTGAAGCATTGCATTGTGCATTTTTTTTGCTCCGTTGTGGAATTGGACACTAGCCCATATAGTGAATAAATGTGCACACTCAGAACTCAGACAATAAAATAAAATGACTTAGGGTAAATGTAGTGCACTATATAGTATATAGGAAGTGATTTCAGACACAGTCCATATACACACTACAAGATAGCTGAATATTCGCCAATCACTGTCAGAGAAATTAGATTAAAGATCTAAGCAAACATTAAGAGTGCTATAGAATTAGAAAAATGACACAACACCTAATAACTATGAAAACTTTAAGGCTAAAATCCTTCAAATGTAAGTATCTGTCTGTTTTCTTTCTACAAGTAGCTGTTTTTATGACCAATATTTGTGGATGTATATGTTCAGATGTTATCTTTTTTACTAACTTGTAAGAAAAATAGAGGTACAGATGAAAGAGCCATCAGTTGAAAGAGCTTTGGTCCATATTTTGTCTAACATGCCTTACTGATAGCTCATGCTGAGTGTAAGCTGCCAGTCTGAATCAGAGCCCTTAGATGATCTGTTTCTTGAGAATTTAGGGGACCAAAGTTCAGGGGCCAGATGCATAAAAGATGCATACACACAAAAACCATGCGTACGCCATACCCTGCACATAAACTGGTATTTATAAACATAGAATGTGCAGTGAGAATGTGCATGCCTCACGCATTCTTCAGACATACATATGTTTTTCTAAAGCTATCTGAGGGAGATGTGATGAGGTGGAGATGAAATATGAAGTGAGATGGATTCTTTTGGTAAAACATTGTTTGTTTTGGTTGACAACCAACTGCACTGATTGTGTGATTTTTACACAGAGATTTGTAAAATGCCAATCAAAGGCGCATTTACGAATGTAATGTTGATTATCCATCAGTCCACCAGATGCCCTCAGACTTTTTCCCTGTTTGTAAGACTGAGTGGGAGATGGACAAATAAGATAGGTTGCAGATTATATTAAAGGACCACTTGAGATACTGTTGCTCATTGTATAGAGCCTTTGTCCAGACATTTAACTGCCTAGTTTGTATACATGTGCTCCACTGGAAGAGCTAACAGAACTAAATGTAATCTGTAATACTTTTGCTTTCACCTGGTTAAGAATGAAAATGCTTGTTTAATGACCAGATTATTTTTGTGGTTGCATTTGGCCTGCTGACATTGTATGCTTTCTTGAGCTTACTTACTGTGTTTTCTGGGTTTTTAGTTTCTGCTTGCTTTGTGTTTCCCTCCTGTGTTCATGTACTCCTCCTCAGCCTGCTTTTCCCTTCACACCTGCCCTGCATTCAGTCTCGTTAGCCCCGCCCTTCCTCCTGTGTCTTCCCCAGCCAATCAGCTCCCAGCCTGCCCTTGTGTCTTGCCACCTGCTTCTTGTTTCTTCATTAGTTCAGTTTGTATTTAAGTCCTGGTTTTCAGTTCAGTGTTGTTGGATCCTGTTTGCTGCTTTGTTAGTTCAGTTTATTCAGTTCAGTTTTGCTCTGCCTGCACTCAAGCTTAAATAAAGCAACATTCTTCATTTCATTCTGGCTGCATCCTGCATTTGGGCCCATCTCCTACTACTCCCTTGACATCTTGTGTGATTCATTTCATCATTCTTTTAATTTACATAGGAATCAACATTGTATTTTCCTGTTCATACTCTTTTTATTTTATCTTTAGTTGTGTCACACCTTGTAAAGTCGGTTTAGATATGAGTGCTACAAACTAATCATTGAACACATTTCTGAGACATCACTGCTGACGATGGTTTACAGTCCATGTGATGAATTAATGATATATTTAACGATATGTGTGCAGCTATAAAGGGCTGCACAGCCGTGTGTAATGGTCGTGCGTAATGACAGTTCTGGCTGTTGGAGAGCTATGACAGAACCTGTTTAAAGAAGGAAAACAACTTATTGTCAATATTGCCCTAAATATAAGGAGTACATTGTGGTTACCATCTTACCTGGAAGGCAGCCCATTCCTCACCAGTGTTCCTCCACAGGTAGAGGGTTGGTAAACCTGGTGGTCCGGGAGGTCCTGGCTGCCCCCTTTTTCCTGAACTCCCTTCAGGGCCTGTCTTACCCTGTGAGAGATGAAAAGGAAGTTGTATGTTAAAGCAAGACAAATCAATTTATATGGGACTCTCTGTATTACAGCATAGCCTTATTTTTATATTACATCATAGAAGTGATTTGATGCAGCTTTGGGGCTCTGGCATAAATAATCGCCACGTGGACTTAATGGAGGAGGGGACAGGAGTTTATAGCAGTTGGTATTAAAATGTCTCAGGTGATATTGAGCTTTAAAACAATATACGGCCCTTCTTTTTCAGAGGTGCACAGAACAGAGGTGCACTTAAGTCAAGTAGAATAACTTAACACATCATCATAGGCTATTATGTCATAAACAAGCTTCTCTTACCTTGTCACCTTTAAACCCAGGCAGACCAGTTTCACCAGGACAGCCCTGTGAAAAACCACAAGTAAATCATTGCTCAAACTGTAAAACTGCTGTGTCTTGAACAATTTATCTCAGAAATTTAAAGCTTAGAGGCAAAAAGCCAGTGAGAGACAAGCAAAGCACTGGATCCTTGTAAAACCTCCCAGTTTGTGGCCTATTTGACTGCCTGTTGAAAAGTGAAAGCTATTCATTTTTAAGTCTTGCTCCCAACACCTATGCCAATAAAACACTCTAAGATTGTATGGCTGGGATATACAGTAATTGTACATTTAAGCAACAGTGTCACTGCACACACAGTGTCATTTTTGTATAGTGAAACTTCCTGTGGGATCTGGACAAATTCCTAAATCTGGTAAATCTACATCTTTGCTATAGCATCTGATGGGGTTTGAAAACTGAATTCCTGCAAGTTTGGTGATTATCTGCAGCTTGTTTGAGCTAAAAGGTAACATACATTAGTTGTGTATATGTTGGAGGTACGCTGGCATTACTGTAATAAAAAAGTATTAATGCAAGATGCAGTGTACTGATATACAAATATAAAAGACAAGAAAGAAACCCTGGGAAAACCATGGCACTTTATCCACTGAGTTCATTATTTCCCTCACAGTGTACTGCATGATCCATTTTACAAAGTTTGTTTGCAGTCAGTTTAACTCACGGGTAGGTCCATTTCAAACAAAAGTATTGACGCTACGGTTTTCCGCAAATTAATGCATTGCAGCTTTCACACTGATTTAATGGTGGTTAAACCGCTAACCACATCTTCGTTTGAGATGTCTTGTTTTATGATTTTGACACACCAGCAAGCCAATCACAAAATAGTATTTTGTAATAATGAAATGCAATAATAATGTAGTATAGTTTTAATACTTGTAGAGGCTAATGATACAGCTAAAAGATACTGCAATTTGCTAAGCAAGCAAGGTCTGAGATGCAGCACATGAGGGGAGAGAAGGTCTGTATTCCAAGCCAACAGGACGTCTTCCTTCATGTTCCCTACAGCCGTCTTCAATCACAGTAATCGTGCTGAGTGATCCTGTGGATTTTATGGCAGCGTGACTCTGGAGACCGGCCCAGACATGACCAGATGTGCAATCTGGGTCTGGTTCTGTCTGCCCCACAGTCCCTGTGTTGACCCACCTCTTATGCCAGGTAAATCTTCCGATTGAATAGCATCAATCGACTTTACTCCTCGGCACCAATCAGATAACTTGGCAGCCGGAGGTCATGATTGTCATGTTGTGTAATGCTATGATAAAATGTTGAGGTTTCTAATCCACAGGGTTTTCTGAATGCGGCATCAAAGACATGTGGATCAACATATGTTTGAGCGGCGTAACCTCCCTTGATCAAATTCAGATGGCAGCTGATGGAGAACAGCTCTTGTAAGCTGTGAAGCATAAACAGACGTCACACTTTCTTCATTCACAAGACTTGTCCTAACATTTTTTTCTCATTCAACAACAGATAGCTCTGATATGATACTTCAGATCTACTGTTAAATCAGTGGGAAACAAGCCTTAGGCCTTCGTAATCAATATCCACAAAACTGCAGTGATACAAAATGCGAAAACAATACTTTCTCTATTGAGGACTTTTGCTTTGTTGTACTGTTGTGGGAAAAAAAATGGATTGATCACAGTTGGATGCAAACAGTAGCATTAAAATAAGGGTGCCACTCACTTCCTGCCCTGAGGGACCCATTCGGCCTGGTGGTCCTTTCTGTAGCCGGTACATTTTGCCATCTGAGCCTTGGACCAGGTCTCCATCTCTGGATACAATGGTCACAATTTCAGGGCGTTTTTTGTTTGGATGTTTACCATTGTTCTCAACTCTATGATGAGTGTGTGTGCTGCTCTGAGTTGTGATGGGTGTCCCCTCCTCAACTACTGCCTTCACAGATGGACCAGAGATGATGACATCAGGTGCAAGTGAGACAGTCCTGGCCTGTTCATCTGTCTCCTCCTTGAGTCTGTTGGAGTCAGGGGACGTTCTGGGATCTAAAGGGATTTTAGGAACTACAGGAAATTCCACTGGGGGCTTTTTAGGGGCGTTTCCGGTGTCCAGGTCAATGATGTCATCAAATGGTTTTCTGGGGAACGACGATGAAGTCCTCCCACCGGAGTCAGCCTTCTTGTCTGTGGTAATGTTCTCCTCCAAATGTTTAGATGACATTTCAGGCTTCCCCTTCTGGTTTCCCTTGAGTCCATTTCTAGAAGGTTTCCACTGAGGGTTGACCTGTCCGCCATTTTGGAAGGTTGGATCCAACAAGTCAGTGTCCTCGTCCACCACAAAGACATCCCCACTGCCTGCTGATCCTTTCCGATTGGATCCTGAAGGCACCGTCCCGTCCCCTCGAGAACTCCCTCGTCGCAGGAACATATTGTGCTGAAAAACAAGAACAAGAATTAGGGCTCGTTCAAGATCATTCAGATTCTGATTTGTGTCATGTTCTGATGTCAATAGTTTGATGGGACATGGATGTCTTATTGTGTGGCTCTGTTCTTGTGGTGAACTTGTAAAGGGAGAGTCTCTCTGAGGAAATAAAGATTACTGAATTAAACGTTATTGCAAATTACAAACTTAGTGCAGTTTGTAATTTCCAAACAACCCATAGTCAGGCAAACCAATAGTAAGTCAAAAATACTGGATATTAAGTATAGACCTTGTACCCTCTAATGAGTGAAGCACAAATAATCAAAACTGTCACTTGAAAATTTGCGTGACAAAATCTACTATAACAGGATGTTTCAGATTGAACGGACTCAGAAAGATTGAGAAAAAATCTATAACCCACAGTAAATCAAATTACTATTCAGACTACAGACATAATAAGCATTACCATCCAATTTTCACACACAAAATATAAATTAATGAAATCTTAGCCTTGTACTATAATGACACTATTCCTGCTTAAAAGACTTAAACATGTCTCCTACAACAGGCCCTCCCTCTCGGAAAAAACACTGCTTCCCTTCTTAAAAACTGTCATCAGCTCTTTTCTCACATCTGGCATCATTTCATCTGCCTTCAAGTCAATTAGTTTCTCATCTTTTCAAGACAGTTACCCTTGACCCGCCTGTCATCAAAAACTGCACACCACTACTGATTTTGTCTTATTTCTTTCCAAAACATTTGCATGCGCTGTCTCTAGTTAACAAGTCAGTGGTTTCTCACTGAGTTGCTGGAGCTGAACCAGTGAGGACATCAAGTAAGACTATGCTTATTGTATGTTAAATATGCTGTCCACACAGCTAGAACCACCATTTGATCTTTGACCCTCACTGTCAATTGTCATTGTCATTGTTACAATGTGGTTGAGGTACCATTGCTGTTGTGTTGTAGATAATGAAAATAAAGCCCTCTTGAACTGTGAAAGAATATTTCTACAACTGAAATTCCACTGTAATACCTGAAACTCTGTACCTCTGTTATCCTTCAACTGATACTCGGGCTAAAAAATGCATCTTTTCCTATCTCTATGTGGATTTTAAACAAATTTAACATCAATCTTGACAAGACTGACTTCTTCTTTTTTTTTTTTTTTTGGAAGATCATCTCTGGAAGGCCACTACAGTGGCATATATCCAATTATCAATAGCCTTGTTGTGGTTAAAGACAACTCAGACAAGCTGCATGTACGGCCCATATTGTGGATCCTGCAGGTTTGCACAGGTTGCAGGCTTGTAACAAACCCTTCTTCAGTGTCTACTCATCCATGCTTCTAGTTTAATTGAATCCCCTCCAATGTGGACCACTACCACCTGTCCCACCTTGTCTTCAACCTGTCCATTAGCCGGTAGAGTGACTAATCATATCAAAGGTGGTTTCAAAATGTTAGTGCGGATGTACTAAGAGAATGGGGGGAAAAAGCCCAAACATTACACCTCCACGTAGCCCTTAATATCATCCCTTGTTGGCACAATTGGCTGCTTTAGTCCCAGGCTCCTGTTATGCAACACCTGCATCATCTTTCTCTCTTCTATATCTTATCCCCCCTCTGGTGGAAGGTACTTCCCTCTACAGCAGGACAGCAGAGTCATTCCTGAGTTTCTATCACGGGATTAAAACTGACTTATGATAAATACCTTTTACCATAACCTGCTTTCTACCATTTAGACACACTCCAATATCTTCTTTCCAAGAGTTAAACCCATATATTGTACCTTTCTTAACTTAACACTATTTCATGATTGTAGTCACTGTAAATACCTTTGGTTAAGAAGTTCTGTGGTGTCAAGAGGTGACAGTAAAAACACTCAAACTACCAGGACTTAGGTATTTTCCTTTGCTAGACATATTGCATTACATACAGTACATGTATGCGTACAAACACACACACATCAAAACACATTCCCATGGTTCACCAAAATGTTGGGCCTCAGGGAGCAGTGGCGAGTGAGAGAGTGAGAGAGGCCTTTCAGGGGGAAGGGACCAAAGGGCTGTAAATTTTGTTTGATGACCCTAATGGGTTGAAATGGAGAGCACTAAAGTGGAGCTGAGAGGCATATGGAAAGCAGGAGAACAGGAGGAGGCGAGAGGGAGGCAGAAGGAGTGTGTCTGCTCAGAGAAAAAGTAGAGCAGAGTTGTACCTTTTAGAGTACATAAGCTTATACAGAGCACTGAAAACAAAACTTTTACATCAAAGGTTTATAGTTTGCACTAGATCAACAAAATATGATATAGTTCCAAATAAGTCACAATAATCAGTAACTGAACCTATCACATACCAACTGCATGCCGGTATAATCAGCTAAAGGACCTTTAAGTCTGAGCTGAACTGGCAGAGTTTTGTACTTTTAACAATAATTAACTGTTTTATATCTTTATGGTGGATCAAAAGGTAACCATCAGATCTCACGAGGGTCTATTATTTGCCTATTCAGTCAGCTAACTCACATGGAATGGATTGTTATGTGAATGTAAAATATGTAAAGTGTTGTTTGACATCTATGCTCTGACATCATCAAAGGGAAGTAGCAGGTTCATTCAGCACAGCAGGGAGTGGGGACTGATGATAATAACTTCCTCCCAGGGAGGATGTAGACTCAGAGCAGCAGTAACATTAAGTGACAGGATAGCTTTCAGATGAGCAGCAAAACATCGAGTAAAGCAGTGACCACTTAAGAACACCACCATTATCTAAAGGGAGCACTGGTTGTCAAGATACCACTGTCATATCTATCTGTTAAAAAAGAATCTGGAACCAGGAGACAGTTAGCTTAGCTTAGCATAAAGGCTGGAAACAGGGGGACACAACTACTCTGTCTATGTCCTAAGGTAACAAAATCCTTCCAGCTCACTAATTAACACATTATTTAGTTTGTTTAATCTGTACAAAAGCCAAAGTGTACTGTAAAAATTACAAAAAGACTGGAAGTAGAGGGAAACAGCTAGCCAGGCTCTGTCCAAAGATAGCAAAAACACCTGTGAAGTTCACTAGTTATATCTTGTTTGTTTAATCCGTAGGGTAAAAGGGCATGTTGTGGTTTTCACGAGAGGTTATGTGTGTGGCTATTTCTTGGCCATGCACAGTGACTTCCTTGACTGTTGCCTGACAGCCTCACACTGACAATAGTGTACTATTAGATTGCAGAGAGAAGCAGAAAAAACAAGCAGAAAGAAAAATATACTAAATTTAACCAGTTTTTTTTAACACTGTATTAGGTCTGAAATCTGATTTTTACACGATACTACGATAATTTGATATTTAGTTATCGAATATGAAGAAACAGCATCATACCACCAACTTGTGTCTTTGATGGAAGGCAGAAGACATTGGTTCATGCTGGTTACTCACATACTCTACCATACCCTATAGCACCAATCTTTGAGAGCTACAAAAAGAAGTCTGTACTGGAAAAGCACACAGAGTTGGAAGTAGGAGTGAGTAACAAACATGAGGAATGAAATGGTACCATACACATTTTATGAATTACTACAATTATTACAGAGGTAATCTCAGGTTTCCTACTAGGTTACAGGCATTTTAAGGAAAAAAATCAATTGAGCATGCTCTGATTGTATTATCAGAAAAAATGATATGTCCAAATCAGTTGAACCTGGCTTTCATTCATCAAATCTGAAATATTAGAACAATAGTCAGTCCTAAAAACTGTATCTGCGGTGAAACCCAGCCCTTGAGGGCCAGCGGAGGGATGAGATAGGCCAGAGACCAAACAAGGTGCCCCAAATGAAAACAAAGGCCCTTTCTCACTCTCTTATCCCAGGCCACAGTCAGGCAGCCAGCCCCACTCGATAAGCTGACACTGGATCTCTTCTGGTCAACGCTGTCCCCTCAGCTTATCTCCCCTCCAGTCTGTTAGATATCCCCATGAATGCCAGCCCAGGCCATACTTAGATGGAGTACTGTGACACGTTAGCCAGTCAGTCAGGAGCCAATAGTTGTCAAACACTGCAATTTTTCACCAAAGGAAGACATACTCCATGAAATTTATTGTTAATTTTACCCATTGATACCACTGATATAATACATTATCAGGCTGTGTCCTGCTTTAAAGGGGCATTCCACCAATTTTACACAGAAAGGTCAAATTACTAGCCATGGGGAGCACAACTCAGCTTATGAAAACAGCTGTATGATATCTTCTGTGGCTCTGGACTTTGGGGCTTTCCAAAGAGTGAGAAAATAACCTTGATGATGTCATCAAGATTATCATGAGTTAGGTGTCAGACTTCAGATATTTGACAGAAATCCTCAGTAACAAACTGGGAGCATGGTGTCTTAAAGATGAGGGCATTTAACAGACAAGACAGCTCTAATGAAAGATGCTGTTGGATGGCATTATGGAGCAATCCATTCTGAGGCTTTATTACTGAGCCTTTATTCAAAATGCTTGTTGTCACTATCACAATCACCAACAGCTTCACAAAATTGTAGGGGAAAACACAAGTATAAATCCATCTTAAGGACCTACTCTTCACTCAGTAAATTAACAGTTTTTCAATATCCTTAACATGATTTTAGCAAATTATTACATGACAACTCTGACTTCAGTGACAATGGTCTGATGAAATTTTAACACAATTTGAATGGAAAAAGGAAAACTCTATGAGCTCTCATCAAGCAACTGCCATCAATAGTCAAAAATTACAACTAAAGACTCCATCAGGTTACACAGTTTAAAATTAAACAGCTTTTAAAGATAATCTACAGAACACACTGGATACAGTCAATCTGAGTAGTTGTCCCATCGAACAAAACTCTAATAATCTCAGTAAGTAACTCTTTGACTCTTTATATCATGTGCCAAGACAATGTTTATACTTGCTCTCGTTCTACAGGCAGAAGCAAGCAAGAACATTGTCTAGGCAAAGCCTGTGTGTGTGTGCGCGTGTTTTCATGCCTTTGTATCCTAACAACATTTACTCTGACAGAGGAAACATACAGCAGGGGCACAATGTGGATGTGTACAGTAAGGTTTTGGCTCACCACAATCTATAGGTCAATGAACAACAATCAGGGTATCAAGTGGTTCAGTGTGTGTCAGTATGTGTGGCTGCAGGCAGATAAACAGAACAATTTTCTCAGTGCTTCTTTAATAGTCCTGTTTTTCTTACTGTATTTGAATTTTCACAGCCATGCATGTGTGCTTTATCAGTTTTTCTAACCCTCAAGCCCCCAAAATCTGATTTATAATAGTATAATGGAAAAGCTGGTCTTTATTATTTCCTCAAAAGAATATTTAGACATAGTTTTTGGTCTTTTTTTGGTCTGATCATAGTTAATCATATGAGGTGATGTTGTAAAAGATGAAGAGACAAGTGTTAAATCACAAAGTGAAGAGCACTTGCCTACTAAGAATCGACACTGCCATAAACATAATAAACAGAAGTCCTGAGAACTGACAGCTAGCTTATTCATCAGACAGTTATGGTAATATGTCATCGTGCAACACTCTTGCACTCATTTCTGATTTTCTGACTAAGTTAAATCTCACAAGAAAAAAATCAATGTGAGCATCAGTTAAGACTGTAAACTGACTGACATCAACTATGGATACAAAAGAAAGGCTGCTTGAAATGAAAGGAGGCAGTTCAGACGATGAAGTGGGTAAATTTGTCGACTTAAACATTTGAATTCATACAAATCTCACATAACTGAAAATACTGCAGTAAACTGAACGGATTCTTTAATGATGTTGTATTGTTTCTGAATATTTCAGGTAATTTATTACAAAACATACACTTAACATTCATGCAAATCATTCTCTCAAGCATAACATACAGTAGCTTTGCTTTGTTTTTTTCCAGTGAACTTTTCCCACCTTCAAGGTAGCTACTGGTTAAACTTGTAGAGACTTGAACTTTCTAATCCATCCCACTGTCACATGATCTTTTATTATTGTCTCAGTTACAGTATTATTAAGTGTATGCAGTGGAACATGATTTGAAAAGCCCGTCAGTATGGGGCACAATCTCTCTACAACTCTCACATTTGTGGGAAAACTATAAATTAGGATTAGGGCAGATGTCCACAGGGCACACCTGGACTAGATTAATGTTTATTACAAACCACTGTGTCCTTCCATCAGCACAAGTATCCTAAGGAGTCTGTCTGCATGTATAGATGACAGATTGTCTGTTATGAGCAATGAGAAATCCATGGAGGCCTCCCAACCTGACACAAGTGCTGCAGGCTAGAGTGCTATCATCAACACACATGCACGCATGCATGCATGCACGCACGCACACACAGACAATGAACACTTGCTCCTACAAAGGGCTAATCAAATGGCAAGGTCCGTAAATCTAGCCAAGACACAGGTATGCAGACACTCTCAGACTGGCTGGGTCTTGCATACAGCAGTAGGCAATTTGGCCTGGAAAAACACATGATGGCAGTGGTCTGATGGTTCAGGAATAAGGGCAGGAACACTGTGCATGGCAGTAAAACAAAAAATGAAGAATGTGGAGAAAAGCCGATAATTTTCTATGACAAAGGAACAAACGTCCGCAAAGTTGAATCAAAAACAAGGAACAGCAACAGTAGCCTGCCACAGTGGAGACAAACAGACAATGAGGTCAAAGTATACAGTTGTGTTTGTGCGTTCTGTGTGTTTCTAATTTTGAATCCCATCAACACTTGCACCGTTTGTGTCAAATCACTATAAATATGCATGTGCATACTTAAAAGTGTATTTATGTGACTTTATGTGTGTGTGTATGTGTTCATCCGCATTGTTATATGTGCACGAGTGAGCGTGTGACTTTCTATCGTGACTCCGTCGAGCACGGCATTAACACCATCATGGTATGGGATTTTATTTCCCGCAGGACCACCCATGTTAGAAATGCCACTGTTGGTTGGGGTCAAAATGTCCCGGTGGTCCCGGCATATAAGATCATGAAGCGTGTGTAAAGGGGAAAAGAAAGACCGTGACATTTTTTTATACAAAAAAAAAAAAAAGCTCTGCAACCTCTACCTCCTGCACCTGAGCCAAAGTGCTTTCACTGCATCTGCAGGCTTATCATTTTCACACTAGTTATCCAGAGAGCCTCCATACAGAGGGCTATTTGGTCTACCTTATGTTTGTGAATACCAATAACAGAGAGAGTGGTGTGTCTTTAACCTCTAAATGTGTTCAAATTTCACCCAGAAGGTGCCAACTAATCAGAGGATGCCTCCGGCATCTCCTAGCATCCATACAAATTCAAATCAATGATTCAATAATATCTGATGAAGTTGTGAGGACTGAAACATCGTTAATGAAGTCAGTACCAGTGGCTGACAGTGTGCAAGACTCTGTGGTTCCTACCAAGAGTTTATCAAGACAAGAACTGGAATTACTGATCAAATTTCCCAAATCTGCTTAAATTAGCAGTCACAGTGGATAAAAATTAGAAGCCTACAGTCACTGACAAAACTGAAAACTACAGCTCTGAACTTTCAGCCTCAAAGTCAAATTCTCAAGAGATGCAATTGCCAATAAATGAACCACATACATGTCATCCATGCTGAAAGAGCAAAACATGTTCAGCCATGAAAAACCAATAAAAGCACCACCACGAAGTGTGCAACACAGCGGTGTGCAGGGCATTACACACCCTCCTTTATGTCAGTGCAGAACAGTCAAAAAAGGGAAAATCTACATCCATAAATGCAGCACATGTACACCAGGCAGTACCTTTCCTTTCTGTCGCCTTTGACCTTGCACATGCCGTCCTTCTAAATCCAGCAGCAGGCATCCCAGGAGCAAGTACCATCCAACATGGTAGAGCATGACTGCAGGAGACTCTGCAGGTCTGTCTGCACCTCAGCTCTGTTCACATCTTACCCACAGGCAGACCTCTGCACAAGAGGCTGATCCAGCTCCAAGCAGACACACCCACACACCTACTGGGTACACACCCTTCCACTAGTATCAGCTATACATCTTTTATAGCCTAAACAATACATCTGATCCGGCATATGTAAGAGACTGTGATTAGCCCTTAGGGTGGTTGAGAACACAGAGAAAGAATAAGGTGAAACTCACAGCAAAACTGAAACTGACAGAGACAACTGTAATGTAGTAAAATCATCTGGGACAATTTATATTTCAAAACAACCCAAAGTCTTTTCAATCATAAATACATTCCATCACTTTCACCCACAAGGAGTCACAGCATGCATCAAATGTTCTCAACGCTATAAATCATTAACGTCCAATTTGTTTGCCAGCACTCAGCTAACCAAACTAGATTGATGGTGAGTGTGAACATCTGATCGCACAGAGCTGTTGGCACAACATGCCAACCGCAACATCATGGGCAACTAAAAATCTGCTGGAGTGAATAACTTCTGGAAGCAGAACGAAGGAAAACAGGGACGAAGATTATGTGAGGGAATCCCTGCTGCTTTCACACATGGATGGATTTTGGTTGCAGGGAGCCTGCACAAAACCTAGAAAGAAAATATCTCTATAGGGAAATTAGAGGAGGGGAAAGCCACAGTGACCAGAGTGAGTGAAATAACCACAGCTGAGGGAGCATTTGAAGGGAAATATTCACCAAGGATTCTTTGACATTGGCTTGGATTGGGGTTGAAGCAGAGAGGAGTCTTCCTCTGCATGAAAGTCAAGAGCAGCAGGGCAGTTTCCCATCACACAAAGCATTACTTCATGTCTATTAGGAACAAAAGGAGAGGTGGTCTAGTATCAACAGCAATATAAATAAACCAGAGCAGAGGGAGATTGATTCGGGGTGAACACAACCTCCATGGGTGCTTTAAAACTGCAGGGCAGATGTGTGGGGGGGAAATCAATGCTCTCTTTTTAATTCTCAACAACTTCCTGACACATCTTCGTCCTCCCCACCACATAATGGCTTCCAGAGATCTCTGCTGTCTGCACAGAAAACATAATCCTCATTGAATTCAAAGAGTTGTGACCTGCAGCGTTGGGATTTCTGTCCTGGCGGAGCGTGTTAGCGCTGGGAAGAAACGGAAAGGAGAGTGATTGCAAGTTGCTGATACAGCACTCTTCTGACAATGTTCCATCACCTAGCATTAAACCGCAGCTGATTTATCTTCATAGCATAGATACGCCATCCTTAATTACAGTTTTGGTGGGGAAAATTATAAGTTTGAGCATGTTGGAGTTGCTCATGCTGCGAAAATGGTTCTGCGCTGCTTAGTGACAAAAAAAGAAAGAGACAACTCCTTCTCTCTTATCTAAGCCTCCCCTCTTTCAACAACCCACTTCCTCTTGTACTCCGTGATCTGAGGGCCTCCCGACTCGTCTGTAATTACTTAATTTTATTATGGAAGCAGTTATGAACCGCGCCAAGCAGATGAAAAGTTACCGCTCAATCTATGGGAAAGTGCATAAAAGAAAAGCCTGACAGTGTGCAGAGACTTTTTTAAAAAAAAAAAAAAACAGCAAACACAAAGCATATTTCCTTCCTGTGTGCCCTTTGATGCGTCCTGCAACTGAGTGGAAACCCCAGAAAAACATGGTCTTAGCACCACAATCCAGAATCCACCACACCAGATGGATTTTAGGGGATCGTTTTAATATTAGTCTTTTCTTCATTATACCGTATTGGGAAACAAGAGTCCTGCATCCCGCTGTGTTTCTTCTGTTGTTGCTCTGACATGTTCGTCTTGCAGTGTATCATGTTCCTGCGATGCCAACAGTTTGGTTGAGGAACTTGAAGCGTGAAATATGTGTTTTTGAAACAAGCAATTGAATGTGTTGACCTTTTATAAATAGCTCACTTAAAGTAACTCCTTACAGAGCTGTGACACAGGCTGAAAACTCATGTGACATTTATTTTTTTGTCTGTAACTGTATTTTGTAAACTATATCATTATTATTATTTACATACTTTAGCTGTTTCTCTAAAGCAAAGATTTTTGAGTTTTTTGAGAACCTTTTCTTCTTCTTATCGTCTTTGACGCACACACTCACTAATGCACGGTTCTCTTCCAGCACTATATTTAAAGGTGCAGTGTGTAGAATTTAATTAGTGTATTATCCCATGAAAACAAGAATCATTGTGTTTTCCTTACCTTAGAATCAGCCCTTTATATCTACAGAGGGAGCGGGTCCTCTTCTACAGAGCCCGCCATGTTGCACCGCCATTTTTCTACAGTAGCCCAGAGTGGACAAACCAAACACTGGCTCTATAGAAGGCCTTTTGTATTTTTCGGGTTTTTTGCAGCCACCATTGGTTCTCCTACACGCTTGTAAGGGATGGTGAGGGCAGGGATATTCATTTGGTTGCAATCTGCAACCTCACTGCTAGATGCCACTAAATCTTACACACTGGTCTTTGAAGGGAATATTACATTATAACATAATATCATCGACACTGCTTAAAATAATCTGCTTCTCTGCCTCTGATTGGATCATAAAGCATGACACTCAGTAATCACAGAGCTCAGCAAACACAAAAGAAGAGCCCTGAGAGAATTGCAACTCCTTTCAGCAGATCCATCATCATGGAGCCGAGCCTGGCACACTGACAGAATACCGTCTAACATTAAAAATAAAAACGACTTGACATGAGTCACTCATCTACTGAGCTTTTCTGGCTGGCTACAGCACATATTTAGAGAAGTTATAATCTGAAAATGGAGGTCTGTCAGCACATCTACCTGCTCCTCTCCCTTTGTTGTTAGGAAACTGTTGTGTTGAGTAACCTCATTCTCCGACAGAGCAACATTTACAGTATAGGACAGGGGTCACCGACCTGTTGATAGGGATCGACTTGCCAAACTTTGGGAAGCTCAAAGGAGATCGTAAAGCATTAGAGGAAAAATGATAATTATAGTAAAATAACATTTTAAAAAGGTTGTTTTATCCTACCGGAATTTATGTCATTTACATTTTTTTTCAATCCAGCCACTCTGGAAATGTTAGGACATAATGCTCTTTTCACCTCTCTGATTGGCTGGATCACGATACTGCTGTGAAGCTACTGTCAGTTGGTTTGGCAACCAGCTAGCAAGTTAAGATGGAGGAGAATGTATGAATAAAGCAAAAAACCTACAACTTTCATTCCGTATGGGAACTGTCAATGACAAACCAATCTGCCTAATTTGTAACCAAGCAGTTGCTGAAATTCAATGACGACTTCCCACCCAAAGGTGCTCTGCGCTCCAGCAAAGTGTCCAAGTTGAAGTCAGCATTGAAGGTCCAACAGCTGCTGTTTATCAAGTCCACAGACAAAGGAAAGGCTGCAATGGAGGCCTCCTTTCATGTAAGTTACCGTTTGGCTAAATGCAAAAAAACATTTACTGATGGAGGCAATGTCTGTCATTGCTGAAACTTTATTCAAAGACTGTAAAAACAAAGACAATATTAAAAATGCGATCGTGAGTGTAACACTTGGCCAATTGTGGCCAGAAGGATAGGGTCGTTATCAGAGGATGTGTCTCAACAAGTGCTCAGGGATTTATCACTTTGCAAATGCTTCTCACTGCAATCTGACGAATCTGTGGGCATGACAGACATTGCACAGCTAATGGTGTTTGCTCAGATGGCTTTTGAAGACTCATCCACGAAGGAAGATTTCCTCACACTTTTGCCATTAAAGGAGAGGTTGAGAGGTGAGAACATCTACGAGTTCAAACAGTATGTGCATGACAACAACATCCCTATTCATAAGTTAGAGGCAATTACAACTGACGGCGCACAAGCTACGTGAGGAACACACTGTGGTTTTATTGTTTTGTGCCACAAAGACCCAAGTTCCACAGTTATCACCGTGTGTTTCATCAACAGTCGCTTGCTAGCAAAGTTGTGGATTTTTCCCATGTAATGATGCCAGTTGTGAGAATTGTTAACTCCATACAGGCAAAAGGACTGCAGCACAGACTGTTCAAATCTTTACTGGACGAACTTGATGCTGCTTATGATGACTTGCTCCTGCATGCCGAAGTTTGTTGGTTAAGTTGCAGAAAAGTGCCGCAGTGATTTATTGACCTGCTGCCCGAGATCCACTCCTTTTTGGAGGCATGGAATGAGCAGCACAAAGAACTGTCACACAACGCATGGCTTCTTGATTTGGGATTTCTTACAGACCTGATAGCCAAACTGAATGAGCTCAACTCAAGACAAAGAGATGGCACACATGATTAGCGCTGTCAATGCATTCAAAGCCAAAGTGCATCTGTGGATCTCTCAGTTGAGATATGGGAGACTGACACATTTCCCAAACCTGGGGAGACTGGCGCAGAGTGTGAGAGAGGCTAAACCTGAACAGTTCTGTGCCCATTTGGATAAAGTGGCAGCTGAATTTGACAGGAGTTTCATGTCATGGAGGACATTGTCAAATTCATCATAAATCCATTTCTTCCCATTGACATTGACACAAGTTGCAGGATGCATTTTCCTTACCAAATGGAATGGACATAGAAATAATTGCAAATAGACTTTAAATTGCAAGCCAGGTCAAAGGACATCAATACTGGGGACTTGTGAACAGGGAAGAATTTCCTCTCCTCTCCTCCTGTGCACTGAAAGTAATAGCCTACTTTGGCTCCACTTATCTTTGTGAGATGACCTTTTCACAGATGAAAAAATCAAAACAAAGCAAAGGACCCACTGACTGTGCGAGACTAGGTGTCTCTAACTATGGGCCCAACTACAGAGCACTAACTTTGGAGAGATTTTGCATAGTTTGAAGTGAAATGTTGTGTATAGTACCTAATTGCTTGTTTATTTCCCTTTTGTTGTCATGTGGCATATGGTTCAGTGAGAAGATTTACATTGCTCTCTTTATCTAGATGAAATAAATTGCAATTAATGTGTTGCAGTCATTCATATTTTAATTTCTGCCTTCTAGGCTGATTTTGAGAGAAAGTGAGGGTATTCAGTTCATAATTTGCCTTGACAAAGCATACGATAGTTGGAATTAAAATTGTTAAAATGGACTGGATGTAAAAAAGAAAAAGAAAAGAGGCAGCATTATTCACCATTTAAACATCTGTGGGCTTTTATTTCTTATATTTCTGAATGGTAGATCTTGGCCTATATTTGGACATGAAAGTGATCTTGGCTTGGAAAAGGTTGGTGACCACTAGTATACGAGAACAAGAGCAGAACAAAGTGAACAATATTGAGATCAATGAAGGAATGTGACCTCTGCTGGCATGAGAACATGTTGTTTTTGGCTAATGATGCAAACATGAGAATGTAAGGTATCGACCAATTGATCCTAGCTCTGACAGCTCAGGAATGATATCAGCTTTTCGTCCACACACCAGTGCACAGTTTGCACTGGTTCAGCTCTCCTGACAAGCAGATAGTACAATATCCAGAGTTCAGTAATGACATTCATAATGATAGCCCTGTAGGTGCAGATCATCTCCCCTAATTATTTGGACAAGAGGTGAAGGCAGGCTATCCTATCCATCGCACTCTCTCTAACCCAGCTGGATGACTCTGACCAGACCCTGACCTCTGACCTCAGCTTTAGCCAGCTGCTGCCTCCGGCCAAGTAGCCTAAGCAGTGTGGCCAGAAAGTGAGAGAAAGAGAGGTCACAAATGGAGAAACAAAGAGTCAGAAAGGAGAGGGACAACGGCTCGAAAAAACATTACCTTAAGGCTCTACTAAGCTAAAAGCAGACAAAGTTATTGACTAGCTGGGGAAGAAAACAAACAAACATAGCAGGCTAAAGAGCCTGATATTTCTCTCAGGAGCTGGTGGAGATGAAACCAGAGTTAAACGGAGAATGAACATTGTTTCACCCAACGGCTGATAGACAAAGTTAACAACTAGCTAGTGATCATAGTAAAGCAATTAGCCACTAAAGACATTGATATTCCCCTCATGAGTTTGATGGAGGAAAACAAAGCTAAACATAGAGAGAATATTAGACTTGCATTCACCAGGTCGCCAGAAATACAACTCGAATGTGCCGATATGTAACTGTTTGCTAACTGCTGTATGCTGTATCAACTTCATAAGGAGATGTGATGATATATCCTCAAGTTGCTGAAAAATTGATCAATGCTAGTTAAAGGTAAACAGCAGGAGTGTCATCTAATTGGTAATTTGAAACTCTTTCAGTTGTCAATCCAAAATAACCCAACTCATGAGCATTGTAAATTAGCAGCTTTAGAAAATGGTAAAACAATAATCAGCCTTTAACACTTGAGCTTTGCTAAGACATGAAAATTCCACCCTGGGTAAAATAATTTAATATAAAAAAAACTCTTGACAGATTTACTTTAAGGTAAAAACCCTGGTGGATTGACAGTCATGGAAAAGTGTCAAAATGATGAATAATTTTATTCCACCTCTTTATTTTTGTCTGAGCTTGCTAGTAAAAATCCATTGTTTGACAAGTTTTATGAAAGAGGCCTCTCTAGAGACCGGAGTGGAAACACTGTGATAGGATATGGAACAGGGACTATTACGACTACAGGGGCGTGTGTGTCTCTCTGACAGATGCAGCTTCAGGGATCAAGTGTAAACGTTGTTCAAACTATTTATGAAAGTGAAAGCCCTCCGACCAACTGGATTTGGTCTCATGGTGACGTTCAGTGTAGAAAAAACAATCAAACACAAGTCCTGTCATGCTCTTTCTCTCCCCACATATACACAAAAAAGTCCACAATTCCACACAGACCATTTAAGAGACTGAAAACTTTCTGATCATGCAGACACATGCTGATCACTGTCAAGCACTTAAATAGGTGTGTAATCATTCATTATCATTTCATTAGGAGTTAAATGATTCATTTGTAGACTATAAAATGTCTGAAAACTGTGAAAAATGTCAAAAGTGTTAACCACAAGTCTCAAACATAAAGAAAGAATTTACAAGGATATAAATCTAAAGAAAAGTAGCATAACGTCACATTTGCTTTATGTTGTTGTTGGAAGTTGGAAGCAACAAAGACTTGGAATTTTTGTTGATATATAATTTAAAAGATACACATAAGTACTACAATTTACCAGCGCAAGAAATTCTGACTAATATAGGACACATCAATTTCAAGGGTTCAAAGCCATCAATATACTCTGAAGTTCATTGCTCTGGCTTTGTACTTATATGTTTAGCTAAGGTCCCTGACCTCCAGGAGTGTTTAACATCTTAGTGCACATTGGAGGAGCTGTAGATTAACTGCTCGAGTGCCATGTCTCTAAAGAGAGCACCTGTCAAGGGAGCCTGTGGCCCCAGACAGCACATGCATCAAAGTCAGGAAATCCCAACAACGTGGCCCCACAGTCAGAAATGTTACGCACCAAAGACTAGAGCAGAAGGCCTTAGCGAAAAGTGAAAGAGAAATACATCTTGTTAATGTAATAGATTTATTTTTTTTCAAATGTGCAGATTCTGAGGAGAGTCAGAGACAGGACGGCTGCACCTCCACAGCTCTGGTCTGTATGGATTTAATGAGAAACAGGCTGCAGAGGAACAAGGACTGCCTCTAAAATCACTCCCTTGTTTACTACTTCCAACATGATGACCTACAATTAACATTTGTTTTCATTGACCATTAATCTGCAAACTAGTGTTTAGATGAATGGATTAGTCATTTAGTCTATAAACTTTCAGGAAATGCTCCAAGATGACGTCTTCAAATAGATTGTTTTGTCCGACCACAAGCATGCAATTTACATTGATATAACACACATTTGAGAAGCTGAAAGCAGTGTTTGTACTGTGATAATTGTAATCGATTCATCAATCACTACATGATTCAATAGACTACAGTAACCTCTAGACAACAGTTTACTCTATGGTGAGCTGTAAATTTTGATTTTGGTCATTTGATGAATGATAATTTTGCTCCATCACTGACTGGTGTCACACCAAAAAATAAAGTACAAGCCATGATCACTGTGTTTTTCGTTCCATTGTGGGAATTTCTGAGGGCACGTCTCGGTCAAATTCACTAAGAAAAAGGCTTTGCAGAAATGTGCTTAGCAGTTTGTATTGAGTTTGCAGCCGCAATGTGAATGCCTTCAGCATCTGACTTTGTAAGATAGCATCTCATTTCGCAGTCATCTCCTAGTACTGTCCTCCAAGAAGAGGTGGTCTTTCTACGAGATCACTGAGCTCAGAAAAGAAATGATAACTTGATTTTCAACCCAAAATATTTGCTTTGGCCAACTCTACCTCCGAAAAACCTTCAGGCTATTACTGAAAATATTGCTTATCCTCCTAACATCCACCCTTTTTAAAAAAAAATTTTCACCCATTTGGCATACCCAAATGGAAAACTTATAACAGGAGAACTGTAAGGCCAAAATGCATGTATTAGATTTCATTTGAAATGGAACATTGTCTAGTTTCTGGAATTGTGCTTGTTTAGCATGTGGCTAAAACACAACCAAAATTACATCAGTTCAAATATGGCTCAAAAAAGTGTTTCATATTTAAGTCATATTTGAATAACAATAACTAGGACATGCTTTATGCCAGAACTATGCAAATCACCACATACCTTCTACATCTTGTCAACCACACCTGTATAAAATTCCAGACCTTAGGGGAGCTAGGGAGTTTTTAGTTTGTGTTGTCACTGGTGTCCCTGAATCTCTCCAAAACGTCTCCAAGTGACCAAATTGTGCCAACTGCTTTTACTCATTACTGCGTGATGCTAAGCTGCCTACAGTTGGCTTAAGTGGGTCGCCAGCGACCCAGTGGATGTTAAGAAGCTACAAATTCCTGATATTATAATCTTTAGCATATATCTAATTATTCATAAATTAGGAGGCATTAAACACGTTCACAGGAAATGAAAAGGAGATTAAGTGATATAATAAGAGAAATAAAAGACGCACAAAAAATACACAAACCATCGCAGAGAGAGAGAGAGAGAGAGACAGACAGACAGAAAGAGAGGACAGAAGAGCAGCAGCTCAGAGCAGAGCACACATATCTGAAACAAAACAACCAGAACTTTCTGTCCACTATTTGTTTGCATTACAGTAATCAGATGTTGTGTCCATTGATAAAAGCCTAATTGCATAATTTTTGCATGTTTGTATGTTTCTTTTCCCCACTACAACCATCCTTGTTGCTCTTGTAAATCCCATTTGCACTAAATGTACAGTATATGCTATGAGGAAAGAGACGGACCTCGCAAACTCTCACATGTTTGGAGCAGAATGCGTCACATCGGCGCTTGAAAAATTGGCACAAAGGCCTGAGTAAATCTGACCCTCTGTCCTTTTACCACACACTGGCACTATGTAGGACATTCACAGACTGATAGTACTATGAAATGCTACATGAATATGAACGCTTGATATACTGTTCGTGGAATAGACTATTTTTAATTGCTGTGGTGATTTTTGAAAACAACTGTCATCTCAAAAATAATACAAGCACAATGCACAGCAGAGTATACAGTACAACTAAACCTTTAAAATATGATGCCTCCCTACCTTCAAAGCACTCTGGCTGTCCAACAATGTAATAAATCCTTGACATCTCTATAATGTATTACAAGGATCTGATAATCCAAAAATAGTGCATTAACAATAGTGCACTTGTAAATAGGCTGACTGATCGGGTGATTTTCAGACACTGCTAAAGAGCACAGGGAAAAACAGATCGACACTAAAACTAAGAGACAGGGACAAAGACACAGGGACAGAGACATGTAAAGGTAAAGAGACAAAGACACACACAGAGCCAGAGGACACAGATTCAGACACAATAAAAAACAGAAAAACAGAAACAGATGAACGAAGAAAGACAGATAATGGGAACAAGTCACAGCCAGCTGACAGAAATTTCGGTAACCTTTAAGACAGATCTGGTGCAGCTTGTTCCTGCAAACATTTTCTACAACACAAAACAGCAGGAGAGGTCTCCGTCTCTTACATCACTACACAGGCATCCCAATGCCATCCTGATGGATAAACTCTGTGCCTGGTGGGGTTGGCACGGCACAGTATGCTGTGTTTGACAGTCAGGATTGCAATCGCTCCCCTGGCTGCACACTACTGTATACTGTAAAGAGAAGCAGATCCTCGCTGATTAATTCAAACATTTTGCATAGACATCAAAATGTAAATTCAAACCAGCTTTGCTTTTCCTTCGTTTCCAAGCATTTGGTCTGTGCAGGTGTTTCCATTCCAAACATGTGCTGATTCCAGAAATATGGTTTATTCTGTCAGTGCCAGTGTAAACAACCATATGTATTTCAGAAACTGTATTTTGTTTGGTCTGAGATTTGAGACTACGGTTTGTGTGTGTAGTCATAATAAAACGGATTTCTGAATGTACAAGTTGGCATAACTGAGGCTCGCTGTGAAATTTAAATGTACTGATCGCTTTCATATTCATCATCATCAACACAAGTTCCTATTAAAGATCAAAGAAAGAGTTTTCATTAATTCCTGAACATGGTACATTTCCATCTGAGGCAGGATTTGGGGGCTGGAGATCAGGCCAAAGTAGAAACTAATGGGCTTGCACTTATGGAGATAAAGTCACTTTCATTTGATAAGAAGAAAGGCAGAAAAGATGGGCTCACACAGTATGGTTCAACTGATCGTTCATGATGTGAAAATCTTGTCACCAGGCTTGTTAACCAGGTGTTGGTGACCCCCTAAAGCGGAGGATTAAACAACAGCCGATCTGAACGAAAGGTGGCCTGCTTCTGAAATTAGTTGTGGTTAAAAGTGGGCTTAATTCATACAATGTCTGCTTAGTTCTAATGCAACAAGTTACCACTGAAGATGCACCGTTTGCCAGGAAGTCACAGCTGTTGCTGTTTAGATTCTCAGTAGGAGCTGCATCTGAAGTTCCATGTAAGATGTAAAATAACAGGCTGCAATAAACTTTAATTTACGGTAAATACAGTTTACAGCTGGTCTCAGGTTTGACTGGTTACCATGCTGATTTTTTCTGCCTCTTTCAGGTCACAGTTCATTTACTTGAACTCTGCGCTTCATACCACCTACCATCATCCTCCACGCACAGGATTCTCCACCTCTCACAGAAGAAAGAAGCCACTCTGCTCAGTTTTCCACTTGTGATGTGTTTCTGCCCTAAGGCTCATCGTTTTGACTTTGTTCTGATTACAGAACAATACCCAGATTTTTCAAAAAGTAGTTCATAAATTTGGCCAGCTTTTTTGTCCCCAAAAGAAACTCTGAAGAAATGTAAATTAGCTGCTGCTGATCATACACCCTGTGAATAAGTAGAAAAAACTTTCAACATGGTCCATCATCACTGCTACATTCTTTTATTATTCGTAGTGTTTTCCCTTTTTTTACACATTTCTTAATATCCAAAATATAAACAATTTCTGGATTTTTTTTTTCAATAGAAGCTACAAGAAAGCAGCCCTGGCTATAATTAATCAAGATCAATATTTAGTTTCAGCACCAGGATGAACCCTTTTGCAGGCCACAACAAAGACGAGTGAGCAGACACAGACTGATGGACCAGAAGGCAGACAGGTCAGGCACACAGGCGTCTCTCAGGACACACACATATGCACACATACACACATGTAAAGTGGACCAGTCAGCCAAGGACATGACTGGCTGTTTGGGGCCTCTGACGCCTGAGGCTCTGCACTACAGTGGTAATTAATGACAGACACTGGACTGGTGGTTTTACAGACAGAGGCTGAAAAAAAAAAAAAACGGTGTCAGTGGTACCAGCAGACCAGTGGTTGGTACACATGACTGTAGATGCCTGCCTGACCACAGCTGGATCTAATCACCATGACGACTGGTCAGCTGCCAAAACTCTCAAACTACAGCTCTGCGACGTAGCTGTGAAACCAGGCATCTGCATGTTTTTTATTTTGGTTGGGTTTAACACCTAAATGAACAGGGAATTTTGAGCACAGCTTTAAATATCACTGTAATATTTTTCAGTAGTTTAGGTACCAAAATATCCTACTTACAGTTCTGCCAAAGCCCAAAAATGACTCGTTCTTGGGATCCCCCAGCAGGTCCTCCAGGTCATTTGAGGACAGCAGTAGATTCTGTGTGGGAACAGTGGGGACAATTTCTAAATTTAAAAACCACAAACAAACACAGTTCATGGCTAAACTGATGAACAACCAAACACTCGAGAGTTGTTAAATTACACCAGACTGGATCAAAACCACAGGAGTCTGCAGTTTTTGTTTTAAATCCTCTGAATGATCTTTTATCATGCTTCATAGGATATGACGGGTTCTGCTGTAAAAGTATTAACTACAGGAGTCTCAGTGTCTGGGATGCGGGCTTCAAAAGACATCTATGAGCTTCACCTTAAACACCTTAGTTATATGTCAGGGCCTCGCTGTGTGCATAAATCAAAGGAATAATTAATGCTAAGACTTCATTTCTCTTGTGATCTCTTCTTTTTCCTTTTCCATCTATCTTTCCTCACCTCCAGGGCGTTGTTGGTGCGTGGGGAGCGGGGAGGCTTGGAAACAACCTCACCGCAGCGGGGCGGGTGGTGGCTGCAGTGTTGCTGGGCGGCGTCTGGGTCGCCCATCAGGAAGGTCAGCTGTCGGAGATGACCCTGCAGAGACAGAAACGTTACATACAGTGTGAGGAGTCAAGCACACACAATGTAAAGATGCGTTCACAACCTAATGCTTCTTGTTATAGTGTATTGATGATTACAGATGGCTACAACTGTGAGTCTTGAGTCTGGACAGATTCTAAGGTATATCTGCTTTAATACACCCTGAACATTTGACTCTACAACACATCACATAACATCAGTTACCCAACTTATATCGCAGGTTTGGTGTTTTCTTAACAGATTTTTTTTACAAAAACACAGATATTTTGTGAGAAATTATGGTGGTGATTCTGGTGGTTTCAGGGTCAAAAGAAGTCTAGAGATCTTTGTTAAAACTGGACTTTTAGGTTGCACATAACTACTGTTTCTATACCATTTCAATGACTACATTTCAATATCTAGATGTTACAAGCTGCTTCACACTGAAATATCATTTGAATGTTGTTGAAACTATAGTTATATATAACCTTGACATCTAAAACTAAATTCAGCTTGTTTTTAATTTAGATATTTAGACATCTTTTGACCAGCAAATAACCACTAGGAACATGTTGTCTTGAAGGTGACAAATGAACAATCACTTTCTCTAAACATCTACACTCCATCCCTATTTTATATCTCCACCTTTGCCGATGGAGGTCACGATACATGTGTTCCAGTTCTCTCTTGAAATGTTAAAATGTAAACAAACTGAATCATACTGAACCTCCAGACACCAAGCTATCCTTCTGTATCTTACAATCAATACATTCACACAGTACGTGTGCTGTGTTTGTACTGTACAGCTTTTCATGCATGCAAACAAAATATACAAAGAACGGAAGAACATTTCACAGTCTGGATACACACATACACACACACACAGGGAGGTTACTGCAGGTCATACATATACCTCACTGCAGTTTCCATGGTTCTCTGACTTTCCAAGTAACTCTCTGACATCAGGCCAAAAATGACAAACAAAGCATCAGCAGACATTTACTTCAAAAGCTCTGTCCCCAGGCTTTGTTTATGAGAATGTGACGGTGGGTGAGAGAGCATCTGTGTGTGTGTGTGTGCGTGTCTGTGTGTGTGCACATGCATGTGTGTATGTGTCATGTGAATTTGTTTGTTTAAAGACAGATAAGCGTCACTTCAAGATGAAATGATGAAACCATGCAAGGATTTTAAATGAACTGTACCTGTAATATTAAAATACATATTTCTCATCGTTTTGCCAACTTGAGGCATGTCGGTGCATATCATACAGCTAATAAGTGCCAAAGACGCCCATTATTGAAAAACGACAACCCATTTTAACAAGCTGTTTGTGTCTTACAACAGATCCAAGGCAAGTTGAAAGCGAGAGACGTACATAAAAGGCTTGAAGGAACTCCATCTGGGTGGTGTTTTTTTATTTGATGCACAGCTGCATTGCTGTATATAGAAAGATAATGTTTCGGAGATATTTCATGTTCTCTGCAGAGGAACCAAATCTCAGGCACCTCTGCCAGAAAAAATCCCATGATACCCTAAAAATAGAGGCATCCAACAACACACAGGCCTGCTAAACACATACATCTGCTGTATATTTCCATGTAGGAAAAGAATTTCTATTAATTTTTGTTGGTGATTGATCTTGAGTTATAAAACAGACTTAAAGCTGGAGTGCAGGACTTGTCTCCCCCTTCTGGCAGTAATTACAAAAACACTGTGCTTATGTCATAGCCTCCACCATAGCCTACTCCATCGCTACGGTTGCGGCTGTAAAAAGGTGGATAAATTGTTTTGAGGGTCACACAACCCGAACAAAATGTACTGTTTGACTACCAGAATTTGATCCATTCGGTCTGTTAATATTTGGAAAGTCTAGAAGAGCCACATTAATTTATCCCCATTCAAGTTAGCAGACAGCTAACCAGGAGTTAGCGACTCGGCCGGTGTAAGTCTCTACTGCGCATGCTCTGTATGCAGTCATCCGAGTAGCGTGTGAATGTCGCCACCGACACCAGATTAAAAACTCTGTATACTGTGAAATACAGAGTGATTTATCTGGTGGTGATAGGCCTAATCGAAATTGTGTGAACTTGTTTGGCAAGGGCTTGAAAGTAGCAGACGTTCATTTATATGTAAAAGTTCCACACTGCAGGTTTAACAACCAAACAAAGATTAAACTGATAGGTCCTACCAATGTATGCCATACATGAACATAACTATGGAGATTGAGTATATATAATCAGTTTCATTGCAGATGAACATGACTCAGCATTCAACCAAGCACAGAACAATTTCTTTGTTTATTGCAGGGAAAGCATCAAGTAAACACACTAAAAAAAAAAAAGTTTGCGACAGATGAGAAACAATCCATAGTTGTAATTTCATCCCTGGCAACTATTAAGTGGGGTTTTTTAAATAAAGCATCACACAGCATCCAGTTATCAGAATACCTTGTGTGGACCAAAACATTGTTATTTAAAATCCCACTCCACTCAAAAATATGTTTTTCTTCTTGTTACTTCAGTTGGATGTTTGAGCTTCACTGTGCAGAATGATAAATGTGCAGAATTTGACACTAGAAGGCTGTTTTCACATTCATCTGCTGAAGGGGGAAAGTTCCTCTGTGCTCATTGAAAATCTGATTTTAAGGGGTGGGCTTATGAGCATGATTTGTAACATCACAACTAGTTTGGAGCAAATCGTGGTCCAATATGCAACATACAGAAGTGTGATGTGGAAACTTGAAGTGCACATACACTGAGAGTAGTGAAGTAGGAGACACCTTGTATTCAAGATTCAGAATTTTAAATGAGGGAGAAGGAGTAGATGTCATTTAAAGGATTTTATTTTTTAATTTGATTTACTTTTTTTGTGGAAAAAACATATTGGACACACATTTTTGTTCCAACCAAGTATTTTTATATGTCTTAATACATGTCTGGAGGGGATCTTTAATGAATTCATGACAAAAGGTGACAAAGGCCTTACAGTAAGCAAGACAGTTGAAAGTTATGGGCCTGCATATAAGCCCACATCACTGAAATTGCACTGTATGATTCTCAAGCCAATATAAAATATGCTGAATTTCTATGAACCCTTGCAGATTCTGTTATATCATGTTCTGGTATTAAGCCATAAGAATGAACCAGAATGTGACCCTTCCAGCTGTGCTGCAGTGGATTGGATGACAGTGAGAGTTATAAATAGAAGCAGAGTAAAGTTACGTATAGTTTAGTGCTGCCTTACACCAAAGATTGTCCAGGGACAAGACTGTCACCACCTCTGTGAAGAAGTGCTCCATCCTTGAAGCTCAGCAAAACGCTGTCAACACGGGAAACGAGGCAATGGAGAATCCATTTTTATCTGGTGCTGAGAACAAATCCAGATGCGGATTCAATAATGCTTCTCTTTACCTCCATTGTGATACAGTTACACTGCCTGTTCTGATCCTCAGGCTACACGAGTGCTTGTTGTAACCGGGACAGCATGTCCGCAACACAAAGCCAGGTGCATTATGGGCCATCAAAATCTGCTTCTAATGGAAATGTGTCAGTTTTTGCCCCATAAGAGGAAAAACTTAAGAACATACAAGGTAACGTAATGCAGACTTTTCCAATTAATCTACACTTTGACTTCATTGTGCCACAACAAGGCGAGTTCCCCTTGAAGGGACAATAAAGTAAAGTGAAATGTCCTCATGTTGTCTGGAGAACAAGGGGAGGCTGAGGATACTGAACTCATCCTCTGTCCAAACACTCATCATTGTTTCCTCTATAATTTTATGTAACAGTGGTGCTTGGGAGGTAATTGAAATTGTGGTTAAAGCTGGTTACGGGGATTTCTACGCATACTTTATGAAAACAAACACATGGTTTCTAAGCATTAGAGGCTACACGTCTTTGTGTCTATGATGAAAAGGGACTGGGGTTGGAAAGGGCCACAGGGTTGAAAACTACTTGTGTGTTCTTTCCTATGTGTGTGTGTTTGTGTGCTGGAAGGATGAGCAGGCATACATTTCTTTTCATACTAAATACAAATGAACTGGAATATGCACATGTGGCTTATTGTCTGGCAACAGTTGTTTTAAATATCATCTGGCTATTGCATAACAATCCATAAAGAAGCAAAAGTTATTCTACTGCCCAAAGACATGAAAACATTATTTAGTGGCCCTAATGGTCATAAGCTTATTACCAGCAATAAGTAAGATCTTGGAGAAGGCAGTATTTGATCAAATACAAGAATACCTCTCAGTAAATAATCTGATAAAAAAAAAACTTCCAGCATGTTTACAGAAAGGGACACTCTACATGCACAGCTCTAGTGCAAATGACAGATGATGGGTACAGAGATCTGGCCAACAAAATGATATGTGGAGCAGTCCTATTAGATTTTACGGCAGCATCTGATATTATTGACCATAAGCTCCTACTTGAAAAGCTTGAGTGTTACGGATTTAGACCATCTGCAGCTGCCTGGATGGAAAGCTATCTGGTAAATAGATCACAGAGTCTTCTTTAATGGAGGTCTGTGGAATATGGAGTTCCTCAAGGGAGCTGACTAGGCCCACTGATGTACTCCATTTTCAGCTTGCATACTAAGAAACGCTAAATTAACTATGTATGCAGATGACACTACAGCACATGGATCAACAACAACACCTGCTGATCTGACTACCATCTTGAACAGGGAGCCAGATATTGTTGGAAAGTAGATCCTTGAAAACAAATTGATGCTTAACATATCCAAAACAAAAAGCATAATATTTGGTTCAAATCATTCTCTAAGGCAAGAGCCAGAGCTTAAACTCTTTATAAATAAAACACCCATCCAACAAGTAAAGGAAACCAAGTTATTGGGCATCACCCTTGACAACACATTGTCCTGGTCAAAACACATTGACACTATTGTCAATAGAATGGGCAAGACATCAGTTCTAGTAAGGCGATGCAGAAAATACCTTACACCTGATTTAACTAAACTTGTATTAAGTACTCTTGCAGCTTGATTACTGCCAGATATTATGGGTGAATGCCACAAAGCAAATAAGGAAACACCTAGGAACATCACACTTGTAGAATGCTATGCATATGCAGATTTGTAGTTTTTGCTGGTAACTCATCATCAGTGTATGTTTTACACATACATATTAATGTTATTCTCTAATATATGTCTTATGTTTGCCATTTGTGTTGACTGTAATGTTAAATGTATGTTTTTTTATGTGGACCCCAGGAAGACTAGCTGTGCTTTAGGGCACAGCTTATGGGCATCCTAACAAATAAACAAATCTGGTCAAATAATATGTATCATTACACACACACACACACACACACACGCAATACAACAATTTGGGCCAAAATTCTAAAAGTAGAGATTTAAAAATCCAACAAGGATCATTCAGACATCCTGAAGTTTATTGTTGAGTCAGCTGAGGTCAGTGGGTCTAGGCATCTTGTAAATGTTTAGAAAGAAATGGGCAGAGTAACAGAATCGGTCATAGGGTGCGGGGTTTATAATTATAAGGGATGGTGTCAAGGCCAGGGTGTGTCTTCATTTCTCTATTTGGATCAGTGGGAAAAGAAAAAAGAGACACATACACATATACAGATATACATAAAACTGGGTGGAAACCACTCACTTCAAATGGAGTCTCAAAACCCTCGATGATGCCTCCAACCATGAGTAGCCCATCAGTGTTGATCCCCATGCCGTGGTACACCCAGTCCACACTCTCCAGCAGAGAGCAGTCCACATACAGTGCCAGCCGCTTGGCAGACACACTGACAGCCACATGGTGCCACTTTCCATCGGACAGACCACTGACTGGGAGCCTGAGAGAGAGACACACAAGCATTATGTAATCACATGTCTTCAGTTTTGTTTGTCTTGAGATGAATGTCTACATCTTCATCTAGGAGATGAGTTCAAATCACTCTCAGGGCCTCTTAAGTTTTGAAGACAATAGCTGTGTTTCCCTTGGATTTGCAAGAGAATTTTAAGTGAAGTTTTGAAATGTCGCAAAATGGAAAATGCGAATTAGGTGTGTTTCCATCAACTAGTTTGAAGCAAATAAACTAGGCTATGCAACACATAGTTTCATAAGAAGATGGCAGTATAGGCGTAAACAATCTGCCAGTAAACAGCAGAAGAAGTAGAGGTTGCCAGCATGAAACAAAACAAATAGTTATATTTCTTTGATGAGAGAAAAATGTAGAGGTCTGCAGGAATTTGTTTCAATTGGACAAGTTGTAATTAGCCATGTTTCACGCCTGGAATGGAATATCTGGGAGGACACCGGAAGATGCTAAGAGCGGAAAGAGCTGATCAGCCATGTGAGTTAAACGTTTGCTACGTCATTATTTATTTGACAAATGTGTTTCCATTACCCATTTTGCACATTAACTCTTTTTTGACATTTCCAAAATCCACCTCAAGTGAGCGTGAAAAAACTTTTTTGCGAAATTGAGGAAGTTTTTTTTTTAATTTTGGCATTTCCATAAGCATTTCTACTGCAATACTTCAAAATGCACATAAAGTAGGTTAATGGAAACACAGCTAATATGAGTACGAATGTTTATTTCTCTCAACTCATGAGAACTTTTCGTTTTTCAACAGTCAGGTTTCGGCTGTAGTTCAAATATCATCTGATATCATGTTGGGTGGTAGGAATGAATCTACATGTAAAAACTGCTCATGTATCAGGCCAAGATACAAGTACACATAACAGAAGGGGTATAAATTCCTGATTAAAATGTTTAAACACAAAGGCAGGGACTGTGTGAAGACTTGAAGACTTGTGAAGAATCCCACAACTAGCGAAGAAACACACACCTCTGACATATTATCAATTTGTGTTAGCTAACAGTTGCCCATTTACACATCCAGGAGACATGAAGCAACATTATCTTTTGACTGAAGCCATGTTTGTGTCCACCTGATGAATATGAGTCCAATATTAAGTCTCCTTTTAGCTTTGCTAAACTAAAAATCTGTCTTTTTGACTGCTAGATGTTTCACTTTCCTCACCGTATTTAGACAGTGAGGAAAGTTGCTAATTTTCTCTGCTGTTTGGTGCTGGGCGGGTAGCGTGGAGTGGATTTATTAGAGCTTATGTGCTATAAATATCTGCCTGCTGCAGCTGGAAACAAGCTCACTGAGAGCACTGAGACTGAACCATACATACAGTAAATGTGCTGTAAATTCAAAACAATGAGCTAAAAGAGGCTACAAGGCTCAGTATAGCTAACAATTACATACTGGCCTACATATAGGCTGATTTTTTTTAAAAAGTGGGGGTTGTATCATATTTGATGACATTTACATATATACAACAGTAGTTATTGTTTTTCATGATGTGCTGTTTGTAGCTTCAGTGTTGCTAGGAGTTTAGTCCAGTTTAACCTGCGTGAGTTTCTGATGGCTAGTGTTTTGCAGCAGTGGAAAAATTGATTCCTAATGTGTAAAAACAAGTCAAATGCATCTTCCAATCTTTTTACTTCAGAAACATACAGGGAACTGCATGAGAGATTTACCACCAGAAGTCATGATGAGGAGTTCAAAAAACAAAGAAATTCATTCTGCTTCCAAGATCCTGACAGGAGAAAGTATGAGTATGTGACTGATAGACAAGCTATACAAATGTGGGATTTACATTCTTCTTTAATGGAAGTAATTCATGCTTTGATCTTACTACAGAAAAGGCTTATGAGGACTATACTTTTCCTTAGACTAATACCGGTAGTATGTCTGTGAAAAGTTTCCAACAGGACTAGTATCGAAGTTTTACAATCCTCTCGCAGTCTTTTTCCAGGCATTGAAAAGGGGAGGCTTGTCTTACATTCAGGGCCAATACTGGGCTCTAGACCCAACTGAACCTTGTAGGTGGAGGCCACCAACGAACATACTTAACAGACATGCTGCTTTGAAATGAAAACAAGGTAAAAAATATAATCAACCATGTGCCAAGATTACAAGATAAGTACAGTATCCATGCGTGTCTATCTTTTTGCCCAGTTCTGTTTGCTGCCTTGCAGTGATATACTGCTCTGAGCTCTGTGGTTACCGGAGAGGAGGAACCTGCCAAGACACACCTAATAAATCATCTCACCAAAGAGACATCCTAACACACATGCAACACACAGTGAAACAAATACACACATGCTGCAAATAAATACACTTCCACAGAGGTGCCCTTCATATTTGCATACACTGAAGCCTAAAAAACAGGACTGGGCATGAGCGGCCCTCCATTACCTGAGATGAATGTGGTAATCACCTTCTGACATCTGGATTTTTTGGTTATTAGGTAATGCATTCAAATTCAAATGCATGTACTTGTTTGGAGTTCTGTCACTGGTAGATATTGAGCAATTTTATCTCTGAATCAAAGCCTCTTAAAGCTGCTCTAAGGAGTTTGCATAGCATTGAATAGAAGTAGATCAACACAATACACTTATTTGTATCAATTTGGGGCTGCACTGTTCTCCTTTTGTGGGTGTTCACCATTTGACAACACATCTAAAGACTTCATAACAATAGCACCAGCCAATGTAAGAGAGAAGTTGATATTAACCTGTCTTTCAGGAAGTATTGCTTGTTTATGTCCTTTTTTATATAACTGCATTGTGAATGAACACAAGCAGCAGGGAAAGAAGATAATGACAAATGAATGACAAATGCGAAAGTGGGCTCACTCATAGTGCCGTTGCTGTGTTCCAATGAAGATGACGGCATAAGCGCTGATCCGCAGCTGCAGCATAACATGGCTGTCGGGGCTCAGCATGGTAAAGACACTGCGCTCAACCCTCTGAGGACTCCGCAGCTGCACCAGTAAACTGAACTCATCTGCAAACCTAAACACAAACACACACACACACCATTAAGCCATGTAAGTGCCATACAAACATAAAGGCCTCCACTTTTACACACAGCAGGAAGGCGCTGTTTATAAAGAGTTAACATACGGAGGTGTAGATGAAACCATACCCGTCAATGAAGAGCTGTCGGAGAGGGAGAGCCAAGGTGGAGTACTGTCCCACTTGTAGGACTGGACACCTGCTGTCCTCCACAGTCATAGAGGCGTTACTGCTGTTTGACACCTGAAGAGAAAGCTCCTGCAGAATGTTCACCTCATCTGTGGAGAGACAGTTGAGGAGAAAATACAGCTGAAGTTGTTACAAAGGCTTTTTATATATTTAATAGTATAAAGGAGTTTGACCCAAAAGGTTACCATCGACCCAAACAAGGACATATAATTTTGTTCTACAGTATTAGGGCACAAATACCAAAAAGAGCTTTGGAAAATGTTTTGGATGGACATCAGAATTTGGAATATTAGATAACAATATCAATATTTGAGAGGTAAAAAATCTGATATCAATATATCAGCTGTTATTTGTTTTTTAACATAAACACATGCAACCAAACTTTTTCATAAGGATTCCTTAAATCTGTTTATTAAAGAATGGTCTCTGGTACATAACTTTCTTTCATATCTTTGGTATTTGTGAACTGCAATTTCTTATCAGCACACACACGCTGATACCAGTATATCTTCAAACTGCCACACTGCTCAACATTTCCACCATCTACATTATGTAAGTAGCAGAGAAATCATTGGGCCTCATGCAAGAACCACTCAGATTTGTTCTTAAGATGCATATACAAGTGGCAATCATCAATTTTCTCAAACCTATAATTTTCTCTTAGGTGTGAAATAAATTTGAGTGGTCCAGACCTGTTGTACAAGAATAGATCATCTCTGCCTTTCTTCACAAGGGGGAAACACTTGCAATTATCATGTGAGACGGGTCAAACAAACTGCATATCCAAATCGCTTTGCAAATTCCAAAAAGTACAAGCACATTAACGGAAAACACAAATACAAAAGCCACAACAGAAGTGAGCAACAAGGTTGATGACAATGAAACCAGCAGACTTTTATTGCCTACATATGTGGAAGAGGAAGGTTCTTGCCTGTTTGAGAAGAAGTGAAGTGAGAAGTGAAATGTTAAATCATCTGTATTGATCTGTAAACAAATGTGGGTGATTCTGACAGTATCTGTTGTCCACAGCTGTTTACACTGTATGAAAAGCTTCTCCTTCAGTTCATTAAATCCCTGCAGCATCTGAAGGAAGCTGGACTGATATGCTGATAAATCTGTAGCCTCTGTGAAGTGCCGCACCAGAGCGCAGCGCCGTTATGCACGACCAGTCACTGTTTTTACCTTCATGAAATCACCTGAAAACAACACCAGACATCTGCAGAACACACACACACACACACACACACACACACACCTCTACACACATCAGACTGATTGGTTATAACTTGATATTCTGCCTGTTCAGACAAGGGATGGATGGGACATCCCCCCACTTCAAAACTCATTCCGGCGCCGCTGGGTCAGTTACCACGGTAACTGACTCTGTAAACCTATCCTGCTCGCTGGCAGGTTTTCTTCAACAAACTGTGAGTTTCAAACAGGCAAGAACTTTCCTATTCCACATGTGCAGGCAATAATAGTCCGCCGGCACTAATAGTGGGCTGTTTCATTGTCAACACCAGTTGTTGCTCACTTCCGTTGTGGCTTTTGCATTTGTATTTTCCGTTAATGCGCTTGTGTCTTTTGAATTTGTAAAGCGTTTCAGATATGCAGTTCATTTGATATGTCTCAGCAACCATAATGTCTTAATCTGAATTAATTTTTAGTGTAAATATGATACCGAAAATAACAAAAAATAAATACATAAATAAAACAAACTCAAAAATAATATTCTGTTCACCATATTGTCATGATAATGGCTGCCGATTTATTGAAAGGTTTTTTAGATTTTATGATTATTGTTGGTTTATTTTGGCACAGCAACCTCTACATTTCAGTAGTGGCTGGGAAACTTCTCTCACTCTGACAGCTGCCCCATCACAGACCAGTTTGCTTTAGAAAGATTTTTAGCATCTAACTTCATGTAAAAGGATTCCCTCATATTCTGTAATTGTTTTGGGTCTCCTACTACTGACACTCCTAAATAAGTTACGTTTTTGTCAGCTTATTTCTGAAAGCAGGACTTAGCTTAAAGCTTGAAGCAGTGTTTTTACTCTTTGGGAACTTTTATGTGAACGAAACTTGCCCACAAACAGAGCGGAGCATAGAGCTCCTTTCAGTAATACAAAATATTAACAACAGACTTCACTATGATTTTTGACTGCAGAAAGGGATTACTTTAGTTGGACTTAAATTGTTCGTATATATGCATCTTAATGAATGAGAGACAGCTGAGATCAGAGAGATCTGCTGTGTTTCAGGATTGGAGGGAACCAGGCGGCGACCATCTGCAGTAACCAAATCATTCTTCTGCTGCCACTTAGAAAAAACTTAACATGCTGTGAACAGACCACTGATGGCATAACTAAAAAGCGGAAAACCACTTATGGGGCCATTGCCTTTCAAAGCTGCAGACGGCTGCTACAAATTCCATCCCATTCAAGGTTTTCTTGTTTCTTTTTTTGGTGCCCTACAGTGCCAAACATTGTTTTACCTCTCACCCAGTGGCTTATTTCCTGTCATTACCCATAAGTACACAGGGGAGTCTTTTATTTTTATCCCATGTGAGCAGGTAGTGCCATTCGTCATGTCCTGCCCACAGGTGGGGTTTGTTGATTAACTCCTCTTGAGGATTATGAATACAGCTCTTCATCATATTTGGAGAAAGTGAGTCACCACTCAAAGACGGGTATTGTTGTATATTGATCACACTCTAACCTGGAAAGTGACTGAGATCATTCTAAACATAAATTTCAATGTCATAAAGTAAGGGTGGGGCTGAGGCTAATTAGGCTAACAGAGAGGGTGCATTTGAGTAACAGGCACAAAAAAAAATCAATTTCACTACAGACCCTCATGTAAGAGAGATCTCATCAGCAGCAGGGTGCATAAAGATTATAACAGCAGCACTTAAGCATGAATCTCTGGGATTTAACCACTATGAACATGTTCAGACTGCCCCCGGACTTTTTCCAAAGATATAGGATCACTCAAGCAGATTAAACCCCGCTCCTCTCGAGCACTTTTATAAATGAATCCATGTCTGTCAGCCCTTAAGAGACCCATTCACTCTTTACACTCATCCCGACAGCACAGCCAGACAAATCCCTGCTCTGCAGAGCGCTGTGTGGTCACACTCCGCTGCCCCGAGGAATGGCACTGAGGGAACATATCTGGTGTCGCACTAAAAATTCCAACATACCAGCCTTCCAGGGTTCCAGGAATCCTCAAAGATATATGGATGAGACACAGAGAGAGAGAAAAAAAATGATTTGAATAATGGTTTGCTTTGCACTCTTAACCTTTAGCTAACAGCCGTGAGGTCAAATAGTTTGCTAATCAGGTAAACAAGATGTCAGTTTTCAAGTTTTAAAAAGGGGCTCAGAAACAAAAAAGCAAGTAAATGAAATGACAGACTCACAATTTGCAGCCAAAGTAGTTTTTTCAACAGAGACATGCAGCATGAGGTAAGTGAATTCTGCTTATTAATGCAGTGATTTCACTAAAAGGAGGAAATATGCAAACCATGGCTGCAGATGCTAGTGTTAAACTGGCATCTTGATCGCTATAATGACGCTCCAGTCCCACGTTTGTCATGCTGAAGAGGTACTCATATTGCAAGGGGCATATGTGATAAACATGATCACATGAATGATATACTGTGTATCTGATTTTGCATTGTAGTAAAACTAAGGCCAATGGATTATAACCCATAATGACTATATTTTGTGATTTCTCATGTCTCCACAAATGTACCATTACTCCATTACTCGCAGTCCTTGTGCTTGAATAAGACACTTAACTCTAAGTTGCTCTCGATGGTTCCCTGGTTTGGCCGGTACCTTATATACACTGTATGACTTTCTGCCATTTGTGTGTGAATTAAAGAAATATATAAATGTAGTCCATTTGCAGGTTACTGTCACTTTCTTGTCTGACAATTAAATGTTGTAGCTCCAGAAAGGGTACATGTGATGAGAACATACTGAACTTTGCTTTTAAAATTAAGATTTGAGATGCGTCATGGATAATAAGGGGACAAGCTGATCAAAAACTGTCATTAGTGACTTAGTGACTACACGAAAGAAACAGCTTCTCTAAGATGTTGGCAGACGTCATGTCTGCTCTGTCCCTGAAACACTTCAGCTCACGGTAGGCTGAAGGGGAACAGATGCAGCATCAAATGGTGATATCTGAAGATATCTGCAGGGTAAAAATTAGATGTGCTGGGTTATTATGTCTGCACTGCACATCTGCATGAATATAATTGGATATCCCTAGTCAACTGAAGGTTGGTGAAGGTGAAGGAGCCACTGATTGTGAAGTATGAATAAATCAGCTGATGCTAATCAGATTAGTGACTTAAGTGGTCTTCCTGAGCAAACACTGTGTGATTGTTCACCTGTGTATGAAATATGCAAGTGTACAACATGAAAAACACATGGAACAACCTCAGCAAGAACCTTAGCAACAAAGACTATGGAACTCACAGCCGTTTGCGGGCATGCATGGACAATCTGATGTCATCACAAGGAGGAATTAGAGGTAATTTTGCAGAGCAGGTTGAAGACTTTTGACTTTCAGGGAGCATTTTTACATACATACACCTCAAATTCTGGACCTTTGACTGTTAGTCCCTTTACACCTTGTATTAAAATGCATCTCTCATTATTATTTAACCTGATTACATGTATACCTGGTATTAATGTGTGTCTCCAGTGTCCACACTGAGATCCGATTGAGATCCGATCGCTCTGTCCAGCTCTGTGACGGTCTCCTGGCTTGTTTTTACACTCTGTTTATACTCTGTTTCTATAATGCAGCAGGTACCTGGAGGGCTGAGAGCAGATCATCCTATTTGGAAGCACCTGGGCCCGGTGCTTTCATACCTTTCTGGCCGAGATCTCTTCCTCCCTGTACATTGTTGTTTTGTTTTCAGCCATCCAACATCTTTTCCTCACACGACACATTGCACTCATGCATACATGCACCCTCACCGCTGACTTTACTGACGATCTCATCCCATGATATTCTTAGTTCATTTTGTGTTTACTGTTGTACTTTTTAGTTAAATAAATTACCCATTACCCACTTTCTTGCTGCTTTCTTGCTAGTAGCTTATCTTGCTAACTGGCTAATGACTGCTACCTCGCTGATAAGGAACAGTTGCGCACAATTACATGTTTCCACCCACATAGTTCTTGTATGACAACCGTGACCACCTCCAGAGGTGGTTTGGCCGATCTAATCACAATCCGTCCTCAATGCGTCTTGGGTGCATTTACACCTGTACTTGCACGTGATCAAGCACTATCCGATTGCAATCCAATTACCCAAAATGCATTTTAATGCAAGGTGTAAAGGGGTCTATGTTTAACATAGACATCCAATATAACAATCACAAAAAGCATGATATATCCCCTTAAGGATATTAGGGCTGTAACTAGTGATTCATTTTTTATCAATTAATCTCTTGAGTTTTTTTAAATCAATCAATTAACCATTAATGTAGAAAAAAAGTGAAAAATGCCCATCACAAGTTCTCAGAACCCAAGGTGGCATCTTGAAATTTCTTGTTTAGTCAGTCCAAAAGTCAAATATAATCAATTTATAATGACATAAAACAGAGAAAAGTAACAAATCCTCACATTTTAGAAGATGGAAGCACCAAACCATTGATAAATAATCTTGTTGATTTTTCTGTTAATCAACTAATTATTCAACTAAATGTTTTGACAGTAATGGACGTAATTACACACAAGCCTATTCTGAGAAATGATTACGATTAATGACCTCAATGGTAGAAATATGCATTTCACTCGTAACAGTCAAACAGATTCCGAATATTTTATAAATCATTGTACTATTGCCTTTATAACGCGGCCAAGATCATGGTATTGATTACACTGATATTCTGCCAGTCACCTGATCAGTCTGCAGTGATGTTTGTTTAGATAGGAAGCAAATGTCCACTGCATAGTTTACAAAAAATCTTTAATTTATCAGGCTTTCTGTTTACCCACAATTACACAAGCTCCTAACAATTTACAAATTGCAATGAACCATACTAACTAGATTAACATTAATCACACAAGCCACAAACTCCTCTGTCAAATCCAGAAGTGTGTGGGATTGCTGATGCTACAATGTCTTAATGAACGGTAATTTTTAGCCACAGGAACTGGAAAATGTTCTCACACACTTACTGGCCTAATGCTCTGATGGTCTTTATTAAGCCCCACTTGTGCGGGAGTATTCATGAAAGAGCATTTCATGTGCCAACACTGTGCCCTCAAGGAAAAGCTAGGAACATACTCATGTGCTTTCCTTCCAACACTATAATCAAAGGATCAAGCTATTAAGATGGGGAGAGGGTAAGGAGGGAGGGGCCGTGGTGGTGGGGGGGCTGCCAGTCATGCCTGTTCTCTTTCCTGCAAAAGTAAAACAGATGTTTTGAGTCCTGCATCAGAGGAAATGTGTGAACAGTGAAGACTTTCAGGGTTAGCTCAGTCTTTGGGTATTTTTGCAATTTGTCCCTTTTTCTCACTTTTTTTTTTTTATCTCTGTTCTGTCTGAATGTAATGTGTGTTCATTGTAACTCTCAAATGTAAGTGACCAGGCTGCCCTAAAAAGATACATTATTATTGCTGAAAAGTTTATTTTGATTGCTCATCAGTTGTGCTGATGTAAACTCTAAAATCTGCTGACCACCTCTGCTAAATTAAAAAAGAATACAATTTCATGAAACAAAGTGTAACAAAATATAAACCTCATGGGAAAAAGAGCAGAAGTGCAATTTCAGACAAATGCCCTTATATATAAAGTGACTATAATCAATACTCTTTATAATATAAATGTCAAATGACAATGTGTAGTGATGAACCTACAGAGAATTATCACCCAAATCTGAAGCTCTAATCAGCTTTACAGAGCTTTATAGCGAGTTTCAGCTCATTGTTTAGCTGTTTTGGTTCACTCTCAGTGCTCTCATACTGTCATTTTTGGCTAAAGTAGGCAGCTGTTTTCAGAGAAAAAGCTCTAAAAACCCACTGTATACTACCTGCTCAGCACCAAATGGCAAACAGGCACAGTTAGAGACCAGCTGGTGAATATAGTGGGGCATTTAGAGGCTAAAGAGGAGAGAATATTGGACATTCATCAGGTGGACAGGTGCTAACAAGTTCGCCATATCAACTTAAAAGGTGATGATTTGTAAGTATTTTATTCACAACTTGTTTCTGCTGTCCCCAAGTGGCCAAAAGTTCAATTAATGCAGGTTTAATGAGTGTGGTTGTCATTTAAGCCCTCTTCTACTTAGTATAATTGATTGCTAAATGAAATACAGCAGGATCTGGATGGCTTATCATCTAATCTAAACAATTTCCCCCCTGTAATACTTGTTAGTCTGATGTTACATTTTCTTTTCACAGTCCATTGCTTCCGATCATGCATCAGGTGAGATGCAAGTCAAAACTTGGACAAGTTGCTAGTCTATCACAAGGCTAACACATACCATAGACAATAAACAGCTAATAGGCTTTGCAAAGACTCAGGGTTTGAGTCCCAGGAGTGGCACCTCTGGCTTGGTTATGCATTCAGACAAACACAACTACCTGTGTTCGTAGGATGGAAAACAACTGTTCACATTATCCTTGATGCACCTACAACTCACAGGGGGATTGAAAGAACTTTTCAAGTGTTGCATCCTCCAGGTGAAGCTCAGTGCCAACAGGTAAAAAAAAGCAATTGGTAACAACATGTGTACAACATGTCATCTGTACCGCTCCAAACTACAACTACAGAATTAACAGAGTTGGGGGAAAGCAGGCGGAGGACCTTGTTGCCTTGATGCAACATTAGTAACCACAGAAACATTGTGCCACCTGAGTTCTATAGTTGGAAGTATTTTTTCTGAATTCTTTTTTGGCATACATTCAAGTTGCATTTAGAGACCTAATGCATCCATGTACGACACTAAATAAGTCGGAAAAACAGTTCCGCAACAATCAAACTGTCACTTTAAATAAGCCTATGTAAAATCTAAAAAGCTGTTTCTAGGAGAAACAGACAAACACAATAGATAAGCACTAAAAGAAAACAGTGCATTAGGGAGACAATGCTGAAAATCCCCAACACAGACAACAGCTGTGTTTGATCTTCTTTATATGCTCCCGGTCATTGTGAAGCATCTCTTCTTTTTTGTGAGCATGCCAAGTCCTGATCTGTTCCATTAATGTCTTCAGTCTTCTGCTGATGAGAGAAAGTAGTCTAATAAATGGAAACCTTCATGATAATCCACTATTGTCATACAGAAGAATACAAAAGCCTCCAGAGATGTTAAATAGAAAAGAGACCCCACTAATTCTGTATTTGCTCTACTTCAATAACTACTACAGCAATTATTTGCCAGAACCACTATGATTTACTCCAGAGTTTAACACTTGAGACAGTTCAGTGATTGCTGACAATAGTTATCTGACAATGAATGAAATTTTAGATAACAATGAGATTACAACTTCTCATTGATGATAGTCCAGAACTGTATATGATTGTAAACAGATATTACTTGGAAAATTTCTCTGGGTGGATGATCACATGTAACTCATCTATGATCTTTTTGATCATGGTGTTTATGGATTTGCTGCTTTGGATTTTGGATTTGAAGGCATCGCTGTGGGTTGCATGTTTTTACTATTTTATTACATTATATAGAACAAATAATTAATTGATTAATCTAGAATTTTTTTTCTAGAAGTTTTCATAGTAAAACAAGACAAACATTCCCACCATTACTCTATATCACAAAGTGAATGAAAGAGTAGCTTCGCTAATTCACAACTCCTTATTTATCTTATATTGGCCCTTTATGCAGCCCTCAGTTCAGCCTCTGTCTCTTAACAGGCAGTCTTAGCTCCCGTCTCTCTAAGGCCCCCCTCCCGATGAACCCACTCTGTTCTGATTGGCCAGCTTTCCGGAAGCCTGCCGAGGGGCAGCCATAACAGAGTTGTGTTTAGTTATTGCTGATAAAAACTCAACATTTCCTGTTTTACTGCTTCATATTAAAAGCTTTTAAATGACTAAATAACAGGAGACTTTTATTGTGAGGAATTTACAGGAAATGAAATGTGTTCCTCACCGAATTAGCGGAGCGTCTTTAGCAGTGCTAAAAACCAGTCAACACAACCACATCTGGAGATATTTGGAGATATTTGTTCAGGTGATCAGTTACAAATAATGCAGGGAGGAATAGTACAAGCAGAAACAGCCACAGTGATTATGATGTTTGATGAAGAGCTGCAGACGACCATCACACCTCCAACAGGTAAACTACTTATTTTACTTTGCATGTTGTGTAATAGAAAGACAATCAAAGTGTGCCAGCTCAACTTGAGTCATCGCTCAGCGTGACTACCCCCAAAATAATGGAAAAACATCATACTGTTAGCTGAGTGAAGCAGTGAACTTGCATGCTGTGTATGGAGCAGATAACCATATAAAGAAATCTGTCATGAGTTGACATCGGCTCAAGCTGAAAGTAGAAAAAACTGTTGGAAACCATACTTTTTGCTCACAGGGATTACTTCTACATACCTTTACCTCATTATTTGAAACTTTGGCCATGTTTAATATGAACATCCAACATTGTAACATTATTTAAATGACTGATAAGGAAAAGTCCCCTTTAAATCATGGCACGATCTGACAATGTAGCTACAATACATCCAGATAGTTTTGCAGTGGTGCTATGTGAAACCTGATGCTAACCTCAGTTCCTCTGCCAGAGAACAGGACTGCAGGGCTGTGAGCTGCTCATATTCTCTGCCTTAACAGCAACAACACACCCATGCATATGTGAACAAGAAGACTCACCAAACAAACAAAAACGACATTCAGAATGTAATCTGGCTTTTGGGGTGGGGGGCTTTGGATGATGCCCACCGTGAAAGGTTCTTATTCAACACACTGTATACTGTAGGTAGTAACCACAGCATATAAATCATCCATTTAGACTGTACATGCCAAATTAGCCTCAAGAAAAAAATACTGTCATACAATGCTGTCATCCATTCTTTGATACAAATCACTTTGACAGCAATTATGCTTCAACTAAACTTTTAACAGATGGAGTCATTTAAAACCAGAAACATTTTACATAAGTGAAAGAAAGGAAATCTTTGAGCATGCTCTGCATTTTTCCAAGTGAAAAAGCCTCAAATATTAAAATATTCCCATTCCAGAGGGATGATGCTTCAGCGTGAACATGAACACCAGCACTTGGAAAAGGATTTTCTTTGGAAGTAGCTTTTGAGTTGTAGAGCAGAGTGAGGCCAAGAAGGAAAGCCGTACAGTCCACTGTGGTCTATGTTCATGATCCAAGATGCATCACATCTTGGCCACACCTCTCTTGATTGCACTAATTTAGTTTTGGCTCAGACATCCGAGAAGCATGTAAGGAGCTTACAGACTTTATGTCAGACTGTTACAGTAGGTACCAAAGCTCGGGTCCAACTTGAGCCAACAATAGGGAATGGCATGAGGCCAGAATAAAGCCAGTCTACACTTCCTCTAGCAGCAATTATCGCACTTGGCTGATGCCCAGCTCTGAGTCAGACCACTGAAGTCACTCTGAACGGAGGGAAAGATTGTAGGAGCAAGTAGGTGTCAGGTTCTGTAATAGGCAAAAGGGTCAAAACAAAGACGTAACCAATCAGTCCACAATCAGTAGTAATTAACTTAAATACTTTGTAAACATATCAGCATTTAAACAGTCAAATTACATTTTACTTTTAGATTCATTATTTATTTTGTGTTATGCGTCATTCAGTGTTGGGCTGTAACGCATTACTTTGTGACTCATTACAGTAATGTGATTACTTTTTTCAGTAATGAGAAGTGTAGTATAGGGGAGGGGATTATAATTGAGAATTCAGTAATTACATTACAGTTACTAATCCCAGTAACACTAATTTACTTCCAAAATTTGGGGGACAACTTGTTTGCCGTCTTACTGGTAGTTTGGTGGAGGGCTTCTATCGGTTTGGTCACTGTGTGTTCAGTTGACAGACTGGGGCCCATATCATGATAGCAATTTGTGATTACCGTTTACATGTAGATCACAAAGGGTACTGGTTTCACAAATGATTATCACTCTCAAATTGCAGACATGTGAGCGTCCTACGGCCCTCTCACATGCCCGTTTATGTGTCGTAAGTATGGTGTTTCTTTTGTTTGGTTAAATGTGTTAAAATGAACATGAGAGGAAATGATCGCATGTTGCAAGTTGCAGCTTACACGTTGCAATTTTGATGAAACAGGCCCCTGGTGTGGTATGTGCCAACTTGCTGGAGGGCTGAAGGTGTGTTGAAATGGTTAGCTGCCACCAAAAGAGGATAAATGCCACTCCAGATAACTCTAACGTTGTCTTATTTACATGTCGTGTCATCTTAGTTCGCTTGCTAACGTTACCCACTGGGTTTTCTGGGTTATTAAGGCTAAATTCAGGAATCCTCTGGTTTAGTCCAGAGGTGGAAGGTGTAAGAACAATGCAGCTTCACTGAGAGAACAAGAGATTTCATGCACTGAAGTCTGTTGATCATTCTGTTGATCTAAATTCCTCCAAACTGTATGATAGTTGCTCTGCAATAAATGTTAATTTCATAGTACACAGGCAGGATTAGCCTTACCCTTGTAATAGCTGAAACAAGCAACCTTCTAGCTATTAATCTAGCTCCATGATGAAGCCACTTCATCAGAGCTGTGCAATTATCTGAAAATAATTCACACTCCTCAGCAGAAAGAAACAATTGTTTCACTGCCTTTTTTACATTCACAGCATATGAATGCCAAAGCCTTATAGCTTAAAACTATATATTCTATTGGGACTTTCCACAGTGAGGTCAGTAATAGTTCTGGATGTGAGGCAGCTGTGTCAGTCAGCGAGGGTCAGACCTGGCATGCAGGGGGCACAGAGGGTCACTGATACAGGACACGAACACTGAACGTTCTCCCCCCTCGGACCAAAGCTTCAAACTTTCTCTACGGTACACTGGCTTTATGAGCTGATCAGTGGGGCCCCGTTTCCTTCTTGAATACAGACAGGCACGTTTCCACTGTTTATCCTTTACTCTGCACAGTCTGCACTGTGATGAACCCCAAGGGAGACTGAGAGAATGGAGCTCTTAATAAATCATCATATTAATTCATGGCAGCCTGGGCAAAGTGAATCTGTCTACCTGTGAGACTAAAAGCTGTTGACTATCATGGTCACAAATAAGAGAGATTGATATATTTTATGGTGTGGCTGCTGACATGACTTGACTGTCTACGTATCTGATCCCTGTCAGTTGTATACAGACTGTTTTACCTTAAAACATAGTAAAAGCTCATCACAGGCTCTTTTAGTTCCCTGTTTTGGTTTTACCTCACATCTCTTGTATTGTTCAGTGCTACGGCTCTTATCAACCCCTTTTGCAGCAGCAGCAGGCAGCTTTTGGAAAAGCGACTGTATGCTGTCAAGCATAAAATGGCAGACAGACAGAAGTTAGTTGCTAGCTCAATAGACCAAACAGAGCTAAAAGGAGAGTGAATATTGGACTTCAGTGATAATGTTGCTCTGTTTCTGCTGGATGTGTAAACAGGCAACTTTCTGTTAGCACAGGCAATAAAAGCTTTACAAGGTGACAGTGAGTCGGAATTAAGCTTCTGTCAGCCTGATGTAATGTTCTATTACACCCCACACTTAATGCAGTTTTAACTGTTCAAGCCAATATTGCTCTTCAACACGCAACTTTGAAAACTGCTTTGAGTCATTTTTAAGTAGTGTGAGCACTCTTTTTTCCAATTGTTGTGTATCTCACTTGGAAATAAAACTTCTATTTGTAAGAAGGCATTCCTTTGTCCTTGACATGCCAGTAGTTAATGGTGGTGGCGATAACCAGGGACATGATAAGACATCCTCCTTCCAATCTAAATCAAACTCTCCCCGCCCGCCACAGCCTCCTAGTCTGGCCGGCCTCCAGCACCCATAATCAGGGGAAGCGGAGCCGGCTGCCATGCCGTCCTGTGGTGGGATCACATTACTCTAATAGGCTGGGACGGACCAACAGATAGCTCAATTACTGTGCTGGTACAATTACTGGGCTCTGCTGTGGTAGAGGGGGGTGCAGCTAAAATAGGCAGAAGATTAAAGTCTTCCACCTGCCCTGGTGGAAAACGAGGGTGGAGGAATCACCGGGTCAGATAAGTAGGAAATGAGAGATGGAAAGTCGGAGTGAACACAGGAAACATAGATACTCTGTGTTCCTAAACATCTCAATCAGTCACTCATCAACAAAGCTTTGAGTGATGAGCACACCTACTGCCACACTGAACTGTAACTGAACTGCAGATTGTGAAACACTCACAGATGCATCTGCAGCATCCTAATGGAAATACCGTCTGTTAGTACAGCCTGAGACTTCTGACTTTATGAGGACTGGGTATCAGAGAGCAAGAGATCCCATGTTAGGATATTATTTCAAGAGGTGTCCCATACAGAGGATACAGTGAGCTTATGTAAAAAATGTGTTTGTGTGAAGACAGGCTTGTTAACTGGGCTTACAATCCAATGGAGGACACAGGGGTAATTAAATGGTCTGAATGGATATAACAGCCATGCTGTAAGCTGCGAGCAAGCATGTATGTAACAAGGCCCAGACACTGGCTCAGAATATGCTACAACATTTCCTCATCTGGAAAATCAAGAAATATTTGCGCAGTCTGGAGGGGGGAATTAACCGTGCCATCCGGAGTATGTTTAAGAGGAATGATGTTAGAAAGGTACAGCTAGATTGAAACCAGAGTTGTAGCACTAGCAAGTAAAAGACATTACACTTGTAAACTAATATACATTTTTATAATCTGAACCTCTGGAAACAGTAAATTTAGATTCAGTCTGTTTTACTTCAGTCTACTTCCTCTAATCATATGGGAATAAATATCTATAGTGTCCTATTGCGCTATTTTCTTGGCTAAATAAATCTTAGAGCACCTTTGTCCCTCATTGGATGGTCATGTAAGCCGGCAGGACTGGTTCTCAGAGTGGTTATCCACAGCAACTAATCACTCAGTCCTAGAGGGTTAAAAAAGACATAAAACCTTCCTGTGCTCTTTTTCTCCCACTTAACTGCCGTTGTAATCCCTTCAAAGCGTGCCTTAAGAACACTGGAGCCAGTCATCGGCAAAGTAAATTAAACATTATGGTGGCATAAGTGAAAGGAGAGGGGGAGTCCTGGTGTGATGCTTATTGCTCAAAGTGGCATTAACTCACAGGTTCCTGTATTTAATATATAAACTGCAAGAACATGCAACACTAAAGGAGAATTATATGTACTCACAGAAGTACAGATATACTCAGTGTAGTAATGCATTTCACCTATTTGAAGAGATTTTAAATTTTACTCAGTGTATAGCTAACTGGGCTCCACTCTGAAACCATTTAAATAAGGCTGCAGTGGACACAGCAGACACAGTACAGGTGTGACAGATATATATCAGATAACCTCTACAGTGGCTAAATCTGTAACATAATGGAGAAAGATGGAGGATTGGTTTAAAATAAGCGTATTTACACAGTTAAGTCAAAATTTTAGTTTGTCCAGTGCTCTGATTTTGACTAAATACCTGCAAAACTAATGACATTCCCATGTCAGCCTCAGCTGTACTTTGTGATTAGTGCTAATTAGCAAATATTAGCCTGTTAACACACCAAACTAAGATGGTGAACAAACATAATACCTGCTAAACATCAGCATGTTCACATTGTCACTGTGCTCATGAAAGCACCACTAAGTACAGCCTCACAGAGTCACTAGCAATTTTATTTGTGGTTTTGAGCACCACAAATAAATTTCCACTGACCTACATTATGTTGGAAGCTAGGAGTACGCACGCACATCCAAACCAAAGAGGGCAGGTGGTGGGCTGAAGATGAGCAAAAGTCCAAATAAACAGCTCGCACACTGCAGGGCTCCAATGCCCACTTCTAATTTACTCAAGTCTTGAGTCTGAGAAGAGCAGTGATGCTCGAAAACATCACCTTGGTGCAATAAGTTAAGTGGACATTGGAGCCCTGCAGTGTGCGAGCTGTTTGTTTATTTCTACATTGTGTTGGAGGCAGAAGTCTCATAGATATGGCTAGACAGCGTGAAGGTAGGTTTTTTTGTGTTCTGGGTGAACTCACCCTTAAAGTTTAGTATGAGTATTATACATTAAGTTGATTTCTTTCATATAGAACAACACTAAAACACAATAAGAGAAAACTCAGGTGAAATCAAAAACAGCTTATTAAAATATTTCCATCTTTAGAAGAAGAACATGTGAAAATCCATCATCGCAAAATAAATGAGAATAATAAACTTAGGTTTTCCTCACAAGACCAAGCTGAGCCCCCTTGAACATTTTCTCATTTCCCCTCTTGGGATGAATAATATTTAAGTACGACCCAGGGGTGCGGATAATCCAAACATTTTTTGTTAATGTCTGAATGCCATTTTACGGCACAATGGATCCATGGTGAAAAACGACTGTGCTTACAGACTTGCTAATGCTTTCAACACACAACAGCTTCCCTGAGACAATGCCCGAGTTTCCTCAGGACAAATTTCCTTCAGGGAGAGGAAACGTAGAAGAGCACCAGTCAGCACTTGCCCTGGTCTGTTTCTAAACTCGCCTGTTTGGAAATTCATCAGAGGACACCAAAGGAAACGGATGGAGTGATGAACATGCCCCTGGGTCAACATTCCCCACTGCTTTTGCAGGAGTGAAGTGCATTGCACGAATGATATGTTTATAGCTCTGTAGAGCTTCGAGGTGTTTTTGCACATCACAACAATGCAGACAGCGGGTGTCATCAGTGTCAAATATTCATCTCAATTAGGCTGTTTGAGTTTACACCAGCTAAGTGAAATACATATAACAAAATCCTGCAGATCATACTGACTGTGTTTAGCTGGCCAATAAGAGCAGTGTGACAAACATTCATTCTTTAGTGTCCACGTAATGCTGAGGAGTAAAACACATATTAAAACCCTGGACGACTTTCCCATAGTCAGACTTAATAATCCGCTGAGGGAATTACAAGATACTGCTGTGCATAAGTTGCAGGTTTAAAAAAGTGGAATATATACTGTAACACCTGAGAGGCTGGGCTCGTTCAAATGATGAATCTTTTCTTTGGAACGGACTCAGGACTCTGCTCCAGTAAAAACAGAAACTGGCAACTTTAAGGCATTTAGTCGAGCCAAGTTTAATGATCCATTTGATTTTTTTTTCTCCCCTTTCTTTAATGTACTGACAGGTACTGCACTTGAGACATTAAACAGTCAAATGAGATAGCTCTGAACGGCGTAACATTAGCTTCTCATGTTTGGTGAATGACATAAGGGCAGAGGGCAGGAGAAAGACTGGTGAGTCAGTCTGACTGTGGGGAATCCAGGCCATCCATCACAGGTTTGTTCCATTGTTTGACACACTCCCCCAAAAGTATGATGACCCTCACTGAGGTTAAGGTCAATGTTAGCGTTACTAAACGGACAACCAAAGAATATTTCTGATTTAAAGCCAGTCCTGAAACAATACTTATAAATAGTGTATAGTTGGCTATCTGTAGCATTTGCAGGGTCTTGCTGTGATCGCAAATCTTTCCATGCAATCTATGCAGTTACGATATGTACAATTAGTACTGACTTGATAATCTGCTGGTCAAAATTGTCCAGATAAAACCAGGTTAACATTTTGGATGTCTACGTTACAAAAAACAGTTGTTTCAATAACATTTAAATGGCTGTATTTCATATAAAGCAAGTTTATAGTTAAGTTAAAATAAAGTCACTTGCTATGTGCTATAGCAGACCAAAAAGAAGAAATTTTATTCATTCATATTCCATTTATTTTAAGATATAAAACAGTAAAAAAAAAAAATCACAAATCCTCCTGTCCATCTGGTAAACTATCAAATAAAGGCCAAAAAAAGGAAAATCTATTCACTGATTAAGTCATTTATCAACTAAAAAGATTTCTGAATTCTTACAATTTGACTTTTGTAACAATAACCTAATAGTACTCATTGTTAATTGTAATTAACCAATCAGAAAAGACAGAAGAATCAATGAAAATAAGAAATCTGTAGCTCTACAGAAACTCCACTACAATAATTATATATGACAACTGAAATAATTCAAACTGTTAGATCTGAATGTTAGATGCCACAGTGCTTCTTATTAGATTCAGAGATTTCAACAAAAGCAAATAAGCTGCCTGTTTTCACAGATGTGCGGCTGACAGTTTGCTTTGCATGAGAGACGTTTCATTTCTCACTGAGTGGACACACAGGCACAATGCACATCCAGCTCCTGGGACAGGATACATCCCTGGACCCCACCTTAGGAGGCTGCAGAACAGATGAAAGAGGTGAAAGGGCCTTAACAGACAAGCTGCAGTACATCTGGAGAATTCAACTTTGCAAAGCTGGACTCCGACCAGGCACATAAACAGCACCTGTGGTAATCCGCTGGCCTGTATCCTACAGTGCGGCACCAAGCAACATGAGAAGTTCTTTAACCATGTCAAGCGAGGTATTTAGTGAGATTTAACTTCACAACCACAGAAATGTGAAATATGAGGTAATTTTTTGTGATTACATGCTCATTAGCACGATTTAAATTATTGTTTCTTTCTTGTCATGTTCTGACCGCCTTTTTGTAATTCCAAGAACCACACAGCCAGATGAGGAATGTGTCGGCTGAACACGCAAACAGATGGGAGGAGGAAGGCCTTTGTGTTACATGTGTCTTACATACCAGTTAGAAAAATAAAGCTGCAGAGGGCGAGGAGGGCTGGGCGGCCAGTAAATTGGTATTTTAAATGAGATGAGGAAAGCAGATGAGGGGATTTTGGATGGCTGAGGGAGGTTGGTGAGTCAGGTAATGAGCCTGCTGGAACACTGAGGGAGAGACACATCTCAACTGGAGTGGAAACGCAAAGAGTAAAACAGGGTGTGTGTTGGACCGAGGACAAACCGCCAGACCCCAGCGCTCACCGAGAGATGACCAGAGGATGAAAAAATAATCTTTTCCCATTCAAGGATGCCACTCTATTTCCACAGAAAACATTAATATCAGCCTCAAACACTCTCCCAACAGACTGAAATTAAGTTTTAATTTATAGCTCACTTATGTTTATTGATTTATTTTCATGGATGTTATTGTTACCTGTGAAACATATAGCCAGAAACCACGGTAGAAAAACAGATTAGAGTTTCAAAATTACATAACTGACACTGTATCTACTCTATGTTTCATGTTACATTTCTATGTCTTCTTTTTAAGCTGGAACACCGTTGTATTTTCAGACTGACAAATAAAATAGGATCCAGGCCTTATAAGTGTATGGGAACTGCACAGTAATACTGGCACAGCGCCACTCAGAGTGCTGCTGCTGTCACCACTGTACAAACAGTGCAATGTGTCTACTGTTCTGCGCCTGTCTTTATGTGGCAAACACAGCAGAGTTAACTTAAACATTGTGTGAAATAGACACGTTTTCTGTCAAGTACTCATGACGGTAAAAACTGTGTATCTCTAACGTGTGAAATAAGAGTTTACAACCTTGTTAAAACTTACAGGATGAGCTTTTTAACATATAGATGTTTTAAAGGTTTTCATTCACCCAAATGTTTGACAACTTCCTTTTAATCTGTAATTTAAATTACAACATGGAGTTTCACGATTTTCACTTCAATGTAAAGCTAGAATGACAACACCTTTTAGTGCTGTTTTATATCACTGTAAACTGAATATCTTCTGGTTTTGGACTAATGGTCGGACAATAAAAGCAATTTGACAATGTCACCCTGGACTTTATTATTTTACAATTTATTATTTTTTATAATATTTATATATTTTTTAGATTAAAATTTCTATCTTTTTGTCAGGAAATAATCAATAGATTGACTGATAATGAAAATAATCACTAATTGGAGCCCTAAACAGTGTACTGTATTGTACTACACTGTAATGTTTTTACCAGTGAGTAGGAACTCACTTTTTCATCATTCTGAATTGATATGATTTTATTTCTTGCTTTAATATTCAATCTCAGCAGGGAGTCCCTTGCAAATTTAAGTTTAATAAACATAAAAAAGACAACAGAGAATACCTCTTTCCGATGGGCAACACACTGGCCTGGTGAATCCCATGACCTCAAAAGTCTTCACTGCCCTCATAACCACTGCCCTGTCTTGTTAGGGTCATCGTTATTGTGAAGGCCACAGTGGAATGGAGTAAGAAAACACCATAGTTACATTGACAAAGCCATTAAAGTGCTTGTAAAAAAAAAACTCTAGTAAAAAGCTTTACAAGACTTGCACAGCTCTGTGCTCTATGAATCCTGACCCTGAGAGTCAAGTTCAGTTGAGCTGGTTACTCTTCAGGGCTCCAGTAAAACAAGGACTGGCTGAAAGGTCATACCAATCTAGGGGAGATTCATGACAGGGCAGTGTAGTCGGTGACAGAGTGATGGTTAAAGCCCATTCCTCTTCTCTGTCACACTCTTTGTTTCGGTTTCTGGTGAAGAAACATAACAAAAGCAGGTGATTCCGTACAACTCAAGAGGCGTCACTGAGTAGTTTGATTAGTATGAAAATGATGTGAATCATATGCTATGGCCTTCACAGTCACCAGATCTCAACCCAGTTAAGCATCTATGGCAGATTTTGGGGAGAAATGTGAGACAGCGCTCTTCATCACCATTATCAACCATGTACAACCATTATTGTCTGTGAACAGCTGTGTTTAATCTCTTCACATCAGCACATCAACCTGACGCAGGACAGGTGCAACAACTGTCAAAGCAGGAGGGAGTTGAGTCCTCTTTCTGCAGGGACCAGATTGACTGTTTTCGAATCAAAGCAGGTGTGCAATGCCATTAATGTGGCACAATTTTAGCTTGCTGTGAATGACAAATTAACAGTTCTTATCTTGAAGCCTGATAAAATGGCCTGAATGATATAACGCAATAAGCAGGCTGTATTTCAATTACAGCTGCAAACTTGTGGTGTCTGTGTCTCTGACAAACTATTCATGAAACTCTGTCAAGCCCTGAAATTTCACACACAGCTGCTCAAAATTCAGCATTCGTTCTAAGAGTGAAACACCTGTTATCTAATCTAGCTGTAAAAGCTACCGTTTCGCCATTTTATGTTGATCTTCATTGCTGTCAACTGTGTTAAACTGTGTCAATTTGTTAGTAATGCTTGACTTTATACTGATACTTAGCCACAAGGAATACAGTAAATGCTAAAGCCATGTCTCGGCTATAGTGATTATAATGGACTGTTCCTGAAATCCCAGTTGATCTGGGAAAAGACATGACAATACACTTTGTCCATTCATGACATATTGCACAAAGACATCTCTTGCACTAGATAACTGCAAAGGGCAGTTGGGGATGCACAAAGGTAAAACAGAGGTCAACTTTTTTTCCAAAATGACAGCTTGGACTCTTTAGTATGCAACATGTAATGGGATGTCACTCTGACGAAATGTTTCTTGAGCGCTGGGAAATGAGTTTTCACGTACAATATAACCTCAGACTGACCTGTTTTGCATAGACTGATAGAAACTCAATCTACATCAAGCGTCAGCCTGGCAGCACAGTAATGACAACCTCAATGAGAGGCACGTATCTGGCCGTGAGGCCTCCAGCAGCACAGATAGCGGTGGTTTTCTCTTGATGTCTGTCAGCAGCACAGACCACAGACGATTACATCATTCTCACCTAATCAGCAGAGATGGGAGCACAGCTGGGTCAGGAGAACGAGGTTATCATTGCTTTACTTAAGAAAGACTAAGAAAATGGGGAAAAAGACAGTGAGATGATGATGATGATGATGACGAGGATGGATGAGGATTGATCTTCACAGTCAGGCAATTAGCCAAGTAGGTGTCTGTTTGAAAAGCACTCAGAAAACTAGAAAGATATCTGGGCAATTTGACAATATACTGTGAGAAATTCTTCAACTGCTACAGTGTTGTACTGAGGTTTTTAGAAAATGCAGCTACAACTAATATCTCTGGTTGTATTAAGCAATTGCTAATTATTACGCAGGACTGGGGACATCTGGTGGCACTGACAGGTGTGGAGATTCCTTTGTGAGCTCCTGAGGTGAACTCCAACAACTGGTCTCTTCTGCATCCCAGTATACCTAAACTCTCCATCAACTGATGCATGGCAAGCTACAAGCTCCAGCATAAATTCAACCATAACAGCCTTGTACATTCGTCCTATGCACTGATAATAAACAAGCGGGCATTGCTAATATGGGGTACTGACATAATGTAGCCGAGTTGCAACAACAAAGTCTGCTAAATGCACTCCATGAGACTAAAGACAACCTGGTGATACATTTCAACACGAAAACCACATTAGAGTAATGCTTCTTAAGATTTAAATTTCACACTCCACATTGTCCGACCAGGTCCAAAAACTGGAAACTTGGAGAACATCAGAGACTCTACAGTAGCAGCCGCAAAGATAATATGGAAAAGCAAACTGCATACCTAAAAGACCCACAATCTTGAAAAATGAAGCTAATTATAAATGGTAATGGCAATAATGAAATAAGTAATTCAAGTAAGTATTTCACTGGTTTTGCTATATGAATTATATATATTGAGAAAGAGAACTGTATCCATATCACTCACACATAACGTGTGATTCAAAGGCAGCAGACTGGCTGTTACATCTCATGAGTCTGGCTTGTTCAACATTGATTTACATACTTTGCTGCAACTGGGCAATTGTTTTCTGATGTTTTCACAATATTGGCACATAATGACACCGTTGGAGAGCTGGATATGGCACAGCTGCTCAGTCTTGTTGCCAATTTTTCCTAGTGGCAACTCATAGTACTGCAGCAAATAAATTCCCTGTGGCCCAAAAAGCCTTTACCCGCACTTCAAACTGCAAACAAGGTCTATTATCATGTGTATTATTATGTCAATTACTTAACTTGTGGGCGGGAGAACCACTACCGTGCATATTCAATGGGCTGCACAACACGAAAGCTAGAAACTTTTTTGGCTCATGCCAGGTGAGCATTTTTCACTGAATAGGCACTATTTTTGAGTCAAGTATCCAGTTCTTATAATACATCTATGGAAGCTGCAGACCATTATGTTGAATTTTTCCTCCATTTTGTTTTAAGCATCATTACGTAGTGGAATAAAGGAGAAAACTTCCAAGCACTATTGGTTGTCACTCTCAATTATCAGAGAACATTTTGGACAAGTTGGATCATTCTCAACTCCCCCTATTGAACATCACTTTGTCTGGAGTGTTGGAAGCCTGGGTAAGCACATGTATTGAGGTTCAATTCACGATGACAGGCATCCTGTCGCCTCTGCAGTCCCTGAGGCTGTATGTGTGAAAGGGGGGTAATATGTATGTTAAGTGTGATAGGAATGTAGCTGGTTGAACCATTATCTGTAACATGTCAGTCCGCAGACATATAATCTCATGTCTCCTGAGAATGCACTGCAGACTGAGCAGCTGATAGAGGTACAATAAGTTGCTTTGTGTGCCTTTTTATTGTTCATTGTTCACAGACTTTTTTTGTTAGCATGTGCGTTCTGCTGCAATGTCTGCAGTGCATATGTCTGCAACATCTACAGTTGAAGACAGTGTTACATACATGAAGTCACTGCAAAGATGAAAGACAGAATCCCATTTCTAATTATATGAACTGTACTTTACTGTTAGTTGAGGTGACCATAATCACATATAAGTAGTTTCTTTGAATCTTGTATCCGGCATACAACTAGCGGTTGTTACTGTAATATGTGTTCATATTGATCAAAGTGCCCTGCAAGTCATTTTTGTCTGTAATTGAGTCATAATTTTCTTTAAACAACTGACAATATCTGCCAGGGCAGTGAGATAATTTCACTTTGTTTCCAATGCCACAGAACTTGTTTCAAGTATAGAAGTTTGATTTGTCTTTATTCCAGTGCAGCAACTTGCCAGATTCAGTCTTATTTATATGGAAAGTCATTTCTATAAAATCTTGAAACAAGCTGATTTCTACTGAAACCATGTTGAAGTACTCTTACTGCTCTGGCAGGCTTCCTCACTTATGAGAAAATTTCTTTTTTAAGACTCATTTCTAAACAAATATGAATTGAAGTTTGCTTATGTGTTTGACATTAATCCAAATCCAGCTCAGGCTGGCTGGCTATCATCTGGCTATCATCTTCGTCTTTAAAGAACGGCCTAATGTGACCAACAGACATGCACATGAACAAAACGGCGAACTTTCATACAAAAAGCGCAAAAGATTGCTAACATTTCTGTTTGGGGAGCTGTTTTGATTGGAGTGGCACAGCGCCATGCAGGCGATGAATAAAGAAAAAAGCCTGCCTGTGGTCCCCAGAACCAAATCCTCTAGGGCTGATAAACCTTGAGCAGTCTGGACGAAAATGTGAGCAGTGAAGGCAACACGTTGGACTAAGCTAAGACTTCAAAACAAATCAATCACATTAAAGTAAACAAAAGTAAAACAGGTTGAACTGGTCCGGACAGACAGCGGCTGATAGGGGTTTGAACGCGAGGGCGAGGTTCAACCAGGGAAAAGTGAAGAAAAAACAAAACAAAACTAATTTTGAGCCTTTCCTTCTGGCTGTCTGCTCGAGTTCTGTTAGTCATAACAGAGTTGTCACCTCAGGTCCGTCATCCGTCAAGTTCAGCCGAACCAATAAAGATAAGGATCTGCACATGTTCATCATCATGAAAAGGACATAAGGACATTTACGAACATGTCAAGGACTATTCATTTCAATCTATCAAGCTATTCATTTAACCAGTACACCTATTCATGTTATCAAGCAGGACTGCAAGTTCATTACTCTGCAGCCACGCTCTGAGGCTTTACTGAGCTAAATGTCAACATGTTAACATGTTCACAATGATAATACTGCTATGTAGATGTTTAGGATGTATAATTTTCACCATCTTAGTTTAGTTAGTTTAGTGTCAACATTTCATAATTAGCACTAAACACAAAGTACAACTGAGCTTAGTTTGGCAGGAATTTGGTCATAAACCAAACTATTGGACAAACAGAAATTTCGACCTGATGATGGCATTAGATAAAAGGTCAAGGGACAGAGGTTTTTTAAATTCATCCTCTGGGGACCATGAAGGTCATGACCATGAAGTTTTACAGTAATCCATTCAATAATTGCTGGGATGTTTCAATACAAACCAAAAATGACCTCATGATGAGGCTCAAGGAAAATTTAAGTGATCACCAAAGTAATTAGAATACATTGCCTGAGAACCACAAATATCTGTATAAAATTTGGTTGAGATATTTTACCCAAAGAGTGAAAACTCTGACCTTCTGGTGGCGCTACAGGAAAAGTCAGGATCACCAAAGTCTGTAGGATTCATCCTCTGGGGACTAAGAATGTGTGAGCAAAATGTTGTGACAATCCGTCCAGTAGTTGTTAGATATTTCAGTCTGGACCAATGTGGTGGACTGACTGACGGACTGACACTGTCATCCCTAGAGCCAAGCTGCTGGCATTGCTAAAAACTGAGGAATGTAAGCAAAATAATAATTTAAATGCCTCAGGGCCAAGACCAAAAGGTGGTGCCATTTAGTAAGTGAGTTGAAGAAACCTCCACTTTAGTATTTTGTTTCCTAGTCTGTAAGGACATTTTATGCTTTTGTACAACTAAGTGAACATCCAAGAATAATGGGGTTTCTTTTACCTTTTCTGTATCAATAAATCCACTCTAGAGACTAAAACTAACGTCTGTGTTGCCAAATCCTGATATACAGTAGCTTATGCCTTCATGCCACAGTATTGTTGTCCAGAACTGTAAAACCACACAAAAGCGCTATATTGTTGCACTTGGTGACCTACTCCTTCATACAGTTAACATGTTGGTGTAGTTTGATCTGAAACAACTCTAGAACTGCATTTTCAATAACAGCAACAGGCAGACATCACTGAGAATCCAGTGCTTGTGCTGTAAAGCAAAAACAAGTGATATAATGCTAATAAAGACATGGTGACAAAATGCAAAAGGTCATATCAATATCTGGACAATATCTTTTGTTATAAATAAATAAATAAATAAATAATATATTGAATTATTATCTTTGTCTTATATGTTAAATTAATTCAACTTAAGGCATAAAAGAGGAAACCTACAAGACATATTTTTGCTTTTTCACCAGGTTCACTGAAGAAACAGCACAGAAAATGACAGTAGTTGATTGATGAGGTGCATGAATGGCATGTTCAATACTACTGGGACAGCCAGAATGCTCTGTTTATTTTCCCATGCAGTGCACCTTGCTGATCTCACATAAGGGTCAAGGAAAATCTGAATGGTCACTGGAAAAGTATGTCTGTGTGTCAGTGTCTAGGAGTGTATGTGAGAGCCAAACCATCACAACGGTGTTTGCAATGAATCTTTGACAATTAACCATAAATGTGTTTAAAATGTGTTTAATTTGTTATTTGGCAATAAAACGTTCCTGTGCTATGAGGCAAAACAGGAGAGTGACTGGTAAGGGCAGGAATTAAGTGTGAATGTGTGTGTGTGTGTGTCTCACTGGTATGAAACATCATTGCATCACCTGGCATCTATTTTGTGCAACACAAGCGTATTAAGGCATTACACGTGTCACAGCTGCAGCAGTTAAAACTAGCCTCCTGGCTCCACCTTGACTTTTTTAATGAGAAATTACAATAATATGATAGCTAAATGTATCCCATGGGGCAAATGGTTGCCAAATAAAGTCAGGCCCTGCTATTAGACACCAATCTGCACCAGATTTAGCTCTGCTTGCCTGCCAGGATTGAAGACACTCAGCCAAATTCATGCCAAGTGCTGTTACTGGACCCTCTGCTAGTAACCATTGTTTGGCAGAGACAGCAAGACAGTGTGAATTTACCTAAAACACACAACAGATCGTACAGCCAAATCTGAGAGAGACAAAACAAGAACAGAACTTTCTAACAATACTGTACTATGGTAATACCGTTGACATGACAATTTGATCAATACCATGATAATGTACTATGGTAAACCTAGCCTTTCCCTAATGCTGCATTCATGTTGACAGAGAAGAAAAGAGAAGAAACTCTCTTGTTATTCCGATTGCAAGCATTCACAAATTATTCCAACATACTGTTGCTAGCCATGTAGTCACACCATATACAGCAAACAGCATAAAGTGGCTTGTTGTGTTACATATTTGTATCTGGTTTCACCAGTTAACAAGCAGCTACAACAGTGTATAGCTTCTTTTTTTTAGCTGAATTGACTGTATTAGTTTTAATATTGGATTTTATTTATACTTAACTGCCAGAGATGATGGCTTTGCAGCCACTTTCCCATCGGTTTGTAGAGACTCCAGTAATTTTCTTCCACTAAGTGGGAGATATCATAGCTGTCAGAGAAAGTATCTTCAATAAGAAATACAACTAGAAGGCTCATGTGAAAGGTTTTTCCTGTTCAGTTGCTTGTAATTACAGTTTGAATGATGTAACATAAACGTTGCACAAGCTAATCTTGCTAAGCTAACATTTCTTTTTTGGTAACGTTAGTTATAAAGGTAGGTGCCATTTTCCAGCTAATTTTCAATCTAATAATAATTAGGACTGTCACAAAAACTTGCTGGACATTACTATTATGATATTGATATTGAAATAGCTAAATTGAAAAATGCTTCACTGATGTGTACACTTACGCAAATTAATGTTTGTTACTTGCTACAATGTGCTGGTCTTTGCGAATATTATAACAACAGGCCTTTTTCATTCGGCGTTTTGACTTGTCAGGGAATAGAAAAAGTGCAGGTGTTACTAATAACATAGACGTTGGCTCTGTTCTTTTCAAATGTCCCAGGAGGCCATGACAGTGTGACAGTGAACCAGCATGCGCAATAGCAGGACCCTGAAACTGAACTGCTTCATAGTCCCCGAAGGAACAAAGTTATGTGCGCAAAGTCTCAAAATAAAAATATTCAGTGTACGTGCGCAATATTACACTATTTGTATCATAACCAGTAAAATACCATGAAAATACAGTCCATTACTATCACAGTTCCATGTTACTTGAATGAGCAAACCTTTCAAATTAAAACCAATAATTATGACACAGCAAATAAGAGGAAACATTACTGCTGGCCACTTGAGCAGATGCTACCTGCAACACCAGGTGCATTCCATCACCATTAGCTCTTTTATTCAATAGCACAAGGCAGGTGTTTAACATTTGCACACTACAAAGAAAATTACAAATGCTGCACCGAGAATGGATACAATTATGTGTGTCAACACTTCATTCAAAGCGGAACCACAAACAGCATAGCTTGGGACAAAACAGAACAAAACAGATCATTAAACTGCCCTTTCCACATAAATCTGTGTCTTTCTGTCCAACAGGCTGTAATGTGTCTGCAGGCTCTTTGCAGGGACTGAGAGATGGGAGACACATTTAGAAACGTTACAAAGTGGTCACTGAAGTAACGTTGTAAATGTTTAAAAAATAAAAATATGAAGGCCTTTCTTTGATTTATCTCTAACACCACACATCTGAGGAGCTTTGTCTGAGCGCTATCAGCCCTCCCTATCTGCCATCTGGTTCCATTTGGCTTGTGAAGAGATTACAGACAAGGAAAGGGGTTCTGGTCCGACATGTGGTTTGTACCTTGCCCTCTCCACCCACTTTTGTTCACACAAAGCTAACCACAAGCTGTGACCTACTCCAAACCCAGAACCAGCCCGACGACCCAGTCTGTGTATATTGAAGTGAATGTTACGCCACGCACGCCACAGCATGTGGGCCCCTGCCTGGTTAAGCTGGCTAATGGGCTCCAGATCAGGGCTCCGCTGCTCACCAAGCACCAAGGCCCAAGATCACATTTCATTGGAAGCAGATGCCTGGTTATGGATCTGGCATTATATTGGCAATGACATCATGAGCTCAACCTGCTGGAAGAGCATGTGTGTCTCAGTGACATGGCCGTTGTTGTGCTTTTGATGCGGTTTGACTCACAGGCTTAGTGATGTAACAGTGTTGCAAAGCATAATGAAATGAATTTGAATGTTGATGATTCTTGTGAATCCAGATTCTCCATGTAGAGGGACTTCCAGAGAATAAAAAATAATTGTGTTCCTGCCAGTGTTATAGCCTAATCTGATAATCACATCTGTAGATACTTTCTTTAACCACTGTTGTAAATTCAGACTGTTGGTTCAGTTTACAAGAACATCAAGCATGAAAAAAATCACTTCCATGGCCATGACTTCATTAAAATCCAAATGGTTCTTTCTCTGGAGAGCATGAATGTGTTCAGCAAATGTTCAGGCAATCTGCATATGAAATGAGGACAGATTGTGTGCAAGTAAAAAAGTTTCACCAACGGTGATGCTGGAGGAAAGGTCACCAGAATCATGAGAGATTCATCCTCTTGATACCACAGAAATCTGATTTAATTTAATGGAAATCAGTCAATCCAATCATTGAGTTTTGAGATACCTTTTCATTGACTGAAGTGTTGAATAATAGAAAAATTTTGACTAATTTTATTATTGATTAATTTGCTGATTTTTTTCTTGATTTGTCAATGAATTATTGTTTGTTTTTTTCCAACTAAAATTCCAAAATCCAAATATTACCACCTACTACCAGCAAATACTTTCACTTGGAAAAACTGGAACCAATGAATAATTAACTTAAAAGCTGATTAAAAGACTAAATAACAAAACTGTTGTTGATTCATGTTCTGTCAATCAACTAATCAACAAAATGTTTCAGCTCTAGTCGGGATCCCACCTAAATATAATTAAGAATCATCTTCTGGAAATCATTATCTACACCAAATATAGTAGCAATCTGGCTGGCAGTTTTGGAGATATCTTCATCTGTCATAGATATAATCTAAGTGGGCAGAGAGACAGATGGACTGACTCACATCTTTAGGCTCTGACACTAGCAGGGCAAAACGTTTTTGAAGTTGGATAATCTAAATCACATTTATGTCATCCAAGGCATATGTGATTGACAATATTAAGAAAAGGTTAACAGCAATGTCTGTGAAATAATGCCTTTTCAGATTCCCACAGTGTGCACTTTAGACACATGAAAAGACCAGTCAGTGCCTCTCACTGTCGGAGCTCCACTGACACTCTCACACACAAGGTCAAAAAGGTTAGTCAGCAATTTCCACTTCTGAGGCGAGTGTGTTAGTGCTGGGGTAGCAGTTAGGTGAGTGGATGGGTGATGCTGAGGGGTATGGAGAGACACACCTCTTTTAAGCATCGCAAAACTCCTCTCAACAGCTGTTCTGCATACTGTGCTCTAGTGATACTCATCTCACAGGGTCAGAGGTTACAGTAAGCTATTCCAGACATATGGGAGTCACATATCACAGCTAGATATGGATGGAGGGAAGGATGGATGGATGTAAAGATAGGTAGATTGGACATGACAAAAAAGACCCTGCATTCTGAATAAAAGGAACTACAGAGCTATAGGCAGACAGCACTGTTTGAAATCTATCATTCTTCCAAGACACATGGAATTCTACTTACAACGCTATGTAGACTAGGTACCAAAACTACATGGGTACAGTGCATGGTGGTTGTGGTTAACTGGTTTGTAACCATCACTTGAAATTATTGGAGTCCATTATATCAGGTATAATAAGTCAACCTCATGGTGGCACAAAAGGAAAAGTTAGGGTATGACCAAGATCTTTAGGATTCATCATCTGGGGACCATGGATGTTCGTACAAAATTTGATGGTAATCCATCTGATAGTTTTAAATGGATTTTGAGTCATACCATACCACTAGTATAGCTTGGGACCATGAATGTGAATCCACAGAGAATTTCATTAAAATTGGACCATTAGTTTCTGATATCTTGTAAAAATGAGAGCTTGTGGAGAACCCAAAATGCGAAGGGTTCATCCTCTGCGGAGTATAAATGTGCTCAGATTATTTAATGGCAATACTGAATGTGTGCAAAGGGAAATTTTGGTCTAAAGGTAGTGTTAAAACAAAAGCATTAGGATTCACTTTCTGTTGCCCGTGAAAATCTGTAGCAAATTTAAAAGCAATCTGATTTATTGTTTACATAATTTTCCAGACTTAAGTTTCACAGTGACAAAATCACGATTCTTATACCTCACATCTGGTGGGCAAAAATGAACTGTGTTGACTTCTACAGAAAGAGTGGGAATCTTTGTAGGCTCAGGTCAGATGGGATTAAAGCTCTGTACAGAGTTATGTTTCATGATCACTATAGCAAGCTGATCAGTGCACACTGTACTCAGCCCAGAAAGACAGATGCTCCCCATGGCTGCATGAAGTCAAATCAGAGCTGGTTTGACAATGACACTTTTGTAGAACAGATAAATCACCTGCAGAGGAATTTTGGTTTAAAAGTCATTGTGTAATTGAATGCAATTTATCAAACCTGAGTGAAAAGGAATGCTCCATGTACAGTACATGTGATTCATTGCAGTCATAGAAGGTTTAAGTATGAAGGTGAGTAAGTCTTACACAACAGATCACAGTGGATACCTGGTATGTTTCCCTGTTCCCTCTTTCTTCTGCTTTTTTATTATCTCCGCCAGGCATAACCCTGGAGGGGATCATGTGTTTGGTCGTGTGCGTACGTCCCCGTGTGTGTATCTGTCCGCAGCTAATCTCACATACTACTGGACCCATCAGCTGAATATTTTTGGACCTCTTGTGGTTGTGGTGATTCACAATTTTTGAAAAACCTATTTTAATGTCATTCCTTATGAGCCTGTCATAAAGCTTTGACTTTCTTTTCAGCAATCCTCGCCATTTTACGATATGCGTTATGACATAGCAAAAGGCATTTCCAGCAATCAGCTAGGCTAAAAACAAGGCTTACCTAAGCCCCCAGGAACAGCATCAGGCTGTGAAGCTAATTTGATATAGCCGCCAAACTACAATGTCACATGATGCTTTGGGCCCAAAAAGACTTTTTCCCATAGACTTACATTGTGAAAGAGACATCTGTAAATGAGCAGATAATATTTTTGAGCATCACAACCCCCACGAGATGACTTGTCTCTATCAGAATTTGATCCGTTTGGTCTGATCACAATCCAAAATTCTAGAAGACATGATTGAATTGTTTTATCCCCAATCAAGTTAGCCGGAGGGCTAAACCAGAAGTAGCCGGCTTGGCCGGTGAAAGTCACTAGTGCACTTGCTCTATGGGCCCACCAGATGCGGAAGCAATGCATAAGAATTTTGACTTTTTTGGCTTCATGCGCCACTGAGCAACTTTCATAGGAATGAACAGGGCCCTGACGCTGTATCCAGTTATCTTTATACATCCATGGGCTTACCTAGTCTGTTGCAGGCCACACTTTAGCCTTTGTTGTGGCTCAAAAATTGACATCCATAGGAAATTTTGGTGTCAACTTGAACCGCAGCATATGCAGATTAATTCTATACCTGATATGTTACGATCCACTGAAGTTAGGCACGATACAACATGAATAAATCTCCGTTTTTGTTATCTTTGCTATTTTTCCATCTTGACTGTACACACCTGGCGGAGATCTGCACTCTACTGAGTGCACTCTTCTAGTCTTTAACCTGTTCTCTGCTGGTGTATCAGTAACTTGATGACCAGGACTTCTTCGCTAATCTAGGTTGCTTAAAAAGTGCCAAAGTATGTGCAGCTAAAGATCTTTCTGTTCTTGTGACAGAGTGCAATTAAGTCCTGCCCACCCTGGAGGGGAAAACAATTCATCATTCTCCACTGACTTTGTATTGAGTAAAAGTGTCTCCTTGTCACTTCTGTCTGCTAGCAAACAACAAAAAAATGCTTAAAAGCTGCTGTGTGTTGGGATGCACTGCCAACAGGGTAAAGAACCCAGAACTAAGTTTTTATAAGCTGGCGAACCAAAAAACTGGAGCCTTTAAGAAGACAAAAGTGGATACAGGGCCGTGTGCCATGCGGTGGAAGAGACAGACCCCACCTGAGCTGCACGGACAGCCTGCAGCTCCAAAACCTCCATAAAAATGACACATATACCTGAACACGCTGCTAATCACAGAGAACACGCATGAAAGTAAAAACAAAACAGCTGTTTAGTTTAAAGGTATGAGGTGTTGGTAATAGACGTTTAAATCACAGAATAGCTAACATGCATTCAGCTGAAATGCTAACAGTAAAAAGAGCCTGAATGGGAAATGATAGCATGTCTGTGCGTGTAATTTCCCGCCTATGTTTACAACCTGTACTCCCCATAACAGCTATGAAAAGTTTCATGCCAGGCTGTTATGTCGTGGAGTTTGCTAGAAAGTTGTGCTATCTCTACTGTAGACGTGATGTCAGCCCTTGCTTTCATGTATGGCATCTTAATTTAACGAGTTTCAGCATATGCTATAAACTACCTTTTCTTCTCTGGTAGACATAGGGTGCTAAAACAGTCCTTTATCAGGCTGAAATCTAACATTTTTTGCTAGCTACAGGCATTTTGTTAGCGTTTCAGCCCTTGCTTGCATTTTATGGCGCCGATTGTTTTCCCCTCCAGTGGGCGTGGTTTTCAGAGTAAGACGCGTTGAACTCTGTCTCTTTGATCAATCAGACCAATACATATGATAAATGTCTTTTCCAATTTATCTGACAAGTGTTTATCTGCAGGGAGTTCACCATGGCCAGAAAACCGTGATTACAAGTGTCTTTTCCAGCCAATTAGACTTGATTCATGTTGGTGTCAAAATTGGTTCATCTAGCCAATGTGGAACTGATAGTAACAACAACATATTCTCACAGGAGGCACACACGACTGTGAGAGGGCTTTTTTGGGGTTGTGGTAGTGTCATATTGTGTGTGAGAACACAAATCCAGATGACAACTAAAGTAGGTTAAACATGCAGTATTAACACCAGCAAAGCCTCCACAAAGCTGAAAATGTACTTCAGCAAAGAGGATCCTAAACATTTCTGCGGATCCACGCAGAGAAAGTTGTTACAGGAAGCTCGTAGAGGAACAGATCCAAATCCAAAAGCAACTACACGTAGCCCTACATGCAGGGTCGGACTGGGAACAAACACATCAGACTTAACAGTCAGGGTTTGGTGCGACCTACACTATTTAAATGTTCATTCACTGCTATTGTCAGGCTGTGACAAGCAGCATGCCTGCACCCTATTGGAGCGGACCCAGAGTGACTAATCAGCTGATACCATTCAAAAAACAGTATAGCACAGCAGCACAGCGAATAGAATAGCATGTCCTACCTTAGGTGGTGAGAAGACATCTCATCAGTACGTTCCTCTCTGCCATCCTGTCAATTATTCCATGAGTGTCCAAAGCCATAAGAATGTCTTTTTCTGTAGCCATAAGCATGAACGTTTCAATAAGCTCTTGTGATGTAGTGCTCCATAATTAATTCTTGATGAATTTTAAAGTTGAAAAGCTGCACTCAGTGTGATGAATCCCCTCTGGCCTAGCTCCACTGTTAACATTGTCACTAACTTACATGAGCTAGCAGTATCACCTGCTGGAGGTTGTCATGCACCTTTCACTCGTCCTCGACAGCGGCCACCTCTTCTTGCCCCTGCTCTCCAATGGACTCAGCCTGCTGCTCATCTGTCCAGACTCTTTCCTTCTCTTCATTCCTCCTCTTCATTTGGCGCTGGCGGACTGTTAATGTTATCAATGCAGCTAGCAGGATTTTGTGTGTCACTGGCATCGGTAACGTTATTTTTGAATAATAAATGTGTTAATTTAAAATGTTTTGCAGCATCAGCCTCGAGAGTTTTTTTCTTTTTCTCTCTGACGTTTTCCGCTTCACCTTTTCGCTTGTTGGGACCTTTATCCATTTCATTTGTGTTGTTGATTTGAACTCCACTCTCTCTGTCTTGATTTGATTATTTCCTGCTTGACCTCTGACATTACACGGATGGACAGATCCACTTGAAGGGGTGGGGGGAGGTGATGACAGTCGATACCGCTTCCTGCACCTGCCTGTTGACAGTTTTGGTACCACGTAACCCCCAATAGGATGGGATGTTCCAACATCGAGTGGGCCGGCTGTCAGGTTATTTTTTTTCACCACATTGCTGGTGGTGGGCTGGCCCATCTGTCATTTGCCAGAATTACCAGATTGCCATTCTGGGCCTGCCTGAATGCAAAAAGCCAACTGTTTGATCCAACTTCCTATCGTGTTCACCATCACATCATGGTGTGTAAGTTTTGTCTGTTGATGATTTTATTAAAAACACACAAAACCCCCATAACTGCTTATACATTTTTAGCTATAAGTATCACCAGTGGTCCAAATCCACTCCCAAATGAGTTCAACAGCACCTTGTTGCCTTACAGCGTTTTCAAACCTATATTTCATTTGGTCTGGCCTGAATCCGTGGGTGAGTTGGTAAACTTAAGTATCTTTTCACAAAGAGAAAAATCCAAGCAAACCAAAATGCATCACTAAAAGTTGCTCATTGGTCAGATGCGTCTCGGGTGGGAGCAAGAATGTAAATACAAGAAGAAGGTCTTGAAGGAAGTATTATCTGCCCAATATCAAATGCAACAAAGTTTGTTGCGCAAGTCCAGGTCAGACTGTGAATCATTCTCTGGCCAGCTGCTAGCAACTGTTGATTTCAACCATCCGCACCCCAGCATGCAAAGCACACCCAGCTACAGGAGCCGTTTAGTTGCAGAGTATGCCTTTTAGTTGGGTCGGATCACATTCCCACCGCAAACTAACTGAGAACAGAGTTCGTTTGGGACCCAGCTGAGAACACATCCTCAAATGGTCTCTGGGCCACACCAGAGTACGATTACTGTGTTCAGATCTGGGAAAATGAACCAGAGTCCATTTCAACCAGACTAAACAAGGCAGGTTTGAAAACGCTCTCAGATTAATTTAAAAGTCCAGAACCACTTTACAGAACCGTATGTGCTGTCTTATATTCAGGTGCTGATTCATTTTTATCTGCAGAAAATTTCCAAACGAGTTCAATTACATTTGAAGCAGGGAAGGATTTAACTGGGGAAGCCTAACACTACCAGAGTAAACATAAGAAGCATACATATTACCGCAGTATTACATAACCATCTGCATATTCAGTGATATCCAGTGAAAGTTTAAACAAGGCTTTCACACTCTGCCATGTACAGTGACTCTGAAAACACACAGTGAAAACATTCAACAGAGAACATGAGGCTGGATTCAATCAACACACTGCAGGATTCATCCGTCACCTCACCGGTCTAATCCAAACTCTCAGCTGGTTCCCCGTTCTCAGACGTCTCTGTTAGTGTCTTCTATGTGGTTTTAAAATATAAATGATAGTAATGAGGAGATGTGATAAAAATGAAACTGGAGAATAAACTCTGTGTGGTGCGGTGGAATCCAGACATGACCCACTGGGGCGCCTGGCAGAGCTCCGATCTAAGATCAATTTCAGCAGGTCATGGATGGATTATACAGCTCAGAAACACAATGTAAACTTGCAGCATGTAGACCCGCTGTCACTGTATCAACAGTCCTGATTAAACAAATGAGATCCAGACACGGAAATCACTGATGAGACAACAGAGTTGGCCGTGGAAAACGATGTTGTGATAAGACTGCTTGGCACAATAAAAGCATTCCATGTGATTTAATAACTGTGGATGAGTTTGGCTTCAGTTTCCACATGTGTTTTATGCAAACTAAATACATTTGGTGTACATGTATCCAATCCAAACATCTCTTATGGGCCATGTGAAAAGAGACATCAATCAGACACATTTCTCTAGAGAGAAAAATATATATTTCACACCCAGATGAGAAAGATTTGGCAATTTTGGCAATGTTTGAGTGGTTTTTGACATTTTAGGTGCATGTTGAGAGGCAAGACAGCATCAATAATATGAATTTAAGACTATTTTTGTTTGCAAAGTCAAACAAGCATATTACAGTGTCAACAGTACATTCACAAGAGACCTCACATTTTTGGTTTCAAGGGCAGATTTATGAGGAGACTTGTTTATGTTGAGTAAATATCAGCAAGCTGGTTATTTGAATTCAAATGTGCTCTCAATATAGTTGTCAATTAGGGTTTCCTCCTTCAAAAAGGTTGTTATAGTGATTGAAACAACATAAAATGCAACTGGCCCGCAGTGAATAGTTGAAGCCTTAGTGTTTCTTTGTGGTTTGAGTTTAGTCCTCACAGCTTGCCAAACAAAGTTATTAACCCGGAGTCTACAGTTTTTCAGACTCACTCTCACATCAGAGACTAATGAGAGGAAAAAAAAATTAAGTACGAGCTTCAAATTGGGACTGACTGAGGCTGCTGAGTATGAGAGGAATGACTGATGAGAAGTGGAAGATTTTCATCTGGACCTAAACTGCACTGATCAATTTATGTAATGAGCTCCAGCTGATAATATGTGACTCATAATGTGTTAAAGAGCCTTCACAGGTGATGTTGCTGTTATTAATGCTCCAGCAAATCTGGCCTGGCAGACAAGACCGGAGAAATCACAGTTTACAGCTGAAGTAAAATGTGTCAACACAGTTTTTATTTGATGGTCTCTCAAGAGAACAATAGAGGTTTTATGTTACATAACTGTAGATTCTGGTGGATATTTCAAGTTCACAGGAAAAATGTATATTTTTCACAAGCTTATGTTTGGTTATGAACCCTGTACACAGCTAGAGAGGGTTCATTGAGCTGAATGGGAGGCAGAAAACAAGCAGACACTTTTAAATTTGAATTATTTTGATGGAAAGTTGCCACTGCTTTCTAAAACTAATTTGGTTCCAAACATTCTACTTAAAAGCAAAACTGGGGACCTTAATCTCTGTCTCTCTGTCTGTGTGTGTCATGAAACTGGTCCACTCAAAAGAATTAAATATATCGTTTCCACTTCCAAAGTAATGAAGTGTTAATTTGTCAGAAAGGTTTTCTGTCACACTTTTCATGGTTAAATTCATGCAGTGAAATGAAGAATCATGATTATTCTTCACCGTTATTTTACTAGAACCGTTCAGAGGCTCCACAGGTGTTATCTTACCTGTCTGCAGCATCCCGGAGCCGGACTCGCCTCCGACATCCCCCGGTGCATCGTCAGGTGAGGCGGTGCTCGTCGTTATGACGAGAAGGCAAAGTGTCCATTTTAACAACCAGCGCAGCATCTTCCCGGTTTAATCAGCTTTGCAATTAAAGTTTAAAGGCATGCAAAACAAAATAAGAGCCTGATAGTGCGCTGGATATAAAGCAGCTCCAGTGCGGTGTTCATTCATCAAATGTCAAAGTGAGGAAGAGGAACATTGTTGAAGGACTCTCTCTTTCTGTCTTGAATTTGATCGTTTTTGCAGGACACAAACTCACTCATCCTCTTCACCTCTCCTCCTCCTCCTCCTCTTAAGCCAGCAGCAACTTCTCTCCTCCTCACATCACTGAGGCGCCAAACCAGCCAACAGAGCCCCGCCCCTTTATTGTAATGTCAACCAATTAAAATCCTGCAGCCTCCCCGCCTTTTATCTCAAAGCCTGTCTGCACCTTGTCAGCAAGGTGCTCACTTCTAATTACTGAGACTGATCAGTTTTGTTCAATAACAGATAGGCTATGTGCACATTTCATCATTCCACTCTCATCATACTGCAACATGAGGGGACACATACTGTACTGCAGCTAAATGTCCAATGTGGAGTCAGATAATCCTAATTTAAAAACAGAAAAGGAAAATATCAGAGGAAATGTGTTTTATAAAACCATGCTAGCCCACACTCACCCTGCACTGTACTGTCTACTCTGTAACTGTATTTAAAGGAGCACTCCAGATATTTAGTGTTACACTTACTAACCACTTGGGGGTTAAGGAATCACTTTTCAAGTTAATATAGCAAACTTGTTAGCAAAGAAACATAAGAATTCATTTGGAGTCGTGTTTCTGTCCACCTGATGAATGTAAGTCCAAGTATCCACGCTCCTTTTAGCTCTGTTTGGTTTCTACTAACTCCTGGGGGGAAATATGTCTCTTTAGCTGCTAAATGATCCACCAAGTTCATCAGCTAGTTGTTAACTGTGTCTGTTTGCCATTTGGTGCTGAGCAGGTAGTGTACAGTCGGTTTTCAGAGCTTTTACTCTGAAAACGTCGCCTGCTGTGTCTAAAAACAATACTTTTAGAGCCATGAGGGTGAACCAAAACATTAAAGTTTTGGGCCAGGACACCAAAATAATGAGCTGAAAGATGCTGTAAGCTCTGTAGAGCTGAGGGGAGCTGCACAGTCAGGTGATAATTCTCTATTTGTTTTTTAAAAATATTGAAAAATTCCTGCTTTAAAGGTGCACTGTGTAGAATTTAGTTGCATCTAGTGGAATGGACTTGGCAGAAATGGAATATAACATTCCCATTGCCCTTACCGTTCAACCTCTATGCACATAGGTTCTTACACAGGATTTCCATCTTTAAATCAGTAGACTCCAAAACCAAACTGAAATAACCCTGATTGCATCACTATGACATCACCAGGGTTATTTTCTCTAGACAAACCCCTCCCCCAAGAACCACAGAAAACATTGTATGTAATAACTGTCTTTACAGGCTGAGGAGTACTCCCAGTGAAAAAACTGATCTTTGTAGAAATCATTGAAGTGCCAGTGAAGGAACAGGAAAAATGATATCTGAAGTTATATCCATTAGATGTACCATATTCAAAATAGCAGCATTTAAAAATCTTCATGATGATACAAGACTTGTTTTTAAAACCATGTTTAACACTTCTGGTTGAGGATTTGGATTGGATGTGTGTATGCACAATTCTAATGAGTCTCTTATTGAATCTTTACCCAAGTTTATTCAAGTTTTACTTAAAAATTGCAGAGCTACGCCAAATAAGAATCAATAAAGGATTCTATAGAATTTGGATTCCATTATCAGATTCGACACTGGATTCAGATTCAATAAAATACTTAAACCTCAACTCTAATCACACACACACTTCAATGCAAACTGCAGAAATCTACTAATTGTAATTTCATAATCATACCTCTTTATTCAAGGACTTATATTCATACAAAATCTATAGGTACAGTCGAAATGACTGCGGGAGAGACAGTCAAGTAACAGATCAGGCAGCGAAGGATTCAGCCACTCCAGAACCTCTTTTCTGAGAAAGAACTTTGTTTCCACTTTGGTCGTTCTGTGATAAAATGTTTTTCGAGCTCTTTTTTTTTCTTTACCTGAAACAGATACATTGTGTGTTTTAGATAATCAGAAAATACAACCAGGAAACAAATTGCACAAATCATGGACTTAATGAAGTCAAACAATGCCTCTTTTTTTTTTTGCACATGCAAATTTTCTTTTCAGAACATGCAAACAAGACATGTCCAAAGGGGGCAGCCATAGTAAAACAGGATGAGGAGAACTTGGCACCCTGTTCACGTAGGGCTCATTTGAGGTCTAAAATTTTAGGATTTTTTAAATCTACTGTAGCAATGAACACAAATCTCTGCTCCAATATGGCAACTTACAGACGTTTAAAGACAATGAGATGACAAGCAATCTATTTCTTTACGAAAAACATAGTCACGCCTATACTGTAGTTAGACCTTATTGCTTTAAAGTCTAGAATGTCTCCTTTTAGATGATCCATCAAATAGATTGCACGAATGTGAGACTACAGGTAGCAAAATTAAAACACAAGGAAATAATCAGACTTGGATCAAATAATATTTGCAAATAATTAATGTTCTTTGACTTGCTTTAAGTCGAGCACCAAGAGATTTAGACACCTAAAGGTCTGTTATTTTAATTTAATCTGTTATTTGTATCAAAATACACATAATAATCATCTCCCTGTACATGTGCCACATTTGTTTTATTCAGATAGGTGCAGCAGTTCATGAAATACTAGCGAAATGTTCAAAAACTCACGATTTTGAGAAATCCCTTGAAAAAATCCCAGCTCTGCACTGAAAATATTAACTTGCTCTTTGGCCAGTGCACTAATTTTCTCCCAAATTTTACTCAAATCTGTTGAGTTTTGAGATATCTTGCTTACTAATGAATAAACAGACCATAATCATTACCTCCAAGCTAAAGGTGATGTCTCAAGTTCTACCCAAACCAAATACTTTACTGAAACCTGTTACTTTGTTGGGTTTCCTTGCATGTCATTTTGCCACCCAAAGGATGAAATGAAGCAAAAATATGGCCTCAGGTGTCGGGTCTCAAATTTGGCAGCACCAGTCAGGTTCAGCCGGGTCAGGTAGAAGGTTTTCCTGTGATTTTAAAATGATTACTTCTCAGGAATATTCCATTCTTTTCCCAGAATTAACAGGATTTCTTGCCATAAATTAAGATGTATTTAACCACAAAACTGCAGATAATCGTAAATTTAATTATATTAATCATAAAATGGTGTTTATTCCAATTTTCTGATGTTATTCTTCAGAGTACGTGGTAGTAGAACAATAACTCCTCTCAAAAATACACTCTCTTTGAGGTGGGAACAAACACATATTGTGTGATCCTGTCTTTCTTGATAGGGCTGCCTTGTCGTCACTACTGTGTAGAGTTAGTCTGATGAGAGTGCTATTTTCTTTTCACTTCATTATGTATTATTACTACTATTACTAATTTTAGGCTAATATTATTATTGTATTATTAGAAAAACTCTGAGATGTGGGCAGCGATTCAGATGTCCCTGACAAAAGTAGTGTGGAGTTGGCAGTGAAGAAACTACAAAAGGGTTGATAAAAGGTTGATCCAGATATATTACACTAATAAAGGCATTTCAGATGTTCCTGTAGGCATTTTTCTCAGGAAGCAGGAGCAGATGTTGTGCAGAATCCCCAAGATATACCAGAATCTCAATTTTTGTTTTAGGCATGTGCTGAACTCAGTCATGACACAAAACCTTTGCTGTTAGTCCAGCCTTTTGTGACCAGCAGAATACCTGACACTAAAACATTAATCAGGTCTATCCGGTTCTCTAAGCAAGTTCAAAAAACACCAAAAATCATTTCAAATAAAACTTGACCCAAGTCCGGAAAGGACACAGTTTTATATTTTGGGTGGTTATATCTGGGTAGGCGTCATGCAGTCAACTTGCCAACCTCAAAAATGCCCTGTGATTCACATATATCAGCTTTGATACCATTTGTGCCTCAGTGTGTTTTCAGTTAACTGTACATCATATAATACATTTACAATTTACAACTCTACACACATAAATGTAAAACTTGGTCGCAGTCACACTAAAGCCTGAACCTGGAGAATCCAGAGGGTAAAGCTACAGGGCAGATGGAGTGTCGTCTTGTTGCATAGCCCTACTTAAAGTCAACAGTCAGCAGCAACAACACAACTCTATATTGTACCTGTGAATACACAAGCAGGTAACCTCGCCTCTAAACCCTCACACAATACTGCTCTCAGAGGAAAGACGTGAGGAGAAAGGAAACCCAAGACATTTGGGCAAATATGGCAGAGATGAGATATATACTATATGCTTGAGGAGGCAATTGTTTCTGAAAATGTGAATTTTTTTCTGTTGATTAGAAATAAAAAAAATGGCACTTTTCCCCATTCAGAGACCGTTTTCCACCAACTGACTGGCAGTATATTTGAAAGAGAAAGGCAAATGTTTACCACACACCCTTAGGCAAAAGTACAGACACTATTTTTTGACAAATTCAAGACCCTGGCATGCACTACATTGCTTTACTTTGGATCTGTAATTCTGACTTACCTACCACAAGATTCAGTACAAAAAAGTCTCATTTTTTGCATTCTGTCCATTATACCAGAAACAAGAGCTTTGTTCTGTCCATTTTTTCTCAGCTGTGTACATACTTACATCCTCTACTGCATGTTCGAGTCCCTCCGACCCAAAGCCAGGCTGCATCTTAATACATCTTGGAAAACGAGGCACTTAGTATTCAGCCACATAACGTCAGAAAACAGTTGATCTAGTCCCTATGTGCACTCAAAAAATTTACATCTGGTACAATTTACAAAAATGTGATCGTGAAAACTCGGCTTTATTCCCACTCCGACTCATCGCGTCGTTTTATTGTTTTCTAAAGTGACAGTTTGTCACATTACTCACTGTGTTCGTTAGGTGTAGTGGCAGAAGAGTTTAAGAACTAAATTAAATCGTTTTCCTAATATCTGTTCTGGTCAGAATTTGGCGATAACCCTAAAGAGAAGAAAATCATTTGGTGGTAGCATCAATATGATCAAGTTGAAACTCTTGTCTCACTTGAATGGCAAAAATAAACACAATTGATCATAAAAAATAAATAAATAAAAAACTAAATCCAGTGTTGTGAGTAGCCATTAATACCAGGGATGAGGCATTCAGATGGGTCTTAAACAGTTCATCGTTTCACTCAAAGAACGACATTTTCTTTTGTCTTCTGCTCCAACACTGATTTTACTGGCCAAGGCAAAATACTTAAGGGTCTTCAAATGTGCTATAATTTCAGTGCAAGTAAAGGGGGTAGAAAAAGTCATTAGTGTCTTTTTTCCTTAAAGAGTTTGTTGTATAAAAAAGGAGAGTAACACAACAAAGCTGGAATGATTTCTGATCCCCTTTTACAGCACTTCCCACTGGCTTCTTCCTAAATATCTTGCCTTCTGTATTTACCTGCTGGCTTCCTACCAGCTCGCTGTACATCTCTGACAAGCTGCCCCGTCATCAGCTAACATCAACCCCGTTCCAAGGTTTCCTGCCATGTTAGCACCAGTCCTCCTCCTCCCTCTCCCTGAGACTTCCTGTTCCTCTGCTCCCAGACGCAGAGTTGACCCCAAGGGTGAAGTGGTACCCGTTAGGCACCACCCCCGCCCGTCCCTGCGTTGCGGGCGCTGTGACGGACGCAGCAGCAGTTCCATGTGAAGCTGAGGCCGTAGTGGAGGTTGTTCTGGCGGGGCGTGCTCCTCCGTGGCTGCTCACAGCGTCCTGAAAGTCCTCTGCCTCTTCGAGGAGGGCCTGCTGAGAAGTGTCCTTCGGCTGCCGGTTTAAATTAGGGTCTGAACCGATGCGGGTGACTGGTATCGGGGACTCGTCATAGCACCCGAGTAAGCGCTCGTGCTCTGAAAGGCCACGGCTGAAACGAGTCTGGTGCCCCGTCGTGGTGTTACTGGCACCGGACGGGAGAGGCGAGGAGTTGGCGGTCTTGTAGGCCACAGCAGGGCGAGGGGTGAGGGGTGTCTGAGGGAGCTGCCTGCGACCACGGCCGGGCGTGCTCGAACCAGACGGCAACGTCATGGGGACAGCTTTAACCGCACTGCTGCCATGCTGAGGAAACAAAATATGATATAAGGGTTAGGGTTAGGAAGGCGATGTATCAGTGGGTCAATGGGAAGAAAGTAAAAAGTAGTGACAAATGTGAAAAATCTAAAATGTTTATTATGCTTGAACATCATTTACAAAACAATATAAAATAACCAATCCCTGATCCTTTGAGCCTTTTAAGACATCACTTTTTCACAACATTGTGTTTGCTGAAGTGTTAAGGTATTTCTTCATGTACAGTGATGTGAGTGATTAGTATGAATAACATTTGTTATTGTGCTGGACTCAAACAGACTGAATCTCTTATGAAATCATTACTTGGAGTTAAAAAAGCAACTTAACATCCCCTAAAAATCTCCAGTGGTTTAACTTACCCAACTCACCTTGCTGCAGTGATGTAGAAGTGTCCTCCCGTCTTTGTCAGTACACTGTGACATCATTGTTGGGTGTGATTACAGGTGTACACCTCTGACTACACCCAGTCTCACCTACTGTAACTGCACCCAGCATCACGGCTGTTTCAGAGGTGAAACAGGCTTAAGACGTTCACTCAGAGAAGAGTGAAACACTGCTTTTCGGCTTCACTTCCTGCTTGTTTCAGGTTCGTTTTTTTTTTGCCTTCAGTCTTGTTTTAAGGCACATATGACATGTAACTCACCTGTTTGAGGAAACCAGCGTCCTGTCCCTCTCCTGGGGACGTGGATCGACTGGGACCGGCTGATTTGGCGTGGCACTGCTCCCTGCTGCCGTAACGCTCACAGGAGTAGTAGCGCTGCTTCTCTCCTGCAGAGGAGTGGTGCCTCCTTTCATGAGGCCGGCTGCGGTCCCGCTCCCTCGCTCGCTCTCTGGACAAACCTTCAGCTGAAGGGTCGGTAAACGAGCCTGGAGGATGGCAGCATCAAATGAAATGAGATATTTGATCTTTCATCTGAGATGTCACTTATTCGCTGTGAGGAAACGGAGGCAGCACAAACAAACTCAAAGTCTCAGACAAAGTTGAAGATTAAACATGGGTTGCAGTCAAATTAATGTAAATGGACTATTAATGTAAGTGGATAGTGTTAATTATAACCTGACTTTTTAAATAAAGTTGTATTGATTTGCGTTAAATTGAAAAGATATGGACTGAAAGTGAGCACTCTTCATCTCAGCTTATTGATACAATTTATGTGATATTGTGATCCATTTTATCTCCATGATATGAATCATCATGTTTGTCTACTGTGAAATTTATTATACCACTAATAAAGGCAAATAACTCATCTATGTGTGTGTATGTTTTTTTTTCTAGAACTTGGGTGTGAGGCATAAAGCAGAGCATTGTGGTGGAATCGCTTTCTTCAGTGATGGAATAATTCCATTTTTCAGATTAAAACTGCGACGACAGAAACACAGAAGCCTATTCATCATTCTGATGTATCAGATCTGCCTCTAGAATGACCAGCTTTGAGGAGTCAAACTCTCTCTCTGTCTTGTCGTACCTCTCAGTTTAATGGATGTAGAGAGGGCTGCAGGATGTTCTGCTATCTTACCGAGAGGTACCCATAAATCCCTGTGCTGGACCTGTCCGCTGTGGCCTTTTATCTCTGCAATAAAGCCCAGCTGCTGCCCTCCAGTGTTAACACAAAAAACACCCTGCCACCAGCTCTCAGGCTGTAATCGCTCTAGCAGACGACCCCTGATGGCGAACAAAGACTGTGACCACCATCCTTTAAACTCCACAAAATAATATGAACAAGTGATGTTGCTTAATCATCCTCAAAACTATCCATTTTTTGCTTACTACACAAAATCGACCTACAAAGACTTTATTTTTTTGTCCAACTTCCAGATACTATTTTGAAAGTCATTCTTGGTGGGGCATTTATGGACACTCTGACATCTAAGATTTAAGAGCAGGCTCAAGAAAAGTTTTCATAAAATTTCACTAAGAGAAAAAAAAGGATCAAATTGTTCCAAATGATTTGCAATAATGAAAGCAAAAAATATTGAAAAGTAATGGAACAGACCTTTAAAGCAAGTGATGCAATCTGTCATATTTGCTCATTTTTAATGCATCTCAACAGCAAATGATCTAACTCTAGTACGAAAAAGTAGATTGGATAGTGCATTTTACCGATGATCCTAAAGTTCTGCCTGAGCGGGAGACGTGACCTCACTCATGGCAAACAGTCGACGACTGCTGCCGCACCCTGTTCATGTGTCAGAAGTATTTTTAAAACAGGGAATATAGATGAACCTTACAATAGTCCTCCCTGGGGAATCAGATATGTGTGTGCGTATGTCTCTGTTTGCTGTATGTGAGAAGTTAGAATGAGTTGTGTGTGTGTGTGTGTGAGACCCAGCTTGCTTCTCTTTTCCCAAAGGCGAGAAAATACAAATTCAACCTTTTTTCAGTTATACTTTTTTGAACAGTTTGTGAACCGATGACTTACAGCACCTATAAGAGGGCTCAGTCTACGTTTGATAAATGTGACTGTTGAGGTCAGTGGAAACAAAGGGAGCAACCCGTAAAAAAGAGAAGAAAATCCTCAACAAAGTAGATTTTCCTCTCTGCTTATCAGATGGAAAGCCTGACATGTAAAATCCCTGGTTAAAGCGCCGCAGAAACCCCTTCACCTACATAGCCCAATCATGGCATTTTAATCCTGTAAAGAATTTCTGTAGCTATGTTCAGACATCCAAGTGATCTGCAAGGAAAGCCTGGCCTGTTATCTCCGTCTCTTCATGAAAGTGATGCCAAGTTTCTATGTGGATGTTCTCCTTGCTGTATTATATGTAATAATATTGGTGTGTTACATGAATTAATCTCTCAGCAACCTAAAATATGCTCCCTTATTGGACTTGTGAAAATTCTTTGTTCATGAGTTTCAAGCTCTATGTAATGACATTTTTATGGCAACATGTTAACCTTTTCATTTAATTAGTGTTAGAGGTGAGTGCTACAAGATGTAAGGAAGCATGTGAATGAAAACTGCGTAATTTTTGCTGAACAGCGGAAACTGTGGCCACAAGTGGTAATTACAGAGTAATGGGACATCAAATTTCCCTTAATTTCACGAGATACTCTTGAGTCAGTTGCTTATAAATACAGATTTTAGTAGTATGAGGAAGATTGTGATATTTCTTATTTCATTAATTAGTTATAGTGTCACTATTCTCCATTTGTACAATGTAGTGTGACACATATCTGTTTCACAAACTGCACGTCTGGTTACTTCTGGTCATCCTGTTGACAATTCTACAGTAACGTTACCTTCGCCTCCACCTTAGTTAGTTGACTTTTCACAGTTAATTTTGTATATATTGTTAATAATATTTACCGTTGTATTTGTAGCATTTTTGATCATTTTCATAATCACCTCAGTGTCTTTGAATAGCGAGGTTAGCCAGTCAGCTAGCCTAACTGGCTACTAAAATGAAGAAAAGCACTGTCAAGTTCACGAGGAAGGCAGTCAGCTCTATGGAGTTTTGCTCAGTCCCTCTTTGCTCTTCATCGTCTAAGTTCTCCTCCGTAAGCATTCATTCTTTTCCAGCTGATGCTGAGCCTAGGGTAAAGTGGGAAGTTAACATTCGAAGGGAGAGGTTCACCGTCACCAGTTGGTCCACAAGTATAGCTTTACATGAAAGATTCAAACTGAAAGCCACCAAGACTAATTTGGCCGTGGTAGCTTAAGTTAATGGAACAATGTTGGTGAATGTTTCAGTAACATTAACGTTACCCCCACCAACCTCATAATTGAAGATATAGCTGAACACTAGGGATGTCAGTTTCACTTAATTTTGCTTTCAACAGACTGACATCGATTAACCAGTAACTAACCAGTCAATTTTTAAGAAAAGTTGGGATGTAGCGAAAGTTGGGATGTACTGTCCAGCAGTCAGTGGTCAGAGCTAGCTTGTCTAGTTGCAGTGGCTCTCGATGGCATAAGGGCTCAGGCTCGAGGTACTGAACTCTTTCAATCCCTCGCCCTCTACCACACTGATTGGCAGCCTATCAGTCTCAATCATTCAGCACACCAACCGGAAGAAATTATTTTCTCCAGCAGTTAGCATTTATAAGACTGCCAGTTTGTCTTTTTGAGCTCATCATCTGTGACAGTGGTATTTGGCAGCTGTCAAAAGAGGCTTTGGACTTGTTTTCCCTCGTCATGAATTTATTTCCTTCGTGGCAGAAAAACATGTTACACAAGCCTTCAGAAACTGCTGCAGGTTAAACTGGACTAATAAAACACTTTTAGTGCTGACTGACTCTAACACACTCACTGTAAACAGACTTTAAGACACTCGCTAGCCCAGCAACATTAAGGCCACAAACAACCCATAATACAACACTCTGTGTAGCAGTCAGTTTTAGACCGGTACTTTATCAATTCAAAAAGAATATCTGATGTTGAATACATAATTATCTAGCCGTTAGCAGAATGTGTATGCAAATTAACCTACAGACCAACATGCATCAAAAATATTCTCTGCAGTCAACCAACTAATGGTTGACCGTTGACATCCCTACTGGACATACAATTTAAACCCTTTATCCAGCAATGGGTTCAGAGATTTACTGCTCGCTCTTGCAAGAATAGTGTACGTCAGTCACTTTCAGTATTGCCAGCTTTTCCAAGCACCAAGTGTAAAAAAGAGCCATAGCGACCTAACGTTGAAGCTGTCAAAAATCAGCATTGGTGCTACACTGAGTGACTGGCTAACATTACTAACAGACACTGAGGCAATCATCAGAATGATCAAAAATGCTAAAAACACTAAAAAAACACACACAAAATTAACTGTGAATAGTGAAGTAAGATGGAGGCAAAGGTAACATTACTGTAGAGTTGACAGTAGATTGACCGGAAGTAAACAGACATGCAGTTTGTAAAATAGATATACATCACACTACATTGTGCAAGTTAGTTTAGCGTGTTAGCATGCTAATACTGATTAGCACTACACATGACCTATAGCTAATGATGGCGTTTGAGGGAAAGTCAGAGGATCAGTAATTTATTACAATCTATCCTGGGGGACATGAATGGCTGTACCAATTTTCATGGCAATCCATCCAATATTTGTTGAGACATTTCACTCCAAGCCACAAATGTCACCATCAAGGTGGCGCTAGAGGAAAAGTCCGGGGGTCACCAAAGTCAGAGGAATACATCATCTGGAGAATATGAATATCCGTACAGTCGTAATATAAGTTTGTTATTCATTTCTTTTTCTCACCAACAGTGCTGGACGGCTGCATTGATGCAGCTCTGTCCAGGGACTTCTGCTTCTTGTCTTTGTCCTTGTCCCTGCGTCGATGGCAGCGGTGGTGGTGGTGATGGTGGTGGGCTCTGTCCTGGCCCTGGACATGCCCTGGCCCGGTGGAGGACTGGGCCAGTCCAGGCCGTTCGAGGTCATAATCCCTCAGCCCAACCTCCTGGTGGTGCTGCGGCGTCAGCGAGGATGCTGAGCGTCTTATCGGACTGAGGTCGACAATCGGCTGAGAGGGAAAGAGAAACGCAGACAGGTGTGAGGAGAAAGGCGAGCAGAGGAGCGGTGATGGTGGTTTGACCCATACCAGTTGTACTGGATCAACAATATATATACGACACTGACACAAGTGGTGGACGGCAACCTTTTGTCTAAAGACCGACGTTCAACCTGTTCTTCTCCAGACACAGATATTAGAAAGGTTTGAGAAGAATAAATCTGTGACAGTACTTGAATACTTACAGTTACAGAACTTACATCATTTGTAAGCTAGCAGGCGTCTCTGCTAGTGAACAAAGAAGAGGTGGGGTGCGGACAATGGCCTTTGTGGCATTTTATGCTACTACTTCTAACCTTTGGAAGAAGTGTTATCTTTTGTAAAAAGGTAATTCTTACAAATCAACACATTCTGTTCCATTTAAAGGACTAATCCCCTGATCACTGATGTTGTAGGTATCAAACAACACTCACTGCCTGTAGGCTTGAAAGATGGCTTTACAGATATCACATATCATGGCCCTGAGTGGCTATCAGAGGGAATCTTTACATTTCAGTGACTCATTCATAAAATTCATTACAGGAGAAATTTTGAAACGTTTAAACTCACCAGATGAAAGGAAGCTTTATAAACATGATTACTGCTTTGATTAGCAGAACTGCTGCAATATAGCTTCTGGCCACCAGTGGCAGCACTGAGCCATCTGCTGCTGAGGAGCACTCCAGTCAGGAGGTCCTGTGTCATTTTTGATTTTGAACAGTTTGTATGAGGTTTAAGCTCATTTTTTGGTGATGTACACTTATCTGACATTGTTTTTCTGCTTTATCATTTAGAGAATGGCTTATCAGTGAGTTTGTACTTTCAGTCTTCCTCTTGTAACAAACCTTACGATTGCCTGAGCAATTACAATATTCATGTTCCCTCCACTAGCCTAGAATTGGTTATTTGTTCTTTCGCAGACAAAAAACAGCTGTATTCAGCAATTAATTCTAACAGTGACCTGGTTTCACAAATTAACTTTTCACATCACTCCACTCATCATAAACCACTTCTGTACTGTCTGTTGATATGTACAGTATGTTTCAAACAGTCATATATTTGCCAAAATATGACAAAAAATATACAGCTTCAGTGCAACTATGCTCGCTTTTGTTGTTTCTGACTGATGAAAAAAAAAGCATAAACAGTAGTATGATACTCAAAACATTACAGAGTAACTTAATACCAGGCTGAAAAGCTGTGTTTTGCTGCCTTTTCTGCAAAGTTTCAAGCCTGTTTCACCTCTAACCACGACCTGTAAACACATCCAACAGTGATGTCACAGGGTCCTGGAGTACACCTGTACATCACTGCCGCAATTTGAGAAGTTAAACCACTGGAGGTCAACAAAAACAAGATTTTCAGGGGGTGTTAAGTTACTCTTTAAACCTGAATTAACTGATTTATGACCACTTAGCAGCAGCAGACGCATATTGTAAACAGAAGACTAACATATTATTAAATTTTAAGTTGATAAGGCAAACTTGTTAACATGTAGTACAGTTATCTATTAACCATTCCGACAGATATGAAACAACATTAGCATTACCTCTTTTTAGGTCTGTTTTTGGTTTCTACCAACTCCTGACGAAAATATGTTACCTCTTTATTTGCTAAATGCTCCACTATGTTCACCAGCTAATCAATAACCTTGTATGGACGCCTGCCATTTGGTGCTGAGCCAGTAGCGTACAGTGGCACTGAGGTGAGTGGTGACAGTAAACCAAAACAGCTCAAAGATGCTATCACGCTCTATAGAGCTGAAGGGAACTGCAGAGTCAGGTAATAATTCTCTGTGGGTTTGTCACTTCCAGCAACTCACATATAAGTATTGATTACAGTTGCTTTAATATACAGTTGTGTATTCCTTAGTCTTACATTCACCAATTGTCCTTTAGGGGTTAATACTTTGACTAATGCTTTGAGGTCATTGACACTCACCCCACCTAATTCTTATCTTACTGACCAGTACAGCTACCAGGTAACAAACTGATGTGATAGGGAACTGGAACAGCAGACAAGTTACCACCCCACCTACTGGTTACTGCTTAGACTATGTCCAATGATTTCAGTTAATAGATTTTAGTTTCCAAATAGAACAAAATGTATCTGGATTAAGTAACTGTATAACTCACAGAAACCACGAGTGTTGAGAGTTAAATTCCATCCATATGACAAACAAAATGTTGGTAGAGTACTATTTTCATTAATCGCTCTCTCACAGGCAGGTTTGGGGTGATTGTGCTTTTCCTCTTGTTCCTATCCCACAGTGCAGCCTGTAGCTACAGTCAGACAACAATATCACAACACTCAAAAAATATTGATATTACCCAGTCATTTTATCTACTATGCAGTCTTAAAATCTTTCTTTTTAGATAAATGGAATTAATGTTATTAATAAAAAGTAGAAAAAATCTTCTATTCTTTCAAACTACTGTAAGTCTGTAGCTGAGGGGAAGTAAAAGATTCAAGAGATAAATCAGACTTGTTCTGTTTGTTTTTGTTTTTAATCAATGAAGAATACGATTTTAAGACTGACTGTAACATCAAATGACAGAAAAGGTTGGACGGGTTTTGTGGTGTTATTGAAAGAAAATACAGTTATTTCAAAGCAGGAAAGCAGCAGCACTGTCCCTGCCTTGCTTCACAATCACACACACAAGAAAACTACACACTACTACGTTACTACATAACGACACACACACACACACACATTTCACCAAAGTGTAGCACTGTAGTTTGTAGTTAATGGCTGTAAAGCAGGACAGAGTGCCCCGGGTACACATACGAATACTTTTCCAGGGATGAAATCTGCGTATATTTGGTGTGTTGCATGTAGTATATCTATCAGCAATGTCATGGAATGAGCAGCTTATACTGTATACTGTATATGTAGGTGGGAGGGTGTGAACTCTGCACTGAGATGAGAGGAGCACATGGAGGCAAACACAGACATGAGAGAAGAAGAAGGAAAAGAGGGAGAGGACAAGGACGAGAGGAAGAGAGAGAAGAAGAAGAAGAGAAACAGAGAGGTGGCACAACAGGTGGTACATACTGCCAGGTGGGTCCCAGGGGCGTGGCGAGGGTGGCTCCGCTATCAGACAGCACACACAAGAGGGAGGTGGGCAAAACATTAGCAGTGGGCATCAAAATTAGGAGAAAGGGAAGACAGAATTGGAGAGACTCAAGAAGTTAAAGTATATGGCTGGTGATATTCTAGATTTTTCTTATTGTCAACAAATCTCATGAAAAGACCAAAACCAACAATGAATTGATTTACTAACAAGTCTGTTAGTAAGTAGACTTTGGATACACAGACTTGTGTATGATATATCTGATATATCTTGTTTCTCTGTGTCATAGAGCTCAATTGTTGTTTAAAAACTATTAAAAACACATCAGTTAGCCACACAGTTGCATTGGGTGACATGTTCCTTCATTACCATGCACACACACACTGTAGTTTATTTTGAGTCAGTCCCGCAAACACCATCCTGCTGCTGTAAATACTCACTAGAGCACTAAATGTGGATTAATCCACAACTGAAAATAGTCAAATGCTCTTATTTCTGAAACTTTTGCTAAAAACTAGAGTGTCCAGCTGTCTTAGCAAACTACTGAGCCTTTTTAAAAACAGAGTAACACATTGTTAGCTTTGGTCTTTTCACTGGATTTGTTGACAAAAGGAAAAATATAGAATATGCCGGTCTTATCCTTTAAAGAGAAAGAGAGAGAGAGAGAGAGAGCAAAAATGCAACATAAACATAGGGAAAGCACATGTTAAGTGAGGGAGGAGAGAGCAGGGTGAGGGGAGAGAGGCAGACAAAAACACAGAGACAGACAAACAGCGAAGCTAAACAGACAAGATCAGACAGGTGAAACAATCCAGGAAATAGAGAAATGATGGACAGATAAAGCATCTTGACAGAGCAGACAAGAGCAGCTACTGTAACTCGCAAAATGACAGTAAAGAAGTAAACACTTTAAAAATAGATGAAAATAAGAGAAATTCATAAATATAGAAGGATTACTGCTGTCATGCAAAACTCGCTTGTGTGAGTGTGAATACTGTATGAAATGTAAAAGATGAATAATAATAATAATAAGTTTTATAATAATTGTATTGGTGAGATAAACCAAATACATTTTTAACATTTTAAGAATAATATCCTCAGGATTTACAAGAAATTCATTAATTAGATAACCTGTTGCATTTAGATGATCAGGTTAGTGCATTAAAGATCATAATTTTACAGAGAATATAATACGTTTCTCGTCCATTGCAAAATACAAAAGGACTAGATGAAGTGTATTATTTGAATGGTTTGAATTGTCTGACCAGGACAATTAAAAATCAGGAGTTTTGGAATCAATACAAACACTGTGGATTTCTACTGTCAAACAATATTCTGATATCAGATTATAATTTCTACTTTAACACAAAATATTTTTTGCACTTGTTTGTGTGTCAACACTGTCAGATTGAATATTCATTAAAAATATAGTTTGAGTCATTATTATATTTGATATCTCAGTATTTGGCCAGTAAAGAATATAAAGGAATAGTTTTGGACATTTTGGAAAAAAAAGGCTAAATGCTAAATAATTTGCTAAAGTTCAATGAGAAGATCAATATGACACTTAGAGTATGTCAGTCTGTTAAGTATGGATTTCTAACAGGCAGGCACTTAGCCTTCCTGACTGTAAGTACAAACAGAAACATGAAATCAACAATTTATGGTTTTAGGGGGAGCTAAATATTTCTTTTTCTTGTAACTACTGTATTTCTCATGCTATGCTAGGCTAATTGCCTCTAGCTCCATACTTAACACAAACATGAGTGTGGGAAAAGTCTTCTCATCTAACTTTCATAAAGACAGCAAACAAGTATATTTCCCAAAATGTTGATCTGTTCCTTTGAGAAAAGATTCATCTGAAGGTGGTAAAACAGCACTGAAGGTAGGCTGATACAAGCTCATTCATTTTCTGCAAAATATTCATCGTTTATCCATGTCTATTTATACAGAATGTTTGTATTTTATTGTATTTTTGTAATTAAATTCCTGTCATAAGTCCAGCACACCTGCTGCAGCTAAACTGCCCATTCAGTAATCCAGCTAATGACATTAGTGAGAGACTGTTGATAATTAATCTGATAATAAGGTTGGTAATAATCAGTCAAGATCAAAGTGTGTAGCAGGCAGGCCTTCATCGTTACAGATACTTATGTCCCTATCTAACATAACAGTGTTCTCTTTGTCTGTAGCAGTAATTTAACTTTCTATTTCCAATAATCAACAGATTTACTATATGTCTTCCACCTCGCTGAATCCATCTCTATTCTGAATCTCCCTCTCAGTAAAAAAAAAAAAAAAGTGAATTTGTCAGACTGGAAAGGTCAGGGTGAGCAGGATGAACTGATGTGGGCTGACAGAGAGCGATTCTATTAGCTTATAGCTTCTCTCACTAACCCAAAACCACCCAGAAGCCTTTTTCAGCCCTTTTCAAAGTCTCCTATCTCAGCCATTGGTTTAATTATCATAAAAGAAAAACTAAGGTATCCACAGTGTCTGTATTTTCCAAGCCTGATATTATCAGAAGAAAAAAACAAAACAAACAAACTGTGAATAAACCAAAGATATATTTTCTGTGAGCAGTAAAACAAGAAGCAAAGCATCATGAGCACTGAAGCTTACGTAGTACTCAGCATTCAGTCGGGGCAGAGACGCTGCTCTGCAGTGGCCTTCTAGGCCAGGATGTCCCTCTGTGTCTGAGACATCCTCCACCTTCTTCATCTCAACCAATTCCTGAAAGAAAAAGAATGACTATACATGTGGAGGCAACACATATGTCAGATACAGTAAATTGTAAATGTAAAATAACATTTAGTAGATGGAGTTTTCTTGGTGTTTGTGTACCTGAGGTCTGGTGGAATATGGCACATCCTCTGATTGGCCTCTCTGTAGTTTCCTGCGGGCTTTGGGCCTCAGTGCTGCCTGAGAAACATCTCCAGACTGGGAATGTTTTATGGCACTCCTCTGGTTAAGTCTGTATACAACACATAAGAGCTGTGACTGTAATACTGGTGCTTATCAGTGTTGTAGGATCAGATAAATTGGGATAAATTTAGGAAATACATTTTTTTGGTATAACAAAGAACTGTGTATGGTTTCATAACATTTTTACCTCAGTGTTTTAACAAATTTTATTTTTTCTACTTTCCAGGTAGATGTTGCTATCCATTCATTTCTGAACAGTGTGTAAATCAATTAGCAGAATCTGGAAAGTTGCTTGAGTTGTGCAATCCATCACAGTGAAAATCAAGTTTATGTGAGTCTGCACTGTATATCTCACAACTATAATGTAGCTGTGTCATGTATATAGAATGCATTCATCATCTGAAGTAATTTGTCATTGTAATGCTGTTCCTGCTTAGACACATTAACTCATTCAATCTAGATTGTTATTGTAGCAGGTGTTTTTATGGTTCTATGGTATGTTGTTTTCCTACCACTGCTATGGTGATGATAACAGCAATTTTTGTTATTCCCTCCATCTGACACTCAGGTAAAGGGAACCAATCACTGCTTGCCTGGCAGATATCTCAGACTGGATGTCAAGGCAGCATCTAAAGCTCAACCTCACTACTGACATTAGTGTGGTGATGCTAACTTGAACAGCAAGGAACCTAGGTGTGACCCGGGACAATGAACTATTGTTTTTGGCAAACACTGCAGCAGTAGAAGTCTCCTGTAGATTCTTCCTGTACAACATCAGGAGAATTCCTCTTTTCTCACTAGAGAAGTAGCCCAGGTTCATATGCAGATGCTTGCTATCTCCCACCTGGACCAGTGCAACTCCCTCCTCGTTGGAGCCCCTGCAGTGGCAGACTCAGGCTGTCTCAGGGGTAGAGGTGAAAAAATATATAGGATACCAGATACATTTAATGGGCCCCCACTTCACAATGTTTTTCTCCCATACAGTACATCCTATAGGGCACCTTTTTTCATTGAAAAGGCACCAAACATTAAATTGCACTTTTTTTTGTTTTTTGTTTTGTTTGTTTGTAGGGTACCATGAGGACCAGATTGTCACACATAGAGGCACTCTATAGGGTGTTTCATCCTGATTTACCCATAACTAGACATTTTAAAAGGCATTTTATCATAATGAGGGGTCAACTTATACTGTGGGGGAGTCTTCGAGGACATTTTATCATAATGAAGGGGAGTCTTCGAGGACATTTTATCATAATGAAGGGGAGTCTTAGAGGGCATTTTATCATACTGTGTGGGCAGTCTGCATCCAGTTCAAGACTCTGGTGTTGGCCTACAGGGCAGTGAAGGGGACTGCTCCTTCCTATGTCCAAGCTATGGTCAAACCCTACACTGTCACGCAACATCGCACTGCTCTGCCTCTGGACGATTGGCCGCCCTGTCACTCCAAGGACCGCTGCGACTGCTCATCTCTGTTAAGGCTGTTTTCTGTTCAGGCCCGCAGTGGTGGAATAAACTCCCCACTGAAGTCAGGATGGTATATTCATTTCCCATCTTCTGCACCATGCTGAAAGCCTTTTGAGATTACAACTCAACAGTTTTTGATGATATCTAGCTATTGCTCTGCACTTATTTTAAGTCACTTTGGACATAAGCATCTGCTACATAAATGTAAAATTATAATGTTAAAAATGTATCTGGAAAGAAACAGTTGACAAATATCTGTATAATGCATTATTATCTTTTCTAAAGCCATTTTGGATTTAAGGAATTATTCGAAGGATTATTCCAATTAAATAGTGAGGAAAACATTTTCTTGTACTCGAAGGTCATACTGCAGTATCAAGTAAACAACAGTTCCAGCCTACGTTGTGAAAATATTGTTTGTGCTGTACAGGACAGAAAAGACAGCCACTCACAATGCGTCCCTGTTAACCAGTGTGGCGGTGGTTGTGGGCTGGGCCTCTGACTTAGCCTCTGGCTCAGGTTGGGGTGTCAGGGGCTGTTTGGGGCTGGAGAATGGCGGTTCCACTTCCTGTATGTGAGTGAGGGGCAGCACGGGACGGAACAATGCCCCCAGTTTACTCTGCAGGACAGAGACACATAAATGGAGTCACTGAACTGACATTGTGTCTTATTCTAGTGAAACAATCATGGCTGGCAGCATGGTGACTATTTCATCACTTAACTCAGTCAGAAATGTTACCATGAGATAAAAATCATTTATTAGGAACAGTGGGTAACGGAATTTGTGTATGGGACAACACCCAAGACAACAGAGACATCAACAACAAACATCTAGTATTACACTACAATAGAATACCAAACTTCAAAAATGACTGTACAGTCTATGTCAAACAGAAATGGGAGAAGGAATCAGGCCTGAATATATCTGAGGATGATTGGAATGACAATTAGGAAACCCAGGCTAAAACTACCAACTCAAGATCCTGGCAAGAGCTCTGCTGGAAGAACATAATACACTATTTTGTGACTCCAAAACTGAGATTTATACAATGTGGTGTGATAAAAACAATGGCTGACCATTTTCATATATTTTGGGCTTGCCCTTTAATTCTTTCATATTGGCGAGAGATTGCTGAAAAAATAAGATAAGAAGATAAAAATAGATAAACAATTTTTGGAACAGTTGACCACTCTTTTGTCACATTATACCTGGGCAAAATCATGGCTCAGGATGAATATCTCTAAAACAGACTTTTGGCTGCGAGCAAGAAAGCCATCACATAGAAATGGCTGCAAGTAAACCCTCCATCAAAGGACGACTGGACTACAGTTGTCAACGAGATATATTGTATCTGATCTTTACCTTAAGGCTACAGTATGATCAGTATGTAAAATACTGTAAAAATGGACTACATACTCTACATTATGTAGGTAATTGAAAGACCTTGTTCTGTTATGTTGCCCATACCAAGCCATTCAGTTAAATTCAGGAGCTAATGCTGTAAGAGAACACTACAAAGAACAGCCTGAGAACCTTGAAATAAGACACCTGATTCACTGGTCGGCACTAAAAAATCATTTTACACATAATCCCAGCTAGATTCTAAATCACCTTAGTGAGTAATAGAGTTAGCAGTTCCTGCCTAAACCACCGCTGAGCTGTTGCCAACATACTATACCTGAGTTGCTCCTGAAGGATTCTGCTGCTGGAGCCTCTTGGCACGATTCTGCTTATAGTAGTCAAAGATCATTAGAGCTGCGTAGACTTTCCCCACAGTCAGCTCATTGTCTAAAAGAGGAGAGGGCACAGTAAGAGACAGTTCCTCTTTGAGGGCAGTAGATGGCGCCAGATGAGCAGAAAAACAGCAAGCACAGCACCACACTGTAAAAATGTTATTAAGTAATTTCTGTCTTTTATTGAACCATCAAACTGTTGTTTAAATTACTGCACTAGAATAAAGAAAAATATTATAAACAAGTGGAAATGATCTCATTGCACCAGCAGACTTTTATACCTGAATTGAGAAAGTAAGGCTTTTGCAGGCTCAATAACAGACAAAAATCTCCATTTTACCACACAATTTTCATCTATCTCGTTCTAAAAGTGTTAAAACTTAGAAAATCTGCCATTGTAGTATGATTATTTCAACCAGTTTCCAATATAAAAGACCCATCTACAAGTATCTGTGTCAGTACCTGAAAAAAAGACAACCTTGACATCAATACACTAGAAAAAATAAACTCAAATCTGTAAAATTCTTGAATTAATTTGCACCTGAAATAAGTTGTTTGATCACCAAAAATACGACTTTTAGGACTCAATAACAGACTAAAATTACCAGCAAAGGACATTTCTGCGGTGTTAACCCATGAAAGATATAAAATATTAGAAATGAAGTTAGAAAACAGGAAGAGGTCAAGTGGAAAGCAAGCAACTGGGTTTCAGTAGAACCCATTGACTTACATTTATGTGGTGTCACCAGCAGGTCGACAGTCTTCTGCGACAGGTTGGGCCAGACTCGGTTTATCTCCCTCTTCAGGTCAACATCGCATAAATGCTGCGCCAGGACCCCTGGGGACGGACCCACAAACATGTCAAATCAAATCTGCACCACAGCAATCAGCATCATTCACATTAACATAAGAGACGTCAGTCTGGCCGCAAGGGATTCTGGATTTTGTAGTTTTAGTCTCTCACCAGACGCCAGTTTGATCTCCAGGGCTGTGCGAATCAGGGCCATCAGCGTGGAGGTGAAATGCACCGTGTTGTCATCGGCAATGGGCATGTTCATCTTAACCAATCGCTGAGAGGAAGGGAAGCAAAAGAGTAGGGGCCATGAACCAGCAACAATCAATCTACAGCTCAGAAATGTACTTGCAAGCCAAATTAAAAGGAAAGTTGTCTCAAAATGTGGTTCTTTGTATAGTTGAGTCTAGCATACATACAAACTTTATCAGTGATATAAAAAAACTGGTGAAGAATATCCACAGTCATGTGCTAGGGCTGCAACTAATTATTACTTTCAATAACAAATAACCTTTCAGTTATTTTTCTGATTAGTCAATTAATGGTTAAGTCTATAAATTATCAGAAAAGAATGAAAGATGCTAATCAAAATTTCCAAAAGTACACAATGACATTTTTGAATTGCTTGTTTTTTCTAACCAACAGACCAAAACCCAAAGATATTCAGTTTAGAATATCTAAATAATAATAGAATAACAGAGAAAAGCAGCACATTTGAGAAAGCTGGAGTAAGAGAATGTTTTGCATTCTTGCTTGATTGCTTGCTTAATTTCCTGTCAATTTATTAATTGATTGCTTCAGTCCATGTAGATGAAGGCCTCGGCCTCTGTGACCACTACACTCTCTGACTCTTATTTTAAGCTAATAGCACTAAACAGATGGAAGCGCGGAGCTCTGTGCTGTTTATGGACGCTACTGTTGCTATGAGATTATTGTAAATCCACTGGAAGTGTAGCTCACTTCTGCTAAAAGCTAAAATATGATTAGCTTATGATACTAAGCATTGTGAGCTCTGTGTACATGCTAAGCTCTCACTGCTGCTGTGAACATGCTGCAGCACGTCCTTCTTTCTGAAAATACTAACTTAAAGAGGCCTGAGGAGAAAAGATAGGACACACAGCTCTGGAACAGGAGTCTGACAGAAGACTATCCATCAAACTATTATTACACTTTAGACACTGGGAAACATAAAAGGACTGTCTGTCCTTCTGTAATACAATATTCACATGCCATATGTACATATTAGAGTTATGTGTAATACTATCCTTTAACAAGTAATTATATATCTGTAACTGAGTTGTGACAACCATATCTTCTTAAAAAAAAAAGAAAAATCTACCAGAATAAGACACATCCCCGCACTTGAATCAAGAAACTGAAACCTGATGTCAGGATATACTTTTGATTTTGACAAAGGATTAATCGTTTCAGTCATTTATCAAGCAAAAATGTCAACCATTCTCTGGTGTCAGCTTCTCAGATATGAGGATTTGCTGCTTTTCTCTGTTTTATATCATAATACTTTGAATATCTTTGAGTTTTAGACTGCTGGTCAGACAAAAGAAGGCATTTAAACATGTCACCTTGAGCTCTGGGAAATTGGGATCATGTGATCACAGATCTAAGTTTTAACTATTTTCTGATATTTTATAGGATAAATTATTAATTGGTTAACAGAAAAAAGTTACAGTAGATAGTTGAAGCCCTGCATTCCAGTGCAGTGAAAAGGATTAGTAACAACAACTGGGCAGCCAAGAGGCTCAATTATTCTGAATTAATCAATATTTCTACAGTAGGTTGTAAAACTTATCAAAAGCATCAAAAGGTATCAAAAGACATTCAATGTAAAAAGTAGAAACTGATCAGCATAAATCCACCGCATGCAGGGCTACTGGATCAATGCTGCATTTAAATGATTCATACACACATGCATGTTTGAATTAGTACACCACATTCACAGTGAGACTGGAGGGGTGGTGGAGGCATGTGCGGGATACAGAACTTCTAATTTTAAAAACATCAAGAGCCAATGGAATAAAGTAAAAGCAAAAGCCATCAGAAGAAACATCTGAAACATTTGAGAAAAAAAGAAAAACAATAGCTGATGGTTGCCATTTTCTTTAAGCCGAGTGGAGGCAAAACAGAGATGAGGAAAGAGAGCAAGTATATTCACTCTGGGAGCATAACAATACAGATGAAGAGATGGAGAGAAGAGAGACAAGGAACAGAGGAGGAGGAGGAGGAGGAGGAGAAGGAGGAGGAGTAGGGGAAGTAAGTGCCTTAGCTGGAAAGCATCTACGCAAGTAAAGTCTTGCATCTTTTTCCCAGAAACAGAGAGCAGAAGAATGGCAGCTGCAGACATGAGCAACAAATAAATAAAGAAACACACCTTCAAAAAGCACACAATGCAAGGGGACACATGCTCGCAGACTAAGACTTTAAGATGCACACACACACACACGTGTGCACACAGTGAAGAGAAGTGGAAGAGAAGCTAAAATTCCCTAGAGACGGTGAAAGAAAGATCATTCAAAAGAGAGAGTGAAGCTTAGCCTGAAGACAGAACATGAAACTGGAAACTAAAGGGTAATGGGGACAACTGTGACTATCAGGGGAAGATGTGTTCATTAAGACGGGAGGTTAACAAGGAGCGTGATCAATGGCAAAGAGGACTGGAGAAAAAAATAGAAAAATAGGGATGGGAGAAAAAAATGCTAGCCTTGCTCTCAAGAGCACTCCTGCTCTCTGTGTCTCTTTGTTCACGTGTTTCCCTCTCGATTCACAAAAACGAGAGTTATATTTGGAGATGCGACCACGTCAGACTCAGACATTTTTAACTGGGGCAAGGGCAGGGCTGCTTTAAATGTAATTCATTTAGACAGCTGTGCATGCACTGGAACCACTCACATTAAGTCTGCATGCTAAGAGGTAAGCAGCTGGCACAGGGACTACCTGAGGACTGCTGAGCTGTATACTAGACTCCCACTTCACTATCAGTCAAGTATCATATATAATCATGGGACATGTGTGCCAGGTTGCTCTGGTGAAAGTGTTCTAAATGATACTACAGAATCCTGCAGGTTTTAGAAATCACTCAGTAAATCCTGGATATGAACCTAAATGTAATCCTACTTCTATGATCAGATTTTGGCCATTAGAGGGCAGAATAACACATCCAGCAGACACAGAGCAACTTCATCATTCATTTGGAGTTGCATTTCTGTCCACCTGGCATATCCAAGTCCAATATTCTTGTCTGTCTTTTTCAACTCTGGTTTTGGTCTCCACTAGCCCCATTTGTGACTTCAGCATTTGCTATGTTACTCCATGATTCAGCCACACAGCCAGGATTCCCCACTCAAACCTTTCAGGAAACAAGACTAAGAGTCTACATCTACACTAGGCACAGTGGGGCTTTTAGCTACATGCTAATGTCAGCATGCTAACATGCTCACAATGTCAGTGTTAACACGCTGATGTTTAGAAGTTAATGTTTACCATGTTCACCATCTTAGCTCACCGTGTTAGCATGCTAACATTTGCTAGTTAGCACTAAACACAAAGTACAGTTGAGGGTGATGGGAATGTCATGGTCATTAAACAAAGGATCAGATAAAGTGAAAGCTAGACCTGATGATGGTGCTAGAGGAATGGTTAAGGCATAACCAAAGTTGTTCCAATTCATCCTGAGGGGAACATGAATGTGTGTACCACATTGCATGGCAAACCATCCCATAGTTGTCGAGACATGAAGCACAAATGTCTGAACTTCATGCTAGACGAAAAGTCAGAGGATCTACAAATGTCTATAGTCTGCTTTGAATAATAAAATGTCTGCATGGGGTGAAATGAACATCTACTGTAAATGCGCTCTGCTTTTCTTCTTTGCTGGATGTACATTAAGTCCACTGCATTAGTCTATGGCAGGCTGTGGCAGTGCCTAGTGTCTGTGGAAAAACTGGATTTAAACATTGGTTTTTCCCTGGGAAAATATTTTATCATTTCAGGCAGACTCTAAAAATTTGTGAGTTTACAGAAATAAAAATATGAAGATACACCCTGGGCTGAGTAACAGGTGGGAAATAAATATTTCCCCCCATGAGTTTTGCATTAGGAACACAGAATCAAAGAGCGTCCTGAAGTCATAAATCGGGCTAAGACTCCACAAACTCCTGAGAGAAATATCTGGTTCTTTAGTTGATAAATATTCGACTGTCTTCACCAGCTAGTCACTAACTTTGCCATTTGGCTGCTGGACAGATAGCGTACAGTGGGTTCATCAGAGCTTGTTTGCTGAAAACTGCTTCCTGCTGCAGCTGGAAACTCACTGAGATGACTTTGTGGAGATATGGCAAACATTATGGTTTTCCTCAACTCAGTATTACATGGCCCTACAGTGAAGAGAGGGTAGAACAAACCCTCACAGAGCAGGACAAGGCCACAGAGCTTCACAGATAAACAGAAAGAACAACACAACAGCAGGCCAGAAGATACTGACTGTGACACATTGACAGAAGCCAGAAGATGTTTGACAGGTGGAAGCAGGGAACCAGCAGTGACTGCAGGAGGGAGCGGAAGGAAGAGGAAGGATTGATTCTACCTTATAGGCGACTCGAGGCGGACATTTCTTTCCCAAACCTAGTGGAGGGGACATGTCACGAAGCATCTCGTACATATCACGGTAAGCCATACGGCCGCTTCCCGGGGGGAAAGATGGTAGGAGACCATGGAAGGAGGAATGAAGATTTCCCAGGTGAGATGGTGTAGGGATTAAAAGGGGAAAGGGGAGTTTCATTGTAACAGAAAGTGGCAAAATACAAAAGAGAGAATGGGAGAGAAAAGAGAGGAAAACACAGAAATCCTTGTTAATGAGATTTCCAGGATATCATGATCTGGAATCCTCGTTGGCTTTGAGGATTCAGGAGAGGATCCCAGAGGAGGAAGGACGGGAGGATGCTCCGGAGGATCCTCTGGAGGATCCCCTGTACAGGGATGCTGGATGGAGGGATCCTAGTAGAGGGTATGCATTTAGAAATGAGAGTGCATTTTGTGTGAAAGGAATACTCCACCGAAAATCTTTTGAGAATCAAACACTCACCCTGTCTGTAATGTAGGTGTGAAAAGTGACTCTGAAAAGTTTGTGGCTTGGATTCACAGTAGCTACAATGGATTCCAATGGCAACCCAGCTTTATGGCATAAAAAGTATCAAAACATCCATTAAAACTTCTCCAACCACTCCTGCAGCATAACCCACCACTCTGCCAGTGACCCTTGTATTCACTATGTCCCCAAAAAATTGCCACTTTTTCAATAGATTGCTAAATACACTAAGTTTCAGCACAACTAGGAGGCAATAATGTGACACAGAAGTAGTGTATTTAGCTCTGAGAGTTTTGAACAAACTTTTAAAAAAAATAACTTTAATTTACTCTATATGTTATTCACACACAGAATATGTGGATGGATAAATGAAAAAATAGCAAATTACTAGAATAAATGACTTTCCCCTTACATGAACATTCATGTAAACCATAAATCTGTTACACATATAGTGAATATGGTTCACTAACATCACAAAGGACTCAATCTATTATCATATTTTGAGTCATTACGTCCAATAAAAATGAAAAAGACTTGTATCAGTAAATTATTGTTGTGCTAGGAGACAGTCAGCTCAGCCAGAAAAGCAACAAACAAGAGAATTTCATTGGACAATCTCTTATGTCCTTCCATGACTGTTGTTCTTCTTGACACAGTGCATAAATGTGGCTTTTGGAACACACTGAACACATTGAAGGGAGAAGTGGAGTATGCTGCAGGGGTGGTTGGAGATATTTTATGGTAATTCTGATGGATTTTTTTGTTTTGTTTTGTTTTTGTTATTTTTCCAACACTCAGGGTCACTGGAAACCATTATAATCCAACCTGACTACAGTTATAGCCCTTCGCAAAAGAGCAGATACAAACTATTCAGAGCCACCCTCCAAAGGGTTGGTATCTTATACTCAAAAGATAGATTTTCGGTGGAGTATTCCTTTAAGATGCCCTCTGTTTCTGCATGCTAAGAGACATCAGCAGTAACCAAAGTGGAAACAAAGCACACAATGCTCTTTTTACTACCCACTCTTCTTTCACTCCTGTGTTTAGAAGCAGGAAAAAAAAACTTAGACATCACATCTGATGCCTTTTGTTTGAGCCTGACTTGCGGCATTGTTTCCTGCACTCGCCATGGTTACCTGCCAGCTGGTTAGTGGAGGATTGATGCATGTTTGTATGCATGTGTGGTCGGGTCATTCTCTGGTAGCGCAGGGAATGAGAACAGACATTCACAGTCCGAAAAACCATCACAGTCCCTTAGAAAATCAGAGGACTGTGTGGGAGTGCAAACCTTATAAGCCACCCTGTTAGGGCACTTCTTCCCCAGGCCCAGGGGAGGCGAGATAAAACGCAACAATTTGTACATATCCTGATAGCATATCCTCCCGCTGGAAAAGATAAAACATGTTCAAGAGATTAGGTCACAGGTTATTCCATTACATCTATCTATTATTATCTATCCATAATCTGTTGAAGAGCGTTAACATTAAGTAACGGCATTTATTTTTTGTTGGTCTAAAAGAAGTCAAATTGTATACATTTCTAGTATGTCCCTCTAAAACCCCCAAATTCCCAGAAAAAATGAAGACATGGCAAGTGTTCACTATAAATGTAAGTGGTCATTGTCTTTTGCATGTGTAAGGAACATAAAAACGAAGTGAAAATCATTTAAAGTAAGTATCAGTGAAAACCTAAATATACTCCTTGCTGCAACCTGAGATAATGATGAAAGCAGTTAAAAATATACTGAATGTAACTGCAGGTACCTCTCTGAGAGCAGCTCATCTATATTCAAAGGAATAAATAATAATTCCTCCCCTGTAATGTCTGTCAGGTGATGGCAATTTCATATTTCACATCTCACACCTCTTCTGGAGTCCTGACTCACTGACAAGGCTCCTGTGACGCATTCGTTTAAACTTAATAATAAGCCTTGTATAATCTGAGCCAGATTACGCCTCACTGTCTCACTCAAAACTTGTATTGTCCTTTAGTCAAGTTAAACAGTGTCTGTGTAATGGGCATAGAGGTCGCTGACATAAACCTGCCCCTGTTGATTGGATAGAAATAGTTTTTCTTCACTCCACAGTGACAGACTGAGGAGCTTTAGAGCCCGCCGGCTTAGCGGCGAGGAGGCCTGGGTGGACGCCAAGCAGAACACTGGATTTACATGCATCAGTCCGGCCAACAGGGGGCTCGTCACCATCCTCAGCCGACACTCTGGGCTCAGGCTTAATGTCATTCACCCGCCGCTGCTAAGACAGGATTTTTCCAGTTCCACGTCACAGAGTCATCCTGCTGGAACTCAGAAGCCATTCTTAGAGTTTCCTGTCTCCTAGCCTCCTTCTCTTCCAAAACCCCGCCACCCCCACCCATTCACCCACCCCCACACTGACAAATGTAACACTGACTCTGGCTAACACTGGGGGCTATAGCTGTACCACTCAGAGATCAGCAGAAGCACCTACCAGGCAGCAGGGTCGTACTCCGCCCACACACGGATGAATTCATCAAGGTGATGAGGCCCCAGGATGGAGGCGTCCCTGGTCAGGTACTCAAAGTTGTCCATGATGACAGCGACAAATAGGTTCAGCATCTGATGAGTGAAAACATGACTTAATATGGCTTGGCTAGTTTAAAAATGTGTGAAATTTGTATTTAAAAAAAAATCAATAATACAAATATCTAGGTGAAAATCACATGACATTTTCTGTGCATATAGTATTTTTTTCAAATTCCAAGTTCAAGTTGCAACTAGTTGTTCACTAGTCAAAACAAGCAAAACCACCAAATGTCTTTATAGCATCTTTCAGTCAGAGCCCAGAGTACACATCACTGACCAGGAAGGAACAGAGGAAGATGAAGGAGACAAAGTAGAAGTAGGCGAAGTCACTCCCACACTCCTTCCCCACTGTTCCTGAGAGCTTATCACACGGCCGGTTACTGAGACATGATAACATGATCTCGTGCCACGCCTCGCCTGTCGCACTCCTGAAGCAAACACAAATCACAGTAGAGGTACACACACAAACAAGTACACAAAGTCAATGTAAACACTGTGGAACAATGATGGGAGCGGGAGTTACTGAATTATTTGTGGTGCCAGAATTTTTAGAACAAGGAAGCAGGATTACCTGAAGAGGAGGGTCAAAGCCTGGAAAAAGGTCTGGAAGTTGTTGTGGTGATTGATGGCGGTCTCTTCATTCAGCTCGATGTTACCAAACACCTGAGGCAGCAGGAGAGCAGGTGGTGTTTAATGAGTACAAAGCCCAGAATTTAAATCCATACACTACTGTTAGCATGAACTAATGAAGCACAGTGACTACAATACAATACTTCTTCACAAGCCTCAAACAGAGAGAGCCCCAGCCCATACCTACATCTATAAGACCTAATCCAACTGAACCTTACTGATCCCAAATTTAAGTAGCCTATCAAACCTGACCAGAAACCTGAAGCTTTACAGAAAAAAATGTCCCAAACCTGAACAGGATTGGATTTCGGGGTGGGTAGAAAAAAACTAAGTGGGAAGATGTGTTTATACTGTATATATTTTTCATTTTCTTCATTCATTTTATTTTATAGTAGTATAATAATAATAATATATAGTATTCTATGTATTAATACAGCATGTTATGCATACCATAGTTTGTTTTTGAATTGTTATGCCTGTATGGTAGCCCTTGTATGAACTGCTTTAACAGCACTGTACTTAATTAGACTATTGTCATGTCAATAAAGCAAATTAGAGAGAAATTTCCCTTTTTGTTTTTCTGAATCAATGACAATTATGCTAAAATCTGTATCTGTAATTAGTTCTTTTATGTACTATCTACTGCTATTTTTTGTGTACACATTGTATTCAATGTGTACATTCCAATAAAGCTTCACTGATTTGAATTGAAAATGAATTGAGAAAGACAAAGAGTAGATAACTGACACAGCTTGTGATTGCATTGTTGTAAGTCCAGTAAAACTGCCCAGAGGCCTCTTTTTAAATATTTATTTGCCCCTTGGCATGTCCATTCTGCTGGTCTATATAAACTATCTGCTGGGCCCAGGAGACCTCTGGCAGTTGTCAAATATGTTTGTAGCATTTTGACCCCTACCACAGCAACTAGTTACTTTTTCAGCACAAGCACTAAAACAATCTCACATGAGAGGAATAAAAAGTAGTTAATCTTTAAACCTTTATACCTATAAAAATGTAAAAAGGATTCTATCTCTTTGTAGACGGAGGGTCACCACAATTATATATAGTAACAGTAATATGCTAATTTAATGGTGGCAATTAAAAAATACCATTAGGTTACTTTTAATTTATAATTTCTTTATCTTCCTTTTTATTATGAATAAAGTTTAGGTGACTTACTGCTGTGAGGCTCTGGGATCTAAAGGTTGAATCAACAGGAGGTGGACAGAATTAAAATAACGCCTCTTCAATATTATGCAATCCAAGGCAGAAGCCCTGCAATACATACTGGGTTTGTGAAGCTTACAATATTAAATTTTCATTGACTGCGTCAGAGATGCGTCAGTTCAGCTTTATGGTAATTTTAGAGGTAGATGTTGGTGGTGTTGTACTGGAGGACAAAATACAAAACAACCCCACAATAAATGCAATCTGACACAACAGCACAAACTAAGGCCTCACAAAGGAATTGAATGGATCCCTAATCTACAAAACCCCAAAACATTTGAACATTATTAGGCTTATAAAGGTAGTTTATATTTGTTGGATTAATATTGTACAGATGATACTTTTATTGTCCCATTTCTTTATCTGTCTCTAGAGGAGAGGTAGCCTCAGTTTGTGTTAACAGCTGATATTTAAGCCCCTCCATGTTGTCCAATTAGATCAATACTCACCAGCCATAAAAGCACATTGTAACAGGATGTGTGATCACTGTGAGGCCCAATCTGTGATCAGCACAGTGTCATACAGCCCTAACCATCACATAAACAGAGTCTAGGAGGTGTAACTGTAAAATATTTAGCTAAGTACTGGTCACAATTCCTTAAAAACTGATTTAAGGTGACCTTCTCAAAAACGTGTATGTTAAATGTTGTTTTTATGTTAAAAATGACTATCAACTAGTATATCGTTATCATATCTTTATATAATTAAATATCAGTATCAGTATCAGCCTCAAAATATCCAGTATCGGTCTGGCTTCAGTCAGGACCGAACAATTTCATCACTTATTGTAAATCAGTTCAATGCCTCCAATGCTTTAAACTAGATAACGGATAAACTAACCACAAATAAACACATTAGCCAAGAGGAGTTTTGCATAACAGCATTCTGTGTTATTATTTTCTTGTTTCTTGTTGTCCTGTATTATTGCTCACAAATTAAAAAGTCATTCTGGTTCTTATTTTTATTGATTTGACTGCTGCTCAGGTTGAAATTGAGTGGAGCTATGCTAGGAATTACTGTACATGAGGTCACCAAACATACACAACCACTACTAATAATAAAGGTATGAGTTGTCCTGCCTTGGTGCAACAAAACTAATAGAAGAATCAGAGAGATGCTAATAAAGCAGTCTGCAGATTCCCACACAGTCCTGAGAAGGGGTCTAACTGACAAAGATAGGTAAAATCACCTGTTGGGGTGAACCACAGGTGTACCTGTATAGGGATTTTGAACGATGTGTTAATGAAAAACGCACACTTTCAAGTAAGCATCTAACCCTGAATCATTAAATTCAGACTTGCTTTAGTCTAACTGGTCACAACTTACCTGCATTCCAATGATGGCATAGATGAAGAACAGCATGGCGATGAGCAGGCAAACATACGGCAGGGCCTGAAAACAAACACACGAATACACATTAAAGACACTGAGAGCACAAACATGTTACATGTTACCTCACATACACTCCTCTCTCTCTCCTACGTGTACATACACACACACACACACACACACACACACACACACACACACACACACACACACACACAAACAAATCCGATTTTCCAAGGAGGACTAGCACCCTTGTAAGATTTTACAGTCTTGTTCAAGAACCCGAGCAGTCAACCTGACCCGCAGGGTAGATTCTTTTAACCAGCTATTTATATCGCTGTGAGGAGGAGGCGAACATCTGTTGTAATTAAATAGCCACCTTTTAACACTCTGTAGCTACTGTCCATTTTCATTGGGCTTAAAAGCTCTCACCACTGACATTAAACCTACTATAAATTCTCTCGGCTGCGGCCCAGCGCTCCGCATTTAACTCAACTTGTCCCGAGGGATTTAGAGAGCAAACCGGCACTGTGTGAAAATCCTAACTGCTGTCTGCTGCAAGCTATTTGGTTCATTTTTACAATAACAGAGGAGGTCTGCCTCTGTTGCCTCTGCATGCTTTTGAGCTCTCTATTCCACAGTTTGTATATTGTGTAATATTGTTTTATTCAACTACAAATCAATCCAAAAGATGAGGCCGACACCAAAGTCTCTTTGCTGAAAAGAGCATCTGTATTCCTGCTCAATTCTCTTTCCTCCTTCTCTAAAACCCTTTGTGACTTCTGTTTTGAAACGTGCTACATAAATTAAGTTTTACTAATATGCTTTACATGCATGTCAAGAGGCATGTATCGTAAGTTTGTCTGTTTACATGTAAGCCATTGTGTGTGTTTACTCACCTTGAAGGACTGAACGAAGGTCCATAGCAGGATGCGGATGGTGTAACCCTGCCGAAGCAGTTTGATAAGTCGAGCTGCTCTGAACAGCCTCAGGAAACTTAGATTTACCAACTTGTCCTGGGAGAGAAAAACAGGGACTCTGTAAGATATATACTATACCCAGATAGAATGAATTTAAAGCTATACTATGTGACTGCTGCTGAAGCCCTGCTTGGTCTAGTATGACCAGTAGCTTATGCTGAGTAATGTCAATGTAAAAATGTATATAGATATTGCTGTGGAAGTGATATAACTGAGAGACTTCCCTGACTTAATAACTCTTCTTTACTTGAACCTCAGCTAATTGCACTTGTGGCGACAGTACTGCTCAGCAAAAAATTACACAGATTTACTCCCTAAAACACATTGTGTGTATCCCTGACGTCTAACAAAAGCATTTCCCTCCTCATAAAACATTTGCAAAGCTGATTTTTCTTAACAGCTTTAAACCCACATTGTTTAAGTCCATATTTGCTAGCTTGCACTGTTTTTTTTCCTTGCCTTTACTGGTGCATTGCTGTGTATCTTGGCGAATTACAGCCACCTGTCGATCACTGGAATAGAGTGAAACCACTGGAAGGAACATGATATTTTTTTCATCTGACTCTCTTCAATACAAAATAATATAATAAAATGTCAGCCTAAACAAGTGATGGAGTCCGTTAGGGTCTTGAGATTGTTTTTAACAAGCAAAAAAGCATGCCAGGGTTGAGATAATATAATCTAGTTGCAATAAAAAAAAAACAAATTTAAGGAAACTGCATGGGCTGAATATGAGATTAAATGACTTGACATTTTTCCAGTCCACATTTTAACATCAGATCTTGCAGCTCACACCTGTAACTGCTCTACATGGTTGTGTGCCTGTTAAAGCACACATTTTTACATACATTTTGAACAGTGTTATTCTTTTATACCATGTCACATGGAGGATTCAGATGCTTTAAACTAAAGCTGTAGGATAAAAAACAAGACACTGATGGGGGAGCTGACAAAATCAGCAGCCAACAAGAAAAGCCACTTACCGTCTAGAGGTATCAGATGTGACAGAAGGGGCAGAGTGAGGGCACAGGCGCCAGGAAAGACACAGCAGAGGATGGAAACAGCGAAAGAGGAAAAAAAAAAAAACAGAGAAGGAAAGCCAGAGAGAGGAGACAGAAAAGAAGACTAATGATCACATGAAGAGAAAGTCACACAAAGAGAGAGACCGACTTCGCCACAGAGAAAGCTACAGTAAACCGCCTCAGTCCTCCATCTCTACAATCAAATTCTCTTGTCCATTTTTCAGTGTCTGTAATTCAACAGAGGAAACTAGCAGCAGCAATATTACTCCTATTGCCCCGCAGCTGCCTTTGTTTATGTATTGACTTTCATTATTTCATTTTTTTTGCTCTCGGTTTGCTTGGCTGAGCTTTTAATTCGAGGACTGAGACAGTGAGAGCATAGCAAAGCATGACTTCTACATCCATGATTTTGATGCTGAAGCAGTTCAGATTTGTAAGAAAATTTACAAAAGACACATTTTTAATAAAAACAACTCTGTGTAAAGCATTGTAAATTAAATATCTTTGAAAATGAAGATGTCATCTTGGGGTATATTCCCTGTATAAATACGTAATTACATATATGAACTGTTTTCCTATTTCCTGCTTCTCTGGACTAAATCAACGTCCAGTATCACGGCATGCTGCCCTGCCACAGTGGAATTGCTGCTGCAGTTATGAGCATGCACTCAAGCCTGTTACTCATGTACAGTACAAAGTGCCCCATGAGACACTGGTGTAATGGTACTTGGGGGGGTTGGGGGGGCCATGACGGCTGCAGCTCTTACCTTAATCTCTGTGACCAAGATGTCTGTTATGCTTCCAAGCACAGTCACAAAGTCAAACACGTTCCAGGCTGCTTTCAGGTAGTTCTAATATACAAAGAGGACAGACCAGACAAATTAGGCAGGACAGAGAGAGATCATTCAAACTTTAAAACACTCAGCTTCTTCTTTCTATACTTTTTATCATGAAAAAGGAGGGAGTAAAACCCACCACTTTTTTAACCCTTTCATACTTTAAGGAACAGCAACAAATCCATTCTACCTTGTAAACTTTTTTCTTTATATTCTATATTCTTTATTTACTTATTTTATTAATATTTTTAAACCTTAATTTAAATACATACAGTTTTAATACCTTTCTTTCATTTTTTGAATTTAAACTACCTTTTCACCAACAATAAAGGTCCTTGAATCCTTGAATAAACATCTCAAACAGGTGACTACCCTTTATTTTCAATCACCCTAAATCCTACTAATTCTCATGCACAGTTAAAGTTATAGTAAAGGTTACAGTCTATAAATTTTAATCTAACAGGTTGAAGAACATCAATGTGGATATGCAAAAGTTGCAGTGGTGCACAAGACATGTTCCCATACTGTGGATTTAAGATATAAATATCACTAAAAAAGAGACACAACACCAATACCACACACAGGAATCTAGACATTCCCTTGGGCAAACAAATTGATAAATACATTTACAACACACACACACACACCCACACACACACACACACACACACACACACAAATGCTGACACGGTCTCCTGCATAAACTAACTGCTGAGCGGCTGCCTGCAGCCTGGATCCCCTCAGACTGATCAAGCATCCAGTTCCTGAGGGCAGAGGCTGCTGCCAGGCCCTGCAACTGCAGTCTGAAGATCTTCAAGAGCTGAGCGTTTATACCAGCAGATGCGAGCCCATCCGTCTGGGCTTAACAGCTAAACAGGTGGAGGTAAGTGGTGTGTGAGAAAAGCTATTTAATAAATGGACCCTGTAAATGGAACTGAGCCGGAGATGAAATGCCTTGCTGCAGGCCAGACGGACCCATGTTGTGAGAAGATTTATTCTTTTTGTGCACTCTTCCATTCATCCCTATTTTTTATTACCAGTTTACCCTCCTCATTCCTGAATTAGAGACCTAAAAACACCACATTGCACTTTTACTTACTGTTTTTTTTTGGACATATTATACATTTTATGTACTCATGCACAATTAAAATCTCATTCCCTCAAGAAACATCCATCCATGTTTTGTGTATCCGGTAAAGAGATTTTCCCTCATATGTGAAAACAGAAAAACAACATAACAGTGAATAATTGACTAGTGTTTGCAGAGTACAGCGCAGCATATGGTCTTGACAGCTCACCAGTGGACCGAAGGCAATAATCTTGAGGATGCACTCCAGTGTGAAGAGGGCTGTGAAGACGATGTTTAGATATTTCAGCATGGACTCGTACAGTTCCGGAGCTCCGTAAAACTGAGGAAAGACGGAAAAAAGTACACTGAATATATGTGGTGATAGAAGTGAGTGTGTAAAAGATGCCTTTCTACTCACTTAGCCACTTCGGTGTTAAGCAGATATGTTACTGAAAACTACAAGTGTAAATGCAACCAAGATGCATTACAGACTATTTTTATTAGAGTGCTAACACACACTCCAGGAAGATATTTAGAAGGTGTAAATGCATCTGTTAAATGAAGCCGTCTTGCCACTGTGATGATTGTGACATTGAAATGTGTGCCTGTGTGTGTTAGTTGTTAGTCAATCAGTCAGCCCTCAGTCCCAGGACCATGAAACTAACTTCATGGTCCTGGGAAATTTCTAAAATTTGTTCTGGAAAGAAAGTTGAAGACATGATACGAAAATATGACAAGCCTAGAAAAGTTTGTGATGTCATCCCAACGTTAAGTCTATGAGCTGAGCGGAAACTATTTGGGCAGGGCCAGTGGGAGAAACACTACTGTGCACATTCACTCGGCTGCACAACGTGGAAGCAATCACGAAAGCTAAGAACTCTTTTGGCTCATGCCCCAGATGAGCAATTTTCATTTGATTGAATGGGTGCCATCCTTAAGTCCAGTATCCAGTTCCTATAATACATCCCTGTCCTGGATAAGTGCCAATTAGCTAGTTGTTAGCTAGCTAGCTAGCTAACTAAACTTTTATTAGCATGTTAACAAGTTATCCAGAAACATTAGTCAAATTAATATCTTTTTCTTCTGGTGTTTTGGGCATTAAAGTCACCTTCTCTCATGGAGAAGGTCTTCATTTATTTGAGATGTTACAATTAAAAAGTTCATAGTTGTATCATGTTATGACCCAAACAAATTCACCTCTAGTGGGGTAAAACTTATGCAGGTACGCTGCATTATTCTTATGTGACTATTGGAGACACAGATGTGGCTATATGAAAGTCTAAGTTGCATGTGTATCTATAGTCACACTATAATACATACAGTAGATAAAGGTCTATGGATCACAGCACCATGCTGTTTTCTTTACTGCATCATTCTTGGTGTTGCCTGATTTAAAACAATATACTTTAAATATATTTTTAGAGTTTATGAACACAATCTGGCAAAAAGAGGTAGACTAGAAATGTTGTTGAATTATGTAAATGAAAGCTCCTGTCTGGCACCAGTCTGCGTTACTCAATCTGGCTGTCAAGCTCCCACAGAGATTTTCTTTTCTGAGTAGATGAGTAAAGGAACTGCCAAGAAACAAGCACTTCTCTCTGATAGCAGCAAGCACTGTTTGGGAGAGGAGTCGCCGTGGTGTGCTGGTGGTGGTGTTTGATTTTTAATTGTTGACCTTGTCTCAAGGCCAGACCAGTGCTGTCATTGTAATCACATCTCTGCCTTAAGAACTAAATTATTAAATGTTACAGATTCATGGAAACAGCTTCTGCAATTATTTTATAAATATTTTAACAGTGCACTGTATCATATTGGGAACTGTATCACTGAGCTGATACATTGCTTTTTCTGGCTGAGATTTTAGGAGTTGGCACTTTGTCTCATTAGCATGAGGAATCACTGACCTTCATCATCAGCACAACCGTGTTGAGGGCAATTAAAGTCATGATGGCGTACTCAAACGGAGGGGACACCACAAATTTCCACATCTTGTACTGGAAGGACTGCTTGTTCTCTGGCATGTATCTGGTCAGCGGCTTGGCGTTGATGGCAAAGTCAATGCAAGCCCTCTGTTTGAAGAAAAGACAAAACGGATTGTGTCTGAAACCTTTCTGATAGAGGAACTGAACACCTTTCATCATAGAAGAAAGTGCTGGAAATCAAATTTAAAAACACAAAAGACAGCTAACTCAGCACAAGAGGGTTTTCTAAGTGTTCTTGTAATATCAAAGATGAGACTGTACTGTAAATCGAAGTACTCTGATCACTAGCCAATACTTTACAGACAAAAAACAGCATGAATTTAACAAAGTCCCTGTGAAGTGGAGATGAGGAGAGCGGAGAAACAAACCCCACTGCTTTCTTTTTCAGTGTTTTGTTTTGTTTGAGGGAATTATAAGTCTTGTTAGATAGTTAGACATCATTTGCCTGAAGTGATTTTTAGAAGTGGCTCAGCATGTGTTCTGATTTCTAATGAAGAAAACATTTGTGATGCAAGAGACAAACATTTTCAGAAACTAGAGCTTCTGAAGAAATAATGTGTGTGTGTGTTCTTGTTGCATGTAGGGAAGGGGAGGGGGTCATTGTTTTCAGAAAAACCAAGAAACTGCACCACTTTCGACTCCCCCACCTCATTCTTCTCCAGGCTACACTCAGACATGGCCTTGTCTCCCTGCTCCTGGAAGGTGATGATGATCAAAGCCACGAATATGTTCACAAAGAAGAAAGGGAACACCACAAAATACACCACATAGAAGATCGATGTCTCCATGCGGAAGCCTGGGCTAGGACCCTGGTCCTCATAGGTGGCATCCACAGAGTGCTTCAGGACCCTGAAAAGAAGGAAAAGGGATTGATATGGCTGGAGATTCATACACAACCAACCATGTAGAAATACACAGCAGTCTGCAAAGCACTGAGTAATGCCTTGTAAAATTTCTTCAATTAATTCAGGTCCTTCCTCTGCTGTCTTCTGGAGGTGATGTGTCCGTCAACCTTTATCCAGCTTTTCAGACTCTTTCAACAAATTTCCATAAATTTCCCTCAAAAGGCCCCTTCATTGTTTTTAAATGACTGAATTTCAGAGTAAATGACATGTAAATGCTGGATTACATATTAATTTCCATGTATTATATTAATAAATGAATGAGTCAAGGCACAGTCCGGTACACTATGCGCCTTCAACACAGGATAGGGTAGTGCACTTGTGGGCCCAGTTCCAACGTCTACCCTTACACAATCTGTAACCACAAGTGCTTGAGGGCTCCCTGACAGACTTTTTGAGCACTGCTTGCACTAGGGATGGGGTTCGATAGCATTTTATTGAAATTAAATCCAGTATCTAATCCACTTATCAAATTGGAATCCTTTTGAATGCCTTATTGAATCTTATTATGTTTACCTTTCAAAATTTGCAAGTAAATAAAGGCTAAAATAAATACAAGATCATTCAATGAGGTGAAACGCTCATTAAATCATAAAATTTCTCTGTATGTTGATGATTTGTCACTGTATATGAAGCTACATACTGTATAAAGTTTAGTTTAATGGTTTCAAGATTAATAATAAAATAAATCTTTCCCTTTACCAACAATATAAATAATGCAATAAAATTATGATTGTCATGATTGGTTTACATCTAAATCAATCAAACTATATTTCTAATATAATGCAATGAAGAAGATGTATTTGGAAAGTCTCAGCAAACACCAATATACTAGCCACAAAAATACAGCACATCTGCCCAGGTAACATTTAATTTTCCAAATTCCCACTGGTAATACAGCATTACATCCTCTTTCATTAATGCTAATCATACAGTGACATCAGATAGGCTGTTGCTAAATTCAGGTCATGTGGGAGTTTCTGAGGTTACCTGTTTCCAATTTGTAAATAGTGTTCATGTGATCATACAAGTCATACAACTGGGAAACTCATATTCTGGAAGCTCCAGTATAACCAACATGATGCTTAGTAATGTAGAGCTGCCTGAAAACCCATCAAACATGGATGTTTTATGTCAACAAACATGTGTTCAAGGAAATTAAACCCATATTTAATGGACATTGTGTTATATTTTCAAAGCACATTAATTTTTTAACCCTCACATGAGAAACTCTACAATCATACTACCATCTTGAATTCTCCAATGATATGAACGCTCTGAAGTCATAAACACAGGAATCTTTCCCATCTCTAACATCCATCCCACATGACGTGAACGCAGCATTAGGATGATCGTTGGACCTGAGCCTTGGTATGTTTATTGCCTGAGGCACACTTGGAAACAGGGTGAAATTAGAAGGAATCTATAATCATAAATTCTCAGTGTGTGTTAGGAGCTGGTATCAATCATGGCCGGTCACATCAGCTCCACTCATCCTCTTTAAAAGCAGAGCTCTACTCACACCTCTTTAAAAATGTAGGTTTTCATTAATTGACAAATAAACATGTTACATTTAATAAGAATGCTTGGCTCTACAAGTTAAAGAGTTGTAACATTTTGTGACTATGGGTGTGCAGAAGGTAACGTATCAGTGGTATGATTTCTTAGGTATCGCAAACCAGAAACTGGCTATACTGTATATTTAAATTTAAAATTTAGCTGCAAGTCCTCTGTTACAGTCATTGTGTTATTGTGCTGTCACTTCTTGTTTAGGAGCGTGTGATTTTAGATGATCATGACAAGCTTAGTCAGTTTAACAATTTACTTCTCATTGTTAGGTAAGTAGACTGAATTAAATAAGTAAACAGCCATAAATGCTTCTTGACAGAGATGATGATGATGATGATGAATCTGGTGGTACTTTAGCTCAGGCACAGAATTGCAGACTGAAGATGTCTATGCAATGAGCCTTGATTGCATCTTTAGAGATGCACAGTAATTAAGCCTGGGAGAAATCAGTTGGGTTTAATCTGCGTGCTGCTGTCTACTTGCAGGTGTGCTGAGTGTGTTTCAGGACAAATCACTAAAGGAAATTTTAACAATGCAGACAAGAACTACATGATTCAACAGTATTGAAGAGTTGATGAACACGACTTTAACCACAAATTGTGGCCATCTTCACTGATTATTTTTTTACTTTATCTATTCCATGTTCAGTATGCAAATCACTGTGTCCAGCTGACATCATTTCATGTATAAAAGGTTGCTGATGAGGTGATGTGACGGTTGTTCTGACTTACACTGGCCAGCCCTCTCCAGTGGACACAGTGAATAACGTTAGGAAAGCCCAGAGAACATTGTCATAGTGGAACTCGTACTTCTTCCACTCTCTGGGCTGAGCTGCCACATCATCCCTGTCGTAGTCCAGAAACTGACCCCTGAGAGAGAGACGGGAGGAAAGACAGAATCAGGAGAAAACAGATGTAATGAAAGAGGATAGAGAGAAAAAAAAAGGTAAATAGCTGACATATCTGACGAGGCGGCAACCATAATGGTTGAATGTAGATGTGGAACAGCCTTAAGGTGCAAGACGTTACGAGTCTCAATAAATAATCAGTTTTTAAGGGTGATTTTAAAACTGACCTTTTGAAAATATAGTTTCATCAAGAAGATATTCAGACTTGAAGAAGAGTAAGTTTGGATTATGTACCTGCAGTCTTTCTCTAGACCCTTGGACTCGTCAGTGCAGTAGAAGAATTTGCCCTTAAAGAGCTGCACGGCGATAACGGCGAAGATAAACATGAAGAGGATGTAGACGATAAGGATGTTGAGAACGTTCTTCAGAGAGTTTACAACACAGTCGAATACAGCCTGGAAAACACAGACATACACATATCTGTAAATGTAAGGTACTGACATGAAGGACTGATATCTACACATGGTTTTCAGGAGACTGTATTGATTGCTTATTCTTACTTTAACCATAACTGGCTCATTATTTTCTGCTTTAATTTTTCAGAAACAAATTCTAAATTTGTGTTTATTTTATACAGGTGAAATAAAAAATCAATAATGCAAAAATCTGGCTGTACATTGGATTAAAACTACCACTGGCTGCACAAAACATTTTCTAGTTTCACTTTTTTGTTAAATTCAAGGGTCTGGCTGATTTGCACCATAATCAGCAGCTCTGTTGCATTTTCTCTTTACTTCACATACAGGAGCCATATTCTGAGCTTTGCCCATCAAGACAAAAATCTGATTATAATCTTTTTTATCTTCATGTTGCAGATTTTTTTTCCCAAAAATCTGTAAAAATAGAGTAAAGAATTTGCTTTAACCATAACCAATACATAACCCAAACTGTAAGGTTGGTAATTTGGTTAAAGAGCTTTGTCCCTGATTTAAAAAGCAGTCCCAGTCAATATGTGGGTTCACTCTCACTGCTCTCATCATTGTCGTTTCCAGCTGCTACTAGCAAAAATATTCTAAAAGTCTGATATATGCTACCTGCCCAGCACCAAACGACAGACAGATAACATCAGCGACTAGCTGGTGAACATAGTGGAGTGTTTAACATTTCCTTTAGGAGTTGGTGGAAATCAAAACAGACCTTAAAGGAGAGTGAATATTGGACTTAACATTCATCAGGTGGCCAGAAACCCAACTCCAAATTAATTCTAATGTTAATCCATATGTGCTGGATGTTTTGTTTGCAAACAAGTTAACCATATCAACTTAAAAGGTGTTAGTATGTCAGTCATATGTCACATGCATTACATGCAACATAAAAACTGTTTCAACAGCATTTATTCAACTACTAAATTTCAATTTACAATTAATGCCTGCCTCCTGTTGAAATATAGAAAATTAATGCTGTTGAAACAATAGTTATATGTAGTGTTTGAAGCCAGATGTCTAGATGTCTTCTGACCCTCAAACTACCAAATCAGTGCTTGCTGGGTGTACTGTATGTACACACATATTTGCATAAAGTCTGTCTTTGTATCTGCCTGCCTGTCACTCTCACTGTCCAGCTATTTTCCTCTGTCAGCTCGTGCTGTGATCTCTCTGTGAGATGAAATGCTCTGTCTATCCATCCTGACATGTATGCAATCTAACCAATGAATATACTGCTGCATGGATGATTACCATCAAGGCCTTTGTCTCTAGAGTGAGGACAGAGTATATTCCTCCCCTCCTCTACCAGCCTGTCCGTTGTGGATGCACGTCACTCTGCCAGCCCTGATCTGTCTCAATCATTTCACTTCTATTACTCCAATCCGATCTTTCATCTTTTGTCAGATCCATTACTTTTGGCTGATCAGCTGCCTTTACTCACCAGAGGGAAGCTGTCACTTCTGCGTCATAGGAAACAGTTGAGGGTCTTTACTTGCCAACAGCATTTTTTTTGATAATGCAAATTCTCCTTCTCTCCTTACACTTTGCTCTATGAATTGAAAATCATGCTGCCAGAATATGTTGAAACATGCTATAATCATATAAAAATTACCTCCACAGTGGCTTTGGTAAGTTCTGCTGATATCACCAGCTCACCATAAATACATTCAGATTTACATATTGCAGAATTGTAATACTTTGAGTTCTGTACATCCAATGAACGGGGACATGTGGTGCACTGACTAAATGGTGTGGTCTCTCCTCTTCTTCACATTTACTCTGAGTGATTTTGTCATATTTAATGTCTCTCTTTGACAATTTGCTATTTCTGTAATATAGAAGCACTCTGGTTCATTTCTTTTACATTTTTTGGAAGTACAGCAAGTAATTCTGTACATACACACAAATTTAACACGTTTTATATAAAGACTAACTTAATCACAATTACAAAACACCACGACAAAGGTGGCTCATGTTTAACTGAATACCAACATTGTGAAGTGACTAACTGAGCTCTAAATAGGCCAAATGATTGCAAAAGTGCACTGGTTCGTATCAATCAGGCTCAAAATGCTGGTGCAAGAATTCCTCCAAAATTACTATATCAAGAACAGTCACAAAAAGCATGACAACATATTCCAAACACAGATAACTCACACTAACAAAAGGGAATGAGCTGAAACAGTACATCACATACATATTCAGTGTATGTGATGTACACTCCTGGGTCCACTCCTACAGTAATTGGCACCCAGCCTGATAGGACGTACCTTTGAAGCAGCTTCTGAGACAAACACTCACCTACTGTAGGCTCTGAAAAGTCGCTTCTTCATCTTGGACTTATAGAAATCATAATGAATACTAATGGTGACCCAGATTCATGGTGAAGAAAGTATTTAATAGAAAATATTATCAATACCATCATTAGTTTTGCCCATATATAAGTTAACATGTTTATTAGCATGGTTAGCTGTTGGTATTTGTCATTTGTTACAACCATTAGCAAACGTAGCTGGTTGCAGCAAAGGTAAAGAGCTAACTACACTGGAAATAGAAGCTATTTAGTCATATTTTAGCAAAAATGTAAGTGTTTGGCACATACTGAACGTTGGATTGATAAGTTTCTGTGGATTTTTGAAACTATTCTTTTGCTGTGACTCTGGCCTCTGTTGACCTCTATTGTTCCTGCTGTGAAGCTAAGCTAACTACAGCTGCTGTTCTCCACAAAGGAGCAGCTACAAACTTTTCAGAGCCACTTCTCAATGATTTTTGTCTACCTCCTGTATCTGTGCTTATGTCTTTGTCTTTTGAGTGAATGTCCTAGAAATAACAGGCTTTCATTATGTCTCCATGCACAGAACGACTTCAGTAAAGGAAGCAATATTCAGTCACTTACTTCCCATTTGTGTGACTTCTGTCAATCCACAACCCAGAACTCCCCAAAGCTCAAACAGCTCAAATCTTTCATCTAGAGCTACTAATGAAAGATTTATATCTGATTTGAAACTGTTTTAATTCAGATAAATCAACTCCTCCTTGATATACTGTAAATGTGTTTGACGCATGATAGTGTGTCTGTCGCTGTCACAGACTATGACACCAGCTGCTCGGTATTTCTCTGTTTTTTTCCAGGACAGGCTTGTCGGGTGACAGATTGGATTACTGTACCTTCAGCTTGGGCAGCCGTTTAATGGTCTTGAGTGGCCGCAGGACTCGGAGGACCCTCAGGGACTTAATGGTGTTTATGTCCTTGCCTTTCGTCCCTCTGTGCAGATTGAGAGTACAGTTAGTCTGGGTGATGTAGTGTAACAGATAGTCATGTAAACCCTTCCATGCCATCCTCCAGTAACAAGAGCTGATTGTAGTACATCAGGTATACTGTGTACATGGAGAAATACCTGTTTATAGTCTGTTAGTAGAGTACATGCATGTGAGTACATAATGTTATTCTACAGAAACGTGCTACAATAGAGGAAGATGTATTTGTTTAGAGGTGGAAAGTAGCAAAAGTACCTTTATTAAAGTGATGTTTAATATTTTCTACTAGGGAAATGTACTTTTTACTGCACTGATTCTTCTGATTATTGTTGTTATATTACATTTCTCCCCCCTTCTGTCTTTTCTTTCGTTCTTACCTATCATCAATTTTTCCTTCTCTTCTGCCTGTCTCTTTTATTTCTTCTTTCTTTATTCCTTCTTTCTTTCTTTACTTACTTTCTTGTGTTCCTCCTATTATTTCTTCCTCCCCCTCCTCCTACCTTTTCTCTTCATCTCCTTTTCTTTCTATACTTCTATCCCTCTTTATTTCTGTTTTTCCTTCCTTAAGTCCTTTATTTCTTTTGTTCCCTCCTTCTGTCCTTTTTTTTTCTGCTTTGTCCTTTCTCCTTTCCATCTTTTCTTCCTTTCCTATCTTCCAACATTCACTTGTCTTTCTTCTTTCATTCCTTCTTTCTTTCCTCCTCTCTTTTTTCCTTTCCTTTTTTCCATCTTTTTCTTGTCTTTTTTCCTTCCTTCTATTCTTTCTGTCCTTTTTTCCTTTCTTTTGTCTTTTTTCTTTTTTCCTTAATTCTGTCTGTTCTTTTATTCCTATCTTCCATCCTTCTCTACTGCCTTTCTTTTCTCCTTTATTCCTTCCTTCCTCCCTTCTTCTGTGCTTCTCTTTCATCATTTCCTTTCCACATCCTCCTTTCTTCCTTCCACCCTTTTTTCCTTTCCTTTCATCCTTTACACTTTCCCATTTTCAAACTCCACTCTTCTTCTTCACGTGTGCATTTCACTACTCGTTTACTGTTTTAATACAGAACTTTAACTGTATCACTGTTGCATTGCTTCTTTTACTAACAGTATCAGATTTGTTGCCATTGTTAGTGTGTCACTAAAAGACTCTAACAGTCACACAAAGCTAAAATGCTGTTCCTGTAGAATAACATACAAACATTTAACAGTATTTAAGTAAATGCACAAAGAATCAGCCCCTGGTTGAGGAGTCAGCTTCTTTGCAGGAACCACTGCTGTCAGTCATATGCAAATGTAGCAGGTTTTGTTAAATGGTCATAGAGTGGGAGGTGGGTGTGGGGGTTTAAAAACTAGCTCTTATGCTAATAACATACAGCTGAACCATCATTCACTCAGAGACTGACATTGGCCAAGGACAGTGAGAGAGGGATTTTTAATTAATTAGTCACACAAACACACAATGTGGCTGTCACTCTCGATAAGAAGTGTTTCTCATTTGTTCCTTCTTTAAAAAATTCTGAGAAGTAGAAAATGAGAGCGTATACATATGTGTGTGTGTGTGTGTTTGTGTGTGAGTGTGTGCATAGCAATAATTTCACGTGTGAAGGGTGCAGAGAAGGACACAAACACACTAGAAAAGAAAAAGTCTAAAAACCCTACTCCTTACATGACAATGTAACCACAAGAGAGTTACTAACCAACCAATGTTTTCATCCTCAGGGGACAGGAAGTAATCCTATTGTAAAAATAATTTTATATTCACCCAAACTAACAAAGATAAAATTACGCTCTCATGTCCTTAAACAGACATTATAAAAATACACTTCTGCTCACCGTCAAACAAACAGGAGTTCAGTTGTGGTCATTTTCATCAACACTTTATTTTACAGGTCTTTTACTAAAAAGTAATTGACATAACTGTTATTTCTTGCTAACTTTCCTACAAAGGAATACATGAGGACTACGTAAAGGAAAATCTAATCAGTTGGTTCGCCTTCAGTTAGTATGCAGTGTTTGGCACTTTGTCCAATGAATATGTCATGTAGACTACATAAAATTCAACAAATATGAGGACTGAGTATATCTATATCTCTGTTTACCAAATTGATCTCCTCAGTTTGTTCAGTTATAACAGTAAGCCTTCACAGTTCCTTCCAGAAAGTACTACTTTTATTTATCTACTAAGTTAAAGATTACTACATTTCCTGGTTCTTTCTTAAACACTCAAACAAGTGAGTCTGAGTAATTGAACAGCATGTCAATTTCCTTGTAATAAGTACCTGATTTGAAAGTACATTCCAGGAAAATAAGGTAGATATCAACTCATTTCTAGGAAATAATTTGGATACAAGGTGACTTGTAAAATAAAGCATCATCATACTATCAGCTGGCTTCTTCTCTTATCTCTTCCTTCCTGTTCTTCCTTCACTTTAAACATCCCCATACACACAGAGACACACACACACTCACTCAGGCCCACTCAGATTAGTCAGTCATTTAAAAATACACCTGTTTGGCTGGTGGATGTTATTCAGGGACTGAGGGACTCATGAGAACAACTGTTTTAAGTTGTGGCTGGGTGAAAAACAATAATGAGCTGTATCTATTTTTTATGTGATGTAGAGTATAACGTGAGGTGGGACGGAGCTCACACAGGAGAGAAGCATGGTTCCATACATTTAAGTCTCGGGCCTTTTCCTTTCTCAATGGAAAACTCTACGTCTGACAAAATGGCATGCAGCTCTCATGCTTGGATTACTTGGTTACCCTGGCATGCAATCTGCAAAGTCAACGCCAGCCCTCGCTATTCAAGGACCTCAACACATTGAGACAGCAACAGTCTCCCAATAGCTTTCAGAAGCACCGTGGGCATGGGGGACAAGGTCGCGTGTTCACATCGATGCACATTGATCGGCACTGATTGCTTGACGTGCACAGCGGCCAGGCATGTGAGGTCATCCTCAGTCATCGTGACTCTGGTCCTCTCAGCTGCCCCCTCCAGAGAATGAGGAACATTTCCTGTTTATAGACGCGAGATCTGATGTCCAATCAGCTCACCGCCTCAGCAAAACAGGAAGCACGACACTATCCTTCTATCTAGGATATCTATGATAATTTATCCATGATAATTTGTCAGAGTTTATTTTGATTATTAAAAAAACTACAAAATTCAGGTTAAAATGAGGTTAAAAATATTATTTGAAGCACAAACAGTTTGTAATTAAATATGTGTATGTTTGTTTGTTTATTTAGAGGATCTGGAAGCAGCTCTCATCCTCTTTCGTCTCTGTTTTACTCTTTACTTTATATTACTTGGAGCATTTTCCAACCATGCAAGAGGATCCTGTTTACTGTAATCAATCAGCATTTTCTTCCAGCTGTTAAGAACAAAAAAACATCTTTTGGATATATGTGGACATAAAATCAGGATCAGTAGTTTAAATGATTGTTCACTTCTAAAAAAATGTTTTTTTTTATTTCAAAAAGGCAAAAACCAAACCATTGCACTTTACATACAATATGTTTATTATTATTATTATTTATTTTATTTATTATTTCCCTCACATACACTGACTGTGCAGGCTGTAAGAAACACCTGCTTTTCAATGATATAGCCAGTCAAGGTGAAATCAGCTGGAAAGCTATAATCCTTTATTGATCTGTGTGTAAGTCCACTGCATAAAGAGGTAAGAGAGACGTAGGTGAAGGGCGGGGGAGGTGAATCAAGCTGCAGGCGTATAATCTCTTCGCAATTTGACCAATTAAACCCACTTTAGTCGTGATTAAAGGAGATTTACTGGAAGGTGAAATGAAAATGAAGGACTTTTTTTTTTTTTTAGCTTTGATAAGCTAAGTTTCATTCATATTAGATTCATACCAGATTCATATTAGTGTATGTCAGCAGCTATATGTTGGTCTTCTGAAAGCTATAAAATGGAGTTCCCAATATTGTCTTTTGTCTTGATGTCCCAATATTGGGACGGAAGGTTACTTTTTCCAAAAGGGAGGACTGGAAAGAGGGAGGGAAATTATGATGTTATCCCAAGCACCTTGGGATGGAGGGTAACAAAATTCATTTGGAAAGGTTGATAAGAGGAGTTCTGTGCTTCACATGTGGGGGAAAAAGGTGACAAGGAGGGTGATTAAGCAAAAAGGTAGATAGGGACAGTTCCCACCTGGCCACGCTTTGTTGCGATCTGATGAGAAAAAGCAATGATAAGCACACAAACACACACGATACACAAACACAAACACCACCCACACAAATTGAGCAAACAAGCATATAGAAGAAAGACAGAGCAAAATAAACATTTTAAGCAAATATCACACAGACGTGAGGATACAGAGACATTATTAGGACTTCAAATTGACGACATCAAAGCACATCAAAAAGGGAACGAAGGTAAGAGACAAATAGAAGCACTAAACAAATTACCCTGTGAAAGAGCAAAGCCATGGACGAGAATGATAAAATATTAAAATGAAATAGTGATGATGTACTGAATGTGTGACTAAATGTGATTTATAGCAAGAGGATGATCATGATGCAATAGACAGTTTGAGGACAATTTGATGAAAACAATCTGTACGACTACGTTCACACTGCAGCTGAGAGTGGATAAAGTCAGATCTGTTTTTTAATGATAGAGTGAACAGATTAAAAAAAATCCAAAATTAATCAAACTTTTTCAACTCCTCAGTTCAACAACTTCAGTTCTTCTGATCCTAAATCTGTTACATACTGCTTCAAAGATCTGTAAGATCTCAAAGTCTTGACATCACTTCCAAGCTAGACACTGTTTTACTAACTTCTGTAAATCTATACAATCTTTTATTAAAAGTATAATTTACCAACATTGGTTTGAGACCTCTGAAACATTGCTCACATTTACAATTATTCCTGCTTTTCAAATAACTCTATTGTAGAGATATTCACGGGTCCATTCGGTTCTGAAAAATCAAGACTGTCCGAATTATAGTCAGTGTGCTCAGTGTCAGCTCTGATCATGTCATACGACATAATCACTGCGCAAGACAGTATTTTAGGAAATCAGTAACCTATGTGAAAATGTATAATATCAAAAGCAAAGTGTGCAGATTTCACACATCAAAGTGTGTTTACAGGTGTTGGGGAGTATTGAAGCTGGAGCTGTGAAGTCTGATAGATTGCCTCAGGTGATGTCACTTGAGTCAGTGTCGGCAAGGGCTGAAGATTACAAGTTTGAAAATTAAACAAACCTGGGCAGGTGGGCTTCAAAAGACGTGAGGTTACCTGACCTCTGTAACCCACTCCATCATCTTAGCCTGATGCTAGAGGCTGGAGGCTACGTTATCTGCTACTAACACACCTGAATCTCCCACTAAACTCTTTCTAGCCATGTCACTGCATTCCCAGCTTTCAGCAACTAGCTTGATGAGTAATGTCATCATAACCAATAGAAAAACCAAAACTACAAAATTAACATACAAGTTATAAGAAACTAGACTAATCCTTTAAGACTCGCAATGTGAACGTAGCCTGTTTAGACGCTTACATGCCATGAATGTGACAAAATGCTGGACAGGAAGTGAGTGTGTGGGGGAGGGGAGGGGGGATGGGGTGAAGGGGAAGGGATTCAATCTGATAACTTCTGCACTGTATGAGTGAATCAGAGTCTTATTTGTGGAGCTATATGAGGACAGGGGCTTATAGATGAGCTGTGCATTAGTAGTCAGAAAGACACTGACAGAATGCTGAAAGTTACATCATCCTGCATATTTATTACCTGAAGTCTTTCTGTCTAGAAATGAAAAATAAGTGACTTCTATCTACCATTCACTCTGTTTAATAGTTTTCAATTAGCATCTTTTTTGTATTTGTATGCTTATTGTGGACAGCAGCACTCAGATCTTTTGTGTTCAGGAATATCTGGAACACCTTTTGCTCTTATAAAAGCTTGAACCTTTTAAGTGTTTTTTCTTAGTGTTGTTCTTATTCACTGTGCTGCCCCACTGTACATTATGTACGTTGTTCCTGCTAACACACAGAAAATGTATCTGATAAATGGAAAACAGGTAATTGCACTTATGTAACCCTAATACAGATGTAACAAACACGGTTACATAACACAAACAGAGTAAATGCCAGTATCTTTGATCATGACTGTGGCAGGGATGATAAGAATAACAAATAACAAAATATGACATTTGTTTTGAAACATTCAGCTGTGAGAGAGAGGTTTCAGACGCATCTATGAAATCTGCAAATGACACCAGCTAAGATGGACAGGAAGGAAAGCAGAAGACACAAACAGGAAGCACGTGGGATAGATAGACAGGCAGAGAGAGAGAGAGAGCAGGCATTACCCCATAAGGCTCCTGAAAGCAATCCAAGCAAGAAAAAGATGGAAGGAAAAAAAGTGAAAAAGGGAGAAGACAGAGACAAAGTCAGCAACAGATAAAAGACAGAAAAAGCTTCAATCTACAGCTGGCAAAAGAGAAGAAATCAGAGCCACAGAAAGCCGTACAAAGAAACAAAGAACAAATACAAAGAAAGAACAAGTACAAAGAAAAATACACAGGTGACCAATCGTGGAGAGTTTCAGGACAGAGTCCATATCTGAAATAGTGGCAGACATGAAATACATGGATTGAAACAGAATAAGTAATCAGCTTCTTACTCTAGAGACCCAGAATGCAGGTCTGTAAGCTTCAAGGGGCTCATTAACTCAGTTTAAACTGTAACTACAGACTTGTTTCTGACAAGCTCTTAAGACGTCATTAAAATTGTATAACAGGACAAAATTTTGCTTCCAGCTAACTGGCGATGATAAAATGGACCTAACCGTGGGTTAAACCACTGCTTGAACGGGGGCAGCACTCATCCATACAGAGTAGTGGCGTGTTAGACTCCTGTCCTATTGAGTGCCTGTTTCTTGTATTACAAGTGCCTCGACTTAATAATAAATGTAGGTACTGAAGGTGTTATTGTTGTAAGTGTCTCATGCTCAAAGTAGCTGTGAGAGAAGGCAAAAATGTGCAGCTGCGTCTAGTAAAACATGTTCAGTAAGAAAGCTGTTGAAGAAGACTTCTGCTAAAATCCTCTGTCCATAAATGATCTGTATAGAGCCGATATCAGCTTCAGTCCATAGATAATAATGATGATTTGAGCCCCAAATGCTGGTTTAGTGTACTGGCACCTTTTCATTCCAATTCAAGCACTGACTTAAACTGTCTACTAATAAACTTTTAAAAACTAAATGACGATCTGAGCATAGCTTTTCTTTTTGAATGTAGTAAGTGAGCATAACACAATTATCAGTCAGCTCCAGGGTGTCTGAACTCAGCAGAGAAAATTCACCTCCACCTTGTCTGTTATTATGAATATAAATCTATACAATACACAGTACGTAGCTCGAACACAAACACAGCTGTCTGACAAAAACATCTGATACGTCAAAATGTCAATCTGTGACTGTGACGGTAAAAATAGAAGAAAACATGTCAGGAAAAAATAATTTGCTAAACTGCAGTCATTCGACAAATCTTTCATTCCTGCAGTGTATTGAGCTGCAGGAGTTGCAATTACATGCCAGCTTAAACATTAGCACTTAAATAACATTTTGTCTCCTCTCGTTCCCCCTTCTGTCTCCTCCTGTCCCCTCCTGAACCTTAAACCAATTAGCAGAGAGGGGCTGTGGAGACTTTATGTAACAATGAAAGATGAATTTGACATAGTCATGTTGGAAAAATAACCCTAGGCATCACAAAAGCCTTACAAGTTCACAGGGAATAATTGGATGAACACATTGGAGTTGTTTGTTAGAGCAAAACACAGGACCAGTGGCACCGAGCTCCAGCGTGTTAGCATGCTAACCTAGTTGTGTCCATCCTTGAAACTCATTATATTCAGAGCCCTGCTGTGATTAGGGAAAGTATTGGTCAACGTGGCGAGAATAAACAAAAAGTTGACTTACGAGCAGGCAAAGGCCACCAGAGCTCCACTGACCACAATGAAGTCCAGAATGTTCCACAAGTCCCGAAAATAAGAGCCAGGGTGGAGGAGCAGTCCCAAATCAATCATCTAGAGTCACAGATAAAAAAAAATTGAATAATATAAAGAAATAGAAGCTGTCACAGAGTTTTTCTTTGATATAAGGGTTTATCTAGAAGCTATTCTAACCGTTCATCCCTTCTTACCTCATAAAAAATTCTGGTTTTCATATTTAGTACCCTTCTTTTTCAGTGACCAACAGCATTCATTATCTAAAGTATTTGGCATTTGGACAGAGTGTTATCACAGATGAGACGTGTAAAACTACAAACCCAATTAGCAGCACTGTCGTCAGCTGTGTGCTAGCCGTCCCGGTGAACACAGACTTGATGATTTGCAGGTCAGAAGGTGGCAAAACATCTTAGTAAAGTCAGGTTCATTTGGTTGACAATGACTATACTGAAACAAGTCCCAATTACATGAAGAAACAGTCACTGAAATGCTAATGAAACCACGGTTACACTGTATGTAACCTAAACATCTGAAAAAAGTTTCAATTTCAGACAAATTTAGCTTGACATTAACTAAGAACCCTTGATGTATTTGACTTGCAAATCACCTAAATCATGCTAACTGAGTTGGTTCGCAGCTCAAATCGCGGTGTATCTTCATTTTGACAGCAGCTCACCTTAATCACCATCTCAAAAGTGAAGACTCCAGTAAATACATAATCCAGATACTTGAGAACCTGCAAAAACAGAAAGTAAGAAAACATCCCGTGAGATGACTCATCAACAGATCCAGTGACAGATGTTCTCAGTTTAAGACACTTTGGAAGTGTGTGTGAACCGAACGGACCAGATATGCACGACGTGTTCCTCTGCCCTGTCAGAGGTCTGTCAGCTTTGCACTCCCCTGCACTATCACACGTTGCCTGAACGCCCACACAAGCAAGCACTTGAATAAACAACGCGCAAACACACACGCACAACCTCACCTCAGATTCCCTCTGTGTGCTTGAATAGAATACTAATTAGTTGTTCTTGTCCGTCAAAAATTCAAAAAGTCAAGTCATGTGTTTGTGGGCATAAATTTCCTCCTAATTCAAAACATGGGCTAACGTGTCATCCAGAGTTATAAAGACATTTAACATTTAACATTTTTTCCAAACTGGATATGTGCCACTTTTGGTGCTTTATTAAAAGATTATTCAAGTCCGAATGAGAGCATTTGACCACAAATGATTTCAAAAAATGCTTGTTTTTATGCTTCCTGCAGCTTATTCCTCAATATGGGCGAACTGTCAACCCCTGTTAGTACGGACTTCTCAATCAGTCTGAATGAATCAGCCAGTCAGTCCAAATGAGACATGTTTGTGTGTGAATCCTCATGCGCTTGTGTGAGCATCCGCATTTTAATGCAAATACTGGTCTGTACGTCTCTGCGTCTGACAACCAGTGTGTTTGTAGCGTACCTCCAGATGTTTATTTATTTAGTTTAGATGTCAGTCTGACTCACGTTGTTGCGCGGTGCGTTCGCTTGCACAGGGTCCTCGGCTGCCAGAGCGATGCTGCTCATGGTAATGACCATCAGGATGCACATTTCAAAGTAGCGTAGGTTGACCACGTAGTGACACAGCCGCCGCACCCTGCAAGACCACACACGTACAAAATTGTAAAAGTGCACATGGAGTAGTGACAGCTCATTAGGTGTATTCAGGTGACGTCCTTCCAAAACAGGCCATGAATAACACACATGTTCCTCCTTGTCAAAAAAAATGCACAAAGGTGGAAATGTATCAGCATGAGGGGGAACCACGTGGCTCGGGCTCATCTGGGTTCACAATGTCTTTGAATGAAATCAATGTGTGACAACTTCTAAAAAGCTACTTCTGTGTTAAAAATGAACATTTCTATGAGGACAATGCTTGATTAGCTAACCAAATGATAACAGGCTACTTTTTCTGTAAATGATTAAAGGATAGGTTCATAATTTTTCCAGTCTGTCTTAAAACAATAATCAGGTGCCAATATGAAGAATGTAAGAAGTTTTGCAACTCAAAAAAATAGGAGAATCCAGCTCCAGAGTCCTGCAGAGAGACCACTTTTCATGCCAAAGATTGCTTCAACAAGGTGGGTGAATTAAATAATTTGGGGCTGAAAAAAGAGTCATCTATAGCTTTCAATTCTCCATTTGATGTTCATTTTTTTCACTATGCATGGAAAAATGCTGATAATATGTGGGTTTAATGAGCTTTCTGTTGTACCTAATTCAACCCAAACTATTAATCTTATTTCACGTCACTCATCTCAGTCACCTCCCAGCTGTGACTTACGGGTTTGTTTGCCCAAAGATGAACATGGAGCTGTAGGGAAGGATCTGCCGAGGCCCATTAGCCGCCTCCTCCTCCTCTAGATCTTTTTTCTCCTCACTCAGTCGGAAGTTATCACAGTCGATGTTGTTCACTGGTGTGGAAAAATAAATACACTCATTTAGCCCAAAGAAGCACAAACATTAGTGACAAGTGAGATATTTTCTATGTATTAAAGAGGCAAGCTATTGGTATTTATAGATATATATATTTACTTCCTGGTATCAATCACTCCAGTAATTTCTCATAAAATGGTGGTTGCAGGACAGATATGTGCAAAAACAAATACACATATTTGAATAAAAATGAAGCTGCTTTTACTTTATATAGTCACCATAAATAGCTTTAGTATTTCTGAACCAGAAGCTCCAGGTAACATCCTCATTTTCTTCAAAACTACGTAGAATGTATATTCTTTTCCTACTTCAGATTGCAAAAATAGCGACTGCAGTTACTGGAGAAAGTGGCAAAGAAATCCAAATGTTATTGAAGTAATATAATAGAATACACTGCTTGTAGCATTATTATTTGGTTGATTTTTAGCCATGCTAGCAGCATGGCTCTATACATGGCAATGTCTGTCAGTTGGTCCACCACTTTGGTCCAGACTGAAATATCTCAACAACTGTTGGATGGACTGGTACACACCTTTATATTTCTCTCAGGTTGTAATAACTTTGGTGATCCCTTAACCTTTCCTCTAGCACATAGTCCATCAGGACAACACTTCAATTTGTCTAATACTTAATAATCTAATAGCTACCTGCAAAACTATTCCCACCAGCCTCAGCTGTACTTTGTGTTTAGTGCAAATTAGCTAATTTTAGCATAATAACACGCTAAACTAAGATAGTGAGCATAATACCTACAGTACTTAACATCAGCATGTTAGCATTGTCATTGTGCGCATGGTAGCATGCTGACATTAGCATTTAGATCAAAGCACTGCTGTGCCTAAGCAATAAGAAATTCTGTTTTTTTTACAACATGGTTCTTATTATGATATCATCCTTATTGTATGCGATAAGATTTTACTCACAAAATACTTTGCTGAGATCTGAGGATGTGGTGATATTTTAATTAGTCTTAATTACCCTTAATGACTCTGTTGTAAAGTGATGACTAGTGGAAATATTATAATAAGATGTTTTAATCTTATGACCCGTACAACTAATGAACAAAACTTTAAAAACTTTTTCATCAACCTTCCCAATCCTTCCCCACTTGACGTGACAATGGTGTGCTGTGCTCACTGGGTATGATGGTGGTTTCTCCGGGCGGGGCAGTGATGGTGACAGGGATGTGGATGGCGTTGCTGTTGAGGCCGGCCTGGCTGGCTCTGGTGGAGTTCTTCTGGTTGTCAGCGTCCTCTTGCTTTTCTCCAAGACTCAGGCTACTCCGCATTGTTTGCAGAGGACTGGAGGCGAGGCCGTCCTCCTCAGCATCTGGCTGCCTCTCCCTGGGGAAGAAGATGTTTATCTTATCACAGGCATCATTATACTCGGCTCTCAGGCCACTTCAAGCCTCTTCTTCCAAATGAGATACATATAAGAAAGTCTTTCTGTCCTCCTGGGAGACCATAACTTGTGTGGCAAGAAACTAGAAAGAGACTCTTACTGCTGACTCCATACAATTATACAGTGTTTATGTACAACTGTAAACTGATGCAGATAGTCTGTTATTCTTACAATGTCTTGCGTAGTGTCTTAGAATATAAAAACTTAGGTCTAGAAAATCCACTGTAGAATTAATCAAGCCCAGTAAGATACATAACAGACCAATAAGAGAGCTGTAGGGAGCGTTTAGATAATTGTAACACACTACTGTTAAGCCTGAAGCTCATGAAAAAATATGTAAAATGAAGATATAAAATGAAGCAAGAATCTGCCGCTGCAGGGCTGTTTTCTCACCTCAAATTTATTCATAAACTGATATCGGTGGAGTGTTAAGGGAAATACGACAATCTCAGATCAGCCAGAGCAAATTCAAAACACACATAAAAGCCAAACACAGCACACACACACTGCTGTGTTTGTCTAATCAGGTGTAGGATTGTTGTCTAAAGGTACGGTCAGATTAGCTTTCTGTTCAACAAATTTACACCACATACGGCCTTAAGGAGGCAGAGATGTCAAACTGCCTTATTATTTATGATCTGCTTCGATACAGATCATAAATTAATACTGAGAAGAGCGATCGCTGATTGTAAAGTCTGTGAGAGTGATGCTGCAGGTCGTAGTCTGGAAGTTTAATGTTGTTTAATCCACACGAAGCTGAACTCTGAACTGCAAATCCGCCGGAGCTGACTGGAGGTCGCATCAAAACAGGACACACACGCTTCAATTGCAATGAGTGGGAGACGGCGTAAATATTAACAGGATGTGACAAGAGAGAGCATAACCAACAACATAGTTCTGTTTGATTTAGGTAGAGTACACACTGTACTTCAGAATTCGCTTGCCAATATTCTTCATAATGTATTCCAATAAATTCACTTCGGCTGGTGTGCTGGGACACACGCAGCTGCGAGGCACCGATTTTAATTATTGAAACAGTGAGAAGTTTTCTCTTTCTGTTTTTTTGATCGCTAAGATGATAGTGAACAGGAGCTTGTTTGTTGTCTTATTCTGTTGTTCCTTCACTTATTATTCATAGCTCAGCCATCAGCTGAAAACTTTTAAAGTACATGGTTTTTAACTTTATTATCTATAATGAAAAAATGTTGGTTTTTTTACAACCTGGGTCTTGTATTCATAGTTTGGGAAATTACATGTACCAGTTATGATGGTGGCATGCTGAGATCTAGGCACAAAGCTTTACAAGCAACACAACAGTAATAAAGTTGATGTGTTAAGTGTTAAAAGTAAAAAACAAGTAGTGAATAAAAAGACTTTTCATTTAACAAAAACACTATTGTGTACTTACAATAACTGAATAGTTGAATATGTAGGATAATGGTCTAAAGGCCACTGTATAATTATTAATTATGAAGAAACATTTACTGTAATATCACCAGGAATCTCAAGAACAAATCCAAACATAGTGAATTACAGAACATAAAGTCTTCAGTCTTACCTGTGAACTTTGGCTCCATTCTTGTTCCGTTTACAGTCCTCTCCGTCTAGCGTAGACTGAGCTCTAACCATACGAGAGCAGCGTCCCTTCCTCTCTCCATTACTATCCCCTCCTCCCCCCCTCCCCCTGCGCTCTCCCTGCGCACCGTTCGCTAACATCCCATTTCCCTCTTTTGGTGGACGATGGGAATGGTGGTGGCGATGTCCCCTTTCTTCCATTCCTCCTCCTCCTCGTATGTCATTGGCCTCCTCTTCAGGGGAGCCGGCCTGGTGGTGGTGCCTGTGTCCCTGCCCTCCATCGCGGCTCCTCTCCCCTCTCCTCTCTTTCGTCTGTGCACCTTCGTTGTTGTGGTCTCTGCTCCGGCTGTGATGGGTGTGGTGCCTCCCTCCCCGGCCGTCGCCTCCTTCTCTGCTCTCCCCGTTCCTGTCTCGGTGGCGGTGATGCTTCCTGGAGTGCGTGTGGATGTTGTCTCCCACACCGTCCTGCCGGGGGTCCCCGGCTTCCTCCTGTTCTCCTTCGTGAGGCCTGCTGGGTTTGTCACCATTCCTGGCTTCCACCACGAGCGGCCGGTCCAGGTGAGTCTTCATGTCGGGATGCAGGTGGAGGGCGGATGACACCCGGAGTCGCTCCTCAGGGTCGAGCTCGTTAAACAAGGCCTCGCTGCTCGCCCTTAAGTTATGTCTCCTCAGCTGGTTGGTCCTCTGCTCCCACACTGACATGGTCTTTGCTGCACGCTGCTGCTCCTTACTGCACACAGGAATCAAACCCACAGGAAAAGATCATGTCACGATGAAAAACAATGATGTTTAAGTTTTTTGTGTCTGTCTTTTCTATACTTTATGAAGTATGTTCTGTATTGATTTTCATAAACATAATTATCTACAGTCTCATCCATAGCCACACCATTGTAATGTGCACCATCTTCTGCTAATAACATAAAATTCACAATTTCCTGAATTTAATTCTATTCCTCAGGCCCCTAATAAAGAAAAGTACACAGCGGAAGGTGGTCTATGGATGCATCATCACAAATGTTCATCATGGTAAAGCTTTCACTTACCATGCTTGAGTGTAATATGGAGCAGTAGTTCAAATCCTCCATAGCAAAATCTGAGTAATTTTAATTTCCCAGCACCTACGATGGTAAAGTTTGTCTAATGCTGAGGGTCTTAACATTCTGTTGTCATGACATCACCTCATCATGGGAGGTCCGTAACTTATTTTGGGTCCTCAACCTTAAATCTTCCCACATGGCAGAAAGTAATTAAATCATACTCTCATTGGATACAGTTTTGTCAGTGGGAATCAAAATAAATACTGTCTATAATAAGATATTAGTGTTTGGCTGGGTGAATTTAACCTGCACCAACTACCAAGTGTACGGTGTTTATCTATCAACAGCTATTCAAACAGTGTCAAAGCAGGTTTTCTAACACAAAAAAGCAAAATATCTGTAATGTGTGTAATGTGGTAACTTCTAAGTTTATCTTCGCTGAATGACTTACTTCTCATTTGTCTGGATGAGGACGAGGCAAAGGACAGGTAATCTCGGCAGAGGTTTCTAACATTACTTCTCAAGGCTTCTTCCTCTGACTCTTTCAAATGTCTAAGAACCGATGCCAGGTAAGCTTTTCAAGGACTAAAATGGATTCCTGCAACAGCCTAAAATATCTTCATTTTCTCAAGGAAACTTGTTTTTCCTAAATGAAATGTGTAAACTTGGCATAACTGAAGGGGTTAGATCTTAGATCATGAGTTCAGATCATGAGGCCCCTGCTGCCCTTCAAGGCCCCCAGTGATAAAAAAAAAACAAACTTGCAGAACAAGTTTGATAAGGTATTTTTGCATGGTGCGCCTATTAGAAATGAGACCACAATCTCCAATTGACTGGAGAAAAAATAAATAAATCAGACTTCCAGGCACAAATCAAACATACTATGTAACTTTGTCAAGGAAAAAATAACTATGTAAAAAGTAACATATTATAACTGAGAATTTGTGCCACACTGCTTAGGGACCAAATAGTAAAGGATTAATTCTATCTTTATCTCCAAATTAAACAACTTACAGGAAAATCCATTGTGCATAAGATGGGCAGAAAGAAAGTATAGTAGCCCACAGACAAATACAATGTTTTTGAATGTCTTACGTCACTCTGATTCACTATGTGAAACACAGTTCTGTTTTTATACTGAAACACATCTCTTGGTACTGCCTAACAGTACTTTACATTTTGTGAATATGATATCTCGTCATTAGTTGTGTGGCCAACCTTACTGATCTGGCATGCAGGTAAACTGACAGACCATGTAAATCACCAGGTCATGTTTAAATGGAGCAGGCAGGAAAAATGTGCTATGAGGGATGATTGTTCCTGACAAGTATCTTCTTAAAGAAAAGCAATAAACTGACATTTCTGACAAAAACATTCAAAAAATTTTGATGTGTCCATATTTCCATCTAAAATGGATGAATATACCGCATACTGTTTCTGTTTCTCTACAGTATGATTTATTTACATGGGGCTTTTATGAGTTAGTTAAGTTCCATCTCGTGACCTGTACCTCAAGATTCGTCGGGCGGGGGAGGAGTAGACACAATAACTCCTGAAGACAGTCAGAAGACACAGACAGACAGAAGACACAGAGGACACAGGACAGGTATCCACAGACAGGTGAGCAAGAGACATACAGGTAGTGAGAGATGAAACACTGAAAGGACTAGAGTATTAAATATAGATATATTATTATAAAAAAAAGCACATGCGAACACTGAAAAACACACGAGAAGGGTGATGTGAAGGAAATTAGAGTCAGTTCTAGTAATAACAGTGTGTAATCTCAAAGAGGTAAGATGTTAAATAAGCTTCTCTGGCCTTCCATCTGCACTCTAATCGATTGAGACAACAGATCTCCGGGCAGGAGAGCAAACTTACTGCTGGCCGTTGCATTTAATTTTAGCCCGGTGCATATTGCCAAACTGCCTGCAGTGATGTCGGCGCTCAGAGAAATTAAACATTTATACACAGATTATTCACATCAGAGGGCACAGAGCGGAAGATGAATTACTGTAGGCGCCAACACAGAGGAGCTGCAGCCATCAACAAAGTACACAGTGGTTGGTGAATGCCAGAGGGAGTCATAACTGCATCTATGTACCAGCAATTTACACTCAAAATTACACTCATAATGCCCTCATAGCTTCAAATGTGTTATGTGTTTGTGCTATTTACATGTAATTGTGGGGTCTGTTTTTGCTCTGTGAGGCACTTTGTGATGGCTTTTTAAAATAAGAGTCATAAATACATTTCAGTTTACCAGCAATGAAGACATGACAGACTGCAATTTAGATTTGGAGGTCCAAAGGGAAGGAGGAGGAGAGGAGAATAGAAGAGACATGGAGAGGAGAAAAAAGGAGTGGACACAAGGGGAGAGGAGAGGAGAGGAGAGGAGAGGAGAGGAGACAAGGAGGAGAATATTGTAACAGAGAGTGATAACTCACGGTGACTGAACGCTGTTGATGGACGACCTGCGAGAGAGTGCATCTCGATTTTGCTTTACAAAACTGTACATGCAGAACAAAAACAAAAGAAAAAATGAGACACAAATCTGAAGGGGACAGGTGGACAGTCAGTCAGTCTGTCTGTCTGCCCGTCCACCTGTCCCCTCCTGTCTTACAGTAAAGGACCAATCTGTGCAACTACTTCAATAACACAACAGCAACAAAAGTCAGCAGAGACGAGAAACCAGAACTAAAACATTTCAGGGATTTCAATGCAAAACAATTACTAATGAAGTGTTATTTTAACAGTAAAAAAAATTAAGAGTTTTTAATATATTTAGATTGGAAAATAATTTATAATAGGAATTTTCTGATGTCTGTTTCCTTAAGAGGCTGTAGTCATTTTGTAATGAAACCCTGAGTTTCTCTGAAACACCACACCGAATGCACAAAAACAGTTCATTTAAAATAAAAACAGTAGCTTATGAACCCACTCACTGAAGTGTTACAACACTGTTCAATGTACAAATTAAAATATTGTGAGAATATTGTGAGAATAATAATACACAGGATCATATAATAACAGCAATGACAGACAATAAGGGAAAGTTAGCTAACCAGGGATATCTACAGTCAAACTGGCCTATTTCTTAGTGAGAAGGATGGCAATTAAGGAGAGACTGTGAATCAAAGATGATCACTTTGTATAATGAGTGAGTGGCTTTGTAAAAGTGCACATCACATGAAGGGCTCTATGCAAAATTATGCAACATACAATCAACCATAGACAATATGTTGTGTTTTTTTTAACATAACAGAACAGATATATCAAAGAAAGGCACGTTCAAATATATTACAGCTTTAAATTAATGATGAGAATGAAAATGCTCCAGTTTCCACACCAGATTTCACTTGACAGACTCTCATAATTCCAGTCTTCAGCGAGACTCTAAAAATAGATTGAATTTGGAGGCGCAATTAATTTCCACGTTGACCTCAAGCCTGTCAGTCACAGGTTTGTGGTGGAGAGGGGGTGGGTCAGAAGTTTTAGCATGACAGGACATCCCTGTCATTATCATATTAGAGAACGTGGGAACTTGTGACAGTGAAAATAAAGGTTTTCTTGTATCTTGTTCAAAGGTTCAACAGTAGAATCTCCTGTCTCTCTGTTTATCTGTTTAGCCTTTCTTCCCAAATAAGTCCAGGGGATGAAAAGAATAGATATATAAAGGCATTCTTAATTGGCAACTGTGCTGAAGTATGGATCCATGGATTGATCATGTGTCAAAAGTTTTGAATTTAAGGAGCCCTGTGGAGTTTTCTTGTAAACAGACAAAAAGTATGTTTATAATGAGTCTGTGTATTCTTAAGGCCTGACAGATGTGTTGAATGCATTTCCTCTCACATCAAAATTTTTCAAAGCAGATTTTCAAAAAATATTTCAAATTGTGTATTGTTTACATCCATGTTTGCTGGCTTACAGTGTTCTTCTTCCCTGCTTTTATTGGCACATTCCTACATCTGCATGTTACCACCAGCTGTTGATTAGTGTGAAAGTGGTGCTCATGCAGGTGTGCACACTTCCTTGTGAGTATGCACGACACAAACCACACAGGGACCCTATGATGAAAACATTGCTTCATAGTGCTACTAGTGATCAGAAACTCCAGAGGGCATATTTAATATAGTTTTTAATTGACTTTTTCTGATGGTTATGATGACAGAGGTTTACACACATTTCAAGACATATTTTTATCTTCCTGGTTCCTCATTTTTCTTTTATATTCTCTCAAAACAAAAAAGATGTAGGCCAGGAAATAAGACCATCTAGAGTCATGACCTTTCTGGTGTTGATGTAATATGTTGTCCACTACTTATTATTATTACTATCAACACTAATAACAATAATAATATTTAATTATTCTATTTCTATTATTTGCTCTTTATTTCTGCAACTGTGCCTATAACTCAGCTTGTACTCATACTTTTTGTGTCCCTGTGTTTATTGCGTGACTTGTCTTCATGGGCGTCTGTATTCAGTGCATCTCTGTATATTCGTATTAGTTATCTTAAACCTAATCAAAAAAAAAGTTTTTAAAATGAAATGCCAGCTCGGCAACATGGAGTGAGGCCGATGGTGTGATGTTGTTAAAAAATAAATCTGCCATTTTGTCATTCAGATAAGCGGCAGAGTTCCACAAATCCTTCCACAACTTTGCCATCTTTGCAGTAGTTTAACATAATTACATTTTGCCACTAAAGAAAGCAAAAAAAGTGTGTTTGGTTGCAGATTTGAGCTTTGCGCGGTGTGCTGTTGATTGAAGCTTCCTTAATTGCCTCTGGTACTGAAGGAGGTAAACAGTGGGGTGTAGTAAACAAGGCAACATCACAGGAGCAGTCTCATAGTGGGAGCAGATGAGGAGAAATCCAGAATGTACACAGATCAACACACACACATCATACACAGACAATTCAGACTGAGAGGGAAGAACATGTAGAGGGACAACACACTCAATGACAAAGGGACATTTATCTGCAGTGTGGGACTGAACAGAGCTGCTGTCAGAGGCAGGAGGGGCTCAGAAACTTACGCAGCGATCGAGATGTTGGCCGCTGACATCGGGCTGACTTCCTTCACCTCCAAAGCCTTCTGCAGGGCAAGCTTCTTATTGGCTGCCTCCTCCTGCTCTTCTTCATCCTTTTATCCAGTGAGAAACAAGATGTAAACGTGTGCTGACATGTTTCACTGTGAAGTAGAAACATTTGCATTGCTATGTTTTATTAATGTGTCTTCAAATACAACATTGAGAGTCTGAACCAGCCTACCTTAGTCAGCTCCTGTGCATTTGCGAGGTTATCGACAGCGATAGCCAAGAAGACATTCAGGAGGGTGTCTGAAGAACAGGACTCAGGAGAAAATACAGATGGACAGTATATATCCTGTGATGAAATATGCACTGTTTTCTTCCCACGTTATAGGAGCAGAGCCAGAGAATGGTGATTTGGTCGATCTGACAGTCTGCCTGTCAGAGTCGGGCCAATATTTTGGTGCTGTGCAGGATATCGACATCTACAGTTCAGATTGACATGAAATTTGGTGCTACTCATGGCTCCCATAGGACGAATCTGGCAAACCATTTCTGTGGTGCCATCATCAGGTAGAAAGAAACTGGCCAATCATGATGTATAGCAAAAGCTGCTGGCAGTCTGTAAAATTTGTTCTAGATATTTATGTTCCCCAAAAGATGATTTTGATGATCTTCTGAGCATTTCTGTAGCGCTAATATCGGGCCAAAATTGTGGGACATAACAAAATCCCAGTGTTTTTTGCAATACAAAAAACACTTTCAACCTAAAACCTTTTCCACATGTTGATCCTGCTTTCTCTGACTCTAACACACTGCAGTTTTAATTACAGGACGTCAAAGAGGATACAGTTTCCAAAGAGCGTGAGGACGATGAAGTAGACGGAGGAGAACATGCCGCGGCGAACACCTCCTTGAGACTCGATCCCGTGGTACATCACGGCGTTCCAGTCCTCGCCAGTTAGAATCTGAGGAAGACAAGAGAGTCAAAATGATGCCGGGACACGGGCGAGTTGTAAAGCACTGTGCAAATCTCACACAGTGTAGATTTAAATTACTTCACAGAGTGAAGGGTTATGAGCACAGACTAATTGAAGGATTATCAGCAAGCTCATTAGGGGACAGAAGGTACACAGACCAGCCATTCCCTCTAATTAAAATGAGTGATAACAATCTCTCTTTTTCCATAAAGTCAATATTCTCTAATTTATTCAGAAGTTGTGCGTAAGTGTGTGTAAGGGTGGTCTTACCTGGAACACAGTGAGGATGGCTGCTGGGAAGGTATCAAAGTTTGTTGTTGGTGTCTCATCTTCAAAGTTAAACCTAAAAGAAACAGAATCACAAAAACATAATTAAAAAGAGAGGAAAACAGAAAAATGTTAAAACAAATGTAGTTTCAGTCAGGGTTTAATGGCATCTGCCTGCGGTTCAGGAGAAGATACAGGGAAATGTATTTATTTTAAAGATTAGGATTAAAATTAAAAATATCATTTTAAAGAAACCAAAGTTAGGAGCCTGTTGTTGAACTGTCTAGGCAACAGAACATGTTTCTGCTCATGAGAAACATGACAAGGCACAAAAACAGACATATCCACACCTCTTCTTCGCAAAGAAGCAGTTGTTAGAAACACTGCTGCACCATTTCTTCTTTCTCCTCGTCTATAACACTTTTATTGTCAATCCACAATGTCCTGACCCCACACACACACGCACGCACACACACACACACACAATTGTACTTCTATAGTTGTGAGGACCTTAAATTACATAATGCATAGCACATTCGCCTCTAAACCTGATCTTCATCATCCATCTTTTCAGTCAAAAATAAAGTCATGTTTTTTTAAATGTATTAAAAGTTATTAGAATGAAGAAAAAAGGTCTTAAGAAAAATATCAGAAATGCTCCTTTTTGTCTGAGCTGGAGGTGCGTGTCGATGTCTTGTTTGATTGACATTTGCTGGCAGGCTACAAGCGTTACAGCGTACGGAACAGAGACAAAGTTAACAAACTGCTGTAGCTACAAGTCATGGACAAACAGTGTGTAACTAACAGGGATTTTGAAGAGCAATGCCCAAACCAGCATCTAATGGGTCAGAAGTGACATTTAGCCTAGCCTAGCCTCGCTAACTGACATTAGCAGTGCACTTTTCCCCAGTGAATGTTTATTTGGTGGCTTGTTAAGCAAGGTAAGGTGCAGGACAAGACGTGTGTTCATATTTGTAAGTTAGATAAGAAGGAGACTTTATCGAGAAAGCTAATGTGGGTTGTTGTTCAGATGCTGTGGCTCTTGTGTTGTGTAGCCGGATGCTATCAGGCTCAGTGTGACCGTCTGCTCTGCCTATGATAGAACACCACGTTCTAGCTTTATTCAAGATTTGATTTGCTGCATCTAAATAAGTACACCAGTTTAATTCCAGCTGGACATCAAAGGATAAATTTAGTTTAGTGCAACTTGGATCTAATTTCAGTCGCTTTGTTCACAGTATCTATCGGTAATGATGACATTGCACTTGCCATGTTAATTGTTTAGAACTGGAAATGTGGCAACATCACTATAACAAACTCTGAAAGGGCAAGAAACACGAGCAGTCAGACAATCAGTTTGTAAAAAAAAAAACCAACAAGCTAGACATATTTATTCTGATGAGAAAACTCAAATTGCCTGTTGTAAATATCCATCACAGTGACTTCAACCCACTGTGCACACAGTTTTGCCGTGCAATGCGGGATTATTACCAAGATTTAGTTTCAGCTCCAAATAAAGTGGTTTAGATCATTCTTATAAACTATCAGCTTGTTTACAACCTGTTGATTGTTTCACTGCTTGAGTTTCGTGCCCCATAGAACTTTTTACTGGTGTCACTATGTTTCCAGATCTCTGAAATTAACTTTTATCTATTATAGATATGTTAAAAATATATATATATACACTGTACATATATGATTAGTACAATGCTATCAAAACCAGGCGAAATGGTGGCAAAAACCCCAAATATAACACCCTAATGGAAGAGCTAGAATTATTCCTTAAGCATCAAAACTAACCCAACCCTCATCATAACCTTAACCTTCAAACAGCTCTTTGAATGAATGAAATGAGGATCCGATGAAATGCCCTCACCTTCCAAAAATGTCTAAAACTCAAATCAGTCCTCACAAAGATAGAAGTAAAAGACATGTGTAGGAGTAAGTTTTTCACATTTCTTAACAGCTTGAGGGAGAAAGGAGTGTATTCATAGATGAAAGGAGTCGTCTTGTATTGATAATGGATGAGACAGAAGGAGAGAGACATGCAGCAGCAGGAAACACCAGTCACCAGGGAGCAACGGCTCCAACTTTCAAGTCCAAAACACACTGCCTCTGCAGCGCAGGGTTACACCATGTGACATATATCATATGCACAAATCGGAGGCACCGTGATGCAACATGTCAACAAATCCACACAGCATATTAACCATCTGTATGTAAAGCTAGAGTAGTTTAAAATTATCTTTAAATTATCTGGTATTAGTTGTAGTAATCTGTGTATTTGAGTTTCTTCTTGTCCACTGTGACAGCTATAAGACCACAGAAGAAGACATGCTATCAGCTGACAAGACAAGAAATCAAAGGTAGCCTGGATATGCCAAGCAATGCTGCTTTTGTTTGGTGAATGATTCAGCACCTCAGAACTACAGCTGTGTGTGGAGAGGGTTTACACAGAAAACGGGCAGCCATCTTGACACATCCTACAGTGCCAGTATGTTTTGGGCTCAACACAACAGCACTCCTGAAAGGAAAGTTGAACACACTTCAGCACAGGGAAAAGACAGTCACAGAAAACACAAACAATACCAGATAAAACAGATGTGGAATGAATGGATGAATAAAAGAATGACTGAATATATTACAGAACAACTTTAAATGCTTTCCATCCTTTTCATCTCTATTGCTTAAAAAAAGCTGTTTTCACACAACTTCTAAAACTGTCTTTTGAGGCTGGGATTTATAACATTTTAACAAAACTGAATGTAGTATTAGGGCTGCACGATAACAATTCTGCTGTGGTTGCATTAGCAGGGAGATCCATTGCACGAAAATAAATGATCCTATTTTCTCTCTGAGCTTCATCAACAAATCACAAGAAAGTGTAACTCCACAGAAAGATGGGACAGGAAATCGTAAAATGTGGAGTAAAATCCAGTGAAAGAAATGTTTTTTTTGTGCAGTCTGCTGTGTGGAACTGGATTTAAACATGATGATGACAAAAGCACCTAACTTACTTACTGCAAGAAAAACTGCAAGAAAACACCACAAATTAGTACAATCACCTCAAACTTCACAAAAAGGCCAGGAAAACTTCAGAGGAAAATCCCTGTTGTCCTACCACTCAAACATCCACAGTTGGAGCCTTAAAAAGACTACAGATGCTCATATAGATAGATAGATAGATAGAGTACTTTATTAATCTCAAAGGGAAATTAAAGTGTTACAGCAGCCACTTCACATAAATCGATAGATTTATTATCTAAGTGAGCCAAAGATATGGCTCTGGTTACCACTATAAAAAGACAGGATTAATACTTTGCTAAACAAATGCTACTCAGTGACTGCCCACAACTGTTCGTGTTGTTCTGCTCTAATGTTATACAATAATGTGACGAGCAGCAGTCGACGCAGAAATGTGAAAAATTCATAATTTTGTGATCATAGCAGATTTATGGTCAAGCTGAATAAAATTACATGAGCCTGACTTCTATCAGTAATGACTTTAACAGTCTGACGCTATAGACTGTGAGGATCACACAGTACGGAAACAAGCTCCTCATATCAGTCTCCCTTCATAACTTGACTAGGCCTCTGTGTTTTAGGAGTCACTCTGCATCTGGCTACAGGTGAGCTAGGTATTAGTTACAATTTTATAATATTTTAATCAGCATCTTTCAAAAGTGTTCTAAATAGTAGACAACAGACTTAGATGATTATGCAGTTGCATATGAGCTGTCTGTTAAAAAAAAGCTATGTGCCATTTACATTACCAGTAGCTACTAATCACATCGTTTGCTCTGTCTGCATGAAGACAATATGGATTGCAATTCATATTTTTTTTCTTTAAAAAAATTATGTCCATAAGAATCGTGGGAGAAAATCATGATCTCAATTCTGAATGGAAAACATGGTGATTCTCATTTTGACCAGAATCGTGCAGCCCTAACATAGCAAATAATTCTCTTATCAAATCCGAACCCATCTGGATCCCATATCAAATCATTTCAGGCTAAGCTCTCAACAGTGTTAAGTAATAAAATTTTGATTAAAACTCAAAGACTGATATTTTGTTCTATGTTAACAAAAATGAGAGCGCAGATAAAAGATTGAATAAAGATTTGATAGAGGCAGAAGTTCATGAATCTGTGTATTTTAACAAATTGGATCCAGATTCAGCTCTCTAATCCCAACAATACTGGGTTTACAAAAAACTGAAGCATTTTGGGTTTTATATTCACTACAATTACATTTATCACAGATGTATGGCTGCCGATTTATTTTGTGTTAACTTCATAATGTAGTCCAACTAAAGATCATCAGTATCTTCATCGCACATGCACATTTTCTACACATAGGATCTGAATCTTGTCAGAAGCCCCCCCCCCAACCACCCCACTCCCCCCGCCACCCAGACCCATCTATAAATGACCCAACAAACCTGCCAAAACCTGAATCCATGGTCTTGAAACTGAAGAAGACAATGAGAGATTGACACAGAGATGCATAAGGATGGGTTGGTCATTCCACTAAATCAGGACAAATAACCGAAACTGCTGATATTCATCATTTAATTTCATGTCAATTAATCTCAGAATAAGAGGTGTGTGTGCAAAAAATATTTTGGGTTGAAGAAAGAAGAAAATATTAAAAGCTGAGGCAACATTCAGCGTAGTTCTTGACCTGTTCAGTAGGTCATCTTCATCCAGAGGTAGGAATTGTTCCAGTAGTCTGATCTTTTCATTTCACCTGCTACAAATTCAACTCAATTTAAAAATTCTCTAATTATGTAAGAGTGTCTTGAAACCACTGAAGAATTCTGCCTTAGCTCAAGATAGTATTGCTCACTTCAAGAATGTGTTGTAAAGGAAAATGCTTATGTTACATTCAACTTCCAGGACATAATTTGCTGCTATTGTTATTCATTTCAAGGAATCAAGAAAGGAATGTTCATTCTTTTCAGTGTATTGGAAAATTGATATATATATTTTTTTTACCAGGTATCAATTAATCTGACAATCAAAGACTAAAAAACTGAATACATTCCATAAATTATGGTGTTATTAGTTGTGGCTTGAAATTTTGCTCCACGGGCTCTGTTTTTGTAATGCAATGTCACTCAGAACAAACTGGAAGCACAACTACATTACATGAACACAAAAGGCCTGGAAAGATTTTGGTACTTTTGTCACCAGAAAACCCTGGCACAACTGTGGTACCACTGCAAATGTCACTGAATTAATAGGAAAAGGTTATCAGTATGTGTGATTGTCAAAGCACTTGTTTTTCTTCTCTTTAAAAATATTATTGTGTTGCTCCCTTTTTATGCCCTATGTCACAAAAAAGTGAAAAAGCATAGAAGATGCAAAAGATTGCTAAACTGGTTCCACTTTTAACTTAAAGGGAAGGAAAGAAGGAAAAATGGTGAATCAAATTGTTGTTCAAGCCCTCCTGTCAACTGTAATGGGGTGCCACAGGGATCTATTCTTGGTCCACTACCATTTGCATTATACATAAATACTATCATTCTGTCTAATTTGAACTTAAATGTCACTTTGTATGCTGATGACATAATTATGTATTCCACAAATTCTAGTCCAACCCAAGCCCTGGGTATATATACAGGTAAGACCAAGTAAAGTGTCTTATCTGCAATGATAAATGCAGCCATTTACCATTTATATTCTTATATATAAAATCTTTAAATAGTAGCCAAGCAGCTCTACAAATACTTTGGAATTTGGCTTGACAGTAGACTTAAACAAAACCAATCCAAACCATAACAATTTTCTTCAGTCAACTTTTGTGTTTGCATTTAACCACTGAGATATTTTGTACTGTCATGTTGGCCCTTTTTAACATAAGCAGTTAAACCCAGTCTATCTCAGTATGTTATGCTTTATCATTAATGACAACTTTCATATTCATCATTGCTCCCTATAACTTCTTACCTACCTTGTGTGTATATATATATTATATATATATATATACATATACATATATACATATACATGTATATATATATACACACACACACATATACATATATATATACACACATATACATACATACTAAAAACTTAAAGGTCTGAATGCAGTGAGGGTAACTGGTGGCTCTGTTATGCTGTGTTGGACATTTTGCCGAAAAGGTCCGCTTGTCCCCTTAGAGGGAAGGGTCGCTGCAAATCAATACAAAATTGTTCTGAGTGATCACCTTTATCCTAAGATGAAACATTTCTATCCTGATGGCAGTGGTCTCTTCCAGGATGACAATGCCCCCATCCATAGGGCGTGAGGGGTTACTGAATGGTTTGATGAGTATGAAAATGATGTGAATCATATGCTATGCCGTCGCAGTCACCAGATCTCAACCCAATTGAACACCTATGGGAGATTTTGGACCAATGTGTTAGACAGCACTCTGCACCATCACAAAACCACCAAACAAGGGAATATCCTTGGAATAATGGTGTTCATCCCTCCAGAAAGGTTCAGAGACTTGTAGAATCAATGCCCAAGGCACATTGAAGCTGTTCTGTTGGTGGCCCAACACCTTATTAAAACACTTTATGTTGTTTTTTCCTTTAATTTGTATATATATATATATATATATATATATATATATATATATATATATATATATATATATATATATATATATATACATACATACACACCGCAAGCTAGATTCCTTCATACCAATTGGTGATTTTAAAGCTTTATCACATAATGTTTTTAAATAGTCCTCTAATTATTTTATTAATTTTATCTGATGCTTGCATGTTGGTTGTCTGATTTTATACATATTGTTTTTGGATGTTGATTGTGTGGTTACCTCAGATTTTTTGCCAACAAAAATCCTCAGAATGTTCCACACACTGTCACAAAAACAGAGCCCTTTGAATGCCTCTTAACAAATATTTCAGCATTTCAGACAAAGACAGACAAAAGTATTGTTCATATGCTTGAATGGCATTCTGTACCTACATGAGTTCCTTGATTGATTGCAGCTGACCAAAGCAATGGTATTTGCAAATTATCAAATACTCCTGTAAAGCATTTCTAAATATACTGAGCTGATGAATAGTGCTGTTGAATAAATAAATACCTAGTGTCCATTTACTGCGTGATAACAATTGAAATACATCAGATATGAACATTTAATTCCATCTTGAATATCATTTGATATCAAGGTGTATGTAAGCAGTTTGAATAACAGAGCATGATAGAGAGGATCATCACAATACATTTGACATTAAACAACACAATAAAAGAAGATGCATGCAAGAGCTTATGAATTATACAGTAACATTCCAGTAAATGTGTTTCCAAAAAAGCCATTTATAAATACTGACCTAAAAAATGGGTTCAGAGATTGAAAATTCAAATTGAAATGTTTCTGCTGTATGGAATGAATGAAATGTCTTTCACATGTCTATGAACAACCATATAATTCCAAGCATGTGATGTGCCACGTAAAGCTGTCAGAGAAGCAAGAGGGAAAAAAATGTGTTTGGGGACAAAAAACACATGAAGGAAGAGAGGACAAAGGAAGAAGAATGGTCTGTAAAAATGAGGAGAGGATGTGGAGCACATTGTTACCACAGCGACCATCTGCAAAAATGACAGCTGGTTTCTCCTTCTCAGAGCAGATCCTGTGATATTGTGTGTGTGTGTGTGTGTGTGTGTGTGTGTGTGTGTGTGTACTGTATGCATGTGTACTCGATCCTGACCGATCCTGGATTTTTGAGGCTGATACCGATATTGATATTTGAAATTAGATTTTTTTTTTTACATGAATAAGTAACAAAAACATTTTGTATAGTAGACATACTTGAGTACAGAGTACAGATAGCTCACAGTTGAACAGGAAAGTAAGAGTAAACATCAGGTAAAAGTCCATTTTGAACGACTATAAATAGAAAAATAAAACAACAAACAAATTCATAATCAAAAAATTGCCAATAAAAGATGCTGATACAGATATACATTATAGAGATAAAAGTATATGGACACCCACATAGTTTTGGTCTGGGACTGTGGTTTAGGGTCCTTAGTTCCCTGTAAAGGGAAATCTTAATGCTACAGCACACAATGATTTTTTTGGCAGTTGTGAGCTTTCAACTTTGTGGCAGTGGTTTGGGAAACATCCATTTCCTGTTTCAACATGACAATGCCCCTGTGCACAAAGCCGACTCCTTAAAGAGCTGTTACAGAACCCTGACCTGACCCATCCAACACCTTTGGGATGAACTGGAACACCAACTGCGAGCCAGTCCTCACTAATGCTGCTGTGGCTGAATGGGAGCAAATCCCTGCAGCCAAAACCTTGTGGACAGCGTTTCCAGAGGACTGGAGGCTGTTATAGCAGCAGACTAATGCCCCTGGTTTTTGGAGGAAATGTTCAACATTCACATGTAGGTGAAATGTTCTGAAGTTCACATTCTATTCTATTGGCCATGTGGTGAATATTTGAAAACCCAGTATCAGCTGATAATATCAGTCAGCATATATCGGTCTGGCTCTAATATGTACTGTACATGGGTTACGTGAGGGAGATGGGGGTGGGGTGGGAGGGGGTGAGGGAAGAGAGTTGGAGGAGTGGGGGGAGGGGCAACTAATTCAATAAGCCTTTTCTCCTTTGGTATGTCATCATTTTTTCTCTCCCCATGCTCCTCCCCTTCTACCTTTGTCCTTCTATGTCTCATTACTCCATCCCCCATCACCCACCCCTCTCTCCACCATCCTTCATCCCTCCATCACTTTCTCCATTTTGCCTCAGACTCCTCCTCCTCCTCCCTCCTTTGCTTCCTTTCCTCCTTTCCTGCTCCCCACCATCTCTTCCCTTCTCCAACACTTCTTCCTCCGTCCTCTCCTCCTTCCTTGAGGATTAGTGGGCCCAGCGCAGGGACGGCAGCAGTGGTTTGCTGCTGCGCCTGTGTGTGCCGACCTCTGTTTACTCTGATAATAGGGATTGGGAGCGTGCTGTTTGGCTTCCACGTGGCATCCACAGAGACTTCATTAAATCAATCCACACAACAGGAGTCATGTGAGGCCAAACTCCCCACAAGCTCATGCCCATGCCCCCCATATCTAATTCTTCAGACAATAGAAGCAGATTTACATTGTGTAGGTGAATGCAACACGCATCTCTGAGAACACACGGGCATGTACAAGTGGACTGGAGATAACGGCGGTATGATATTGAAAAAGAGCATTGAGACTGACGTCATGCAGCCTCATGAGAAGTCAAGAAAAGAAATGGGCTTTTATTAACATGAGGAGGGGGCTGAATACAAAGGGGCATCCCACTGTATAGCTGTATAGACTAGGGTTGCAACTAATCAGTCCCTCTTGGATCTCACTATCCAGTCACCCAAAATGACTGAAATTGCAGCGGTTTTTCCAAAACAGAGCTAAAATTAGCAAACAGATTTGTGTTATTTTGCATTAAACTGCAGTATACAGCTGTAAAAAATACATATTAAAGAACTTATACTCAAATTCAATGAGAGCAAATATAAGTTCTGTTATTAGACCGCTGCCTGTGCATTAGTTTGCAAGGACGACGAATGTGTGAATGTGGTTAAGATACTGCAAATGTGAACTATTTTTTTACACTGAGTGGGAAACAGTTTAACTCCAGTTGAATGTTTCAGGTTTTGCTGGTTTTAACAGTCCAAAACCCAAAGATACTCAATTTACAGCGACACAGTACAATGAAAAACACTAACCCGTCACATCTAAGAAGCTGGAACCAAGATGACTTGGACTCTCTATTGTCTCTATGGATTGATTAATCAACACTGCACACTGATTGTCAGACCTTCTGGTGCTTTACTGAGAAACCTCATTATTTTAATAAACTCATGCATATAGCAAAAAATATGAAATGCCATCAGTTCTGTGTCTGAAAAAGTCAGAGTTAATCAACAAAGGATGCCTGTACCTTTAAAGCAGCGAGCAGAAAAAAATCATTATTATTACAGTAAATCCTACACGTTCCCTTTGAGCTGATCACAAACAGTCGGTGATGTCCTGTGAGTCTCAGCAGGGAGACGGTTCTCTGCCTCAAGCTGTTTATCTTTCAAGTCTCACAATTTTACCAGGAGATTACTTTTGGTGTTTTGAGCAGGAACATAATCTCTGAGCCAAAAATAAATTTTGGATATAACAAAGCTTTTGTTCTTATTCTTCTTGACAAGCCATTTAATTTTCTGTTTCAGGTTGAAAGCCTATTTTTCATTAAACAATTGTAATAATCTGCCTGATGAATGGCAGTGTTTTCCTTGGTTTTGATATAATTCAGCATTTTCTGAAACAAAAAGTGATATTATCTGTCTGTTTTTTTTTTAACTTACTCTTGTGTAGCCCTACATTTTTTTAAGTAAAAATGTAGGGCTCAAAGCATGAGTGTTATTTGCAGAGAACAGTGTGCTGAGCCTGATGTGCTTGGCTGGCTGGAAGCACCATGTGGACGTCAGACTCATCTCACACTTGTCCATCACCAGAGACTGATGCAATGCTAATGATGGTGCAGACTGATGTAAGGCTCGGCGCCATGGCAACAGCCTGCTGCTTCAAAGACATCCAGTTGTGGTGAGGTGTTTGTGAAGGCCATCAGTCCGAGGAGACGTGACTTCATATAAAAGGGGTGTTTCACTTCGGAGTGGACGCTACCTGCCACAATGGCGGCAATATGTGATAACACACACTGGTGGCTACAATCTGAGGTCGATGCTTTTAATAAGAGCTTATGTTTATTTTTATGAATGACTCACTGCTCTGACATCCTGTCACAAGTGAAGATTCTGACCTTTTAAAGGCTATATATATATAAAAAAGACAGTTAGGTTTGTACGTCACATCATTTGTTTAATTTTTTTTTTTTTTCTTGTTTAACAAAAAATAATTTGAAGAAAACTGGCTAAGGACCAAAACTTTGACTACATTTACAGAGCATGGCTGCACAATTTAAACCAAAATAACAAACAAAATGGAATATTTACGACTAGAAAAAACAAGATGTTTTGCCAAAAATGCCAAAGCCTATCACTGACAGACAACTTAGAAAAGCTTAAAAATCCCATAATCTCATATGATAGTCATATGATTAGGGGCCATGTCTCTTAAATTATCCTTATATTAACTAGTTGAACACCTCATTCTTTAATGTAAAAGCAGACTGGGGCTTAAACAACATTCAGGGGTTGAGGTTTTAAATTATAATAAATAATTACCCCTTAAACTTCAAAGAGTCCTCATAAAATGAGGTAATAAAATAAATGACAATCATTTGTCAGTGCCTTCCTAAACAACCCATAAGATCATTATAAAAGTGGTTAAAAGTGATATGACTGTTTTCTGATCTTCTAAAGGGTGGTTAAATTGACATGTGGTCAAGGTAGAAAGAAATGAAAGTTGACTGTTGGCAGGAGACGAGATGCAAACAACAGCTTAATGTCTGACTACTACTGCTCAACCATCAACCTCAACATCCTCTGTCAGAGGTTTTGCGGTGTGTTAAAACAACGTTGTGCTTTGTCCTTTGCTTCTGTGCGTCCGCGGTCATTATTTACACCACCACAAGAGGTCACTCATCAAGAAAATATAAACAGGTCATTGACCAGTCCTGTAATTCTTTTTGTGAGGAAAGTCTCAAAATCCAATCCAAACTTTCCATCCCATGGTTAATAAGATACATTTATATTTCGGTATATTACAGTTTTTGGCCATCATTTATTATTTATATAACAATAACATTGTACTCATCAAGTTTAATGTGAGGTCCAGGTTACTCAGGCTACTCGAACCTATTTGGAACAGAAAAGTAAGGCAAACGGTGAAATTGTTACCAAAATGGTCCATCACAAACCAACGCTCATGTTACTTTCCTGCTAGAAATGGTGGACTTCATTGTAGCCATGTTACCGTGCTCCATATTATACTGTTATTATGACGACAAAGAAAATAAGATCCAAGTTGTAATAAACTCAAATGATCCTTTAGGGACTTTTAGGTGAATAATAAATTAAGGGTTACTTTCTCAGTGAACTTAAAGCAAAACTGCAAAAACTCACAGCTCAAAGACACACTGATATGTTGTAAATTAAAGAACTGTGCAGATATTGAAAGACTGTCAATGTAAAAAAAAAATGTACACACAGTATCTGTGTGGAAAAAAAGTGATATGTGAAGAGATAGAGAATAAAATGTGTGTGTATGAGTTGAGTCATATGGGGCTGGATTCGAGCCCTTTGATTAACTGCAGCCAGCCCAGAATCATGAGGTGTTCCTGTCATTAGAAGACATGGAGCTCCTGCTGAGAGTGATATCAAAGGGCCGCAGTTGGTGCTGCTGCTCTGCCAGCTACCTGCTGCGTCAACACGTCTGTCACCACTGCCACGCCGGGCCAGGGATCACACACTGGGAGGAGGGCCAGGTGGAGAGATGGATAGAGGAGAAGAGGAGCAGATGTGTGTGTGTGTGTGTGTGCGTGTGTTTGTCTGGGTGTGTGTGTGTGTGTGTGTGTGTGTGTGTGTGTTGAAATCGTGGATGGACAGAAAGAGGAGGAAAGAGTAGTCAGAGAGTAGGACAGGTTTAAGAGATTACTCACTGTCCTCCGAAGAGCTGCATGCCCAGCAGAGCAAAGACCACGATGAAGAGGAAGAGGAGGAAGAGCAAGCTGATGATGGACTTCATGGAATTGAGAAGTGACACCACGAGGTTCCTCAAAGAGTTCCAATATCTGAGAGGAAATAATAGTGTTTAAACACCCTGAAGACACAGAATGACTTTGTTTTTTTTCCCTAAAATGCTACAATACATAACTGACAAACAAGGCAATGAAAGAGGAAGCAAGAAGAATGAAACAAGCTGATGTAGACGGAAGAAATATAATAATGCTGGAAAACAAAGAAATGGAGGAAAGAAGTGAACAAATGGCACTAAGAGCTGTAGGTGGCATGGAACAACATCAGTGTGTCAGAGTCTACAGCTGCCAGTTTCAGTGAATCACAGGATTAGTGTTAATCTAAAGAAATAAAAGGATTGCCATCAAACTCTAACAGGATTGTCGGTTCAGAGAAAAGAGTTAAGACCGCCCTCAAGTGCTGCTCCTGCCGCACAAAAACCCTGAATCTCCCTATTTTAACAGAATTCATACAGATCTTGAGCATTTACTAAAAAAACAGTTTTTCTTTAAGTTTTTTTTTTTTTAAGTTTTTTGTGAATGTATTTGTTGAAATGACAGCATGGCCCACAGGTGTAATGCCTTATATTGTTATTTTCAGAATATGTCTGGCTGCTAAAAAATGCTATCAGTTGGTATGGGAATGGTACGTCCATTTTATGGAAAAAAAGAAGTCTGGTAATAAGTTTTTAACAAGCAGCATAGATCAGAAAATAAAATGATGGAGGAGAGTGTCAATTCTTCAGGGAAATAAGAACCGTTTTGATGGGACATTCTGAGACTTATTTTGGTCATAAAATGTTTCGTAAAATGATAAAAAAAAGTTCATGGATTTTGTCACAGTTCGTTTTTTCTTTTGGCACTGCATTTCCCATCATGCTTTGATGTCAACAGAACTGTAATGTTTCCACCCAGTCAGTGAGTAAGCAGCAAGCTTTAACTAAACCCCTGTTTTTGCCAAAAGCTCTTCACATTTTTTGAATCTGCAACATAAAAAGTTATGCCTTATTGTTGTTTGTACATCCATTTTGATTGATTCATGATTCATGCAACAATACAATTAGTTTTAGATTAGTAGACAGAGATCTCTTTGAAGACTGACAGTTGTGGATGTGCAAAAACTGAAAGCAAGGTTTTTTCTGTAATGGAAGCCTAATGTGCTTATTGTATAGATTCATGTGTGTGTGTGTTTTTGGCAATGAACTCACTTGGTGACTTTAAATATCCTGAGCAGTCGCAGGGCTCTCAACACGCTGATACCAAACGACGCTCCTGGTTTAATCATGTCCCAGATCACCTCAAAAATACTTCCAACAATCACCTGGAGAGGAGAGCAGAGGGTAAACCGGCTGTATTTGGCTCTGTGTCAACAAGCTGTTAAAAAAGGTTTAAAGCATCACATCAAATCTTTTCATAAACCACTAAAAGATGACCTGTTTACCATCCAGACAGACAGAGCTTTATATCAATGTGACATATCTACCTGTGTATCAGAGCAGACAGTAACTTACCCCAAAATCAAAGCAGTTAAAGGAGGAGTGGAAATAATTCCTCGCTCCAAGGCCGTACATCTTCAAAGTCATCTCAGACAGAAACAAACCCAAGAACACAAACTCTGCTGTGTCTGTTTTCAACATGGACAGAATAACAAAACCGATTTTAAAGGCCGTCAGCACCAATAACTGCATGCTGGTATGGGTATGTATATGTGTGTGTGACTTACAGAGGGCTCTTGTAAGCCACTCGGGTTGGTCGTAGTGGACTATGGCTACACACAGTGTGTTGAGGCCCACCAGACACAAAACGATCCAGTAGAAGCTCTGAGCTTTCACCATACGGCGGATGAAGAACCGGGTCCTCTTCTCTTTACGCCGGAAGTAAGAGGAGCTGTCCATCTTGCTGCTGCTCTTCACGCTGGCCCGACCGAACGGAGAGCCGGGAGGAGCTGAGAGTGATGATGAATAGGGAGAGAGGGAAAGTGTGAGTGTGCAGCAGTTTGATATTTGTCACTGTTTGAACGGTTTTCACAGTGTGTGTTTTCATTATCTTCTTCCTGCTGCCGTGATGAGCACCTTCCCCATCATCGCCCCACTCATCAAGATCATAATTATAATAAAAAAATGTTAGTGGTTGGTGTTAATTGGTGATCCTCAGAGATAAAACAGCTCTTCATGTGTGTTGATTTGGCTTCCCTCTGACCAAGAAACAGTCCCAGCCTGAACTTTTTTTTTTTTTTTTAAGTAATGTGGTCGTCAACTGCTTACTGCTTATGTAAGATCCTTCCATTTCAGTAAACATTTGGATTGCTGCTACATTAACACTGAGGCTGCTGTAGACTGATATTTTCGGACGTCCCAGAAATGAACACTTTGTAATGTCTCCACCTGCTGATGCTTTATTCCTCCAGATAACGATGCATCCATCCTGCTCCAGCCTCTTTTCGTGCCAATTTTCCTGAGCAGCACCAGGATTGCACTGGTGCCTCTGGTCACCAAAACTGCAAAAATCAGTTGGCAACACTCACATGCATCTGTGTCAAGAGTCTGCGCTACAACTGAGCCACCAGCTACAGGAAATTAGAGACCTTACAGTTTTTTGAGACAGAAGCATGACAGTATGGTTGAGTAGGAATCCATTCCACTTTACATCTGCTCATAAGCACAGACAGATGTTTGTGGCCAAAGCTAAGTGATAACTAAGGAAAGAAAAGCGTAAATTCATTTGAAGACTGTGTGAATTAGACTTGCAGCTGCTCATTAAAGAAAACGCACTTAATACCTTTGTGTCATGCAGCAGAACTGCAGGCGTGAAGTGTCGTGAAGTGAGATGAGAGACGGCGTTTGCCTGCACAGTGCATCTATTCCCTTGGCACTTAATTTCATGGAAAACAGTCATGAAATGAGATCATCAGTAGAAAAAAGAAAAGTTTCATTTTTGAAGTGAAGGCAACAAAACGGTTTCAATTATCATGCTTATGCTTATTTCCATCCCACAGACAAGCAATTACATGTTGTCTTTGTGTGGAACCATGAAGTCCATTAATATTAAAAAGTCTAATTCTAATATGCTGCAGGTGATTCTCTTCTTATTTTAATTTAACAATCTAATTAGAAAAGTTAATTATACATCTTTTCCCTCAAGGTGATATGCTTCTGCGACCGGGAGAAACAAGCTTCAGGTCTTTAGATCCAGATGGTGTTAAATATGCTTCTATGATGTCCATTGTTAAGTTTATATAAGATACAGTTTAATATGTTTTATAGTGTAGAGGTGACATGACATACTAATCTGATAAATGGAGACTGGAGAGTCAGAGGACATGGTTATGTTCATTGTAGAAGACAGGCTTTTATAGTGGCTTTTATTGTAAAGGTCGACAGCATGTGAAGGTCAGAGGTGATCTGTTGGTTGGCGGTGGATAAAGAGATGTGAGGCTTACCAACAGAGGAGATGTCTGCGAAAGGATCCTCTCCTTCCTCAGCACCGATCAGGTCGTTTTTACCCTTCTTGGCTTTGCCTCGCTTCAGGACTGTGAAGAGAAGCGCACAGACAGGAAGGGAACAAATAATTATGTAATATAATGTGAGACTTACTGTACAATATAATTTGGTTCTGATGTTTTCTATTCTTTAATATAAATCTGTCAAAGTGAAGGAATCAATTAGAGAAATGTGAGAAAAAAAACAGCATTTTCAAATTGTATTTCAACTTAACAACCCTCTTTTCATTGCAGGATATATATACGTATGTGTGTGTGTGTGTGTGTGTGTGTGGCAAAGTGGAGGGGTGACCTAATTGAAACCTATGAATAGCAGGCATCAATCACGTTTTTCATTTGGAGATTTTCTGCCTTCCTGCTTGAAGCCAGCCTTGGAATGAAAAACTGCCAGCATGACATGAATGTGATCGTCACATGACCTCCTGCGTGTCGCCGGAGTGGTGGGCTCATTCTCCAGATCTACAACCCTGTGTCTCCGCTTGAAAAGGCTGCTGGGAGGCGAAACCAGGCAGCGAAACGAATGAGGCTCTGAGACAGAGGAACACTGCGAAAGTTTCACTTCTTATCAAACCGTCTCCATCGATAAGTGGGTCATAAAAACCTTATGTTCTTAAAACAAGCCAAACAAAGAACATTTCAGTGTGTTTCCAGTAGAAAACAAGTTGGATTCAAGAAGGATAACAGAGGTTGCTGCACTCAAATCAAAGAAACTTAAACTTAACTTTGGACAGAAGTGAGCTGTTATGTCCCACATTTGTAACAAAATGAACTTGCATTTGAAAAATATTTAAATAATCGTATCACATTTGCAGAATTTTTCAAATCTTTTAAGAAAATATGACTATAAAGACAATTAACAGAGAAAAATGACTTGATAAGATTTTTGCAGTGAATCCTGAGAAACATTAACTGAGTGAAGATGTACTGTAAGTAGCGGAGAGGGACTTTTCTTATATTTGAAAATTATTTTAAAATGATCCAGCCTGCCAAAAATGTTATACAGGATCATTTTTTTCAATTTCTTATCATCACAAGATTAGGTAAATGGTGGATACATCATATTTGAACAACAAATTTTAAAATCACCTCTACTGAGTCAGTCAGTCAGCTATGATTGGCACTTTTACTTACCTACTCATACCTGTCATTCATCTGACGAAGGCCAACTCCGTATTTCATGCTCTAACAACATCAGAGTGGTTTTTCTACGGCTGTGGACTCAGACATTTTAATCCCCCGTACGTAACTAATTGAGAAAATAAGGCCGCTGGGTGCTGTCACTTTACTGGAACCATCAGCATGGATGTGTTTCCAGTGTGTGACCGTCTACTGGAAAATGTGTGTGCGTGTGTGTGTGTGTGTGTGTGTTGGGAAGTGTGGTATAGTGAATTTACTTTAACAAATCCAATCAGACTATAGCTGTAAATCCCACTAATTAACCTTTGCCTTCACACCCGGCCTAATGGACTGACATCACAAGAGAGAGAGAGAAAGATAAAAAGGCAGCAGGAGCAGAGAGCGGAAACCGTGATTAGCACTCAAACAACTGGCTGATCATAAGTGCTGATTTTATGATTGCACTTCCATGTCATTGGCTGCTCTGCTTACAAACAGCACATTTTGCAGCTCCACAGTCGGGGTTAATGTAAAGCTCAGGAACCACCTTACACATGCTATACCTTATATGTTATATTGTAATGTTAACTAAAAAGTAAGCTCAGACGCAGGTTTTAAGAAAATTGTTACCAAAATGAAGTACATGTAAGCATATCAAACTAAAATGTGGCCCTGAGTCATATGATATATTTTGCTTATCCAGCTGCAAGCTTAAGCCAGCTGCAGTTGAGAAGTGATTGTGTGAGCTGTGTTAATTTGGGTGAAATGGAAAGTGACTCTCATTTTCTGTTTGTACTAGAATGGCAATTTTACATCTCTGCGAAATCTTATTTTTGTTTATCAATGATCAAAAATTGGAATGGGTATTTAATTCTGTTGTGATTAAGTTTGCTAACGTTGTCTCAAAAGCCTGTAAAAGAAAGCAAGATGGACAATTTAAATAGTGTCTAATCTGATTTCTCCAGGGTTATATAGTAAATGTTTTGTTTGATTTATGAGTTTTGTTACAAACAATGAATGTTGAAAGATTTGATTGTGAAAGTTGTGGGAGATTTCTTCTTCTTTTTTTTTGGAAAATCTATACACAGCGCTCTGAATCAGGATTTTATGAATTTGTGGTGTTCTGTAAAAAATCTCTTGTGACACAGATTAAAATCATTCTAAAACCAGAGATTAAAGTATATGTCTAATTTTCAGCTTAGCTTGTTTGATTCAAACTGTTCAATATTTCTTCCCAAGAGTAAGATGAGAGATCAACACCAAGTCTGTGCAGTGAATATAAAGCTCTAGCCAGCGGCTGGTTATATTAATTTAGCATAAAGACTAGAAAAAAGGTAGGAGACTAGCCTCATAGATAACAAAATCCACCTACCAGCACCTCTTGTTTAATCTATATAAATGACATGTTGTGGTGTTACTGGGGGGGTAATGTGCTGGACGCAGACTCCCTTGAGTCCTGTCAAAGCCCCAAACAGATTATCATGTTTTCTCAATACCTGTTTCAACTAAAATCCTCTGGGGTTCAACTGATCCACTTAACTGTGAATAAGCCTGCACTTTGCTGGTTTAGGTGTTAAGATTTACTGCTCTGACAACAGCTCCAAATTAGTCTTAAGACAGTTTTAATAAAGGAAAAAGACCAGGCTAGTGTCAAATCACATCAAACCAACAATCATATCAACCTAACAGGCCAA